>NC_134461.1:43853765-44485709 GCF_047948215.1 Lycorma delicatula
TGGTAGTTATAAAGTTGGATTTTAATGGTTTGTCTTTTCAAAGATATTAAATATTTTCCTATTAAAAAGAAACCCCCTTCCTCCTTTTATAAAAGAACATCTACTAAACAAAATATTGCCACCTGCATTACTATGTCCGAGTGGTTTTTAAGATTTATTTGACTGAAACATTGAGGGAGTATGTAAGAGATTGTGCATGCATGGAATTAGGAGTAGATAATAATTACAAATTATCTTCTCTCTGATTATTAAATCTTAGTTCAAAGGATGAATACAATATGAAGTAACACTATGGTTGCTAACTGAGGGGTATAGGAATAGAGACTTGCCATAAGTAAAGAGAAATTGCAGATTACACTAGATACACAGCAAGCTGAATTTAGAATTCTTAACTTTGGTATACTATAAGAATTAGTTCATTGAACTTGGATTTGGTCATCAACAAATTACCTTACTTTTCAAATAACCTTCACTGACAGACCAAATAAAGTGTTTTTGTATTAACGCAGAGCTTATAAAAAATTCCAAACTTTCGTAAAAGAGGAGCTTTGAATTTTATCATTATTATTAAAATATGATACTACTGTAATGTTCATACATAAATAGCTTCCAGTTAGTTAATTATTTTCTATTTTAGAGATAAAGCACACAGACATATAACACCATGTAAGACAACTGACATCAATATTACTTTAAGGAAATAGTATTTAATAGAAATATAAAAATTCTACTTAACCCATAAATGCAGGATAATGCATGGCACATTCTGATCTTCTGGATTTTTGTGACATCAGTTCAGGCAATATAACTAAGTTTCTTCAAGTGTTTTGTCAACATAATCATCAGGTTCACTTTCAGTTTCACTAGTATTGTTACGTGTTGAAATACACAAGATGCTCCCCAATCACTAATTTAAACAATTAATTGGATAGTATCTTTTTTTTTTTTGACGAATTTCCTTGTGTTGCTGTAAGCCATGCAGTAGCAATAACAAAATCAAGAAAGAAGTGAATGAATTTTACTGTTCATTTTTTGGTACACTTCTCATACCATATTTAGAAATGACTCTATTAAGTAGATTAAACCCCCCCCCCCTCCTGCATGTAAAAGTTATATTTATTAATGCCAGTGGTCATGGAATTTTAATATATACTCAATCTTATTTGGTGAACACCATGCTCTGAAAAACTAATACGATAACTAATTTTGTCGGCTAACTTTAAAATTACACAACCATCCACATCCATCTTTTCTGAAACTACTACCTTTTCTGAAATTACTTCTTTTCCTTTCCCTTCATACAATGAAAAATCTAATGGGATACCTAATGGAGATGGAGTGACAAAATATTTGAGTCCCACCATATTTGGTTTTCCTTCTATGTATTGTCTCATGTGAACCTGTTTGTAAAAAGGAATTGTCTGTTCATCTATACTCAGTTTTGAAGGCAAGCCAACTTTATTTTTTTTAGCAAAAGGTCTCACCTTCCAAAACCTACCTTGCTTTTCTTCATACATGACAGTATTATCATCAGGAACTTTCAAATTATTGCATAATAAATAAAATCATTCTCTTGAAATATGGTCTGCAACGAGCGGGTATCTTGTTCTCCATTCCCAGTATGTCTTCTAGCATACCCTAACAAATGTACAACATCAGCTCCCTAAAGTATCTTGTTTGCTCAACAAATCTCTTGTTCGTGTTTGTGGACATATCATCAAAACTTGTTTCATCTATGTATTTAGAAAATACTGAAAAAGCTCCTTGATGCCAGAAAAATTTTCAGGACTCATAAAATCTACTGGATCTACACGCGAGGGTGGACAAAATCTGAAAAGAAATAAAAACATTGCTTTATCTTTGCAGATTCCAAATTGAAATGCTGGTAAAAAAAACAATTACAGTAAAGAAATCTGCTGTTATTTACTTTTTTGTGATGCCATATATCATATTATGCTCATAATGTTTAAGTGGTCTGTGTTGTTGAATCATCATTATTGACATCATCAGGAATGTCATCATTAATACACAGATAATTTTCAGATATTGTGCAAACCAGGTCATGATTATCATCACTTTCTCTTTCCATGTCTGAATTGTCTGGGTCAATTTTATCCAAAAATTCTCAAATTTCACTGTCATTTAGAAGTGGTTTATTAACTTTTAACCATACAAGATATGAATTTAAATTACTGATCAGTTACATTTATGATACGCAGCAGGTTTACTTCTTTTCAAAAATATTTACTCATTTTATGGAAAGAATAATGATATAACTCATTAGCAATAATAATAACAATCCATTATTGTTTACTTCACTGCATAAATCAGTGAAATATTGCATGCGCAAAAGCAGTTAAAAAATTAATGCTTGTTGCGGCAGAGTATCTAAATAATGTACTTTAATAACAATTTAATGATTTCTAACAATAAATTAAAATATAAATTATTCCATTTTTTAAATAAATTGTAAAATGAAAGAACCTAACTCAATTGAAAACAATTCATTTCATTTCCTAAAATAAAATGTTACATTATTCTAAATCCAGATCATTCAACAAAGGTCATCAACACGTCTTTTGGTATCACATACAATACCCTTGTAATAATTCTCATACAAATGTAGAATAATGGTAAATTTCAGTTGTAATCTTATTACACATGGTTGGTAAAATCTAATAAACAAGATTTAATTACCAACTTGCAAAAATATTGAAAGAATTAATAATTACCTGCTCTAGAATAGGCCATCATAACAGGCTATGAAAACACTTAAAGTCAGACAGCAGCTGTCACCATGGACAACTAGAACCAGAAAAAATTCAGACACATGGTTGTATAATATAACTACCGCAGGCCAAATTGTCATATATTGTTCAGCAACAATTGGAAAAATTTTAAACTGAAGGTATCATAATTGATAACTGAGGCCTGAAGAGGATATGTAATTTTATTTGTTAATAAAAAATAAATTATTGAATTTCAAGTATTTTCATTTTCATTCTGTTATGTAATAAAAAATTATTTTGTTTATATTTTTCCCCCATTGTAATAAATTCATTTATTTTATCTATTTAAGTATAGTTTTATGATATTTTTATTTTGCAATAAATTGTTAAATGAGATACATGTTTTTTTTTTTTAGTTTAATAAATATTTCCCAGTTTTTCTTAGTTATAAAATCTTGTTATAATTAAATAAACATCACAACATAAAAAATATTTGTTTGTTTTTCTTGTTACTTATTATAATACATTATATGTAACCAAGCTTATTCCACCTTAGTTAATCATTTCCCTATGACGTACCATATAATATTTGACTTCTGATAATCTACTAAATTTTTAATCTCTAATCTCTAATAAATTTTTAATCTCTAATCCGTACACAATAATTATTAGTATGTCCATTATTTCTTAGTTAAAAATTTTTCTATAGTGTAATGTTTCTTTGAATAAAAGTATGTTAATGATTAGTAAAAAAGTTATTTATGTGATCAACTAACCGAAAAAAAAAGTCACATAGAAACTTGTTTGTTAATACTTACACCTTAATTGGTAATTATACTGAAAGATAAATCAAAGTAATTTAAATCTGTTTGAATATAATTAAAATTTAATTGTTTAAAATATGCTAAAATTTTCAATTGAGCATATAGTTGCTTTTGTGTGCTTAAGCACACACAAACCAGTTTTCAGTATATATGTATATATAGCATGACAAAAAATATACCACTGCAGTTTGACAGATTTGTTCTTCTTTATCAAACATTAATTTCTGAAGGTAAGTTCAATTTTATTTCTTTAATTGATGATTTATGTATAATCTTAATCTTCATTATGTATACACCTTATACACTTCCTAAATATTGCTAAAGATAACAAAATCTGTTATAATTGATATTTATGAAAATGTCTTCAAATTCATTTGTTGAAGAAACTGTAATTGACCATCATACAATGCTTCAGTAATAAAAGTTGTAAAAAAATGAATTGGTAAATCATAGTGAAAAAAATCCTGTGTTTTCCCAACATGTATGAGATGTAAGATGATTAGTTAATTTTATATATAAATCTAGTTACAAAATATATAAAATTATGGAAAAATATAAAATGAAAACATTAGCCTAAAAAATTTTTTTACTGTATCACGCATTCAATAAGGTACAGTATTTTTTTTATTGATTTCAAATCTCTAAGCTAAACTGAATAGAGGGAAGGGGTTTTTAGCAACACAAATTTAAAGAAAAGTGATTTTTTTAAGGAATTGTATATTGTATAGTATAACTATATTATCTTACACATTCGGGGTCTATTTTCTCTCAACATTGTTATATCATGTTTCTTTAACTATATTATCTTACACATTCGGGGTCTATTTTCTCTCATCATGTTTCTTTCATTGAAATATCCTTATTAATGTGTTCGTCATCCTCATTGTTTACATCATAAGGTTTACAGTTAGGTAGAAAAAAATCTATAGTAAATGCAGCATGTGTATTTTATCCCAGTTTTTTAAATTTTCAAAAAGTTGACTCACCAATTCTACATAGTTCTTTGCTTTTTTTTGGCAATTCCTGGCAATCACCCAGGAATGATTTAGCAATATTATAAAATGTTACCTATGCTGCTTGTATCAGATACTTAGATTCATTCAAAATCCTCTAAAAGACCATAGTTTAAATATCTGTGATCAAATATTCCTTCTTTGATTTTTGCCTTACTGATCCACTGAAACTTCGACTTAAGGCTTAAGAAACCTTGCTTTACGATCATCCCTTTTACAGAATGTTTTATGTGTGGTGGTGGAAGATGCAAATTTTTCAGATTTATATAAGAGTGACAAATATCATTTTTCTACCCAGCAATAAATGCTTCTCAATACGGCAAGTCTTTTATAATGTAGTGGTTTCCTGATCTCAACTGACCCACCTACATAAACAACAGCACTCAGTATAACCAAGTTGTAATCCTAATAAAATGGGAATCACCTTTAAGTACCCACCCGTGTACCAAGAATACTTTTCAAACTGTATCATGGTCAGTAAAAATTTCATAGTCATACGTCTTCAGTTGTCCTAAATAAGCAAAAGGAATTGATGAATTTTTACTAGTGGCAATTGTAAAAAATATGAAGCTCCTAGGACAAATTTTGAGGTCATATTTGAATTCAGTACCATAAATGTTTCGAACTGGCCAACAAATTATCATTCTTAACTTACATTTTCTAGAATACCTCAGAACAGAGTATACTAATACAAAGTTAAATATGTGAAAAATTCTCAACACTTTTCTAGTATAATTAGGCAATGAAGAAAGTTTTTCATTTAAAATGAAAATAAGTACAATAATAAATAAGAAAATAACGGCAACAGTAATCTATTTTTTAACTTTATCAAAAGGAGAGATTTAAATTTAATAATTTGAATGCTGGTCATGTGATTCACACAGTATGAGTGGATAATCTATCCCACAACATAGGGGTAGTTGTAAGTGTATGTTTTCCCATGAAGTTGTGGAGATGCAGATAGAATTAACCAACCAGGCTGGTCTAATGGTTACTCATCATTGCAAATTAGCTGATTTTGAAGTCGAGAGTTCTAAGGTTCAAATCCTAGTAAAGGCAGTTAGTTACTTTTATATGAATTTGAATACTAGATCGCAGATACTGATTATCTTTGATGGTTGGATTTTCAATTAACCACACATCTCAGGAATGGTCAGGAATGGCCGAGACTGTACAAGACTACACATCATTTACAATCATGGATATCATCCTCATTCAGTCCTGAAGTAATACCTTATGGTGGTTCTGGAGGCTAAACAGAATAAGACAGAGATAGAATTAATAGCAAACTTAAGTCAGCTGACAAGATAAAAAATATATTTGTCTATGCTGTTCTTTTTGGAAACATTGTTAGGGGTTTATATTTTCAGTATTTATATTTTAAAATTACCGTCAATTCACTAATATTTTTTTTGTCACAATAAGTAAGAAATTTATATAATTCTTAAAACCTTCCTTATGATTTAAATCTAAATTGTGTTTTTAACATTATCATTGTTTTTTATTTAAATTAATTTTTTTGGTATATGATTCACTTCCTTCATTTAAAGTTTAATTTAGGTCTAAAATTATGTTTATTTATTTTTTATTAACATTATAATAAAATATATTTTAAATTATGCAACCTACTAATTTTATTTCTTAGTATTATTTTTTAAATAATTACATAAGTTTAGGTATTTTCATTTTCATTCTGTAATATACA
Organism: Lycorma delicatula; assembly: GCF_047948215.1. Lineage (NCBI taxonomy): Eukaryota > Metazoa > Arthropoda > Insecta > Hemiptera > Fulgoridae > Lycorma > Lycorma delicatula. The sequence continues at coordinate 43,860,037 of NC_134461.1, forward strand.
CAACACACATTTCTTCAACCAGTGTGTGTTATTTTTCTGCATACTTGTGTGTATAGGCAAATGTAATTACTACTACCAGCTTGCCAGGCTTGATGTAACTGCAATGCAAGTGTAAATGTACCGGTAAATATATATGTAGTTTGGAATCTGTTCCAAGATTCAGATTGATCACTTTTGAGACGTGTGGTTAATTGAAATCCAGCCACCAAAGAACACCAGTATCCACAGTCCAGCATTCAAATTCATATAAAAGCAACTGCCTTTACACAGAATCAAACCTCAGAAATGTCAATTTCAAAAATGAATTTAATAAAAAATTAATTTGAATTTATTTCATTTTTTCATAGTTTTTTTTTTATTTTTTAAAGACTATAATTTATCACTTTAGTTCATTTTTTTGGCAAGTTCTTTATTTTCTTGCTGATTTGTTGTTTTTCAACTTTTCTTTTTTGCCAGTAATTTCTAAGGGTTTCAGATCTTCTTGCCCTTTCTTGTTCAGAGTACACCTACCTGGCTTATCGTTTTCTTGGGTTTTGATAGGAATCTTGTTTCTTTATTTTTTAATTTCTCAGTTTCCGGTTTCGCTTTTAGATTTTCATGGGTTATGTCTAATTTCTCCATGGGTTATGTGCCATATTTTTACCATTTCTTTGTGGAGATTTCTGTGTATTTTTCCAAATTAGTTTTATAATATTATAAATTATTTTTTCCCCCATTATAATAAATTACATTTACTTTATTTAAGTGCAGTTTTATAACATTTTTATTTTGCAATAAACTATTAAACACATGATACATGTTTATTTTTTTATTTAATATGTACTACCCCATTTTTCTTATAATTACAAAGTTTTGTTATGATGAGAAAAACATCACATAATAAAAATTTGTAACAAATTTGTTTCTTGTTACCTATTTTCATACATTATATCTAACCCATCCAATTCTACAGACTTTAATTTTACTCACCAGTTAAGCATTCTCTTAAGTACTACTCCATGATCCACTCCTGTATCCAGCAGAACCATGGAATTAGCAGTATTCTGAGAAAGAATGAAAATACATTTAAAAAACTGACTAGAGACTACATCAATCATGTGGCAATATATCGAAGCCCAGATTTAAGAATAGTGCAGAAGTGTTGAATTTACTAAAGCAATAATTCAATTCTTGTAGCCCATGAATCTGGTTTTGATATCATGAAAATATTTCTAAATTTATTAGATTTGTTAAAAGTGCTAATTTTGCTATTTTAATAAATTCTTTTTTTCTATGGCAAATTTATCAGAAAAAGACAATATTATATACGAATAACTAACCCAACTATAAACTTCTTTAATTTATTAAAGTATACATACTTTTTGTTTCCCCACCTTATCTCTGCGTAACAATTTTAGTTTTCCCTGTGTTAACAATTATATTATTAGTACAGCAGTACTAGGGTAAAATATAAAATTATAAGTCTGTATTGCTAATTACATTTATCTCTCAACAATCATTATCCTGGAAAATATGGGCAAGATTATTAATAAATAACAAAAATAGCAGAGGACCAAGGGTATCACACTGAAAATACTCCATATACAATCAATCGTATTGCCTCTTTGTCCAATGTACCATCCTCTACGATCAGGAATAATGTTGCACAATTATACTTATTAGAATTTTCAGAATTATAATAATTAAATGTAGACCATCCAATTTGGGCAATATTCCATAATCCACCATATCAAATGCACTCTTAAATCAATGAATGTTGCATAAATAGTCCTCTTTTTGAGGGAGAGAACTATAATAACTAAGACAATAAGAAAATATTATCCGCACAACCATTTTATTCTTTGGCAAAATGTTAACTCATATCACCCTAATTCATTGTATGACTAAAAAGCACAGAAGTGAACAAGCTTAAATATATATTAATCACAGCAATACTTCTGTAGTTGTTTAGGTCATTCATATTTACATTTTTGAAAATTTAGAAAAAGAAAGTCTTGGTCCACTTATTCAGAACCTTTCCACTGCAGTATTACGAGTATATAGATTAAGATAATTAAGCTTCTGTTCAGGTGACATTATTTTGAAAAATTCCTTGCTCAACCCATCCATGCTTGATGTCTTACCCTGACTCCAATAATTGCCTTCTACAACTCGTGCGTGAAATATCATCATCCAAAAAAATTATCAGGTGAATTGAATAAAAAATCAAAAGATACTCTAGGAGGATCGTATGCTCTATAATTACATACAATATCATCCATTTAAATAACATTTTTTCTCCCCTGAATTTATTATCTAAATTGTTATAAATCTATACTATTATATAAAGAAGAGGTTTTGTTTGTTCAGATAAACAAAGAAAATACCTGATCTTTCACAACTAAATTTTTACCCAAGTTTCTTGGCATAACTGAGAAGGATTTTGAATATATTTCATGTCAAAAAATGTCTAAAATATATATGTATAATGTAGTAGTGGAGATTTGATGGTTGAATCACAAACTTAAATGAATTGTGAACTGTGAGGATCTAGCACTGTCTAAACTGGATTTGAACTGATTGATTATGAACATCTCTATTTCTAGATTTTTTGTGTTTTATTTTATTTTTTTTAATTCTCAGTACAAATGAAGAAATCAATTTGATTTTTGGCGAGCGTATCCTTAATGTCAATAAACCAACTTCTAGATTTTTTAAATTCGACCTTGAAAGTGGATGAAGAAAGGTAAAAAATGTTTTGAAAAACGATTGTAAATTTTCCAATCCCGACTACAGTAAACGAGATATTCAGTAGATTTGGGCTTACAAATAATCTTCAGATAAATATTTACAAACCATTTTTTTAATTCCGATTTTTTAAGGGGTGCGAAGGTATACGGCGCTGTGGCCCAACCATCACAGCCATTGGCACCATTACTGTAAGTGTGATTGGCTGTATCTACCTCCGGTTACTTCACAAATAAATATAAAATAAAAAGATTAACCGCTACGAGAAACACAAATAACTATAGAGCGCGGGCGAAGCTGCGAGAGGTGCTGGTTATAATAAAAAAAGTGTAAAAAAAATAAGTGATTTGCTTTGATTTTTATTAAAAACGAGTTTATTAAAAACATTTAGTAATTTACATTGTTTTTTAAAAATTATCAGGTGAATTGAATAAAAAATCAAAAGATAATCTAAGAGTACTTATTTGGTATTTCAAGGTTAAAAATACCTAACCATTAACAATAATAATATTACATAACATAACAATATTTTTTATTTTGTACTACAATACACCGGTTTTAAATACTAACACTGGTCTACTTATTCGTTAAACAGGTACTTCCAAATCTTTTTAAGTTAATAAAATATCCTAGTAAATATCTTGCTTACACTTCAAAATTTTAATATAAAAACTTGAAATCTTATTTTCATAATAAAATAAAAGCTTTCAGGAATGCAAATCGTTGCAGATTTTTAGTTAATAAAACTCATTTCATATAGTTCCTTATTTAGATCTATCAATGATCACTAATAGGAGAGTGTTTTCGAATAATATTAGTTTATTAATAATTAACCCACTGGGTTGGTCTAGTGGTTAACGCGTCTTCCCAAATCAGCTGATTTGGAAGTCGAGAATTACAGCGTTCAAGTCCTAGTAAAGCCAGTTATTTTTACACGGATTTGAATAGTAGATCGTGGATACCGGTGTTCTTTGGTGGTTGGGTTTCAATTAACCACACATCTCAGGAATGGTCGAACTGAGAATGTACAAAACTACACTTCATTTACACTCATACCTATCATCCTCTGAAGAATGATCTAAACGGTAGTTGATTCGAGTCGTAGCGAAAAATCAGCGATCGAGTCCTAGTAAAGGCAGTTACTTTTATACGGATTTGAATACTACATCGTGGATACCGGTGTTCTTTGGTGGTTAGATTTTAATTAACTACACATCTCAGAAATGGTCGACCTGATACTGTACAATTCTACATTTCACTTACACTCATACATATCATCCTCGTAAGTAATATCTGACGGTGATTCCCGAAGGCTAACCGGGGAAAAAGGAAGAAGGTACATACTGCAACTATTGAATGTTCGTGGAGATAGATGCGATCTAATGTACCGGTACTGGATAAAAAATAATTACCGCGTTATATTGCCGAATTTCTGTTCGAGAACAAATCTACAAGAAGAAAGTCAATCTTTTGCAGTTTGCTATCAGTCATTTGGGAACGAATAGGTATGTTATCCGTGGGTAATATTAATGCCGATACTTCTAACCTATCAACGGATTCCGATTTTAATTATCTCAGACTTAAATAAAATAATCCGATAAGAATTTATTATTTTTTATAATACCGATATAAATATTAATGAGATCAAATCACTTCGTCTAAATTAACGATAAATTTATTTTTTTTTTAATTTATCTTTTGTTATTTTCAATTATGTTAACTATTATAGTATATATTTATGTTAATCGCTTTTTTTTAATTATACGTTTTTTTATAACATTAATTGTGGGAATAAAAAACATTATTATAAATAAAACCGCAATCGTGTCAATCAACATAAAACAAATTAAAGGTAAGTATTGATTAAATTTTTTGTTTTGAAATTACTTTTTAAAAAAATAATTAATTCTCGTTAAAATTTAACTTCAGACGTAGCATTAGAACGAAGTTACTTCTTAAAACATTTACCGGACTGTAATTACTGAAGGATTAATAAAAAATTGTTTCACTTTAAGCACTTAATAAGAATGTGCGGCAGTCACTAATGCCTTGCTTTATGAAAAATAATGTTGGACTGTGCTGTTCATTGTTCCCAAAACAATGAAACTTAAGTAAGCATTAGCCTCATTTCGACTGGCCATCAGTTCTAATCTAAACCGAGAAACCAAATCTATTAAAATTTTTATTTTTGAATTTCAATTTTGCTTCAACACGAGTGCTGTTCTCCTCCAATCGTAGAATCTAATTCTTTGTTTAATTTAAATACTGTCAAAGTTAGTCATAAATAACAAGTTAGGGAAAATTTTTATTTTTTCTCCTTTAAGCTTCTTTAATTTTACTTTCCCGTCTAAATGGCGCTAGAGTTCTAGAAGGTAAAGTATTGTAATTGGTCCATTTTGGGCATATACGGGATCTTAACGGATGTTAATGTTCGTATGTACATGTTTTCGGTGATGGCCTCCAAATCACCTTATATCTCTACAATTTTAGGACCGATTTTGACCAAACTTGGTCAGACTAGTTCTATATATAGAGCATCGATGCTATTAAATTTTTAATTTAAAAAGTCAAGGGGGTGAGGCTGTAGAACGTGGTCGCCCTCAGTATCTCGAGATTTCGCCTAATTAAGGTCATATTTTTCTTAGGTACATTTGTTAACAAGTCGCACTCCCCACCCCAAAAAATGCTCTAAATTACTACTATGTTGTGATGTTACAGATGAGCGATAGAATTAAATAAATGTATAATATATTTAAAATTTAAAAAAGTAACTCGATCGCCCGGTTAACTCGGTACCTAGTGCGTTAAGCCTAGCTGCTACACCAGTCTGCCAACCGTACGGGCGAAATTTGTCATAAGTTGTGAAATTACCTTAGTTTAGTTAGTGCTGACCGCCACCGCTAGTATCGCCACACCCGTGCGAATTAAATACGATATTCGCGCGCGGTTCTAAAATCATTGAATTAAATAAACGAAAAAATATTATATTTAAATAAAATGATTAATATATTTTATAGTCATATAAGTAGGCCGTGCATCAGAAATAACTGTGTTATCAGCTTTTTTTGTATGTTTTAAAAAGATAGGTTGCACCATAAACTGGGTAAAAATGACTAAACATTTAATTAAAAACTGTAATACAAATAAAAAAAAAAGATAGATTAGAGCATGGAAGCTGCAAGATGAGTCGAACACAAAGCAAGTTATTGTGGGTGCTGGTAGGGTATCAAAGTGTGGGGAAGTTAATCCACTCCACGTTATTCTAGGTAGATTTAAAGATCTGTTTGGTCTGAAATCAGTTAAGTAGGAAAATAAAAATACTTTCTCTAACCTAAAAAAATAAAAGACTTCACAAAACTAAAAAATGTATTTCTGAAAAACAAAAACAAGTAATAAATTAAAAAGTGAAAATAATATATTAAAGCAAGAGAATTCAAACTTAAAAATTCAAATCAATCCACTTAATCAGACTTCAAATTATAATTCTATAAAAACTTCAAACGTTCCTTTTGAAGAGGAAAATTATTTAGAACAAGTTTTTATGAAAATAGTAAGGCAGTAGATTTCAAATTTAATTCAGAATTTATTGAGACCTATAGATTGAAAGGGGAATTTCTAATCAAATTCCTCACATCATAGTAAAATAGTTGAAAAAAAAAACAGTGATAAATTACAATTTATGATATTTTTATATGCCAAACATTATAACTCACTGATCGTGTACTACCAACAAATTTATTAAAAACATTACCTTGTAACTCACTTCAAAATAGCCTTCTCTTCTTTCATGAAAAGGTTCTTTCACACCTATTCAAATTAAATTCACACTGAAATATTCTATGTACTTTAATTGCCGATTTTAGATCAATATATGTAGTCACTGTAAATACAAATTATCTCACCAACCAGTAGTCTAGCTTACCATATAATATTGAAGACAAACCACTTAACTGGATATTTGTGTTGACTAACACATTTCCCCACTACTATGTAGGGTTGGTCCAGTCATTGAAAGCTGCCCCCATTCCATTGTTCCACATACATTTATTTCAAATCAGAGGTTGGTATGTAATTGTTAGATTTTTGCTTTTTCACCTCAGCATTAGGATTTAATTTTGATTCTTAAGATAGGATTGCTTGCCTGTGCCTAGTAATTTGTAAAGAAATTTACAATATAAATATTTTTATGGTAATGGGTAATATTACTTATTATTTTGGTTACTGCAATTGGAGAGTTAAGTAATTTTTGGATTTTGTTTCTTTTTATCTTTTAAAGCCAATTCATGCTAAATGTATCATCTTAAAAGCATCAAATCAATAAAAAAAAATAATTTCTTGAGTTTAAAAGCTGGTCGGTGGTAATACTCTTATTAATAAAATATTTTAAGTGGCAAAATAAAATTTATGGAACTAGTTGGCAGTTGAAGCTTACTGCTGATGATTTGTTACTTATTTAATTACTAGAAGAAAAAAATTTTTATTTGTAATAATAGAAAAAATGGACGAAAAATACTGTACTTCTTTTGTTGTAAATTTTTTTTTGTTACAGATTACATTGTGTATCTTTTAAAGACAAAATGATATTTACTATTACAACAGTATGCATACTAATGGGTTTATTGTATTATCATTATGTTATGAAATTTTCAAGATTAAAAAAATTAACCGCAAATATGCCATCACTTAAATGTTGGCCTATTATTGGCAGTTTTTTAGAATTTGGCAGAACTTCTGATGGTAAGATAATTCATACATTTATTTAAAAATATATACACACACATATTATCTCATCTTCCCTTTACTTAAACTCTGTATATGTGGAAACCTTCTGGTTCATCTTGTACCTGGACCGTTCAGAGCAGCCCCATGTAATAAAATGGATGAAAATGTTATGAAATAAAATGAATTGCTAGAATAGAATTCCTGACCCTTCTTAAAAGAAGACAGACGTTATTGTTGTTGTTCTTATAAATTTAATTAACATATCTTTCAACAATGAGGTATTTTTCAACTATCTTAAGTTTTATTGTTATTTTCTTTTATAAGAAAGTTACTGCTACACTTAATTAATGATTGTTAACATTTGATTCACTTAATACTTCAATATTGTCCATGTCCGTAAGGATAATTTTAATTTGAAAAAAAAAATGAAAATTATTGTTTGAGAATTATTATGTGAGAAACTCTGATTAGAATTCTGTTTCAGCAGATAACAATTAAGGATAATGGAAATGTAAAGAAAGTAAGTAAAAAAGGTAATAGAGGATAATAAATGATTCAGCCAAATACAATGTTCTGCTGATTCCAGTTAATGAGAAAATCTTATATTTTATGTTTTCTTTTTTTTCATTTTGAGTGTTAATTATTTTAGCTGATTAATATACAATGATTACAAAATTCACTTGGGAAAGTTAAGAATAAACCAGACAATTTAATCTTAAAGAACGTAGTAGTAATACATTTCTATTAAGTTTTAAGTACGCCAAAAATGTTTTCATATTACTTCTTTGTAATACGATTGAGTTTCAAACAAAAGTCAATAAAAATAAATTAAAACAAAATAAGTCTGAAAGTTTTGCATTCAGATTTTCATCAAAAGTAGAATTTTATTAACACAATAAGTTATTGTTAAGAACATATATTTTAATTAAAATAGTGTCTTAATAAATGATATTTTAAAAACATTTAGTTCAGTTTTTAATTCATTCTTGGGAACAAATGTTTTATTTTAAATTATAAAATTTATTCATAATTATTTTTAGGCATATAATGTACATCTTTTAAATTTATATTCTTATTTAGTAGAATTAATAATTTTTAGGACATTTCTCTTTTATTACAAATTTTCAAACCATATACTCTTATTAATTATTATATTCAAAGTTATTAATGTAACAAGAACAAACATTCCCAACATTGTACTCAAACAAATTACTGATTGCTTTCTATTACTTAGATAGCTTGGGATGTAATATTTAAGTTTTTTTTGTTTGTCCAATGTTGAAGGCAATGTTGGATTGTACTAAATTTTTATAATCTATAAATCTGTAACATGGAGTCACCTATTCCTAAAATGTGAAGGACAACAACATCCACTTTTTCTAAAATTCACAACAGAACTGTTTTTACAACACAGCATGAATACTTCAGAATATGCAAAGGAGTGTTTGTTTTCTTTTTAGATATGAACCTGTACAAAAATCTACCATTTATTTAAAATAAAAGATTCTCTTTTACAACAAAAAAATTATTTAGTGAAAAAGGTTTTAATTAATAAAACAATAATATATGTACTGCATAAATTAAAAAATGTGTATTAAATTAAAACATGTGTATTTATAAAAAAAAGTTTTGTATTTCTTAAAATCTGAATCTTTAACATTAATAATAAGGGCTAAAATAATTTTTTCTCAACTGATTGTTTTTTAAATTATTTTATTTAATATACTTACATAATTGCTTTACTATTCATAAACGATGTTCATATATTTATTATTTTATGAAATTAGTGTGTTATCTAAACATTTTAATTTTTTTTCATAAAAATAATTATGTTTTTATGATCCTGTCCTGACAAAGACGATCCTTTGGTCCAACCAAGCATTTTATTTTTACTTATGAAGTAGCATACCTATGCACTTTAACAGAATATATGTAGATAAAAAAAATAGTGAATAATACTACACCAAAAAACACAAAGTTTTTCGTTAATCTTATTATTAAATTAATTTAAGTTATTATTATTAATAATAATAATTGGGTGCGTTCCCAGGTGGTGGATAAGAGGATGCCCAGCAGATATGCCAGAGAGGTGGGAAATAAAATATCACCTGTTGACCAAAACAGGCAACCAGCTGGTGTGTTATTAGCTCATTTGTCATGTATAGCTTGCTCCAATCACTAGAAGCAAAGCCTCAAATGTGCCAGTTAATGAGTTTGCAACTGGCGTACTAAGACGACAGACTCCTTCTGGGGAAGATAACAGCTGCCTCTCTCCTCAGTCGCTTGGCGAGTAGCAAACTGGACAATTCAATGTTGTAGGCAATGTTATACCTGATCTTCAGACGCCTGTCCCTAAATCCCAGGGCAGGAAGCGTTTTAAATGAACAACAGAAATTAATACCTTCCTTTATTGCTCCTACCTTCAACTAACAAAAATCCGACATAAGAACAGGATCTCTAATCTGTGTGCAAAAAGTGGCACAAAAAGTATAATCAATCACATCAAACAGCTTTTAGGTAAAAAAGTTAAACACGTGGCAACAATCCAAAGCTTTTACAATCTGGTTTATGCTTTTACAATCTGGTTTATATCAATGCTCATACAATGATGGTCACAAATAACCAGCCAGTTAGTGGAGCTGTCAAGTGAAATAGACCTTAGATGCCGGCTTGGGAGTTTGGTTTGACTAGGAACAAGCTAAGGAGAGAAATTGGTCGTTTGACCACATCTGCGACAATTCAAAACCCCAGCAAGAATGTGCAATTTGCTGTGGAGACCAATGTCAATATCCATAGGAGCCCGGAAAAATTTGATTGGTGAAATCTTGGATTTATTGAAGCAATGTCTAGCAATACTATCATGTATGATGCGCTGTTACAAAATAAATAAAGTGCAACATGAACAAAATCATTTGTTCAGTACTAATCAGCATGAGTTCTGTAAGAGGCTGCAAACACCAACTGAACAGAAACACCTAGCTTCAGTTACTCCTTCTAACACAAACGTTTTAGATTACTGGACTCCAATCTGGTTGAGCTCATTATGCCATCATGGCATCATTATGGCAGAGTGGTTCTATAATGAGAAGAGAATAGTGAACCAGATACCACCTATGGTTGACTGTACTGGGACTCTTGCTGATGTAAGCTGGTCTGTTGCACGTACAACTGGAAGCAGGGATCGATGGAGTGCAGAAAGTTTGATTCAAGCACTTTTCAGTTGCACATGGGCAACTTGGTGAGTTTTACTTGACGATATTACAGGATGCGAGTCTTATGCCAAAAATTTTTCACCAAGGGCATATAAAGCAACTGATGATGCGAGGGACTCGCGTAAGTTCTCTTGCTTGAATTATGAAATAAAGTAGGTGTCATCTTATATTATTATTATTATGTACTTAGGTTGATTGAATATAATTTGTATCGTGCAGAGGAAAATGATTTTCGAAAGGATCAATTTTAGAAAAATAATAATAATAATAAATATATATATATATATATATATATATATATATAATTTTTTTTTCAATAATTTTTTAATTCATATTGTATTATATGTATAATTTATTAAAACGTTTTTTCATAATAACCCCTAGTATTTTCTGAACCCTGATAGCTTGCGCCTGATGCAATCTGATGGAATATACACAAAAAAATGGAGGTTTCAATTTTTCTTGATCAAAAAGGAGTAAAACATATGACTGACAAAACATAATTTACATTTTATAAAACCAATGTAAGTTGGCTAGCTGTTGGAGAAGAATAAAAATGATGGATTCATTTTACATGATGAGAGGTATTAAATACTTGTGAAACATGTCAATCAATGAATATCAGTGAAAATAGCTTTTATATAAAGAAAAATGCATAACAAAGCAGTATTATCAGTTATGATGTTAGTCTTTAGTGAATGAAAAGTCACGCTCTTTCATAAGAAACTACATCGTTACTGCGGATAAATTCATTTGTAGTTTTCTTTTAATTTTTTTTTCACTCTTGCTTTTTTGGCTAATTCACTAGACTTCCAAATGGGAGTCTTGATATAACAATTATGTATTAACCAGAAGAAAATATTTATTACTTTAAAAAAAATAATTTATGCAGTATCGTACAAAAAACCCAATGAAGATCTGCAGAAAAGAAAAAAAAATTGAACAAGTAAAACTACAGTTTCTTACATACTCGTGTTAATAAAAGATTGCAAAATAAAAAAAGGAAATGAAAACAAGAATAGTTGTGGCAAAGGAAGCATTTAACTGAAAAATATATTTATCAAGTACTAAGATGGTGTTAGAATTGAAGAAATTTTATGTTTGGAGTGTACTTCTGTACAGCTGTGAAATACAGATACTAAGAAAAAGAAAGGCTGAGGCATATGAGATGCAGTCATGGAAGTAAGTAGAGAAGATTTAATGAACAAAGTAAAAAATGAATAAGTAATGATTAGAATTAATGACAATATAAGTTTAATAAGAACATCTCAGAATAGTAAAGTTTACTGGAATAGGTACATCATAGGAGGAAATAAAGTAATATAAAAATCAGGAGAAGTGGTATGAAGAAAGAAAGCCTAGAAAAGAGTTGTAGCGTTCTTTTAGATGATCTAAAAGAAAGTAGAAGCCAACAGGATTTTAAAATTCAGTTACGGAACAAAGAAAAATGAGATGGACTTGGTGCAAGGGACCTGCCACAGGGCAGATTAGGTTAGATAGATTACATCATAATTAAAAACGATAATTGTGTACATGTTCAATATTGTACATGTATTCAATTATATGAAGAACTAATGGAAGGAAGGTGTTGGAGATAATGAAGGATAGGGAATTATAGGATAGTAACTATACTGTTCAGTAGGCTTGTAGAATGAAAAATAAATAAACACTGCATTTGTGCTAGTGATTTCATCGTGTTTCTGCAGTCACATCCCTGCAGTGCCGATTCACAACAGTCTTATCTATATACAACACAAAAATCATAAACTCATTTTAGTTACCATATAATTGATTATTCATATAGTACTCATGTAATTAAAAATTTATAATATTCTGTCTTTCAATTCTATTAAAATCCTTGATCTTTTCAATCATTCTTTTGTTCTCGTGTTCAATTTTGAGATGCTTGTGAATCGGCAGCCTGAATAATCATATACAAAGTTTGTTTACTTCAATTCTATAAGCTAACTGAATTTGGTATAGAAGTATAGGAAGGTATTCAAAGAAGGAATCTGTAGGAATGCTGCTGGAGAAGTAAAAGTAAATATTTTATTGCAGTTAGAGTGTGTCTGAAATTATAATATTTTCTTATATTATTATTAAGAAAAGGACATCCTTTTTTCTATAAATTAATGCGATTTACTTGTGTTTAATTTTAGTAGTACTACAAAACTGCATTCGAATTGCCAATGAAAATGGACCAGTGGTGGCTTTTTGGATGGGTGGAAAATTGTTCATTTTATTATCTGGTGCAGATGAAATACAAGTAAGACTAATTTGTTACAATCATACCTGTTCATTTCATTATCTGGTGGAGATGAAATACAATTAAGACTTGTATTGTATAAAACAAAGCATTGTTTCTGAAAAAGGAGTTATATTTATTTGTTGCTTTACACTTTATGTTCCCTTATAGTTGGAACAAGTGTAAAATGTCTGCAGTGCAAGCAATATTCCGTTGCCAGCTTGGATTATTTTCTCTGAAAGTAATGATGTTGTTTATACAATAATTTTTATTATGAGCAGAATAAAGATCTCACTTATGACGCACAAAATATGTGAATGTCACATTTTAGCAGGCTTATTGTATTGATAAGCAAACAGTATTTTTGATTCAATAAAAGTTAAATAATTAGTTTACTCCTCACTTTTCCTTTTAACCCTCCCATGAAGTTCTTAAATGCTAATTCCACTAATTTCTAAGTAATTATTGACAAACATCTCTTCTCAAACTGCCTACAACCATTTGGCTATGGAATCTAAAATACACTATGGATGTAAGGCGATGGAATACTAATACATAACACTATTATGGGTAACTGAAATAGTTTCAGACTGAACGCCATGTAAGAATGCCATGAAGAAGAAATTTAATTATTAAATGCAATAAATTTAATTATTTTTTTAAATATCCTCTTGTTTACATACATGCTTTCATAGGCCTTCATGCCTTGTGACTACTTTCCAGAAGCTTTCTGCGTACAGTAGAATCGTGAATCTTCACACCAGCAGTTTCTTTTTGTAATTCAAAACTATTTTTCTGAGGATTAATTTTACTTATTCTATATAAAATAACATCATCTTTCTGGGTGATTTTATATTTTATTCCACAGTGACCTTTTTGTTGGAGTGAAATTGTACCCGTTTCAAGATTTTGTCTCATTATCTTATTAACTATACCTAGACTAACCTCACACTGTGCTATCTGTCTTTGAGTCATACAAGTTTGTTCATTGAATGTTATTGCCTTACTTCTTTTCTTAGGAGTTAAATCCATACTGCTACTTTTCTAAACTTATTAAAAAAAATCACAAGATCACTTACACTATAAGAAACCAAAATAAAATAGATAAGCAATACACATAGCTCAAAACAAACAAGAAAATTTCAAGCAATACTTGATATGGAGGGAAACAGCTGTACTATGTCTGAAATCAGTGACACAACATAAAAAGACATAACATATTTAGAAATGATATATTTATTGTAATAAAAAAAGATATATCACATTATATATCTAAATTAAAATAATAAAATTACCATCAGCTTTATAACAAATGGCATGAATAGCTGAAACACACTACAGTAATTTAAATACTTGAATATAAACGGACAGGCTTAAGAAATCATAAAACATAAGATAGCAAAATTTCATTATCTCCTAAAATAGTTTGCATGATAGCCCCTTTTCATGGGACAGAATTCTTCAGAATCTTCAGGAAACTAGATTTCTTGAAATCTGCCATGCATTATATTATATCCAAAATAATAAATAAAATTCTTAGGAACAAAATTAATTTACCAAATACATTTAATACAAAAAAATTATAAATTAAACAGCTTAAGTATAAATAAAGACACTAGAATGGTTATTTATGACATAACTAAACCATAAAAATAATGAGAATAAATTAAAAAGTAACCAAAAGATCCAAAATTTTATATTAAGAGTATCAACACTATTGTAAGAAATATAAGTTAACAAAACTATGTTGAATTTAATAACAATATCATACACAAAAAACCTTACCTATGAAATTTCCACTATCAGCTATTATTTCAGAAATATATTTACAGAATTTTGAGAGAAAAATAGTACAAGGCATCACTCCAGTTTTAATATCTATATGGTATGTTGATGTTATTCTCATTGTATATAACTCTGTAATAAACAAAGAACAACTAATAATTTTAAACAAATTAAATACTTATAATGAAAACTGAAAGTTCACATTTGAAATAGAATGTTAAATTATTGAGATGTCAACATTAAAATAAACAGGAACAATAAAATTGAAACACTGGTACATAGAAAACTTAATTTTAATAATATAACAATTCATAAAAAAATCAAATCACCCTTGGTCTCAAAAATCATCCTTTTCTTTGTCTATAACAAAGAAAAGTTAAATAATGAAATGAACATCAGCGGTTGAAAATGGATAAGATACTACTTTAATTAGTAATTGATATAAAAAAACAAATATCAAAATAACATAATGTAATACATTAACACAATAACATAACATAATACAATAACAACGAATACACACTAAGACAAAAGAGTGAAAAAATATTTGTATACTAATAATATCATTGTAAAACATCACTAAAATTTACAATAAAGAAATATTTAAACCAACAGAGAAACCTAATAATCATATAATAATATTCTTAAAAGACAAAAATTATAATAATAAAATAAACAATCTGTGTAGAATTTATAAAATTGAATGTAATGATTGTGATGTTATTTATAGTGGTGACTCATAGTTAAAATTAGTGGGGGGGTGCTGCTCAAGAAATTTTTTTCTGGGCCTCTTCAAGGCCATGGTTAAAGTTTTCTGTAAAATAAAAGAACTGAAAAAAATGATGCTTACAGCTTACAGCAGAATAGCTGTAAGCAGGATAATAATCTAATTCAACACTTTATCACAATCAAGAATATTGTAAACGGTTTTTAAGCATAATTTGCTTAAAAACTAAATTCGATTTAACTGAATAAATAATAAAATGTCAATGCAGATATTTTTTAATATTAGATTTTATAAATAATAACTTAATAAAATGTTCACTTAAAAACATATTCCATATTGGAAAAAGTTCAATGATGCTTAATTTAAATTTCTATGTACACAGATATAAATACATAATTAGTTTTTACTAGTTACCTTCTCTTTCGCTTCCAGTGTGTTTTTGGATAGATTTAGCAATCAAAGAGCCCTTGCTTTCCACAATCTTCTAATCACTACTTAAAAAACAAATAAAATGCCTTCATATTCCTTCCACTGACTAAACAAGAAAAGGGAATAAACAAAGAACATTTCATACCCACGTGGTGTAGAAAACTACCATCCACCAGCACACCAGGATTGGCACTGCAGTTATGACAGTGCCTCCCAGCCTCGTGTGCAGCTTCCTATGTGCACATGCGCACAGCAGCCAAAAACCACACCGCTGGAACTGTTAAGCGCACAGTTCCAAACAAAAAATTTTGTATTCTTTTTCATAAAATGTGGGATGGCTACTTACATTAAGCTTAAAGATTATATATTGTAGAAGTATAATGAAACAATTAAAGGAAAAAGAGCTTATTATATTAAATGCTATCAATATCAAGTGGAAATAGGGGTTGCTGCAGTTCCACAGTGCCTATACTGGCTATATAAGAAAAACATGTAGATACTTTAAAACTAGATTTCTTGAACATTATAGAAATTCCAAAAATAATAAATTAGGTTTATCTAATAAGGCATACTATTTAATTTCTGATATTAACATAAATTTAGAAATATCAGAAATTAATAATGACACAAAACTAAATATATTTGAAAAATATTACATATAAAAGTAGAAACAAAATTTCAATTTGATAAACCATCAGACAGTGTTTGAGGGAGAATTCTAATAAAAACTGCAAATAGAAAGTGTTGATGAAAACTGCATTCCTTTTATTGTAACTAAATTATTTAAATCGTTACTGAGATGCGAAATCCTGAGGAAGTAGTTTAATTAAAAATTTATGTAAGATATGTCTTATCTCCATTATTCTGTACTAGGTGGTTATTTAAATATAATGTAGCAGTACAGAAAAATGTGATTTTAAAAAAAAATAATTTCAGTAAAGTAATATAAAAAATATACATATATAACTGTCTGAAAATTCATAAACATACTGACCACTGCGCCAATTCAACTGAAAAAACATTTAAATCACCAAACGGTAAGATTAAAACCTAAACAAATTAATACCAATAGTCGACTGGAATGTCGTATATTTATAATGTTACACAACGTTTGCAAATACAGTTGCCAACCACTACAATTCACTATGTCTTTAATTAAAACATCATCTTCAAAAACGATCTGCTCGTTAATCATTTCATACGTTTGGTTAAATTTATAAATATTATATTTTTCAAGTATACTAATTTTTTTAATGTTGTTACGAATTTCCAAAATTTCTATATTATTTTTATAATCAGTAATTCTATGCTTTCATTGCAACAAATAGTAGGATATATTAAATAATACTCTCTTTTTCTTTCTGTGAGCATTGTTATGTTGCATAAATCGTTTTTGAAGATGATGTTTTAATTAAAGATATAGTGGGTTGTAGCAGTTGGCAACAATGTTTACGAAAGTAGTTTGCCGTTTTAAATTTACATCGTTCTAGTGTGGCAATTAAATTGTCTCGTTATAAATTTTGTGGTTATTAGGGTTTCTGTTTTCTAAATTTTTTTCTCTTTTTTTGTTTTTGCTATTTTTTTTATGTAACTGTAGAATTATGTACCATCTGATGATGCGGGATCCTACGAAATTCAAGTATTGGTATTAGGTTTTAATCTAATACCAAATACTAATATTTATTGGTTAAATTGTTTTTTTTAAATATATATTTTATTTGTTTAGTTACCAGTTTAAGTAATTATTTTCTTAACATCTACTAAATATTACTTTTCATCCATCAAAATAAATTCTATTCTTAGATTATAAGTAAATTTATTATTTTTTTTGTTGTGAATGCTTTTTTGGAATTTTTTCAATTTAAACATAATTCTTTCTTGTATTTGTCGTTATCATTATTCTTGATTCTTTTTAGGCAGTGTTGAGTAACAATAGATTGATAAAGAAAGGAAAACTATATAATTTTTTTAAACCTTGGTTAGGACCTGGTCTTATTGTTTCACATGGTAAGTTACTTTAATAAAATGAAGTTTTCTTTTAAAAGAATCTAACCTTTTAACTTGTTTTTTATTTTTATTTGATCAGATTGATTCAAACTTTCATATCACTTGGACTAAGTTTCTAATCCCACCAGGTTGGGTTGGTGAACTCATCATCGCAAATCAGCTGATTTTGAAGTAGAGAGTTCTAAATCCTAGTAAAGGCAGTTAGTTACTTTTACAAGGATTTGAATACTAGACCGTGGATACTCACAATCCACGATCGTGGTTGGGTTTCAATTAACCACACATCTCAGGAATGGTCGATCTGAGACTGTACAAGACTACACTTCATTTACATTCATACATATCGTATCCTCATTCATCCTCTAAATACCTTACGATGGTTCCGGAGGCTAAACAAAAAAAGAGAAAAGAGAAGGTCTCAAATCCCAGCAAGAGTCTTCATTATACTTTCCTATAATTTTATTCATCCTACTCTTCTTGATGAAGTACTTATGTAACATGTCTGAGGTTTCAATATTCAAATAAATATTAAAAAAAGCAAGTTTTTTATTTTTCATGTAAATTATATTCTTAGTTAAAACTTAGTATACACTACTCATCTACTACAATGAGGAAAATAAGGACGATGAAGTGACAAGTGAAAAATGCCAAAATGACCACCAGTAAGCATATTTGTTGCTTGGGACATTTATAACCACCCGAGATTTTCTACATTCGTCTTGTATGCTTCTAATGAATTCTTCTGGAGTACCGTCCAGCTGTCTGCATTGTTTCACCTCCGCAAATCTTAGGCAACCGGCCTTTGATATTCTTGCATGCATTCCTTCCCAACGGTTCACACAGCAGGTAGAGTCAAAGAGCATAGTTCGATAGTCGGATGAGTTTGTACTATCCGCAGTAACACCAATGTGTTCCCCAGTGACAAAAGAAAGGTCCAAAACTGAACTCAAGGATCCGCATTTGAAGGTAGCTCCATCACCATTGATGCATACCATTCCCCAGGAGCTTATTCACTCAGCCAGGTGTATCCCGTGAACATTACAGTGTTACCCCCAAACTTGGGTGACTTCATGTTAAAATCTCCTGACAGCAGTATACTCTGACCCCAGAATCTACAAATTACATCTCTTAGTGCATTCAGGTATGGTAGGAAGTTCTCCACACTAAAATTGGGCGAGTGATAGCATGCAGTCACCACCAGATCTACTAGGTCTGCCCACACAAACCCCGCACCAGAATCGCTATCACCCAACCGGAATCCCTGTTACTGGGAAGTTTATTGCTGCCCCTACATCCATCCAATACAAGGCTGGTGGACCAGATGCCCATCAGCCATGTAGATCCAGCCACCACTGCTACATTTGGCTCAGCCAGTATGATAAAATACACTCTGCGATTCAGGGCCACCTCCCAACATAGATGAGCTGACTGCCGGCTTCTATTGGTGTTTAGTTGGAGTACCCTCATTTCTGCACCCCATAGTCAACAGTATGGTGGCCCTCCTTACTGCATATCACAAACTTTACAGGTTCCACACATTGGGCTTGCCTATCACCCAGTTTTCTGCAGTTTAAACACATGTGTGACCTGTCTGTACCCTTGCAGGCAAACAAAACATGCTCCATTCCCCAGCAGCAATAACACTGGCTTTCCGGCTCTATCTGGGCCCTACAATGAACCCAGCCTATTTGTATTCTCTCACTGATTAGTTTCTTTGTCGCTTGGTAAGTTGTTACCAGCCTTATCAATGTAATTTCAAACTCATCCATCTCGCTTATTTGTTGGGCTACCACATCATTTGTTTAATTTTTTGTCGTTTCTTGGTCTATATTTTTAATATGTATATGTATATATTTTTAATGTACCACAGTCCTGCGACTAAGTCTGGATTGGAGGTTCACCTGCAGTTCTGCTTTTCAGAACGTTGTGAAATTCTTCTGCTTTGTCTGCTCCCTTGATTCTTATTTGGAGTTCTAACTTCGCCCCTCTCCTGAGTGATAACACGTCACCCATTTCCTCCCTTGACACTGAATGCTTCACGGTCCTTAGTAAATCAGTGTAGCTTCTAGCTGCCGCCCTAACAACAATCGTGTGGCTGTTGGAGTTTGCCAGTGTGGACCTTACCACTAATGATGCCACTGCCTCTTGTTTGTTAGCTTCCATCTGTTGCACCATCACCTGGATAGGTTTCTATTGCCCCCTTAGGATACACACTAATATGTTCTTTATTGTATTCCCCAGTCTACCTCCTGGTACTACATTCACCAAAGACTATGATTGTTCTACTATCCTGCATACTGATGTTAGAACAGTATTCAACACTCCCTCATCCGCTCTGTAGTACACTGTATATTTACTATGTTTAAATGTTGTAGTGTTTCTGCCCATGATCATTGAATCTTCTCTACCGATATCACCAGGTTTTATTTCAGTACCCTGCATTACTGCCTATGTAGCATTTCTACTGTTCCTGTGTGTTATGTTCTGGAAATGACATGTGTCCACTACTAAATTGTATAAGTTGTCATTCTGTTTGATATTCTGAACTGCCTCAATAGGCCATCTCTTGGTCGCTAATCTTATCAGCTCCTCATCCGAAACCGTATTGTTCAAAATATTTTTTAAGTCGAATTCCCTAGGACCATCTGTTTGTATGGCCTGTGTAATTACTGTTATTGAAGGAGGTCCCTTGTTCATTGATAATCCTGTTCAGTTTTTTTTCATGCTGAAAGATATGTTTACTTAATCCTACACCAATATTCTGTTTAAGTGTAATTAGTATCATAACCAGCTGATTAGTCCAATCACTGAGACTGTCTGGAAGAAAATCTTTTTCCTTCAAGGACATCTGCCTTGCCCATTTTTTTACCTTTGTTATTAATATAGATTTTCCGGTTTTATCTACTCAGGTTCTTGGAACTGATATCTTCACATGAGGCAAGGAACTTCACCTCCGCATGTGTAAACTATAAGGTCAATCTGATTTTTACACCAATTCACTGGTTTCATTTTTTTTTTTTTTAACTTCTGGGACCACCGTTAGGTATTGCTTCAGAGGATGAGGTGAATGATTTGTAGCGTGTGTGAAAATGCCATGCCTTACCGGGATTCGAACCTGGGACCTGCGGATGAAAGGCCGAGACGCTACCACTTGTGCCTTGACCTAAAATTGTTAACCAACACAATATGGCGGCCGATTCCCGCCGAACCGGCTAAAGTACCGCCAACTACAATAACAGCTGGCCTAGACGTTGTATGTCAGTAATGACGTCACTTACTGGTCATTTCTTGTCACTAACCCTATTATATTACTATTTTAAATTTATATTATATTCACTATTTTATTTTCCTATAAAATTCTATTCTATTCTAACCTATAAAATAAACTTATATTCACTGTTTTAAACTTTTTTTAAACCTCTGGAACCTTTAGGTTTTACTTCAGGAGTGAATGACTTGTAGCGTGTGAAAATGCCATGCCTAACTGGTGATTAGTATGATTCATTTTTTTTTTTAATTTAGAAAATTTGTTCAATTACTTTATTTACACTACATAGTATAATTTGTTTTATTTAAATTTACTAATATAACTTGATAATTATAATTAGAATTATTTTTAACCTTATTGATTACTTTTATTATTTGATTTTTCATCAAGATGTAATAGAAGCATCTGTTTTTCATTTGAAGGACATTGTTTCAGTACATTAATTTTTACTGACTTCAAAAATGGAGGAAGTTATACATTTTTTTCATAAGCTTTTTTTTTATGAGTACAAATATATTGACATGTAGCTTATTACCAGAAAATGCAATTTCAATGATTTTTCTTTGTTTCAAAGAGGGTATTTTTTTGGTGTTTCTGTTGTTATCCAGATAAATAGAATTGAACATTTTTATTATCAAAAAATTATATTTTATTCATAAAAAATTATCATTATTACTAAATATTGGATATTTACTAATGATTTTTATACCCTAATCTCATTTTGATATTCAAAGCATTTTCATGAAAAAATTCAAGAAATATAATTGGCAAACTTACCATAAAAAAGACATTTATTTATTTTAACATCTCAAGGACTCTTCCCTCATGTTAACTACCTATAATATTATGAAGTTTGTCTGCAAAAATTTTCTTATTTTTATCAAAATGCAATCCTTGCCTTTATGTTTCTTAAAAAGAGCGTTTTTGAATATGGGTACTTAGTAAAAAAAAAAAAATTCCTTCTTTAAATAAAATCTGAAGCAAGTAGTATGATATAAATTATGATAAAAAAATAAGTGTCGTATTAAGTAAGAATTAATTAATAATTATTTTGTTTTTAAGTTTTAACATTTTGAAATCAGTGCAGAATGAAATGGTATTATTATTATTTTTTATATATATTTTTTTTGTATTTAAGTGAAAAATGTACAGAAATGAGATATTTACAAATATATCTTATTTAAATTTACATTATTTTAGGTGATGAGTGGCGAAAACAAAGGAAATTAATAACACCTGCTTTTCATTTTAAAATACTGGAGCAGTTTGTTGATGTATTTTCTTTAAATACAAATAAACTCATTGATAAATTAAAAAATGAGGTTGGTAAACCAGGATTTGAAATTGTAGAACATATTACACTTTGTGTATTAGATATCATATGTGGTAAGTATAATAAAATACTATATTCTAATATAAATTTTATCTATTAAGCTGCCATAGACAATAAATTTCCTTGATTATATAGATTGGATGTCTAGATAGTTTTAGAATATTTACCATCCTCTTATATGCCTTCTGTATTATTTACCAGAAAGAAACTGAAGAATTATTTAAATGCTGTGCAAAATTGTTACGTTGAAGAAACTTTTTATTGTCTTGGTATTGTGGCTTTTTGGTTTTAAGCATTTAAATCTATTTCTAAGAATGATGTAGCGAACAGTAAGTCTTAACTAATAAATTTCAATGTCCAAACCAGTCTAGCTTCACTTAATTAGTGGTGTGATGGTTAATGTGAACTTTTATCCCGATTAAAACAATCTCTAATCGACTGATCATGTTGCGCACTCTCAAAATTGCAGTACCATACAAATTTCAACATAACATAAAAAATAGTTTTTATGCAAAATAGTTTTATTAAAATAGTTTGTTTAAATAAAATAAAAAAATGTTACATAAACGTCTATATGTAGTCCTGTAAAAAATTTTATTCACCTGTAAGATCGGGCACACCGAGAATTTTTACAACCTATATCAAATCACAAGATGTTGAAATCGGCTCGTCCAACATTCTTGAATTTCTTCGTTAAAATTGTCGTTTGTATCCAAATATAAACTGCAATTTTTCCAACATTTCTGTATTGAAAATTTCGTTACAGAATTTTCAGCCAAACCGATATTATAGGCCTCCTCTTTCAAAGTAATTTTTAAAAAATTCTGTAATGTCATTATTGGAAGAAAGTAGACTTAAAATTAACTTACGCCTACAAAAAAACTATTCGAACAGTGAAAGTTCGAATTATCCCTTGATCGAGTGGCCGGGTCAATGCCGTAGTATTTTTAGGTAAATAAAGAACCATAATTTTTCTCTCTTTTGATGTTAGGCGTTCAGCAGGAGGGTAAGCAGAGCAGTTGTCTAATAATAACGATGCTTTACTGCCCCCCCATATTTCTTCCTTTTAAATGATCTCGTACGGCTGGAACAAAGGACTCATGGAACCATTTCGTAAACAAACTATCGGTCATCCACGCTTTACAGCTGGAGTTTGACCGTTTATTATTGGCAACTGTAGATAGCTGTGAAAATCGTAAAATTACCTCCTCCAAACGAGGAGTACGCATGCGTTTTCACCAAGGACAAAAACTCAGTCAGCTAGTGGTGAGATAAACGATTCTTTTTCAGGAATCGATTCTTTCGATTCAATTCTCAGAAAAGATTTGTAAAAAAGAATCGTTCGTCCGATTAAATGATTCTTTTCTTTCCTACCACTATCAGACCCGTTAACTGTAATGCGTATGCTCTCTTTCTCTTCTTCAGCCAAGTTTAGCGGTTCATCTCTTCATACTGCTGTTCGATGCAACTGTTACATACTGCATACATACTAAATGTCTTCGATTCTTCTCTTTTCAACTCTTATTCGACGACTCCTTCGATCCTTTACGAAAACAATCTTATATCAACAAACCTCATCGCTAAACAGAGAAGGGAAAATTTAAACTGTTACGCACACATTCTATATGATATCATTACTCTTTTTTCTTTTAATTTCATTCGGGCGGGAAGCTACATTGCACAATATTAATTACTGTCGTTCTTTTGCGCATACTGTCATGCTCAAGATATATTTTACAATTATTCTTAGTAGAATGATGAAAGACGACAGTCGATTCTGTTTTCATAGTGCGTAATCTTTGCCTGTTCTATTTAGAGTTGTGTTTTTAGTTTGTTTATATTTTTTTTTATTTGGGCCTATATAATTTCGTAAGACTTTTTTACTTTACATAATCAGAAGTCGATTTTTTTTCTAAATGTTTATCGGTATTATTTTTTAAATCATTAGTTTTTACGTAAGTAGATATTTTATAAGCACTTTAAAAAAATAATATTTTGTTTTTAAATTTCTAAACATGAGCTGCCGAAAAAGAAATCACATATGGACTTGCTTTTGCGAAGCAAGCCCTGGAAAAGCTTTGTGTAACCTTTGCCGTAGTTCAGTATCCTATGTCGGTGGGACGACTAGTAATCTGTCTCGTCATATTAAACACCCAGGAGTTGATATTTCAAGACAAAAAAATCCGTGTCCTTCCAGAAAATGCGTGTTTCAGAAATGCATTATAATTTAAATCCTACTACGTCTATTGCGTCTGAACCATATGAATCGCAGCAGTAGTAGAGCTGTTTCCTCAACTTTGTCTAGAAAGGAATAAAATTTAGTTTCCACCGTCGTTCACATTCGTATTGTGCCGTCTGAAATTCCGAGTTCTCTCTTTAATTGTGTTTTCGAAACCCCGCGTTTTTCTTTATCGATTATTTCTAATCTTTCCCTTACAGGGATATATGACTTATTACGTTTAGCGGTTGCCATTCTCACAAAAAAAAAGTTGTGCCCCCCCTTGTGCTAGATCTGCAGTGAAGTATTACTCAGCTCAGGGGATTGTCCTTTTACTCTAACGGGCTTTTCCGACTATCTTTTTATCCTCCGGCATGGCAGGTCAGCCCGCCGGTTGGATCTTTTATTTTTCCGTTTTGCCTGCCTCTAACCACTTAGAGTGGGTTCAGACCCGGCTTTACCGTTTCTGCTCCCTCTTCAGTGGCCTGGTCCCGGTCTTTATGACTTTGTCTCTAATGGATATCGTCCCGAGAGGCGATCTTACCGAGTCTAGATCTTTTCTTTAAGTTTTGGGAGTCTCAAACCATTGTACCCATTAAACAATCGAAATTAAAAAATAAAATGAAAATGGTTTTTAGGTATTTATCTAAAGAGTATGTGCAAGCCCGAGTCTAGTGAATATCTCGATATTATAGTCAGAAATGTGGAAAATTTGCAGTCTGTTTTCAAATCTTTTTTACGTTTCTTCACCACTTTCAACATCAAATTTTGAAAAATGTAGAAATTGGTGTTTAGATATTTACATGAGAATTACACACCAAAAATCAAGTTGGTATCTTCCATTTGATATCGAGAAATTAAAAAAAAAAAGTCTGGTTTCAAAAAAAAACTTCAAAATCCATTTTAACCTTTTAAACTCGGAATTTCAAAAATCTAGAAATTGGTTTTTAGATATTCACATGAAGATTAAACACACCAAAAATCAATGTGTTATCTTCATTCGTTACCGAGAAATTTAAAAAAATTGGTAAATTTCATTATTACTCCATATTAACCCTTCAAACTTGGAATTTAAAAAAAAAACGTGTGCACTTACATTGTAAGAACACATATACAAATTTTCATCAATTTATCTTAAGTAGTTTTTGCTGAGCGTTAATGAATCATTTAGTCAGGACAAGTTGCTTTATATGTTCAGATATATATATATATATTTGTGTGAGTGATATGACTATATAAACGTAAATATATAATACACGATAATATATGTTATATTTACGGGAACACTCTCTACAATAATTATTATCATAAAATACTTTACAATGAAACATAATTTTTAAAGAAAAATTTAAGTAATAGTTTAGCTAAATGCTTGTATACTAATCAAGAAAATTATGAGCAATGTTTATTAAAATTGTTGTTTTACTTTATTTCTCTTACATACTTTTACCATTATTTTAACTTAAGATAAACTTTATCAATCTTTTAAGCAAAAATAATCTTTTTATCTCGACATTAAATAAAACAAGTTGAAAACTTCAAACTAAGACCCAAATCCTCTTAAGATCAAAATTTCTCTCTCCCAAATCCTCTCTCTAATCTTTTTAGAATATACACTGATGTTCTGAAAAATACTAACACACTAGTTCATAAAAAAGAGAAATTGTTACATTATTATAAAGGGTGTCTGAAAAAGAACTCTACAGTTTTAAATTAAATTTAATTTATTAGATTTAGAATTACAGATCTATGTGTTTTTTTTACATAAAAGTAATAAACCTAAATAAAAGTAATACAAGGAAGTAAAAAATCTCAAGTTTTTTTACCTCTTAATATAAATCAATATGAACAATGTTTACAGACCTATGGATGTCAAATTGATAATTCACACTTCATTCCACTGTTTGGCAAGCATGTCTAAAGGAGTTGGTTCTATACCTGGTATTATTCTTTGTCACAGTTGGGTGAATTTTTTCTTGGTATACTTTTACATAGCCTAAAAAAAGAAATCCATCCTTCAAATTGGGACTTCACGGTGGCCAAGCGATGGGAGCTTCTTTTCCTTTCCAGCCCTCTAGGATTTTGTTATAGAGCACAGTCCATACACCTTCTTCATGATGTGGAAGGACTCCATCTTGTTGGAAAATTAGGCCTCAATATTTTCAATATGAGGAAACACAAAGTTCTTTAACATTTCGAAGTACACAATATTGTTAACAGTCAGCACATGAAAAAAAAATGGTCCAGAAATTTGATTATGCATGATACAAATCCAAACATTTATTTTTGGACAGTTGTGGACAATTCCATCACTGATTGTCTGAGGCCCATATTCAACAATTATGAAAATTCATGACTATGAACATTAAATATTGCTTTATCAGAAAATAATACATGCTGCAAGTAGTGTTCAATAGCAGTGTTAAGTCTAATATGGATGTTACAAATTTGGTTCTTTGGGGCTTATCTTTAGATTTAACTTTATGGAGTAGCTGCCATTTATAACCCTAAGTTTAACCACTTGAAAACAACATAATAAACAGTGCTTTTATAATATTTAGTTGATGACTTATATTATAAATGAATATTCTAGATTGTTGGTAGGCAGATAAAATAATCTTTCTGTGTTTTCAACTCTTGATTTAGGTCCACATGGTGAGTGTCCTTTCAAAATGTTAACAGTTTCCAGTAACTGCTCACTTATCTTACAAATCCTTTTGTCACTTGGAGAATTTTTGCAATAGATTCACATATAATTTGTTTGTACTACAGTCATTGATTTTGTTTCTGCGACCAGTACACGCACTGTGTTTTCACTTTTGGTGACACCATAAGTACTAAAGCCTGGGCCTGTGTAACAGTCTAATGCAACTGCTGCCTACAGAGAATGTCTAAACTAAAACTTAATTGTTCTCACTTCAAAATCACATATACAACAATACTATTGGGAGCTGTAAAGTAAAAACTATATTCATTCTTGAAACCCAAAGTTCTTTTTCAGACACTATATTAAGAGTTAAACATTGCATGGGACAACAATATGGATGATTGTTATTAGTTTATCTTCTGATGACTACTAATGTGTAATTTGTAAATGTATTGATTATTATTGGTTTATTTTCATTTTACAGAAACTTCAATGGGGGTGGAAATTAGTGCTCAACTACAGGAGAAGGGAAACAAATTTGTTCATGCAATTACTGAGTATGCAACTTTGTACTCAATTAAAATAGAAATGATTAGATGCTGTTAGATGTATTTTAATGTTTGATATGCTTATCTTTTGAACCTATTATATTATGTACTTCTAAAGGCACTTGTGGATGAAACTAATAAAAATAAAACATTTTGAATTTCTTAAAATCACCTAAAATGGAATGGATTAGGCTTGCTATTTTTCTGTATTCATAACTAATTTTTTTTGTTAACATTTATATACATAAAACACACTTGACTCTATGGAGATGGCAAGTTGACAAGTTTACGTTAAGGGGTTTACAAGGATGATGTCTACCCCACCAGTAATTTGAACAGCCTATATAACAGTACAATATTTTCTTTTTTTCAATATCTCACAAACGTGATTTGATCAGGAACAGAACTGCATTTCTTAGTTTTTCAAATCTCTAGCTTAGATTGGTAGTTGTTAGCAGCTGTGTCAAAAGAAAAAATTAAGTATAGGACTGCTTTTTGCCTTAAATAAGAAGATTACTAGAAATATAGAAAATTACATCACCTATATATGCATAATTACAACACCATAATATATATATATATATATACAACAAAAAAAAAAAATAGTCCAAAATTGTTTGCTTTACTCATTACCATTAATGTAGGTGGATTGTGTGAGCAGCTTATAGTCCCTGCCATAGGATCTCAGTTCATACACATATGTGCTCTCTCTTACACAGGCTGTTTAAAACAGTAAGCAATTTTTTTCTCATTGTGTAATTTCTGTACAGTTCATAATGTAACAATTAAACATTATATTATTTAGATTAGACTATTTTATTCTAAGATCATCTTTGCAATAATAATTTTTAATGTTTATTTAAAATAAAATAATAATTATTATTAATTTAATAATAAAATAATTAATCTAAAATAATTGTAGAATTAGAAACTTTTTTTGTATAGTTTTGGTTGTACTATAATATTATTTCATATAAGTTATCGATAAATACTTCGGTATGCATAATTTTAATGTAGGATTGCAAAAGATATACTCAAATCATTTATTCTTAGCGTGAACGATAAATCAACATTCCGGAAAGCAGTTACGATAGGAGAACATTAATCAACCTTTATTTCTTATATGTTTATTCTAAAAATAATTCAAATATAATAAGAAGTTTAAACAACTTATAAATTTAGTAAATTACTGACCTAGCCAAAACAGTTTTCTTTTATATTGGGAAATTTGTTGTAAATCTTCGGAACTGCTATGCTGATCACTCACACTTATTTATACTCACTGAAAGGTGGTTAAGTAAATGATCACTTGAATAATATGAATGATACTGATATACAAATGACACTGTATATTAAAAAAAGGAAAAGTAAACATCCTTTAAACTTGACCATAAAATTTCCGTAAATTATACAAATTTAGTTTATTTTACAACCTTAAAATAAAAAAAAGTAAGTTTATTCTAACAAGTTGTCTGGTTCACTGTCTTCATCATTACGGAAATTTTTAATAAAACGGCTCGTTTCTTCTCGCAGCCCTTTTTTGACAAAATCATCATATTGAAGTTCTTCAGCATGACTAATGCAACTAACCCAGTCATCAGTGGTTACACGTTCAGTGGTATCATGCAGTAACATTTTAACAAATTTCATTTTAAAAGTATCGTTTTTATCAGCAACATCTCTTTTAATCTGGACCCACAGAAGTTCGATTGGGTTAAATTAATAGTGGTATGGTGGAAGACATAAATTAGCATATAAATAACAATTATAGTAAGAGTTGATTCTAGCAATGTATATTTTTGACACTAAACAGTTACCTAAACTGGAGTCATTGGAGTGAGCATGATACACAAAATTTCTTTTATGTTTAATGTACTGAAAGAAATTTACACTACATATTATAAAAAAATTTCTGTATGATAAATCAAAATTTTTCATGAAAAAGTTTGCAGTTTATATATGAAATTGAATTTAATAATCTTTTTAAATTTATTTGAATTTTTATATTAATACATCGAAAAATGAAATAACTGCATAAAATTAAAGGATTTTGGTCTCTTTGTACTTTTATTAATGGATCTGTGAAGAAAAAAAACAGCAGGTAAGTGGCCCTAGATATGATAAACATTTATTTTCAAGAATAATCTTGTTCTGTTCCAAATACCTTCTAATTAATTTGTAAAACTTCATACTCTCTATTTTTATAAGGCATCACAAATTACTTTTCTTGTCCCCATAACTGTCATTTACTTGTATCTGAATGTTCTGGGTATATAAATTTAAATAAAAAATGAAATAATTGTTAAATGCCTTTACTCCTATAGTAACTTATTTTTTCTGTATCCATATATATATGAAATCATGAATGTGCACACACACATATGTGCGCCCCCATATATATAATTGTGTTTTTGTGTGTGTGTGTGCGCGCACTTGTGTACAAACCAGCATATGAGTTTTAATACATATGATGTTCAAACAAGTAAATTCTAATTCATACATGAATTTTGTATGCTATTTGTTACAATATTTTATGTTCTGTAAATTTAAATGTAATAATTGATATCATTTCATCAATGATGCTTTTGTTTCATTGCAGTATAACATTTAGTGCTATTCATCGTTCTGTGAGGCCTTGGTTATTTCCTAATAAGCTTTTTAATTTGACTTCAGTTGGAAAGTTATTTTATCAGTCACTTGATATAATAAACAATTTTATTGAACAGGTAATTAAATATTCACATAATTTTTTTAATGAGAAAATTTAAATTAGTATTATTAATTTAAATTAGTATTATTATAATTAAGCTCAGCATTTTACCTGAAGATAAAATCCATTTCTGTAATAAAAAAAAAGACAAAAAAAACTATTTTACATCTTTTATAACTTACTAGGATAGCTGTAATTGAGCAATTACCTGCAACTACTGTAGGAGAATTAATAATTATTTTTACCCTATCTTACTGAATACACATACATACCAGTGAGTACATTATATATATATATATATTGGTACATATAAAGCAAATAAATTATACTATAAACTATATACAGGTAGTTCGTCTTAAAGAAATGATATTTATATATACAACCAATCCAAGACTAATAATGGAAAATTGTCACATGTAGTGTTTAATATCACCCAAATTTTGGTGGACTTAGTGTGCTTATTATCAAAGACCAGTTAAGAAACAATAATTCATTTCTTTTTTTTTTAATATCTATTCTTGAAAATAGCTATACAATTTTTGGTAATGACTTCTCTCATGCCTGGTTGCCTACAACCAGGCCAATGACAGGTTGCAGCAGCTGACCTTATTTTTATTTATTAGCCAATTGTCTAGTTTCATGATATTCTCCACATATTATTTTATGTTAGATTTTTAATATTTTTGTAATTATTCCATCCTTCAATCTTAGTTTTCTGTTCATTATATTCTAATCTTTTTTTGTTATAACAACTAAATCTGGTTGTCTTAATATTTGGTGATCAATCTAGTTTACTTTTCAAGATTTTGCTTAATTTTTTCTAATCTTCAACATCTCCTACAATGCAATTCAAAGGAATCTATTTTTTCCATTACTAAATTAGACTAGTCTTATTGAAAACTAGAAATGGTCAAACAGATCATACAGAGATAGAATTTTATAAAACATTAAAAAACCCAAAAGAAACACAAAATGACAAGTGTGTAAAAGGTCCTTACCACTTAAAACACACTATCGATTTCTAAAGAAATGCTGTCACATCCATCAAAGCAGTTACAAAGTTATACAGTTAATTAAAATCTGATTCTTTCATTAAATTTATCAAGAGCTCATAAAATATCTTTATTGTTATTTCTATTGCCTAGGTTTACTGTTAGGCCATTCTTTTTTCCATCTTCTTGAAGGCCTCTATGTCAAATTCCAAGGTGGCTGAGGTATCTGAGATGGAATCTTTTGATGCTCCATAGTAGCTGCTGACATCACATGATATCGTTCCAATGGTGCAGCCAGCAGTGTATCAGAGTTGAGACTCGATGCATTCCCCACTAAAGCATGTGGGGTGGCTGAAGTGCTCGCCTCTCATTTAAAGGTCTCCATGCTTTTGGAGGTTCCATTGTTGTTCAAAATCCTCTTTCTCCAATAACTTTACTTTGGGTTTCTTAATTCATTGAATAGGGATTCTGTGTTTCTACTTTACCACCAGTGAGTGCATTGTGTTCATAGTTATTCTGTAGTTTAGCTTCACTACCCTTCACCTTTTGATTTGTCAAAGGCAAATTCCTTGGTTGTGTAACAATTTTTAGTTTGGAGACATCTATTTTGTTTTGCGTTGGTTTTGGGCTACTTTGTCTAGGTGGTCAACTCTTCAAATTTTCATTGATAATACATTCAACCATACTAGCCAGGGCTGGTGCCAGTTGAGAGGGTATGTCTTCTGGTTTAAAGGAAGCTGCAGGGGTGCCAGCAACCTGCGTAGGATGCATAGTTGGCATTCTGCCAAGCACAATTTTCCTGGCTTCATAGTGGCTGATGTTTTGTATTGTTTTAACTTCTTGAAAAGCTATTTCTTGTTTATAGATGGGATGATGGTCTCGCCAATTGGGTCAATGACAATTGACACACAGGTATTTACCTGTGTATTTACCCTGCATGGATCATCAGGATATAACAGAGTCGGGATAAACGAACATACAACCAACCTACTGAATTCAGTCTTTATCTACTCTGGACACTTTGGTATGTGGAGGGTATAACTTCTTCGTTGCGTTTTGTGTTCAATCGACACACAAGTCCTTGAACATGAAATTCTTCAATGATTTCCTTCTCTGTGTAGTTCAGTGAATTCCTGCACACAACCATTCATTCCTTTTAAGGTGTTTAGCATTCCATGGGGTGAAACCTTAATGTTCATATTTTGAAAGCAATCTGCTGCTCTTTGGTCGAAACTTGGTTCGATCTGTCTCTACAGTATCAGTAAAATCTTCACTCATCCTTCATTTCACTTACAAAGACAATGGTTTAGACTCTCCTAGATGAAGATTTTAATGCGGTCCCTTTGCCACAAATGTGGAAGAAAGAGTTTCCATGTATGAAGTTTTGTCAGTCAAGATGTCACAAGGTGCGCACGGAGAGATGGTTGGACCGTTTCCATGGGACAATTACTGACAAGGGCCGAAGTGACTGACTAACACTGAGCGGTGCAAGATTTCTGCTGAGCTCACCCTCAACCAGGCCTCATAACCGGGAAAAGGGATGAGCACTATCTGTTCACACTCTGCCCAGTGTTGAGAAAAACATATCACCACCCCAACAAACAATGAAACCGAGAAACATAATTGCAAACCAGCTGAGAGAGTTCGGGATCTCCAATCCCGAACTTTGGGGAGCTCCCTAAGGGAGCTCCTGGGCAAAACCATTGCACTGTTGTTCGACATAAGTAAAGAAAATGCCAAAGTACCATGTCATTGCCTGACCTGGATGTTTGTGTAGGTGTTACTGCACGGATGTGGAGTTGGGTTTATCCAGGATGCATCATTCTTATTCTTAAATTTATGTTTGATATTAAACAATTTAATTTATTTTCTGTTAAAAGCTTTCTTTGCCACGAGTCATATTGCTTTTGATATTTATCTGACTTTGTATAGCCTTGTAATTTTATTACTTAAATAATAAAATTACACAATTTCTGATATTTTTTTCTCCAAATATTTATTTAGATTTCTGATTTTTGTTTATGACGTAGTTGACTAATATTAATTATATGTTGTTCTGGAGGAATGAACATTTAAAATGTTCATTGTTTTTGTTTGAATTTGAGTTATTTAATCAATTTAGAATTGCTGCACCTTAATTGATATATTCCAGGGGTATTGTGCTTATTTTTTATGCAAATGCTTGTTCTAATGCAATGATTTGATTTAATATTTATTTTATTTAATTTTTTGTTTTATGTAATTTTGATTTTTATGTAGAAGTGTGGCAATGCGTTTGCTAGATTTTATCTTTGATGATTCATTTTTATGTAATCTCAAGGGAACATAGGTGTTCTGAGTATATTAATCATACTTCTAAAAACAAATAGTTCATTTAAGATTAAGTGACTGTGAATGAGTGTGTCTGTCATTGTTACTTTTCTGTACATTTTTAAAAAAAATTGTCCTTGTTAGTAATATTTTACAAAGTTGAGCTCAAGAAAATTTATTTGTTTGTTCTACTCATAATTTATCTGTAATCATAATTTATCATATTTATTATAATTCAGTTTTAAACTGTTGTAATAATGATTTTTTCATTATAAATTAACAAAAAATAAACAGAACTTACTTTAAGATTTGACCAAATGTTGAAAGGGAGTTACAACATTTATTCACGAAAATCTTCTTCATCTTTCAAATGGTAGCCATGAATATTTAAAACATTAAAAAATACATATATATATATATTTATTTAATGTAGCTTTAGGTCAGAAACGAGAGACAGATCTAGTAACACAGCCCCTTTGAGGTTTAAGAGGATCAGGGTTCAAACAGACACCTTTGAAGCAATACAAAATAACTAGATCAGATGGTAAAATACCCTCCTCATTCACCATAATGGGTATATTGACCTCTTTTGCTTTTCACAACTTTTTCTTATCTTTGATTTTTTCTTTTTATCATTATTAATTCTGTGGTAGTAGATCTGATCCTGCTAGATCCTCCAAGCTGAGGATAATAGGACTCTGATATTAGAGCCAATACATCCTTTGTGTAGTCTGATAAGACAGACTGCCTGTGGATGACCTAGGGACTAG
This sequence comes from Lycorma delicatula, assembly GCF_047948215.1. Classification (NCBI taxonomy): domain Eukaryota; kingdom Metazoa; phylum Arthropoda; class Insecta; order Hemiptera; family Fulgoridae; genus Lycorma; species Lycorma delicatula. The sequence goes on from NC_134461.1 coordinate 43,894,687, forward strand.
TTTCCTGTCCACTAACAGGAAATAACATTTGAAATGTTCATCACATAATTACCCCACCCTAAAAATAAAAATAAATATTTTTGAACTTCACCCTTACACAGAATTTAACATCATTTAGTTCTTCAGTAGTGTGATTAACTGTCAACTATTACATCAAGTAGTATATTAACTGTATTATACAGTATGCTGTTACATTACTGTATTATACAACTATTATATTTATTGACGATCTTATTCACGAAAATATAATAAATTTTATTTTTTGAAAGAGTTACAACTTACACAGATTATTAAACAATTATTGTTAAAGTACTTTTGTTATAAGAAATTATTAAAATCTACTTTTTATTTAATCAGAGAACAAACTTCATACATGTGCTCGTGGACTATTTTGCCAATTACAGAAAATTTAATAATATGAATATTCTTTTTTCAGGTTATAGACAGTAAAAAAAAATTAAAAGCACAAGAGAAATCTAAAAATGTAAATAATGAAGATTCATCAGTCTTAGGTTGGCTTGTTTTCTTTAATATAATTCATATTTATTTTGCTAACATATACTTTACTTTATTAACAACTTTTCTTTGAGGTGTGACATGTTGTTAAATCTGTGGTTATTTTGTACAGTGATGTTTCAGCACCATACTTTATATTTTTTGATCTTCTCATCCATACCAACTTCTGAAAAATATACACACTTAGCCTAATGAGATTCTTGTTATTATAAAAATTCATGTCATGAAATATAATAATGTTTTATAGTTATAGTCTGTTTTAAGTTACTACAACCTGGTTCCACTTGTTCTCTAATACTGAGATGCATATTTAAAAGAAATCAAAAGAGATAATAACAAAATAGAGAGTTCTCTATTGGTCTCAATTTTCCTGTAGTTAGGCAGCTTTTTCTATTGCAGAGGAAAGAATCTAGGATTAAAAAAAACTATGGAGAAAATAGATATTGGGATATATAGAAAGAATAAATGCTACATAATTATGTCGTTTATTGATGAATAATAAATAATTGGAATAAATGCTTAGCTTTAATGTACATGCAAAAAAAAAGTTAAAAAAGCTCATCAAATATATTTTATCATTAAAAATGTCATAATTAATTAAAATGATAAATTATTTTAATAATAGTTAATAAATTGCACTATTTAGATAATTAATTGGAACGATACCTACCTAATTACCTTATTTGAACGATATAATTAATTGAAATGCTGCCAAATTAAATTAATTAAATTAAAACTAGGCATGAAATATGTTGTTTATTTATTTACAAATGTATATTTCTTCTGAAATATTAGTTTTATTTTTTTCAAATAAATACGTAAAAATCATAAATTATTTTATTAATTCATTTAAATAATTGTTATCTAATTAATTTTTTTTCTGTTTCAGCCAACTATAAACCATATTTAATATTTTTCTTAGTATACTCTTCTGGCCTTTTTTCTGAATTCTTCTGATATTATTCTTTTTTTGTTTTAGAGCTTCTTCTTTGAAAATCCTACTTTATAAGATTTCTTTTAATTTTTTCTTGATTAATGCTCAATTTTGTAAGTCTGAAACATTTATCCCTGCTTTGTTTAAGCCATTTTAACTTTATCACAATATAAGTTTTAGTTTTTATTTATGGTAAAAGAGAAGAATTTTGTTATTGTACATAGTAAGGTATTATTTTTATTAATCATTTGATTTAAGTAAACTAATATTATTATATTTCCAATTAAATTTACTTGGTTCTCACAATGAAAACAATTAAAACTAGCAGTTTACAAAAAGATGTAAAAAAACTAAGCTCCTTCACATGAGTTAAGGTCATAAATATTTATTTTGTAAAGAAAAATACAAGTAAAAAAAAATATATATTTTTTTCTAATATTTAATTAAACATTTGTTAAAGGTGAGAAGAAAAAGTCTGCATTTCTTGACCTACTTCTTGAACACAATTTGAAGGATGACGAAATAAAGAGTCAAGTAAATACAGTTATGTTTGGTGTAAGTACAAGTATTTCATGCAGCCAACCAAATAGATTAATTTTTATTAATTTCCAATAATAAATAAAGAAAATATCCAGAATATGATTTATGTAACAACAATTGCAACAGTTACTGTAGCAAATAATTGGAAAATGGTTGGCTAGACATTAATAAATTTTACTGTACCACTCTTCATACAAGTGGTTGCATTTCATCTGAAAGGTACTGGATTTGAATTCAGTAAAGTTTAGAATTCTTCATACATTACAAAATAATATTAAAAATATTTCTCAGCATAAAATTAGAAATTAAGAATTGTATTAATTAGTTTTTTTTTAACTAAAATACGATGAAAAATAATCAAAATTTTGTCTTGATATGAATTAAACAATAATAGAATCTCAAATTCTACAAAATGTGTATTTTTTACTCTAAAAAAATGCCTTTTTGGACCCATAAGAATATCACAAAATTTTAGCACATTCTGAAATTAAAGGACATCAATTTTAATAGAACATATTTATATAATATATATTTAAATACTTCAATAAAATTTTAAATTATCTTTATTTTTAAGTTAACTGTTCTTAATTTCTAAGTATGAACCTTTTCAACTATTCACCTGATTCAAAAATCAGGTGAATGGATGTGTTTCTAAGTCAACTTCAGTATTTTTTAAACTGTGAAATAACATTTAGAATTTTATATAGAAAATACTTCCTTTTATTATATACTGAGAAGCATATGTTCTTACTTATTCTTGAAATGATCTGTTTAATGCATTATGTATTGATCTAAATGAAATATTTATTTTTGACAAAATTATTAATTGGTTCAATAACATTTAGTTGTCATATTATTTAATTGATATTTCTGTATTACATTTATGTAATTTTACACAGATTAAATATGTATGTAATCTTTATGTAATGTAGATATTTTTTTATTTTAAAATACTGAATTAATTAATTAATTTAAGTAAAACAAATAAATAAATTAGATTTAATATGTAATAATCTAAGTATTTTTTTAAATTTTAACAGGGTCATGATACTACGACTTCAGCAGTAGGTTTTGCACTTCATCTTCTTATGAAACATCCTAAAGTACAGGTAAGATCATTTATGAATAATTAGATATTTAAATAAACATATTTAATTAAAAAAACTGGTCTATAATAAACTATTGTTAATTTTTTGCTTGAGAAAAAATTCCTTTCCCTCATGTGATTAGATTGGCTGCTTGAAATTGCAATTCTTTACAAAGTCCATTGTGTAACAGAGGATTTAATATTACATTAAGAAAACAATAATAAATATTTATACTTAACTGTAAAATTTCCAACAAGATCAAATTAGTACTGCCCAATGAAAATGTTTTAGGCTCAAAAAGGCTTATTCTTAATGTATTTCTAACTGCTGAATTCAAAAATCACCATAAAAATGACCGATGAGCACTTGGTTTGGAGATACAGTGACGTCATTTTTTACTCAATCTACGTTTTTAGTTTGGGGGTAATATTGTTTTTGGAGTTGTCACACCTGTTAAATGATAAAACACAACGTTCTCCAGCTGTTTGTAGGTTATTAACGTTATTACTGTTGCTATGACTGTAAGTTTCATATTGTTTGTACTGTAATTAGTGCAGAATTTCTGGTATCAGATGCTTTTGAAGTGAAAAATTTATTAAATCAAAATGCCACGAAAATGTGTAAATTCAGTGAATAACTTTTGTTACATTTGTAGTGAAATAACATTTTCGTCACAGCAATGCAATCTGACACCTGTTGTGAAGACTGCCTATCAGCATTATTTTGGTATGAAGATACGGGAGAAGGATAAGTCATGGGCTCCACATATATGTTCCAACTGTTGTTCAATTATACTAAAAGAATGGCTGAAAAATAAAAAAAACGATCTATGGTTTTTGCTGTGCCTGTGGTTTGGCGCAGGAGCCTACACACCATACAGATAACTGCTATTTCTGCATATAGATAACTGCTATTTCTGCTTTACTCCATTTATAAAGGCAAGATTGTCAGTGAAGAAAAGAGGAACAGTTCAGTACCCTAATCTTCCTGCTATTCGACATATTCCACATTCATATAGTTTATCAGTTCCTACTCCACCCCAAAATTATGAGCTTGAAGTAGAAAATGAAGATGTGTGAAGAAGAAGCCTTCATCTCAAGCCTTCATCAAGCCTTCTATCCCAAGACTCTGATTTTGGTGAAAAATATGATAAACCGCACAGACTAAGTCAATGTAATTGAATGAACTTATTCAAGAGCATGATTTGTCGAGAATTCAGAAATTCTAGGGTCAAGAGTCAAGACTACAGCAATGGGATCTTCTCCAACGTAATGTCAAAGGTCTCACAATACAGACATCATCATAGGGATCTACTTTCTTTGTTTGAGAAGAAAAACAATCTTGTTGTTTGCTGTGATGTTAATGGCTTGATGAAATGTTTGCATTTGAATCATGATCCAACTGATTGGAGGCTATTCATAGACTCCTTCAAACTTAGTTTGAAAGCTGTATTGCTTCACAACAGCAACCACCAGTTCACATGAAGGAGACTTGTGCTAACATGGCAATCCTCCTAGACTGACATCAAATATGTCAATCAACTATGCTGAACACTAGTGAAAAATCTGTGGCGATCTAAAAGTCATTTCTGTACTCTTATGATTGCAACTGGGGTTCACTGCTGCATTTTATGTATGTGGGACAGTAGGGAGAGAGAATCACATTATATTCAAGTGGACTGGCCTGTAAGAAATCTTAACTCTAGTGAGAAAAATGTCATTGCTGAGCCTCTCGTGGACCCAGAAGATGTTCTTCTTCCACCCTTTCATATAAACCTGGGTTTGTTAAAAAATTTTGTCAAAAGTATGAACTGAGAAGAATAGGCCTTTAAGTACTTAAGAGATGAATATATTTATAAATTGATTTAAAAAAGACAATACTTTTTATTCAGGATATGCTGGGAAAAGTAAAATAAAGATTGGATTTAGTATTATGGAGTAGAGTATTAGGCTCATAGTAAATATAGAAAAATACAGATATTGGCTGTAGAACACCAATGCCTCTAGTGTGGTCACAAAATTAGTTTACTAGAATTGATGATTATTAAAAATGTATGTAATAAACAGTAACTGGATAATTGGGAAACTTTCTTTATCAGAATGAATCAAAACCTTTATTGTTGAATTCTGGTAGGAGACCAATATCCGATAACTTGTTTGAAATTTTAATTTGTTGAAAATCATTTTATGAAAGTTTTCATACATAAGAAGATTAAATTATCTCCAGTGTTCATTGGTGGGAATATCACTTTGATCAGTTTAAGGTTCATGATTTATTTTTTATTAAAATAAGTTTTATCTACTCTATATATGATGGAGGTGTTCACTAAGTCAAGGTGGGTAATCCAAATTATGGATCTGAATGGTTTAGATATTTAAAAAAAAATTAATTATACACTTTCTATAGATATTGCTAAATAATAAGCAGTTTTCTTTTTTTAATTTTTCTAAAATTCTGATTAAAATTTCTTGTTTTATATTAACTGGTAGTCTAGTAATACTGTAGATTATTTCTTGGCTTTTATTTCTACTTTCTTCACTGTTTTTCATATTTCTTATTTATTCTTTTCCATAGTATACGCTGATGATGATTGCTAAACAATTGAAATGACTATCAAGGTCCAGATTTTAAGTAAACATTTTTCATAAATTCTTTTTGGGTGTTATATGTAATGTAATTGTTTGTAATTTCTTTCAGTAACTGTTTAACATTTATTTTTATTTAATTTAAGTTATATTTATTCAAATATTAAAAAAAAAAATGCCTTTAAAATAATGACTAATTTTTGTTGAACACATTACAAGTTCAAGGGTAATGGAATTAAGTAGAACTGTTATGCATTCTTTGTTTGTCTAAACCTGTTTCAGTTTAACTAGTTTCAGTTTAAGGTAGTTGATTTCATGGATGATACAAAATATTGTCAGAAGTTTTTAATATTTCTTATGAAATTTAATCCAGTTCAAAAGTGTATGTCAGTTGAGATTTCTTTTTTCTGCTTTTAGGAATATAATATTGTTATGTGAACTCAACCATTTACACAAACATGAATTTGAATTTAACAAATTATCCTTATGAAGAGAATATAATAAAGATTGAATTATAAAATTATTTATTTATTTTTTTCCATTTCAGGATAAGGTAGTGGAAGAACTCAATCAAATATTTGGTGATTCTAACAGACCTGCTACATTTCATGATTTAAAAAACATGAAATATTTAAAACGTGTTATACAAGAGACTTTGAGGATGTATACTAGTATTCCAATTATTTTTCGACAGATTACAGAAGATGTTCAACTTTCATGTACGATTAAAAAACTAGTATTAATGAATTTTATTCTTAAACTAATTAGAATAATTATTTTACTCATCTGATCCTCCATTATTTCCAAATTCAAAAATATTATCAATTAAATCAGGAACACTTAAACTGGTGTTATTCAGATAGCTTTTGAAAATTAAACCAGGTTTATAACTTAGAATGAAATATAATTATAATATATGTTTATTGACTCCATTTTGTTGGAACTTGAGGTAAAAGCTTGGTAAAAAAAAACTGAGGTAAAAAACTGTTTGGATGTTTGAATTTAACACTGAAAAATTGTTCTTATATTTACTGTTCTTACAATGATTTATCAGAATTATACTTTAGTTTTATTTGTAGGCAACATTTTAAGTTAAAAATGACAAACCAGTATGAGTATGTATTATTTTGCAAAAAATGTTTTTAATGATTCAATGATTGTAATGTGTGCTTTCTGAAGTGATTTATCATTCTCTTCATAATTAATTTTTCTGCATAAAAATTAAATTACTTTATTTTTCTTATTATAAAAATAAGTATTGTAGAAGATGTGATCAAAAAGTATTTGACCTTATTTTTTTATTGAGGTAATCAGTTGTAGTGTGGGAGAGGTCCCTCATAGAATGTGACTCATATTGGTTGCATATGAATCTGTTTGGCTGCAAAATATTTTTGTTGCCATTGCATCCAGTCACTGCTTATTAACCATGTAAGTAAAATATATGAATATGTTTTTCACATTTTTTTTGCTGTTTAAAATGACTGAATGTAGAGCAGAGAATTCTGCCTGTTGGCAGGTCCCTGGCACCATTGTTGTCTCGATCTGTCTCTGTCCCATGCTTTTCTTTTCATCTCATTATAACCTTCACTGTCCTTTATGTCATTTATTAACGTCCTCTTCCTTCCTGTTCTGTTTTCACTTTCAACGAAGCCTTCAAGAATTGTATTTATTATCCCTTTTCCCCTAATATGTGCTCGATCCAGTTTCCTTTCCTCCTTCCAATTATCACCAATACTGTTCTATTTTTATTTATTCTTCGTAATACTTCTACATTACTTACTCTGTCCACCCATTTTATCTTCTCCATCCTCCTCCAGACCCACATCTCAAAAGCCTCAATCCTAACTTTTTCCATTTTTCCCAGTGTTCATGTTTGACTATTATACAAAAATATATCCCAAACATAGCATTTTGCCAATCTCTTCCTCAGATTCAGATACATGTTGCAGAGTAGGTTTTTCTTTTTAAAAAAAAATTCCTTTGCCATTGCAATTCTCATCTTCACTCCTCCAGTCTTCAGTAAGTATCTGTATGTTTTTACTTGTTCAAGTTTTCCTTCTGCTATTAAAACATCAATATCTTCATAATGTTTATTTTCTTCACATCTATTTTCATCCCGAATTCCTTAATCCCTATTTTCATTGGTTTTGTACCATTCCTTGTAATGTCTGAGTGTCTTTAGCTGCAATCAGCAGATCATCAGCAAATGTGATACAATTTATATTTTTTCCGCCTTACTCCTTTTTGGTCATTCAATATTTATTTTAACATTTCCTCGACATAATGGGTGAACAGTGTTGGTGGTAAACAGCAGTCTTTCCTCACTCCTTCGCCTAATTTTAACCAATTTGTGAGATTCTCACTTATTTTCATGGCTGCTTTTTGCTTCATATACAATTCTCTGACCAGTCTCCTATCCTTCCAACAGACTCTCTTTTGTTTCAGAATCTCAAATAACTTTTCCCACTGTACTCTGACAAATGGCTCAATCTTCTTCATCTTTCAAAACATCTATCACCAATAATTCTGATCAGTCCTCACCTTTTCTAGTTCCTTTTCCTTTTCTGAATCCAAACTGTTCTTCCCCAGCAATCTCCTCCATTTCTGTAACCATCCTTTCATACTCTCAGCATTATTTTTGTAGCATGTGATATTAAGCTGATAGTTCTATGTTCTTCACATTTTTGGTTCCAACCTTTTTAGGTATCAGTGTCATTTCTGTTTTAATAAAATTTTCTGACCTACTCTAGGATCATTAATTGCATTGCACATTGAGAATATTTCATCTACTTCTTCATCATCTAAACATATAAAGAATTCTACTGGAAGTTCTTTTACTCCTATTGCATTCCTGTCATGTGTTTAATAGTTTTTACAATTTCAGATCTCAAAATTGGTAAGCCTTTCTCTTCTTCCATAACCTTTTCTTCCATCTTAGCTTCCCATGTTTCTTGTTTTCTTCTCCCTGCATACAGGTCCTCTATATACTGTTCCCATAATTTCTTTATCTCATTTTATAAATACTTTTACCATCTACCTTTTCAATTTCTCTCATTTTATAAGTAGGATTTCTTCTATCCCATGTGGTGTTTTTTTACCTACCTTCTTATACAACATGTCATACTTCATCTTTTCCATATCTTTACATTCTTCTTCTGGCCACCTTTCCCTAGTTTTATGTGTTTCTCTATTAATTCATTAATCAATCTTCGATAGATTGTTCTGTTATATTCTCCTTCTTTATTTTTACATTTTCTTCCTTCTTTCATTTTTTGAACCAATTCTTGTATTACCCAAGGTTTCTTTGCCTGAGTGCCCCTCATGATTTTATCCCTGACCACATTTCCATAGAACCAGAACTATTGCTGGTTCATTATCCCTTTTACCCTGAGTAATTGCATTTGTCAGCGTTTCACACTTTTACTCTCCTCTTTTATGTTCTCTAGTCTCTCTGTATTCTATTTCTTCATCTCATTGTAGTATGAATTCATTTAATTTTACTTTCATTTCCATCAGTAACAGAATATAATCACTTTCTATGTTGGCTCCTGGAAGCCCATTTTACCTTCTTAACAGTATTCCTGTATCTATTTTCAACCAAAAAATGATCTATCTGTAAGCAAGATCTATCTGTTAGTCTTGCCCTTCAATATGTTGCAGGAAAGGCCTGTAATGCCTTCACAATTCGATGTGTGGTCAATCTTGATTGGGGTCTTAATTTTAAGACTATGAGTATCTTGTATAAGGGCGTTTGCAGGGCAGGTATGCTATATGCAGCGCCTGTTTGGGCGGATACACTAAAATTAAAAGCTATTGGGATATTTTGTTACGGGATCAACACCTTTTGTTGCTAACGGTAACGGGTGGTTACTGTACAATTTTACTGGAGGTGATCGCAAGTGTGAAACCAATAGGCTTGATTGTGTCTGAGAGACTACAGTGGTATGCTGCTAAGAAGTCAGGTGAATTGACTTCAAAGAAAATAAAGGAGATAGAACAGCATGGTGTCACCTTGTGGCAGGCCAGAAGGGATGAGACAGAGTGTGGAAATTAAACACATGATCTTTTCCCTGATGTTGTCGATTTGTGGGACGCCTTTTGGGTACACCCAAACAAGTATGTGATGCAATTTCTTTCAGGGCATGGCGCTTTTCAGGACAGACTACAGAAATTCGGGCTGGCTGACTCTGGTATGTGTCCGCAATGTGGATTGTTGGACGATATTTATCATGTAATATATGAATGTGCTACGTTTGACTTAATGGAAATGGAGACCATTTGTCTATTAGATATTATCGAGTTGACACTTGATCTCTGTGTTAATTGGAAAAGGGCCGGACTGAACGGATGATTACAGAAAGTTTTATTACATATTTCATGAAACAAAGGATCGGGGAAAGGGTTGTATGTTCCACTTGGACTTTCCTTCTTTGTGTTTATGTTTGGCTTTATTGTTGTTTTGTTTTATGGTTTGTTAAACTATTGCTGGTTTTGCTTCTTTTTGATTACAGATTTGTTCGTTTTTTATTGTGTTTTATGTTACTGTTGTGCTACATAATTCATTGTTATTGTTATGTTTTGTTAGTGCTTTTGTGTTGCATGTTCTGATTCATTGCGTTTCGAACCCATTTTTACCTTTCGGGTAGGTAGAGTTCAGTTTCTTGTTCTTAGAAAGTAATTCAGTCTTGTTTGAGACTTGCCTAGATGTGTTTTATTTGGAGTTTATGTTAGTTAGTAGTCCACCGATGGGTATGCCGCAAGCGACATTCCCATCGGTGGCATCTTAGCTGAGGCCTGACTGAAAGATGTCATTGCTGAGGTACTGAAGATGACCTCCAGTAATGCTCATAAGGGCAAGGTACAGAGGGGATGGTGTAGCGACCAGAACTGTCACATGGAGGGTGTCTTTCCCTACGGGGTCAGGATGTTGGTCTTGCCCAAGAATATATTCTTTGTATGTGATTCTTCAAAAACGTATTCATAATGAACAAATCCTTCTCTTGGCAAAATTCAACAAGCCTGTCTCCTCTTTCATTTCGTGTTCCCAGTCCAAACTTATCCACTTTCTTTCCATCTTCACCTGATTGTACCACTGCATTCCAGTCCCCCATAATTATTTTACAGCAATCCTGTTCATTTTATAATAACTCCCCTATGTTAATATATCTTTTCAATATCTTCATCCTTATACTCAGTCATTGGCATGTACACCTGAACTATTACTAGATATTTTTTTGTAGCATTCCAATCCTTAAAGCCATCACTCTATTATCTAGATAAATTACTTTTTGTGTTTTTCTTGCTACATTATTTATTACAGCTATTCTAAATCTGTTTTTTCCTCTTTCAGTCCCTAATTAATATGAGGTAACTTCACCACTTCTCAACTCTTCTCTTCCCTCCCATCGCTTATCCCAGCTAATTCCACTTTATTTATTTTTATTTCTCTCTTCAAGTTTTGCAACTTACCTGATGGTAATAATGTTCTCACATTCCATGTGACTATTCTCATTGCTTTTTCTATGTATTTCACTGTATTTTCTATGACACTACTGCTGCTTCCTCTGGAAATCCAAATGGGAAGTCATTTTACCTCTGCAACATTTAACAAAAGAAAACATTACCAGTGTACCATATGAAAAAGTAATACAGTAGTATTCCGTTGATTTCTGTATTCTAATGCCATTGACTTCCTATAGAAGTTTTTAATGCCTTTGGGGACAATATCTCACACTTGTTTGGGGGCAATAGTTCCCCAAACCCCTGCCGCTCATCTGCCCTACGAAAAGGCCATTGGCACTTCTAGCTCCATATTGGTGGAGCTCCTTGTATTGGCAGAGCTCCTTATCCTGAGAGCCGTTTGGTCCCGTCATTCGTTAGCCTCTTGTGTACACCAAACAACTTTATTATACTATCACTGCTCCTTCATTACCACAGAGAGGTAAATTTCAGCGTTTTACATTTGTGAAATCAAAACCTAATTGGTATTTATTAGATTGTCTAGTACTTTTAGAGAGGAAGTACTTGCATAATTTAATTTTTTCTTTTAACAAATTTAATTATGTTGTTTTCTTTCAGCTTATATATTACCAAAAGGATCTACAGTCTGTCTTTTCTTACATAAATTGCATTATGACCCAAAATTATTTCCTGAGCCTGATGTATTTAATCCAGATAGATTTTTACCAGATGTTGTTAAGTCAAGACATCCATACGCATATTGCCCTTTTAGTGCAGGATCAAGAAATTGTATAGGTAAATTTACTACTTCTTTGCTTTGTTTTAGTTTTTCCATTCAAAAAGTAATAATTATTATTTGATTATACTGTATTACTACATAAGGAATACAATTATATTAAAACTGAAATTAGTGGTAAGTTGAAAAAGTTATGTAAAATAATTTTTAATAATATGTCTTTATTTTAAGAATAATTGCATTAAGCACATCCCTATTTATAACAAGCTCAATAAAAAGAGCTGCACAAGACACAATTATAAATGCTTCGAAAGTATACAACACTACCTCAACAGTTTTATTCTTATTCAAGCATTATACAGTTAATAAAAAAACTGCATATGCCATATTATCAATTACAAATGCATTTACAGAATACATCTGAAATAACTGGTTTTTTTTTGGTTTTTTTTGTATAATTAAACAGAACAAATAAATTATTTTGATATCATCTTTATTATTTAAATAAACTGTTAATTTATTTCTAAATGTAAATTCTGCATAAGTAGTTAATAATAAAAATTAACAAGCAGTTAAACTAATAATTATTTTTAAAAACTGCTAGAACCTTTTAGAGGAAATTTATTTTATTTAATTATTAAAGAATTAAATTAATTAATTATTTTATTTATTTATTTAATTATGAGAACAACTGAAATCTTAGTCTTTCTTGGTCTCTTCATAAACAAAATTTTTGAATCCAATGTAGTAAGAATGACTTTTAGAGTATTTTTCCCTGAAATATATTTAGTATCTGCCATATTTTGGTTATTAGCACTCCCTACATTTTTTATTCTGTTTCCTGATAAAAGAATTTGATAAAATGAAATTCTTAAATCCAAATAATTTTTTTTTATTCCTTTTGTCAAGTGAGGTTTAGCCAGTGCAGCCCCAAATTTAGAGAAAAAGGATACTCTCCTGGGCCAAGCTTTACTTAATTGTATGTCTGGCCCAGGGGAGTTGGGGAAAAAAGCCCCAAAGTTTGGTAAAATAATGTTCTTCCAAACATTAGTTCTAGTTTGATATTTTGAAATATTACTTGGCCGTTCTTGCCAATGAAAATATTTCCCTTAGGTTCATTGCCATCATTATTTTTTTGATTCATTAATAAGGCTTTATCATTAATTGATCTTTTCATCAAAATGTGAATATGATGATGGATTTTAACATTAACTTTTTCTTCTTGAATATAATTTTTTCCTAAGTTATGAGATTCATCTTCTTCCAAAAAAAATATGTGAATAGTTCAGAAAAAGTTTTCAATATAACTATCAATCATACTGGGAGCTATTTGCCAGTGTAAAAAAAAACTTCAACAACTTTATAAAGTACTATATAAAAGTTGTAATCAAAAGTTTGTAGTACAATAGAACTAATGATAAAATAAAACTTTAATGAAAACTAAAAATTAAAATTACTGTAATAATAATTAAAGGTTTTAATTTTTATGCAAGGATAATTTAACCTTTTAGCTTTATAATTTTTATCTTTTTTATATAGGTAATGAGAGAAAATTTGAATGTATCTTATTTTACTATTTTCATTAGGTCTGCTTAATTATTACTCCTTGGCAATAATTAACCAATTAATTAATCTTTATGGTACTTCTCAAAGCTGGCAACACATTATACCAAGAAGTAGTTGTTTCTTTCTTATAGTTACAGTTAATAATATCTGTTAACCATTATAAGAAGCTATAATCTTGAAAAATGTCTTATGCCTGGTAGAACTAAATCAAATCCAGTCATGATATGCAGGCATACCGTATAGATAATGTTTTATTAGAGAACATAAACTTATTTCAAAACTAAAATTATGCTGAAAATCAGTAGTAAATTTTTTTTCCTTGAATGACTTTTTTCTCACCTAAATCACTCTTATCATTATGGCCTTCTTCAATCACCGCAAATAAAGTGAAAAAAAAAACTTAGCCACCACACCTAAGACTACCTCTGACAGCTTTTACACTGGATTCTGGATGCTGAATCTAAAAAATTATATAGGCTTCAACTCAATCTTTTACACAGAACAAAGTATATTAATTTCTTACAAGTAACTCTAGTGGTACTCTAGTAGTACTTAGTCCTTATGTTCTCTACTTTATACAAAATTTATTTCTCATTATAAATGAAATCATTTATCAATTTTTTTTTGATAATTGGTTATAATAATTAAAAATAATTTTGTTACAGGTCAAAGATTTGGTATGCTTGAAATAAAAGTAATTATCAGTGGAATTTTAAGAAAGTTCAAGATTTTGCCACCTCTAGCCGATTGTCCGGATATTATTCTTGGTTTAGATGCAGTATTAAGATCACTTACTGGTATTCATGTAAGATTAGAAAATCGATAAAGTGTTAAACTGAGGATATTTTTTCTTGTCTTTTTTTTTTTTACAAATATGCTTCCTGTTATTTACCATTTGTATTTGTTGTATTGGAGTTAATAACATAGCATTTTAATTGTTCGCTCATTTCAAAATATTTTTTTCTTATTTAAAAAACCATCCACCTCTTTTTATAAAATTATATCTTGCCCAAAACAATATGCTGCCACCTTCATTACTTTATCCAACTGCTTAAAATTTATGAGGTAATGGTACATATTCCACTATTAAAGGTTAACATTCTATTAATCATAAATAATCTCGTGAAATTTAATGAACAAAAACATAAAAACATTAGATTTAGCATGCAGTTCTTTTAACATGCATATTAATAAAAAAAAATATGAAACTTAGCTCTTCTGTAGTGTAATTAATGCTCAAAACTAACAATATAACTTTTCCTAATGTTTAATATATCAGAAAAAATTGTCCAATAAATATAAATTAATTAATTCTTTTTATAAGCTTTTAACTTGCTTTAGTTATAATCAAATCTAGCAACTGCTATATCTTTTGATCTATCGTATGAAAATCAATGAAATTTAGTACAGGTATGTAACTTCGATGACAATACAATCCTATGGTGTTAGAACTTTGATTTAAAATTTTCAATTTGATTTAATTCCTATTTTTTACTTTTTAGAGGGGTTTTCTAATTTGTTTCCTTTTTTTATTAATGTTAATATTAATATTAGTTAAATAAAAGTTTTTTTTTTAAATATTTTTTTATATGTAATCAAATATATTTTAGTAATTTTTTTTTGTATTTTTTCATTCAGAATCACAGTAATAATCACATACAAATTACCAGTAACTCCAATCACACGAGTAATTGTTATTAACAATATCGGTAAACTATTTTAATGTTTTAAATTTTCCAACAGAAAAAAAAATTTGTCATATATATATATATATATATATTTGCATAAACAAAACCATTTTTTGCTTCAGATACAATATGTAATCTTTTCCAATATTATTGTTTAAATTTTTTTAATTTGAACCTAAGCTTTAAAATGACTAAAAAGTTGAATTTTTTTTAATAAAGTGGCTATTTATCATAGAATCATATAAACAAAAAAAACCACAAAATCTTACAAAATAAAGTGCAATATATTTTCATTGTCTAGATGGTGGCTGTTAAATCAGATTTCCTGAGGGCAACGTGGTAGCTTTAGGTGTCAGTTATCTTCTTCGGAAGGCAAAAATCTAAAATCTACTATCGGGGTGAACTTACTGATGT
Organism: Lycorma delicatula; assembly: GCF_047948215.1. Taxonomy (NCBI): domain Eukaryota; kingdom Metazoa; phylum Arthropoda; class Insecta; order Hemiptera; family Fulgoridae; genus Lycorma; species Lycorma delicatula. The sequence continues at coordinate 43,910,214 of NC_134461.1, forward strand.
GATGTCCCTCGAGGCATCTGCATCAGTGGCATCTCACGAGGCCGGACTGAACACTGTGGAATGTGATCAGTTTGAGAGCGAGAAGATGTCCTCCGTTAAAGCCACTACTGGCTAGGAATTGAGGGGGTGGTGTAGCGACCTGACACGCTACAAGGCGGGATCTTCTCCCCTCGGGGGGAAATTGAGATGTTAAATCAGATAGAACTGGTTGTGTGTATACTTTATTCAGGTCAATTGTTAAACCAAACCTTGCTGAGAAGTAAATATTTATTTCTGTGAGCTAAGGTAATGGTTTTTTATTTAAACTATAAACTAATAATGCATATGTATGCACGTGTGCGTGTGCATACATGTGTATTGGAAAATACACAAATTGGAAATTTATAATCAAGGTATTTACTCTATTAAGTTCAACAATCATAACTGCTTATTGTATAATAGCCATTACCGTATTTATTTATTGTATAATAGCTTTTCTCTTGAAAAAAAATTAAAAGATTCTTTATGAAATCAATTTTTCTGACATTTAGCAAAGGTTTACTACAATACTTTACACCTGCATAATAAGGGAGTTTTTTTAAAAAAAAGCAGTTCTTTTAAGTAGAAACAAAAATTCAACTCATAGTGGATATTGTGATTAATGCAGGTACCTTATTGTTGGTTTTTCGTATGTTTAACTGATGCTATAACGCTGTGTTTACTGGTACGGTTTTTCAATGCTGGAGAAATCAAAAACCCATATTTTTAACCAGAACGGACGATTTTAGACCTAATGCTTTGGTCTGAAATACTGAAATAAAGTAACAGTGTATACAAACATATCCTAAAAAAAAAACATATTTTTAATCATAACTTCAATACAAGTGAACCAATTTCTATTTTATTTGTACCAAATTACTTATCATTCAAAGGGCCTTCCAATGAAGTGTCACATGCTATAGCACCTTATTTTAAAAAAAGAGTTTTCAACCCTTAAAAATTTATAAAAAATTAAGTGTGAAATTTTGTGTTGGTAATTTAAAAAATAATTTTCACAGTGTTAATCCACACATAATTATTTCAAATGGTTTAAGAAGTAATATCATGTAATATTATAATTATTTTTGTTGGACTGAAATTTAAAAAAATACTACCCTAAATGGTTTTTTGTACCTACCGAGTGAAGAGGTGGGCGGATTTTAATTTTCTTTTCACCAAAACTAATTATTTTTTTCGGGTTTTCAATTAATGTAATTAAATGTTACCATTGCCATTTAAGATTTTTGAGTCGGGGTAGGTGTAGCGGAGAGGGTGGGTTCCACCTCTTTGAAAATAATTTTAAAAAGGTTCATCCCGAGAATGGTATACATGTCTGGAAACAGAAATAAGATATGATTAATAGCTATTGAGTAATAAATGTGGTAACTCTTGAAATGATCACCTGGCATACTATTACGGTCTGGTTTGGTTACAACATTTAAAAATCACAAATATAACTGATATTTCTTTTATTGTTGTTAATATTAATTCCAAATTGATATGCGATTCATATATCCCAAAATACAAATCTTAGTATAAATAAGAAAAACGTTCTATAAATGTAGCTTCATAACGCTTTATTTTTTCTGTTGGTCCGCTTTTGTACGATTTTTAAATTGCAATTCATATTTTAAAAATTAACTGAAATTTATTAAATTTTATTCATTAAATCTGCAATTTACTATAAAATAAATAAAATTCTTTCTTTAACGATTGCAAAATTTTAATTACTGGCCAATTAAATTTAACACGTTGAACGCAGTGTATGAAGAGTACAACTCATTATTATAATAATTATACTGTGTTGTGATAAGTATGCTGTCCTTGGAAACATTTGTTATTAACCCCCGCATTCAGTGTTGTTCGCTCATTCGTTTGATAACTTTCGTTCGACTGTATTTTCAACGTCTTAATTTTTTATGAACTTTGAACATTTTTTGCAAATTAGTTTTTTAAAGTAATTGCAGTAAACTAAATTTAAATTACCAATACGACTCGAAATACTTCAATAAATTTCAAACAATCAAGTAAGAAAATATTTTTTTATTTAAATTTAATTTTTAAACTTCTAAAAAACTTGCGGTCTAATTACAACTTTCATCATGTTCGGGCGATTCAAGTGTTCATTTCGCTATATAAAACTCGGGAGTTAAGAGTTAATCTCCATTAACAATTTTAAAGTTTGATTTGAGTTTAAATTTTTTAATTGTTTTATAACTTTTTAGCTTTTATTATACTGTTTTATTACAACTTTTTTTTTATTATGGATCAGTGTCTTCGATATGTCGGTAATAAATTAAAAATATAATCCAATTTAAACGTTGAAATTACAATTTTTTTAAAAGAAAACCGTAATTATTTGCATAGTATTATATTCCAACATAATTATAACGTGTTGCGTATATTGTTTCCCGAAAATATTAAATCCAGTTTTGTATGTGTGTTAAATGTAATTTATTATATTATTATAGAAATAAAATTGATTTGCAATTTTACAAACTTCTATTATGAAATGATTTAAAAATAAAAAATATAAACTGCACAATTAATTCTTTTTACCACTCTTATATAACTCGTTCTTGGACTATGTGAGATTCATGGTACGAAACTTTTCAGTCAAATTTTTAAGTACTCCGCTTATCCATTCGCTCTGAAATTTTCCATACAGGTTTAGTCCTGATGACAACACTTTTGAGGAACATTTTTAAGTCGCTAAGATGCCCCTAAGTTAGTTACTAAGTGAAAAAAATGTCCCTTTAACTTACGCAACCTCGTTTATTTGCATATTTTCTTAGTGAAAGAATGATCGATGTTTGTGATATTGTCGTTTCAATTGATTAAATTGAACGAAAGAATTTTTTCTACGGCTGAGAAAAAAAAATTGAATTTCATGTAGTCGCTCAAACCTGTACGCTAGCACAGCTGTAAAGTATAAACTTATGAAGAGTTAAAAGTAGAAAATAAAAAATATATAAAAAAAAAAAACTTTTTAAAAACCACCACTCTTATGTTAAATGCGCTAAAAAGTAGAAAATAATTTTAGGACGGTATCTTAGAATGTATTTGACAACAAGCTTTGATGGTGATATGTAAAAAGTTATAGTTTCAAATTAAAAATTTGATGTTTTTGCCAATTTTTTCATATGCGTGATGAATGGCCTAAAGAGTGGGGTGCAAAGATGAGCACCACACTTTTTTTTTTTACATGAAAAAATTGGTAAAAACGTTAAATTTTTAATTTGAAGCTATGATTTTCACATAATCTTACATACCACCATCAAAGCTTTTTGTCAAATCAATTCTGATATACCGTACCGTCCTAAAATTAGTTTTTACTTTCTAGTGCGTTTAATTTCAGAGTGGTTTTAAAAAGTTTTTTTTTTACATATTTTTTATTTTTACCTTTTAGTGCATTTAATATAAGTATGGTTTTTAAAAAGTTTTTTTTGAATATATTTTTTATTAATGTTAGGTAAAAACTGCTTTGTTGTTACGGACGACGAACGTTGCCCGCCGTCCCCGTGTGATTTGACGTACTGCTGACGGCAAACGACAATCGTCTACTTTTTTCAGATTTAAACTTAAAATGTATTTTAAGTTTTTTTTAATTTATCTGGCGGGAAAAAATTCAATTTTCTGCCGCGTTGAACGTATTACTGTATCTCTGTAACTGCTATTTCAGTCAAATTATATTTCATTAGGGGAACTCTAAAGAAATTTATTCTTAAAAAAAAATCACCTTTTATTCAAAAAACCTGAAACAATCGAGTTATGATGAAAATCGATACCTGTTCTCTTAAAATCCAAATTATGGAAAAATCACACTAGATTTTGTGTTAAGCCATCACATTTGAATTTTAAATGGTAATTTTCAAAAATACATTAAACAATTATAATATAACATAACGTAATGTACGTGAGACTTCTAGGTATCCTGAACTCAATGAGTCTTAAGGAACGATACTAAAGAAAGGATACGTAAAAATGAGGGCAGGAATTTGAAGATGGGCAAAAGAAACCGAGTTGTGCACCTAAGTGCTATCTTTCAACGCGTAATCTGTAACAGGAAGAAACAATTGGATTATATTAACATTGATTAAAATACAAACACTCGATACACATTTAAACTATCAAATTAGGAAAATAACTCGAAATTTCAATTTAAACTATCCTCAAGTAAATGAATTGGAAAACGCTTATTATTTTTTATTTCCAGTTTATACAAATGTTATTATTTAAATCTATTTTCCAATAGTTTTTAATTATTATTTAATGCTATTATTTGTAACAAAACATTATGTGAGTGGCAGAACTTGATATCAAATAACCATTCTGTGCACAGATCGAATTTCAAAATTAATTTTTAATATAAATTTAACAAAATTTTTCCTGAACCCGGAAATGTCAAAGAATTAAAAAAAAAGAGAGCATAAAAATTTGATATTTACCATTGAGAAGTTGTTCCAAGCTAAGATTCTGTTACTACATGCCCCAATCTATTTTTTTGGAAAGAAGGGATTGATGAAAATAAATATTTCAGAAAAATTTTTTTTTGGAAGTTGGATTCTGCTCTTTTTGTAGATTAACTTTTCTTTTGGGGTATTTATTCAAGGAACATTAAAAATAAAACAAAAACTAATGGTAAAAATTATAATAAAATTTAATTTAGATAATTTCAAAATTTTGAATATACCTTAAGTTACACTATATATTTTTTTTAATTTCATCGATTGCTGGGTTTTTTGGTGTGAATATTGATTGCATATGAAAAAAATATCCTTCAATTATTTTACTTTAAAAGTAACCATACTTTACATATTTCCTAGTTGGCTTCCCTCAATATCACTTTCTGTTATAAATGTATTTACTGGAACTAAATAATTTGAGAGTAAAAGTATACCATTACAGTTATTACTGAAATTTGGTTAGCTCCAAAAAACATAACAACAATTGACAAAAATATATACTACTGAAAAATACATGAAAATTCTACTGTTTTGCTATAAATAAATTTTTTTGTAAGACAACTACTTTAAATTCTCTCATATGTTCAGTACATTGCATAAATTACCTAGGTGAAACAATAACTAATTTTATTTTACTTTTTTAATTTATGCATTATTTTTCTAATATAATATATTAGAAATATCAAATGAGAAAGCTTTTCTGTTTTAAATTATTTTGTTAGAATTTCATGTAACAGCAAAATATGTATGATATTTTCACTTAAAGAAATTTGCAGAAAAACACAGTTTTTTTATACATCTTTAAGCATGTGTATCAACACTGCTGTTTATTCTCTCCTTCTTATGTTACATACAGAAAAAAATTAGAATTTTTCGTTTAAGATATAAAGTGTAAGTTTGTATAAAATTCCATATTGGTGGTAAAACGTCTGACACAACACAAACTCGCTTCTAAAAATGGTTTAACTCATTCCAAAGAATGATTAATATAATATACTGGGCTGACTGAAGATAATGAAAAAATAAATGATTTTCAATTGCCTTCTTTACTTAGCAAAATGCATTGTTGCTGACCATCATGCCAAGCCCATTGATATCAGATTATATTCAACCCTTCAAGGAATATCTATATTTTGTTCAGCGCTACCTGTATAAATCGTTATAAACTGATTATCAAATTAATGCTTTCAGAGAAAGCAACAATGATTAGTGACAGTTTTACCTTATATATATTATATGAGTCACATTCATAAGGAAAGCTGTGACAGATAGTATAAAACAAAAAATTAATATACAACTTTTATAGGAAGCAATGCATTTTAGACATTGTCCCCATGCGGTAATATGTACATTTAAAAAATCTTTGCTTGTTAAAGGAACATCCTCTCAGAATCATATAGAGTATCTCTGTTTTAGTGTTACAAATCTAATATACTAAATATATGCTCATTTGAGTCATTGTTTCTTAGGTAAAGTTAAAACTTTTTATAAAGATTTCAAAACTTTTAAAACCCCTCTCAATTAGTACATAAACAACTATTTTAATTTACAACTAAGCTACTTTTATTTATCCAATTTTTTTAGCTTACAGGTTATGATGAAAGCAAAAAATCATTTTTTGTCAAAATCTATTTATGTATTTATCATGGTTTTGAAACGACAAAAATCCTAGTAATCGTGGGTACAAACGTTTTTACGAATGTAAGTTATCTTTATACTTAATGTGATGTGACCAATGCTATTTTTCATTTTACATGAGGAAAAGTTTAACGTAAAACCATGAAGTTTGGTAACTATTGAATTAGAAGGTTCTTTCTTTTTCCTGTTTAGCCTCTGGTAACTACAGTTTAGATAATTCTTCAGAGGATGATATGCATGAGTCTAAATGAAGTGTAGTCTTGTACATTCTCAGTTCGACCATTCCTGAGATGTGTGGTTAATTGAAACCCAACCACCACCAAAGAACACCAGTATCCACGATCTAGTATTCAAATCCGTGTAAAAATAACTGGCTTTACTAGGACTTGAACACTGTAACTCTCTACTTCCAAATCAGCTGATTTGGGAAGACACGTTAACCACTAGACCAACCTGGTGGGTTTGATTTGGTATCCAAATTACATAAATTAACACTGTATGTTAACTCTCAACTCTCCAAATACACGATATACAAATTCGTGTTGCCTCCCATTACGTTTAATAGTAGATTAAAATATTTAGGATTATACTACAATCCTAATTTAACTTTATGATAAATGCATAAATGTTAGGATCAGGTATAAATCCCTTATGTAACTAAGTTAAGAGCATAACCCTCCCTAATGGTTGAAAGTGATCTGACTTGAACAACAAGCCACTTCTGAAAAGCGATATTGTTAATCTGAAGAATAACAATCCAAGTTAGTTGATCTTGGGATGGTAAGATTCACAATTGGATCCGGTAGGCAGCGCTGCGATCGCGTTTTAGAAATTTTTTTTTTTTTAATTTTTGGCGTATCAGTCAGATCCGGTAGTTGGTGCTGCTGAGATCGGATTCTAGGAATTTTTTTTATTTTGTTGCCTTTTCGCATATCAGTTACTTGCGTCGTAGCTTAGTGTTGTTATTACATTAAAATTCGTATTTTTAACCGACTACTGTGTTTAGAGAGTAGTTAGAATTAAATCCGACAGGTAGTGCTGTTCTGACAATTGGATTTATTTACATTCTGACTTTTATAAAGTGAAAGGTTAAATTTTTTGAAGTTCCGTGATGTTCAGTTTTTTAAGGTTTTATCAAACTTTCAATTGTGCTTCTTTAATCTGTATGTATACTCAAATCCAGCAATAGCAAACCATTGCCGAGTCTGCTAGAATTGCGCGCTTATTAAGAATATTTATTATTATTTTCGAATTCTCCCGCTAAATGGAAGACGTTAAGCAAATAACTCAACTTTCCTTTCAGTTCTTCTTGTTGCTCCAATAAGTTTTCATTCTTTCCGAGAAAGCTTGTTTACGCTCTTCTGACCACTTTGGTCTATTCTGTTTTTGTTTTGGTTGCTCTGATGTAACTTCCCATTTGTTTACTTTGTATCCGAAGGTGTCTCTTTCTAAAATGTCTGTTGGACTTATGTTGGCGTTTTTTTTGGTCCTTTCGAAGTTTATCCATCCAAGGTGTTGAGTTCTTGAGCGAGGTTACATATTCTGTTACCCTTTTTGTCAATCGATTTTCTGGTATTCTACTGAGATGACCAAAGAATTTCATTCGTCTTTTCTTAATGTAAATTTCGATGTTTGAATACTTTCCTGTTGTTTTGACTGATTGTAGTCTGCAGCCATCTTGGGTATATTTTGCTCCTAGGATTTTCTGAATGATCTTCCTTTCTACTTTTTTAATTTCTTTAAGTTTCATGTTTTCTGTTAAGTGTCAAAGTTTCACCGGCGTAAAGGACTGCTGGTTTTATGACTGTGTTGTAATGCCAGAGTTTAGTCTGTCTTGACATCATTTTTGTTGTAGATGTTGTGAACTAATCCTAGTGCTTTTTTGACTTTTGGAGACGATTTTATAGTGAGATTTTTTTAAGGCCTGTTGGTTCGATTAATTCCCCGAGGTATTCAAAGTATGGGACCCTATTGAGAATAATATATTATTATTTACTGAAATAACGTTTTAAAGTAAAATTAAAGAATATACATTGTGCAAATTTGTAAGGTGCAGTATTGAAGTGAGTATTTTACATGATTTTTCATGAATTTTAATGATGTACACACGTGCATTCAGTAACAATCAACCTAAAAATTTAAATTGTCGGTTCTCATTTGATTCTATGCAACTTATGAGGTATTGAACGGCTCTTTGAAAATAAAAATGTAAGTTTGTAAAATAAATTATAACATTTATAAAATTAAAATATAAGTTACTTATAACAAAAATTATAATAATTATGTTAATTGAAGTTATAATTTTTGTAGCTGATTAATTTTATAAAATATTTTCAAAAACAGTTTTTAATTCACAATTACCTAAAATTTGGTAAAATAGATGTTAAAATAAAGAATGATAAAAATTTTAACTGCGTTGCTTTTTTACAGTGCTTTAAATTTTTATTAATTGATTAATTAAGCTATCACACATGGTTATGAAACTTCAAAATTAAAAAATTAAATAAAATGTAGAAGGTACTTTTTTAGAATGATCGTAAGTGAAAATTAACAGTAACGTGGATGAAAATTTATTAATTTTACGACGTTTCGATTTTTTAATTCAATTTTCATCGGACATCTCAATATTTAGTGAAAATAAATATTAACCATACTACACATAATTAATCAATAAACCCATTACAATAATACAACAATCACAAACTGATAATATCATACTAATAGTCATGTTAATGAAATTTAGAACACATTCCTGCTAATTTTAACTTAAATAAGTTACTTATATTTATGTGTTTGCATTTATTTCAGAACAACGCCACGTCAGGACAACATCTGTCGGGTCCGCTAGTAATTTATAAAAATAGCCATTATTTAATTTATTTTAAAAATGACTGGAAAACAGTTCGTTCAAAAACATAAAAATTGGCGAGGGAAATAGGAAACAATTAGTTAATGTTTATTAGGAAATACATATTTTTTTAAAAGAATTGTTGCTTGTCAAGCGGGTGTAAAATCAATTCGCTTTAAAAAGTAATCAATAAAAAAATGATTTTTCTAATTGTTCTCAGTTTTATGAAGAAGTATTACAGCAATTAAAACAAAATTATAAGATATAAAATAAAAATTCCCTTTTTTATCATAATTACGAAAAGTATGGAAGCTTCAAATTCGTTGGGAGAGGTGTAAACTGCCTAATAGAATACAAAAATGTTTCTGCGTATACAAAGAGCGTGCTGTAATAATTTTTAAAAAGAATGCTATTTAAAATTTAAATATATCAGAATTATCCCGGTTTTATATGTAATTAATTTTGAAATTAAAAACATTTACGAAAACGTGTGCTGTTTGAATAGTTTAATGTGGCCACGAATGGATCAACAATATTTATTATTAAGCAGGTGTCATTATAACGTGCATCACCTTAACGACAGGATACGACCTATAATATAAAAAACTTCGTAACTACTCATCAAAGCGGAAAACATTGTAATATTTTATCTGATTTTAACATCCAGTTTACTATTCTGTTTTTCGAAAAAAATCATTGATTCACATATTTCATATTTTAATAGGCTAACAAAGCTACGTATATGCTGTACCACTACCGTGGAAACTGTTGGTTGATTGTGCTGTAAATTCGTGTTCTTTGCTTTTGCAAAGCTTTGATACCAAACGTCATTTTTTTATCTGCTAGTAAGTTAACTAAAGTAACTTTTTTTTTTAGATTAATTATTTGTTTTAAGATTATAAACAATACTTAACGTGTTAATATTTTATATCTTTATTACAATTTTTACGTTACAGAAAAACATGTTAAAAAATTAATCTACTTTTCCGTATTGTGTAAATTGAAATTTACAATAAAATACGTTTGAAATTTAAAAATACTATTGAAAACGTTACTGAAGAAAATATCAGAATTTTATTTTATTACTTATATTTTTTTTCCAGATAATAATTATATTTGTATCACTAATTAACTGCTAAATATTATTTTCCCGTCTAGATAATGCTATAGCTCTAGAAGGGAAAGTATTGTAATCTGCCCAATTAGATCATATGCGATTTTCACCGGATCTTTACGTTTTGACACCTAAGGAACCCAAAAAAAAAACCGGATAGAAATTTTCCGGATGTTAATATTCCTATTTTATGTACGTATGTGTTCGGTGTTAGTTTCTAAATCACCTTATATATCCAGAACTACTCGACCGATTTTGACTAAACTAGGTCAGATTACTTCTATAAATGGGGCATTAAATTTATATACCATTAAATTTTCAACTTAAAAGGTCAAGAGAGTACAGCTGTAGAGCAAGGTCACCCTCAGTATCTCGAGATTTCGCCTAATTAAGGTCTTATATTTCTTAGACACATTTCTTACCAATTAAAAAATAAAATTTCCAAAAACGTTTTTGCAAAATCGCACCTTAACCCCAAAAAATGCTGTTGTAGTCGTCTGTTATATTGGAACGTCACAGGTGAGCGGTAGAATTAAATAAATTAATAATATTTAAAGTGTAATAAAGTAACTCGGTTTGGCTGGGTCTCGAACTCGATCGCCTGGTTGACTCGGTACCTATGTATTAAGTCTCGCGGCTACACCAGCTGCCAACAATACAAACGAAATTTGTTCTATGTAATTTGTGAAATTACATTAATTTAGTTATTGCTGACCGTCGCCGCTAGTACCGCCACATCCGCGCGAATTAAATACGGTATGCGCGCTCACATTAATTAGAATCATTGAATTAAATAAATGAAAAATATTGTATTTAAATAAAATTATAAATATTTAAAATTAAGTTATATGTGTATGTGTGAATAAACCGTACATCTGAAAAACCCACAGGAACGCAGCTTTAGTCGCGTGACGGGAAAGTCCTGCAATTGTTGTCAACATTTTTTCAATCTTATTTTCAAGTTATTTTGGATGCTATTTCATTGCTAACATAATGAATCATTTTTTTTGTTGAGATGACGGGTATTGACTGCTTTGATGATTGCCCTATGAGAATGGAAATTTGTAGCGTATGAAAAATGTTATGCTTGTCCGGGATTCGAAGCCAGGACCTTCAGATGAAAGTCTGAAACACTACCACTCTGCAACGGAGATCGGAATTACATAATTTAAAGGCCGAACTAGTATATTATATATTTTTCAATATTTTTCTTCATTCTTATATTTTAATATATTATTGAAAATATATTTATTTTTCAGTGTTTATTTTTGATAAATTGAGATTATGATATTTAAATTATTTCGAAATTTAAATTATAATCTTTAAAATGGAAAAGGATGTTTTATGTCCGCAATTTAACCCTTTTTTGCGTGTAAATGTTTTAGCAAGGTAATGAAAATAGTTTAATATTTTTGTGAGTCTGATTTACATTTTTATTGGATTGTTATTTTTTGAAAACATTTATTAAAGGTAACAGCGTTCGGTTAATTAAATTTCAAAGAATTCATTTTTTAATTTATTAAAATTTTATAAGAAAAAAACTTCCTGAAAAATTGAGAAAATGTAAGCAAACTCCTGTACTCCCTGTACTCTTTACATGCAGGTTTACCTTTTACTGTTTTAACAATCCCGGCTAGAAATTAGCATAGCAGTAGCAAAGAAGATGGAAGATGTAAATTGACAAGGATCTATTTGTTATAATACAGTATTTATATGGGATTATTGGGCTCATGTATAATTGCCTAGAAGGAAGAAGAAGCGATGGTAACTATTGTAGAGAGTTTGAATTGGACTAGAAGTTCAGCATTAACAGTGGTATATGTGATACTGGACGTGAACGGCAAATTATTTTCCATCAATCTCACCAATACTGCTGTAATCTATCACTTAGTTGGATTCATTTTGCAGGTGTTTGGAAAATTTTATCTTTTTTTTTTTTTAGCTTGACCAAATACATTATTAATCATCTGATAGTGGTCATTAGAACCAGAGAAGACAGATACAACTTCCAACTCAATTCTGCTATACCTATAAAAATCATCCTTACTTGGTTTGCTTCAAAATCTTATCTATTTCAAATGATCGAATTGTAATTTTCTACTAATAAAATCTATAAAAATATTTTCAGTTGAGATTAAATACGAATTTACAGAAATTAAATTGAAAAAAATTTGATGTGGACACCACATGACGTCTTTTACACCTACTAAATTACATATACACATTTTTTGCTGCACTTCATTTAAACTTATTTCATTTGAAAGTGAGATACGATGCTCCAATTCTTTAATAAAGTGGACAGTTGCACAATTGCTGAAATATTAGTTTTTATTAACATCAACTATTTATACAACATCAACAATCTTACATGAAATATTAGGAGAGAAATATTAATAAATATTAGAGAGATATTAATCGTGTTACTAGATTAGTATTATTCGTATCTTCATGAGTTGCTGATTAAGAAAAGTTTCAGATTTCTCGTATGTCGTATAAGTAAAAGTTAATAATGATAATAATTAAACTATTCCGTTTCATGAACTTCTGTGTGCTGGATACACATGTTAATTTTGATTTTACGGTTTAAAATACTCAGTTTTTATTATTGGATTATTTGATGAATAATAAAGCATGAAAAAGAAACAATCAAATAGGAAAAAGAAAGATAACATAAAGAAATATATCTCAAAAAAAACGACAAGACGATGAATATGAATAGGAAGAAAATGTTAAGAACAAGGGAAGAATAGAAAAATTAAGAAAAGATGATAAATATAAAATGTTAAAACCAAAGAAAGAATAAAAATATTAAGAGAAGATGATAAATATAAAAAGGAAGAAAACGTTAACACCAAGGAAAGAATAAAAAGATTAAGATACGATGATGAGTATAAAGTGAGAGAAAGTTTGAAAATTGGAGAAGGTGTACACAGATTAAGATCAGAAGAATTATATCAAACCAAAGAGTGATTAAATGATTTGCAACAAAAAACAAACAAAATAATGATCAACTCTGACTTAGGGAGAATATTGTCCGGCTATATCAGAGGAATGAAAAAAAAAAAGAATTTTTTGCATATTAAAGATAAGAGCATATATGGCTCAGTGTATATGTTGTCCTTGTGAGGGTCTATTTTCAATCACTCTGCAGTTAACTTTAATGTAGATAAAATTAAAAAGAAATTCCAAAATAATTAAATAAAATTAAACTAGAAAACTTTCTTAAATCGGTTTATATTCCTCTGAAGCAATACCTAACGGTGGTCCCGGAGGTTAAAAATGCGCTCTGATTGGTGCTTTATGTCACGTGACTTTATTTTTACTTATTAATTTCTTAAATATATTAAATAATCTTAAATAAATTAACAAATTAGTTCATTTTCAATATTTTTAGACTAAGACCAATTGCAAAAAACAAAATTGTAATAGGTTTTCCCTTACTGTCATCTAGCCTATTGTCAAAACAGCAGCACTACCTATAGGATTTAATTCAAACTACTTTCTTAATACAGTAATCGTTTCAAAATACCCCTCTATCTTTCTACTGGTCAGATCGAGGATTTAAATAGCTTTAACCTTCTCCGTACAACGCGGACCATTTTGTTAAAAACCGCGTATAAATAGGTTCAGTAGTATTTTAGTCTACAGCGGACACACAAACGAACATTGCTTTTTATATATATATATATATATATAGATAGATAGATTTATTATTTATATTTAATTATGTTCTACTTTTGTTTTATAATTATATATTGAAACAATTATTATAATTTCAAATTAATGCTTTTTAGCGATTATTTATATATTTTATAACAAAATGTACATTACATAAATATCTTTAATTTTATTATTATTCTTTTAAATAATGTTAAAATATACATTGTATCATTTCATATGTGTTTAAAGCATAAATAATACAATTTCTTTACTTGTTTGTCAGTTTTATTCTAAAACGTTCAGAGAAATTTAAAACTAATTTTCATGTCGTACACAAGTCAAATGATAGATGAAATCAGGTGGAAATAAATTGTAAATTAATCTAACTGATACAAAAGTAAAATAAAAATCCCTCCCGGCACGCCGGAAAGCGGAGGTAGATTTAACCGGTGCTAACTAGGGGATAAAAAAGATTTCCACCTTAAAGTTAAGAAAAAAATTCAAATTTTCTCAATACGAAAACGGTTGCGTGTGAAATAAGTTTCACATGTTTAGCATACGACATGCCCCCATCTTCTTACAATTCCAGCAACATTTTGGTCATCCCTTGCCGTAAGGGTGGTCATATCAAAAATTGTTTCAGACAAAAGTTTTAGTTAATGTTTAGAGAAATAACGACCAGTTTAAACCAACTTGATAATGGTTTTGATTTTGGCCAGTTATATTTTATGTACAAATTTGAAAATGATTGACGCAAAATTTCGGCAGTTATCGTGTCCAAAAGAAAGTGAACTATATATATAGTTCACTTTCTATATATAAGCTTTTAAACTGACAGTGGTTTTGGAGTCTGGGGGATGTGAAACGCAAAGATATGTCGAAATTTTCCGGAAGTCGAATCATGGTACCCATTTCAATAGGCAGCTTTGTTATGAAATCTACCTAAGTTTTAAATCAATTATTTACATACGGAATAAATTGAGAATTTATTGCACGTAATTTTACACAGACGTTTTATAAGTAAAATTCATAAACGTAGGTCTTTATTTTTTCATAAAACGAAGGAATAAATTATTTTTATCTATTAAAACGGCTGAAAAATTTGTTAACATAAATTGCCAGCACGAACTTAAGTAAGTACTTTGCAAATACGTTCAACCACGCGCAAGTGAGTGTTCAGCACGGACGGTATAAATCCTGTGCTTTTTAGTCTCCAGTATGCACCACGCATTAGCACGTCGTCGGGTTTTTTAAACTTTTTTTATTCCAAGACGTGTGTAAATGTTGATAAATAATATATTTAAGCGAATTAAAAACAAAAAAA
Organism: Lycorma delicatula; assembly: GCF_047948215.1. NCBI lineage: Eukaryota > Metazoa > Arthropoda > Insecta > Hemiptera > Fulgoridae > Lycorma > Lycorma delicatula. The sequence goes on from NC_134461.1 coordinate 43,925,282, forward strand.
TAATTCAGCAAGGAAGGTTAATGTAGCGATGAAAAGCCAGCAGTGAATGTATTAACTGCAAAACAACACAGCAAATGTTGTTTCCCATTAACTGTGTTTGTCACTAATCTAGCAGAGAGACCCTTACCTTATTTTCAAACCTAAAAATATGCACAATTGGAGTTCAGTATGTACTAAGCATTGGTATCTCACTAATGATCAAGAGAAAAATAGCAAATCGGTCTGATATTGTGTTCACACTAACATGGTGAATATTATTAGCTACATCAATGATCTCTCAGTTGGAGGAGGTGTTGCTAATTAGCAACATAGAATAGACTACCACTAAACACCAAATAGTAAAAGAGGATTATGAGCATGTGGATCCAAAAAGGAGAACTTTTTTCAAAATTTATTAAGAAGTTGTGGGATATTGCAAAAAACCAATTTCGATTTTCTTCAAAGGCATTTCAGAGACAACTTTCTTAAACAGAATGGTTATCTATAATGCATATATAAAAATAACTGAAAAAAAGTTTCAAAAAAATCAAACCTTACCTCTAATTTCATTTTTTTTTCTTTTGCTCTGTCTGGTTTAAATATTTTTCAAAAAAAAAAAATTTTTTTGAAAGTTTATACCTCATGTATAGAGCTATCAAGAAATGTATATTTTTTAAATTATAGATGCTGGACCGAAAATGCAGTTAAGTCTTTTGAAAATTTTACTTTTTTATTTTAGCCTTTATTTTTTTTTAAGCTTAATCTATAAATGAACATTTAAAAAAAAACTTTTTTAATTTATTACCTCCCTCTAAAAAATATATATTTTATTTATTATTTTTTGTTTAATTTTTTTAATTTCTATTATTAATTTTTTTTTTGTATTTTTATTCATTACTTAAGGGGCTATTAAAATAAAAGGAGCTGTGGCACCTACATTATATTTCAAACCCAAAATGAGAAACAATCTTTTCCATTACTTTCATAATATTTATACTTTATTTTTTAAATATTTAGAAAAAATTTTCTTTTAAATTTATTTTTTATTTAAAAAAAATAAAAGTCAGGCCCTTAATGTATGAACTGCAAAAACTCTGGCTAAGCTGAAAAATGTTGCAATGAATAAAGCTGTGCAATATAGCTGTGTTAAGCTATTGCACCACTTAACTTGCTTCAGTGAATCATGCGATACTTTCCCAGCTTTTTTTATCCAGATATTAAGTTTATGATAGTTTATTCTGGAAGACTGGTATTGGCATTGTTTGAATTATTTACAAAGCAATGCTTTGCTGTTTACAAAGCATTTAATTGCAGCTTCACAGTGAAGCTGCAATCTGGAACATGATGTTTTTCATACTGCTTTTGTGAGACAATTAATAAAAATAACATCACAACCAATAAACCAATAAATTTATCAAAACATTGTCCTTGTTTCACTTTTTAAGAAGGAAATATTTCACACCTAATCAAATTAAATTCAAGCCAAAATCTTCTTCGCACTTGAATTGCTGATTTGAATTCACTAGACACACTCACTGCAAATACACATTATGGTATTTATTTACACATTTACTCAATAGTCATTAGTGCCAGTAGATACATAAACTACGATCTATGCAGCTTATCGAATAATAGTGAATACAAACCGGATGAGGACTGTTCTGTTGAGTAACGCATTTCAAGTTAGCTCCCACAGCTTATTAAAAATCGTTATATTCTATAGTTTACATTTTCTAATATGAGGTCAGTCTGTAAATGTAAGATTTTAATTGTGATGTTTGTTTTCAACTTAGTATTAGGATTTTATTTTGATCCTTAATTTATGTGATAAATGCTTGTATACCCAAGTCATTTTTGGAAGGATTTACAATATTACAAAAATTTTGTAATTTAAGAATTACTATGTGATCTTTAAGTTCTGTTTCTTTTTAGTTTTAAAACCAGTACTTGATAACAAATGCATCTTAAAACAGTTAATTGAATGATTTATTGAAAGCTGGTTTGGTGGTAAAACTCTTTCTAATAAAATAATATAAAATTAGTTGGCAACAGAAGCTTATTGCTGTTGCTCTGTTAGTATTACTTATGTAATTGTAAAAAGGAAAAAAAATAGTTATCTATAATAATACAAATATATGCCAAAAAAATACTGTACTTTTTTTTATTGTAATGATTGTTTTTGTTCTTTTGCAGGTCACATTGTGTATTATTTGAATGAAAATATGATGCTATTTACTTTTACAGCAGTATGCATTTTATTAGGTTTACTGTATTACCATTATGTCATAAGATTTTCAAGATTAAATAAATTAACTGTAAATATACCAAAACTTCGGTGGTGGCCAGTTATTGGCAGTTATTTAGAATTTGGCAGAACTTCTGAGGGTAAGATAATTCATATACCAATTGAAAATAAAAAAGTCACCTATTTCCCCTCTGTTTCATCTCTTAGAAGTAGGAAAACCTTCTGGTCCATCTTAGCATTGGACAGTTTGGAGCAGCCCCATGTAACAAAATGGATTAAAATGTAATGAAATAAAAAAATGAAACAACAGAATTTCTTCACTTTTTAAATGACATAGAAATTACTGTCCTAATAAATTTAATTAACATATCTTTCAACAATGGAATACTTTTCAGACTCTTTTAAGACTTTTATTGTTCTTCCATTCCATTCCATGAGAAAGGTTCTGCACTTAATTTTTGATCATAGGCCAACTTCAATATTGTCCATGTTGATTAATTCATTAATACAATTTCATCACTTTTTTCAAAAACTTTAGTAAATTCAGACAAAAATGAAATTGGTATATAATTTTGTAAATTAAGTTCAGGAGGGAAAGTAAAAACGAAATATAATTATTATATAATTATTTTTTCTCAAAGCACATGTTTTAACTTCTTTTGTTTTAAGCAAATATTGGATAAATTAATCAAAAAAACTATTCAAGAAGATGGTTGTTGTATGAATAATGACCAGGACAGTAACTCAGAGCAGAATTTGTTTCAGGAAATAATAATTAAATATAACGAAGTTGAAAAAAAGACAAAATTCACTTCTTCTTCTGATTCCAGTTAATGAAACCATGTTACATTTTTATTATATTTTATTTGTTTTTTTATTGACTTTTTGAAGAAAAATATGATACCACTTTTAGTCAAATGGTGTGAGTAGAGTTAAAAATAAATTTCCTTTATATTTTGAGGTCTGAGGAGTATGAAAATTCACTTAAATGGTGGTTTCTTTGATATTTAAAATTTTGTGGCTCAAAAATCTCCAAAACTACTATATAAATTTTATTGAAATTTAGATATGCTATTGTGGTATATCTGAAATTGTGCGTGTAATAATTTGATGAAGATTGGTTAAGTTTTTCTTGAATTAGGCTCAATTTAAGGTCAAAAAATTGGTTATTTATTTATTTATAAACCTATGTATAAAATTTTGTGGCCCAAAAATTTCCAGAACTCATTTTCATTACATGAAATATGCAGTAGTAGTGTGTATTGTATATTTGTATTATGTATTTTATGTGCTTTTTTCATTTTGTGTATTAATTTTTTTTATCAGATTAAAAGGTTCAGTATTAAAAATTAGTGTCAGAAAATCTTTATTTAACTTAGTATAAAAACAATATTTTTAAAAATTTACTTCTTTGTAACAGGTTAAATCTGTAGTAAAAATAAATTGAGTGTGAAAGTTTTTTTGTAATAATTTTTTCATCAAAAGTAGAATTCCATTAACTTAATGATAAGAAAATGTATTATTAATGCATGTTTAATTAAAGTAATCTTTTAAGTGATATTTTAAAGATATTTAGTCGGGTTCTAATTCATTCTTGGGAATATATTTTATTTATGGAGTAGAACACTTACACGTTCTGATGCAATATAATATACATTTAATCTCATTATTGCCAACCAAAAAAAAAAAAATTTATTGCTTTTCATAGAATAATTTAATATAGTACTGTACACATAATGTGATGAATTAATGCAAAAAAATAAATATTGATCAAGTAAAATGGTATAGATTGTTAGGTACTACATTAATGATGACTGCAAAGTGAAAACAAAATGAAAACAATGGCTAAAGAAGCATTTAACAGAAAGAAATAGTTATCATGTTCAAAATGGAATTAGAGTCAAAGAAGTGTTTCATTGAATGTTATTTTTGGACAGTACTTCCGTGTGGATGTGAAACACAGACACTAAGAAAAAGAAAAACTGGAACCATTTGAAATGTAGACATGGTAGAAGATTAAATGAACAGAAAAGGTGAAAAATTAAGCAATATTGAGAAGAGTTGATGAGAATAGAAGCTTTCCTAGAAAAGGAAAAGGACTGATGAAAACTGTGCTAGAAAGATAAAAAAAAAAAAAATGAGGCCAAAAAAAATTGGTACATAGATGAGCTAAATAATTAGATCATAGGAGATATCAAGATTTTAAAAATTAAGCAAGTGATAGAGAAAAATTAGATTGATTTGATATAATAGACCTGCCACAGAACAGATAACCAGATGATAATTGAGCATATGTACGATGTTGTATATTTAAAAATCATTACTTAGAAAACCACACCTCAAAGCAATTTACTTTTTAGAGTAAACTTTTTTCAAGGAATTTCACAGCATACATGTAAACAAGTTGTAAATTTTTTTACAATCAACCATAACTTTTATTTCAGACATAATAGTTTTTATTTAAACTTTTATTTAAAAATGTATTATTTTTTTATCTGTATATATTATTTATTTAAAAATTTTCATTTACATTTGGAAGTGAGTGTAGCATTCAGAACTAACTCTTTCTACATATTATTTTTTTTTCTTTCTGTATTATTATTTTTTGGAAGTTTTAGGGGCATCAACTGCTGTGGTCATTATCTCCTTTCCATACCAGTCTTGTCATTACAAGTCATGCATGAACAGACCTACTGAAGGATATTAAAACACCATATAAGCACAGGATGACAAGGGTGTAAAGAGCCCTTGCCACTTAAACACATTTAAAGCTAACACATTAAAAAACGTATCAAAATATGTTAAAAACAAATTCACCACAATGAAGTAAGGATGAATGTTCGAATACCTAGTTGATGAAAACCAGTTTTTATCTTCTCCAGACACTTGAGTCAGTTGAAGGTCAGGACATGCAACCTGGAGAGTACAACTTCTCCATTGTGTCAAGTGTTCAGTCTTTGCAATGCAATCACTCCTTGTGGTTGAAGCTCTTCAACAACAATTTCTCCTGTGAAATTTAGAAGGTTCCTGCACCTTAGAAATATTTTCAACTTCAATGTTGATGAGTCACATCTTTTTTGTTTGAGTTGCTTTGATGATTGAATAAATAAACAGTCTCAATAAATAAACCTGTCGCAGTCTTTCTTGTATTCTTAACAGCTTTTCCAGCCGCTTTCATGATGCGTTAAACTATCACCAAAGAAGTAATTTTCGAAAAATCGCCTTACTTCTAAGATAACTCCTCTTGATTGCAAGATATTTAGAAATCGATCCGCCACTCTTCAGTCAAAACATGGTTCGATCCTTCTTTTGAAAACTCTGCACTCTTCTTTGTCACTAAACAAGAACACTTATCATTTTCTTCGCTACCGAAGAAAGAGGTTTTCCAAGTAGAGGGGTTATAAGCAGACCCTCTGGCACAGAAGTGGTGGAACTAGAAGTTCCCATAAAATATATTTCGCCAGTCAATATGTCGCAAGGTGTAGATGGAGAGACGGATTGACTTTCCCCGGACCATTGAACCTGCCTGGGTTCTCCCAGTAAACCACCTTTCACAGATTTAACCCGGGCCGGGGAATCAGGTACTGCCTGACTCACGATACCCATATACCAGGGCTCGCACGTAGCAGTAAGGGCTCCGAACCTTACCCATGGAACAATCCATGCCAAGGGCTGAAGTAACTGACTCACATTGGACGTAGCAAAACTTCGGCAGAACAAGCTCACACCAGCCCACCCGCAACCTAGCTCCACAATCGGGAAGAGATGAGTACTTACCGTCTGCACTCTCCCAAACGTCGACAAAAACAGATAACGGTCATGCCTCCTGCCCTCGCTGCAACAACAAAACCGAGAAGCACAGCCGCAGTCAACTCGGACAGCTCGGGACCGCCAATCCCATACTCCACAGTGAGCTCCTGAGCAAAACCATTGCCCCGTTGGCCGACATAAATGAGGGTAGCGAAGTACTGCATTGTTGCCGCCCCGGAATCGTGCGTTGATATTATTAAACTGACGTGGGGTTGGTTTTATACAGGTTTTATTATTATTGTTTTTTATTTATTTTTCTTCGGGGTTGTGGGATCAAATACTTTGGGGATTTACCCTTTTACCAAAATAAAAAAGAAGAAATAATTCAAAAGAAATAATTTAAAAGAAAAAGATTCATATACTTTAAAATTTTTATGCAAAAAATTAAAAACTATTAAATGAATCTAGATAATAAAATACATTACAAACTCTGAAAATCTTGATTTGTAAACATATCACATTTGTTTATCACCTAGGCTTTCCTTTTCACCATCCTTTCTTACATTTTTTCTCCATCATCCTTACGACCTTCATCTCTGATATGACAAGGTGTCTGAGGCCTCGGTCATGATATCTTCTTTCTTTTCAGATACTAGTGATGTTCTGCGGCCGGCATCAGGTGATGCCAACCTAGTACCGGTTAGAATGGTTGTTAATGGGTCCCACCTTGAGGTACACTCCAATGAGATATTTGGAGTGCCAAATATTATTTGGAGTGGGGGCCCCTCTGGGCTTTTGGAGGTTCCATATCTCCATATTGTAGTCTTTGTATCCAAAGCTTTCCAGATTGTAATAAGCAAGCAAAAGCAGCAGGTGCAGAAGAAGACAAATCTAGGGACATCACCCCAAAGTAAAGTGGTAAGCAATTGCCGAGTGAATTGTCTGCAAACAGAGTTTAGATTTTTTAGTGTGTGAGAGACCCACACACCGGAGAACAAAGTCTTCAGTTCCCTGATAAATGCACAATGCATTTTTCCTCCTTTACAAAAAAAAATTTTTTAAATTATTATTATTATTAATAAGAGGAGGATATTTTTCTTTTTTATATAAATTAATGTGTTTTTTTTCTGTTTAATTTTAGCAATACTACAAAACCTCATTCGAATCACAAATGAAAATGGACCAGTGGTGGCTGGCTGGATGGGTAATGAACTGTTCATCATGTTATCTAGTGCAGATGATATACAAGTATGATTTATTTTTTGTTATAAGCAAGCTTAATTATAATGAATGAGAAACAATGCATTATTTCCCACAAAAGGGATTCAATAATTAATTGATTTACACTATCTGATGACACTCTTTCTTTTTTATTGTTCTTTTTTATTTTTTATTGTTACACTCTTTCTCATGACAGATGTAAAATAATTAAAGTGCAAGCAGCATCAGTTTGAGTTACTACAGTAAGGTTGTTAAAATAATTTTTATACTTATAAGTTTATCTGATTTACATTTCATAAATTATTCTCAGTACAAAAAGTCTTTATTCTACCTAGGGTTATATAGGATGATAAAGTTGTGGGTTTCAAGATTATGCAGGTCAGTTTCAAAACCATCATTACAAAAGGTGATGTAATTTTCTTCACAATCAAACAAAACAGATGATCTAGATAAAAATAGAAAGATATTTTTATCTTTTTTTTTGCTGAATTTTGTGTGCTTTGTTATCACAATGTATTGTAAAAATTTATAAATTTATTATAATGAACACCTAATCTTTACACTGTTAATTAATAATTCTGGATAAAACAGGATTTGGTAATTTTTTTAAAAATTTGCTTTCATTAAATATTTAATCAAGTATTTGTAGTTTTAGAACTTATTTTAATTTTTCTAACATATGCAAATATAAGAGTTGTCAAGAAGATTAAGTCTCTGAAATAGTTTTTAATGACTGAACATTAAAAATTTATGAACAAGTAATTCTATTTAAATTGAGTAATTCTAAAAAAAAATAATTGTAGTTAAAAATCTAAACCATTATCTGATTAATTTCACAAATTAAAATTTTAATTTGTCTACCAACAAGGTTAATGAACATTTCAGTTCAACTAATTATGTAATTGCATCCTCCAATACCATTTGATAATGTTTTATTTCACGATGTGTTTCATTTTGAGTACTTTCATGATTTTCTCTCATCTTCAATTGATCCAATCTTTTAATTGCTCACGTAAAATTACAATACACAACATTAACTAAATAAAATCTTGATAAATACAATAAAACAAAATTTGTTAAAACTAAAGTTAAAGGTTAAAAATTCCATATATAAAAATATGTCGTCAAACAATAAAAATATTATTTAAAAGTTAAAATGATAAATATATTAAAAAAGAATGAATGATATAGAAAAATTATACACAGTAATGTAATATTGGCTTGCCAAACCATACACACATATTCATTTTTATACATTTTTTATGTATGGAATTTTTAACTTTTAACTTTAGTTTTGATTTTAAATCTTAAATTTAAAAGGAAAAAATGTTTAATTTTAATTCCATTTTGATTTGAATTGATTTTAAAGTTTATATCCAAAGTTTTAACAAATTTTGTTTTATAGTATTTATCAAGATTTTATTTTGTTAATGTTGTATGTTTATAATATGATATCTAACTTTACGTGATCGATTAAAAGATTAGACCAACTGAAGATCGAGAAAATCGTGACTTCGCCGGAAACTGGTCTCCGGCGAAGTCGACTTGTCTGTAGTCGTGGAGTTGCGGGTCGTCCATTGAAATCAAACCGGGCTTCCCCTCAGCGACAGTTGGGTCCACACTACAGCGTTATAGTGGTGGCCCTCAGAGCCCCGCAGTGTCTGGTCGGAGTCGGTCGTCTTTCGCCAGCGTGGCCGAGGCGGTTCTCCCCGAGCGATCCCACGCTGGGCCGGCACCTGCTGCTGAGTCCGCCGGCCAGGGCGATTGAAACCCGATGAGCTGGAGCGGGAAGGTAGAGTCTGCGTCCAGCGGCTTGTTCGGCGGGCCGGCTAGACCTGCTGCTCCGGCGGGATGTGGGCATCCGCCGAAAGGTCCCACGTTGAGGCGGCCAGGGAACTTCTTCTGTCTTCTTCCATCCTTTTCTTCTTGTTGGTCTTCTCCAGGTGGTGGTCGACGATGAATTAAAAATTCACTGTCGTGTACGCTCTTTTATTGGAGCCTAAGAGTGATGGGGCCTCAGCGCCTCAATGGTGGAAGAACTGCGCGGCGGGAGTGACGCTGTACCAGCGCATACGTGTACTGTACTCCCGCATCTGAGCTGCTACCGTTGCCGTCCGCCGATATTAAGTTAGGCATATATGTGGTAACAATATATATATATATATATATATTGTGGGTTTCATTTTTTAGTTAGCATTTCATATAATTTTTTTTAACAACTACCAAAAATCATTTTCCAACCATAAAAATAAATTCTAGTCTTAGATTTTCAGTAAATTGCTTTTTTTTGTAAGTGGTTTTTTTTTTCACTTTAACCATAGGCATTGTTGTTTACATCATTATTCTTTATTATTTTTAGGTAGTATTGACTAGCAATAGGTTCTTAAAAAAAGGAGAATTTTACTATCTTTTTAAACCTTGGTTAGGATCTGGACTTGTTACTTCACATGGTAAGTCTGCCTAATAATATGCATGAGGTTTGTTCTAAATTAATCTAACATTTTGTTTTTTTTTATTTTTTGAAATTAGCTAGATATAAGTAGCGGGGTTTAGCACATTCCTTTTTACGAACAAGAATAATTGCTTCCACACACTTATTTTTGTTGATAAAAATCAGTCAGCAGTTTTTGTGTATAATTATTTTAAAAACTTTCCTCATATTATTATTTTATGTGTGGTAGCTTAACATTTTGAACAATGATGATAAATCAAGTTTAACCAGTTTGGTAAAATGTAAGTTGAAACACCACATAAGTTTTAGTTTGCGTTTAGTTTTTGTATTGTTAGTATAACACAAATATAACGACGAGGACCGGTCACTTTGGGGGTGTTAAAAAAAAGTATAACACAAATAAACTAATGAATAATGGTGATTATTAAAAATGTTCAATCCTCAAGGGGAATAATAATAGTGATGGAAGTTATTACTTCCAAAACGTTCAATAAATTTGTTCAACAGTTTTCAATAAATTTCGTGAAAAATACCCTACTTTAGAAATTAAACTACTAGAAGAGCTTACATCTGAATCCACGGGTGTATCCATTTCAGGTACTGCATGATCGCGAGCTATAAAGAAAAAATATGGGGTAGTATACACGCCAAAAAAGAAAAGAAAACATTCAAACCCCGTTTTATGCCAATTTGATGATTTCAATAAAAATGCCGTATGATCCAGTTCACGTTTTTTTAAAATCAATTGCCTACTCAATAAGATAATTTCAGCCATCAAAAGTGATCCGGATTTACCGAAAATTAGTCGGGCTATTTACATGAATTTCTTTTATCGATGGGTTTCAAATTTGCAAGAAAAAGTAGAAACAGTTTTGTAACTGATAGAGATGACATAACGATTTCGCGAAGGAAATAATTGAAACAGAGTTTAGAAAAACCAATATCAGTCAGTAAATAAAGTTTGGCGTGACACTTAAGTTAAGACATCTAAACAGGCTTTTCTTTTGGTTCTCATTATCACTCAATGGTACTTTCACGTACCACATAATTCCAGACGGATTAAATATTTACGAACATGTCTCTACACTTTTTCTCTCAACGGCACTGTTCAATTTCCGTTCAGAGTGTGGGAGAGTCACGCCTCGCTGGAAATATTTGGAACTATTTTAAATATCCTAGTCCATCTCGATATCATGCCCATTTCTAAAGATTGAAACTGTGAATTTAAACTTTTTGTAATCCGTTTCTTTAGCTTTTCTGATAATTTTGCGTTTGGAAATGTTACAATATAGTTTATACATGAAAATGATTGATTTAAATTATCTTTCCGTTGATTTGTTTTTTTTTTTTGATAACCAATAATAATGGGACTCGTCAGTTACGACGGATGATCCAAGGCTTTCTTTGTTGTTTTGAACATAACATAAAAAAGATATACCGTTTGTCGTTGATTTGTACAGTCGTGTAGTTTGATTGTTATATACTACAATAAATTTATTATTATTGTTTTAGAGTGATTTATTTTTATTTATATTGTTTGTTGTGTGTTTTCATTCATATTGTAGGAACACTTTTTATTCATGTTCTAACCCTTTGTGTTTGCATGACCAGTGATTGTGTTGGAAATTAGACTGGGACATTTTGCTGGTAATTTATTATATCTTATTTTATATATATTTTTTTGGTATCTTTTACGATTATTCAAATTATGGTTTTTTTAAAGATTCAGACATTGCATCCATACCCGAAGAAGTGATTCTTGTTGAAGCTAGTATTCTTGACAATAATGTAATGTAATAATAATGACCCAGATAGTTTTTTCCTTTTTTCTGCTGAATCAAATTATTTAATACACACTGCTAAATCAGTCTGATGATAGCAATAATAATGATGATGCCTCAAATAACAGTCGGTTTGCTCTGAATACTACTGCTCTTCCATTTCCTCCTTTGGAGGATTCATGTGATCTGTTTGTGCAGAATAAATTGTTGAAGGAAGAAATCCGCCAACTACAAGAGCAACTCCATAACGTGCTAGATTACTCAACTGAGTGTTACATCAGACTGCTTCAATTTACTTCAGGTCTTTGTTGCAAATATAAATAACGTGATATCTACTGTCCAAAGGCTATTTAGTCCTCCGTGTCTTCAGATTGTGGTACCCAGTGTGACATTTCTTCTGCTGCAGCATGTCCGGGTCTTGAATTTACTCGAATGTTGTTTGACAATGGAATGCAAACAAACTGTCTGTGGTACAAATGTGCAGTGTTGAAGGAGGCCCCCCCTCCGCCTCGAAGAATAGAGAGTGCGGGGCCCGCCAGGCCACCGCACTCTACTTAACGCAAGTTCTGTAGTGAACAATCTCCCTCTTCAACGCCCGACTCCTCCGGATCACTCAACTGCCAGCGTCAAGAACACCTCTCTGAGATGTCATTTTGTGTACAAAAAAAAGGTAATGTACTAAAGAGTATAAAACAAAGCTAGGCTAGAGATCATCGGGTTTGTCCTCTAAAGTTGTACTTCAAAATTATTCGTTTTTAAAATCCAAAATTTTATATCAGAATCACTCAAGTGGCCACTAATAAGGAGGATGAGTTGACGATAGAGTGCCAAGAGCTTCAGCCAGATATATTTGTAATTTCAGAACACGGGTTTACATCAGAAATCATTCAATTCTTCCACAAAATCACCAAGGAGGAGGTTTGGCAATTTTTCTAAAACACTCATTTAAATCCGAACCATTGAAAATCTACTCTGTCGACCTTGATTTCGAGGTCTGTGCAGTTAAAATCCAAACCAAGGTGCACAGAAAAATGATAATAGTGGGTTTGTATAGATTTCCAAACCAATTGTCAAATACAAATTCTTTTTTGATAAACTCGAATCTCTTCTTAACATTCTCACTTTGAAAACAAATAAATAACATTTTAATAGGTGATTTCAATGTAGATGTATTAGCCATGCTGTAAATTATTCATCATAACACAAATGGAAAAACCAATCAAGAAGTCAGAATCCAATTTCCATTAAAGTAGAAGATAAAACTATTGCCAGACCCACAGGAAGTAGCAAATGAGTTTAACAATTATTTTGTCTCGGACACTTCAGGTGATTCGACGTTCAGTGGGCCTCGCCACAATTTAGCTAAAGTTATACAACCAATTGCTTCCATGGCTCTTATACCTGTTGATGAGGCGGAAGTGGTACGAGTCACTCCGAAAAAGACATGTGATATTGATGGCATGTCTGTGTGGTTGCTAAAGCAGTGCTGCGGGCACATCATAAAACCATTTACAGAGATGATCAATTTATCCTTTGTAACAGGAATTTTTCCTGACTCCTTAAAAACAGCTAAGGTAGTTCCAATATTCAAAAAAGATAACCCACACCAAACCAGTAATTACCGTCCTATTTCCATTCTTCCAGTTCTGAGTAATATCTATGAAAGACTCTTCTTAGAGAGACTTCTCATCTTTCTGGAAAGATTTAACATTCTTGCTTCGGAGCAATTTGGTTTTAGGAAAAATAAAAGCACAGTAGATGCTGTAGCAAATTTTATTGATGGCATTGTCAGGGAGGTTGGATGGGCGAGAACATGTGCTCGGCATATTCCTTGACCTTTCCAGGGCGTTTGACTGTGTGAATCATGAGACACTGCTGCACTAATTAGGAGCATGTGGTGTGCGGGCTCTGCCACATAAATGGGTAGTGTTTTACCTCCAACAGGTAAACAGTGTGTCCAGATCTCAGGTGCCACATCTAACAGAGTAAGATTGACCCATGGGGTCCCCCAGCGGTAAATCCCGGGGCTAGTTCTGTTCCTAATTTATGTCAACAACCTGAAATCATTTGTCTGGCATGGAGACGTGATTCAGTATACTGATGACAACACTCTCTGCTTTAGAAATAAATATTTAAGTCATTTGGCGGTCAAAACTTTCGTTGAACTAAATCAATTAATTCAACACTTTACAGAAATAAACTTAAGGACCAATAAATCAAAGTCAAACGTTATTAAATTTTATCTCTGAGAGCATGAGCATGACAGGAAACCTTCTGTGATGGTTGATGATGAACTCCTGAAGGAATCTGAAACTGCCATTCTTGAGTACCAACCATTCAAGGTTGCTACCTTGATCGAGGACTGACCTGGGATAAACACATAGATCATGTTTGAGCTAAAGTTTCATCGGACATCTTTGCCCTGCATAAACTCACAAGTATCTGCTCTTTAGATCTGTTGAAAATGGCCTACTATGGACTAATATTTTCACTCTTTTCCTACGGGATTCAAATTTGGAAATATTGTGGTCGGAGCTTGCTGAGTAGGGTGTTTCGGCTGCAGAAGAAAGCTGTTATGACTGATTATGAAATTAAAATTCAGAGAATCATATAGGGACGTCTTCTCCGAGCTGGGATTTCTGACTTTGCCCTATCTTTATATCTTGGATGTTGTTTTATATTGCCGTTTTACCTGTGAACTTTCTGTAGATGAATCTATGATATTATTTAAGGGGAGAAGTTTTTTGAAACGGTATGACCCCAAGAAACCCATCAAAAGAGGTTATAAATTATGCTACCTTGCTGATAAGTATGATTATATAAAGAGATTTAGTATTTATCAAGATAAGGACAAGGAGGTAGAAGAAAAATTCTCTGACTGTAGACTGGTTGAAAGAGTTGTTTTATCTCTGACAGAAAAGAGTTGGGAAAATTCAGAATGATCTATTTTGATAATTTTTTTAATTCCTAGAAAGAATGAAGACAAAAAAACTGTAGCTTGTGGCACAACATGAGTTGACAGAGAAGGGAAACCTTCTCTTAACTTAAAAGCGAAAAGGAAATGCAAAGAGGTGAATTTGATTTCCAGATTTCTTGCACCGTATAAGGTATTTTAAATGGATGAATTATATTTGTGTCAAATTAGCATCAAATTTCCATGGCAATGAAGTAGGTTCAGTTAACAGGGAAGCATCAACTGGGGTGCAGGTTGGTGGAAAGTGCCCTGCCAGTTGTCTGTGATTATAATAAATACCATAAATGGTGTGGATCATGCTAACCAGCTTCATGTTACATAAATAGAAAATGAAAAAAAATGGTGGCAAAGAATATTCTGGGAAGTTTTGGATATTGCTTTTGTCAGCTCCTATGAAGTGTATAAGCAGACAAGAGAAAAATTCAGTTTGTTAAGAATATCAAAGATCTGTGACTCATGGTCTCGTCATGCAAAAACGACCTTCCCGTAAATAGTAGAGGATTGAAGAGAAAAAAAGATCTTAGTTCTCCTGGAACTAAGAAGAGAGGCAAAATTGAGTCTGTCCCAAAAGATGTTCATTTGGATAACCTTGGAGTTCACTGGCTGGTCATTGTTTCAAAATGTGATACATGTGAAATGTACAGTTTAAAAAAAAATTCAATCAAAACTGTTTTAAAAATGTAGCTACTGCAACACTTATTTATGTTGTAATGATAAAAGAACTGTTTTGTTGAGTACTATGGGTTTTTACTAAATTATTAAGTTAGTTACATTTTAAACTATAATAAACAGTTAATCAGTTACAATAATAGTTTTTCATTTTGTATCAGTAAAGTGTATTTAATTTTTTTTGTACACATAAAATTTTGAAGCATGTGTAAAGTATAGGGAGTGAACAATATTATTCCTTTTGATTAATTTCTTTTTAATAAAATTTAGAAGCAAATGTAGACAGTGACTGAACAGTAAGATTATTCTTTTTTTTTATATATATTTAATTTCTTTTTTAAAATAAAATTTTTAAGCAAGAGTAAAAAATCATTGAGTGAACGCCAAGATTATTGATTTTCTTTTGTATCCAACAAGGGTGCTTTTAAGGACCACTTTTAAAACTAATACTAATATCTTATTAGTGGTACTTCAGAGTATCACTTTCAATGAAAAATTTCAATAAAAATTTTAATATGTTATATATTTTACACCTGCACTATTGTAAAATAATGATTATATACTAAAATTATTTAATTATACGATCTTAACGTTTTTGGATGACAGTGAGTTACGTACCAATAAAAAATTGGCAAGTAACAAGGGAAAACGATTGATTGTAGGTCATGTTGGGAATGAAGATAGATTTATTAATGGTGCATTATTAGTTTTCAGTTTAATTTTATTATTATTACTGGTTTAATAAGATTATGATATTAATTTCGCTGAATACTGTTATTGTTATGGATAATGCACCATACCATAGAGTAAAATTAGAAAAAACCCTGGATACACCACGGCTTTAATTAAATCATTATTATTTTGTATAGCTACTGTGTACGACAATTACTACTATAATGGTAAAACAAAATTAACGTTGAAGATACTTTTAACGTATTTAACAATTTATAACTTTTTCTTATTGTAATAAACATTAAATGTTTTAGAGTATACTGAAAAATAGGCAAATATTTCTCTATTATTATTATTATTATAATAAAAACTAAATAAGGTAAGCAATTTTGTGTACACCCGGTTCATACAGCCTTACTTGGCATCTGTTTTGATTACTTAAGGTTTAGTTGACAGGTATTAGTTAATTCTGCAATCATCTGTTGTTTATGTTATTATTTGTGTTTATGAACTTTTTTGCTTGTTCGTAGTAAGCATTTTTATTTAGTTTAGTTTTTATTTTGTCATAATTAGTGTAAACGTATTTTTTAAATTGAATATCCCTGAAGTAAATGAATGTTTAGAAATCCCTATGCAGAATTAAGTAAGCATGAAAATTTATGTAGCCAATTCACATTATGTTCCTATTTGGTATACAGTGGATGAATTTGTGGTTAAACTTCCAGGAGAAAGTGATTTTAGAGTAAGGTAGATTTTTAAAGATGAAGGTGAGGTAAATTTAGATAATACAGCTTTAAATATTGGTTTAGATTTCTCTAAAAATTCAATTCACAGCAGGTGCAAGTGATTAATGTATGGTATGCTGTTAGTAGTGAAGATCATTTACCCAAATACCATACACCCTACTGATGAATATTAGGTGCAGATTCAGATCTGATATAAAAACTGATTAAAAGTTACTAATAGAGTAGGGTAATCAATGTTGTTTCAGCAAATTATAAAATGGCTTTACTGTATTTCCAGAAAACATTATAGGTATAGATGAAAGCATGATTCTCTTTTTGAGCCAAATTTCTTCAGTCAATCACCGTAGTTATGGCATAAAAGCTTTTGAATTATGTATTTCACTTTAAGTTATAAAATAAATTATGGCAAAGGAAGTGGTGTCAAAAATTGTCTAGTTTTTCAAAAAGTAGATCTTGAACTAATTGAATGTTGTCTTGATTGTGGTCAAACTCTTTATACCAACAATTGGTATTCATGTATCCAACTTGCTGAAAATGTATTAAATCTTGAAAAATATCTAGTTGGCACAATAAGGAAGAATCAAAAATTTTAACTTTAAATGAAAGAAATTGAAATTGGGCAAATCATCAATGATAACAGTGTTGTGGTTCTCAAGTGGAATGATTAAAAAGATATTCTCATGATTACAACAAAGCAAATCGACAAAATGATTAAATTTATTTGTATAGTAGTTTTCACTTACCAATAATCTTTAATAGTATGTTCGAGTGCTTTCGGATTAGTAATCCTTCCTCAAGAACATTGATGTGTTATAATTATAATTATTTACCTCACACATCATTAATTATACTAATTTGAATTTTAAAAAAAACATTATAAATGTAACAATTGATCGTTAAAAGTTAAAAATAATGTCAACATTATCTGTCATGTCATGATTTTAATCAAGATAATAATGGGAAATCAAATCATCAAATGTGATCATACAGTACTAATCTTAAAAAGCAATCAAGTAGTACTGCAAAGTAGTTTTTGATCACTTAATTACAACCAGTAATTTCAACCATTAAGTATTCATCGTGAAGTCACAAAGAAGACAATAACAATAACATAATTTAAAGAACAAATAGTTTTTATCATTATTCATATAATCTTACATTTTGAAGTCAGTGTAAAATTAAAAAGTATGATGAATTTTAAAGTGGATTTTTTTAGTTTGATTCTGTTTTCATTATAAATGAATGTTTTGAATACAAAGAAAAATGAGATATATATAAACATATTTTAGTTAAATTTACATTGTTTTAGGTGATAAGTGGCGTAAGCAGAGAAAAATAATAACTCCTGCTTTTCATTTTAAAATATTGGAGCAGTTTATTGATGTTTTTTCATCAAACGCAGATATACTCATTAATAAATTAAAAGATGAAGTTGGTAAACCTGGAATTGAAATTACAGATCATATTGCACTTTGCACGTTAGATATCATATGTGGTAATTATTATACAATATTATATTGTGATGTAGATTGTTTTAAACTGTTAAAAAACAATAAATTTACTTGAAATCATATATATTGATATTTAATTAGTTTTAGAATATTTAGCATCCTGTAATTTCTTCTATATTTTTAAGGTCTGCATAATTTTAAGGATGTTTTGCTAAACTGATATATTAAAGAAGCTTTTTAGACTGCTAATGTTGTGTCATTTTGGCTCCAAATTTTTAAATCTATTTGAAGAATCTTTTTACATAAAATAAGTCTTGTTTAATTCAAATTAGTATATTTCCATGTCTTAACCAGTCTAGGTTTACTTAATTAGTCGTGTGATGTTCTCAGCCCACAGTACTCTGCTACACTTTCTTTATTTCCAATAGTATAATGATTTTTTCTTAACTTTCTTTGTGCAGTTAAGCAAATCTGCACTATCTTAATGTACTCTCTTCCTTTCTGTGTATGTTATCTTAATAAAGTAATTATTTAACATTAGCATTTGCAGGTGTCTATTAAAGTATACACAGAATGTATGACGAAGTTCTTCTGAAACTTTCATAACCTATTCTACTTGTGAAAATAATGGAAAAGTTCTTATAAACATTTGTCCTAAAATACTTTGTGAGTAACGGGTAGTGAAAGATTTTGCTAGGATTTCAGCTACCCTTATGAAGTGGAGGTTGAACTGAAATTTTGAGGACGTTAATTAAACAACAGAATTAGTGATTTCTTTTGGGTTTTGTTCTTAAAAATCGAATAAAATAAGTCTCAAAATACTATCAGCAGTAGTTTTTGAGAAATCTGGGGTAAAAACCCTGTTTTTTTATATTTAATGTACAATAACTTTGTTAAATACAAAAATTTTAAACAAAACATGTAGAGAATTGTGTAAAAAGTGAGTAAGAATAAAAATTGTGTAAGTTGAATGAAACAAAGAAAGTTAGAAAAATTTTATTACAGATTTTATTTAGAAGCCGGCCTCCTTGGCGCGAGTGGTAGCGTCAACAAAAGTGCATTATATGTACAAGATTACAATAAATGTTCAAAAAATTTCATAGCATGCTTCTGTACTGCTTTTGTTGCACTTTTAGTTCAAGCTGTCCTTAGTTCTTCAAGTTGCTCAGCTGTATCCATAATGTGGACAATTAATTCCTCATGAGAATTTATTTTTGTTCAGGAATATGGACCTCCACAACCGATCCATTTTTCAGGGAAATGATTATTTATATGAGTGGAAACGGCACAAGAAAAATATATTGGGCTGATGTGCTATGGTGCTGGATGTATGCTTTGCGTCTCAGTGCTAGAGGAACATCTTCAAGTAGCTGCGGCAATTCTTCTTGAAGAAAGTGCAAGTAGATCTCAGCATTTAAGCAGACAGGTAATATGAACGGTCCAAACAGCTACTTCTGAAGAAAGCACCACCATACACTGATGCTAAATTGGTGTTAAAAATTACCTTCCACTATTTCCTTCATATTTACTTCTGTGCATGTATGCTCTTTGCATAAGTTGTTGATGTCAACAACTTGTGCAAAGCTCATGAACTGTGCCTCATCGGTAAACAAAATATACTTGTAGAATTGTCAATTTGTATTTGACCGGTTGCAGAACTCCAAGTGAAGTGAACCATCTCCTGAGTGTAGATGTTAAACTGGCCGTTTAGAATAATGATAAAACTTGTTTTCTTTGGTTGTCCTCCTAACCATCGAATGCGAAACTTTGATCCTCTTTGAAAGACATTGTTTGCTGATTCCTGGACTGTGCTGAACTACTTTGATAATAATTTCATCAATAACAGTGCTGTTTTAGTCAGATTGTTTGTACAAATATTAGCTAGTGAACCTGTTTCCCAAACTAACTGTATTGAGATCTGGAATCCTGCGATTTGGAAACGTATTTCATATCCTACTGCAACATTACTTACACACATTCAAAATGAATAACACCGCATCAGCGCAATCGTCTGTTGAAAATAAGTTCGGCATTACTTCAGTGGCAAACCAATCCGTTCAAACTAAAATTCACAGTAATACTTTGCTAACGATAGCACAGTTAACAGTCCATGATATACTTAATGTACTTTACAGAATGATTTAAACAGTAATACAATATTGTGCATTGTTGTTTAACTGTTGTTATTTTATTACCAACATTGAAATAATAATTCTTCAAAGTTATTTATTGTATTTCTGTCATTAATAAAAAATTATTATCGAAGTAATTTTTGTTTATTTATTTTTACTTTATAATTATGTAACTTCCAGTTTTTTTTTTATTTCTTAACAGCAATCTTTAACAGTAATTTTTTTGTTTTGCTAATTGTTCACATTATCACAAAAGAATTTTGTTTTTGTTTACATTAAATAAGTATTTTTTTGACAAATGTAGTAATGTACTGTTTCTAAAAAAATTCAATTTTTTTAAACTTTTTCTGTTTTATTTAACTTATTTTACAGCATTCTGTTCAGACATAAATTCTCTACAAGTTTTGTTATCATTTTTACCTGTTTATTACCCATTTAAGAAAGTTATTGTACGTTAAACATAAACAACAGGTTTTTTTACCCTTATTTATTGGTTTTCACCCCAGATTTCTCAAAACCTACTGCAGATATGATACTAGGATCAATTTTATTAGATTTGTAGATCAAAACCAAAAGGAATCAATAATTCTGCTTCTTAATTAATGTCTTAGACATTTCAGTAGGACCTCATTGCACTGGGGTAGCAAAAATCCGAGTGAAATCTTTCACTAGCCATAACTCACTAATGAAATATTTTAGGACATACATTTATGATAATTTTTTCAATTATTTTCATGAATAGAATATGTTATGAAAGTCCTGGGAGAACTTCCTCATACACTTTGAATATAGAAAATCTAAATGTGCATGAAATATGATTAATGGTACATTTAAGCTTTTTAGAATTGTGATCTTCATCCCAAGATGCCATAAAATTTACTCTAGTTACCATTTGTTATTTTAACAAATTCTGTGGACTTCAGGTAAAATAGTAATAAATAATTTTTGCTTCTGTACAACCATGATCAGTGATCAGTTTGGCTAACTTATAATAAGATCTCACAGGCCAATTTAGTTGAGATCTCATCATTCCTTTAAAGATATGACTGTTCACTACAATAAATTAAAGGAACAAGTGGATTTTAATAAATAATTTTTACAGTTTCTTAAGTATCATTGTGTAACTCGTAATAACATGATAATTTTAAGAATTTTCAATGAGTCACTATCATGTTCTAATCAGTTAAGTTAATAGTAATTATTTAAACTACTATAAGTAGTTTTGCATTAAGGTGGTTTCTTCCTTTATTTTATTTGCTTTATTGTTGGTAGACATATTATGAAAGCTTCCATGGGTTTTAATTTATTTATTTTAATTCACATTGGGATTTGTAAGATCATTTCTTTAATAAATTTATAAATAATTAATGAAAAATGTAATTTAAAGTTTATATGAATTATATGTTAAAAGGTAGTCCACTGCATGCAGTTTGACTACATAATGCAAATGCTAGGGAAGTTTACTGCCTCAGTCGCCAGTCAAAGCTGTATATATTCATTTCCCAAATTTAAGTGCCATTGCTTCAAAAAGACTAATCCAAATAGACTTGGGCCTGAGCTTCAACAAAATGTACAACCTTTATTTTTATTTTTTGAATAAGCCTTTAAGAGACTACATTAATCAACGTAGAATATTCACTTCTTTAGTTTCTTCTTTTTGGATATTTCAGTTTTATGTTTTTGGTCCATTATTATTTCATTTTCTATTACTGTAATTATTTACATTCTTTAGACCACTTTCTGCCAACTCTAATGATTTTATATGTATTATATAAGGACTGACAAATAAATAACAGCAGTGTATTCATATATAGAGAAATATTTTTAACACTAAGTATCCACAAGCCGTACACCGTGATATGTACTACTTGTGGCAAACTTAATAATACTATAAAACATGGAGAGCTCTGAAAATAAGAAATATGAAACAGCTTTATCAAAAGAAATGCATTTGAGAAAGCAGAATTTGCAAGAGAAGCAAAGAAAACTGCAGTAGATGTAGCAAGTAAATTGCCAGATTGTATTGCTTTCAGCTTTAATTTTTAAAAGATATTACCTACTCTATTTCTAAGTTGTAATTAAGTCTACTATCTTAGTTGTTCATCTACAACTCAGATATTCATAACCTAATGACTGATACAGCAACTGTGTGTACTTGACTTAGAGTATGAGGGTTCAAGAGGGTCTTGGAAAATTACGTCTCACCTTTTAAAATTTGTCACCAACCTTTCTTCAACAGTTAATAAATTGAAGCCTTTGATTTTAATGCTGGTGGCTAAAATAAAAATATCATTAAATTTCAGTTATAATTGGTTAAAAACAAGCATATTCAATGTGACTACACATTTTGGTACTGGTCTCTTCTTATGGAGCATAACCAGAATTTTGCTGTAACAGAAAAGATAAAACAAATCATTCAACAATTTGGTACAAGATGGCTGTTTTAAAGTAGTTTCAAAATTGAGAAAAAAATTTATTGTAGTTAAGAAGAAGGAAAATGATTTCAAGTCAATTAATTCTATGTGAGTTCCTCTGAATAACATTAAAGCTGGTACAAGTAAAATGCAGTGGTTGTACTCTAAAAGAAATGAACTGTTTACACTTTTCTGCAAAAGCAATCTAAATAACATTAAATCATTCAAACAAAATGATTTATTAAAATCTTGATGACCATTTTTAGTTCAACTTACTTAAATTATATGAGGCTCCATTATATATTAAATTAGCAAAATATAAAAAAGTAATAAACTACTACTTTTATTTATACATCTGATTCTCCACCAGTTGTATAAATCCCTCTCCATCCAGTTCCAAAATTTTTTTTAATAACATATTTTCTTACTGTGTTGGTATTATTATCTGATAGAAAAAAATGCATCTGTACAATCAATCAGGGAGCAAGTATTAATATTTAATGATGAATTATTTAATTTTTTACTGTCTTCTTATAATAAAAAAATATTATTTATATTTTAAAGGAAGGAAATTTTGTTTTTAAATGATGGATCTTTTTAGTTGTTTTTTAATGTCAGTGGAACCGGCAATCCTTCGCTATTGCAAGATGTTTACCACAGTTCAAACTCGCCATTCTCACTACTAAATAAATAAACAAAAAAAAAAATATATAAATAAATAACTTAAAACTTAAGTCATAAATAGACTTAAACAACGTGTGGGAACCAGTTTGGATGATTGTTATTAGTTTATGATG
Organism: Lycorma delicatula; assembly: GCF_047948215.1. Classification (NCBI taxonomy): domain Eukaryota; kingdom Metazoa; phylum Arthropoda; class Insecta; order Hemiptera; family Fulgoridae; genus Lycorma; species Lycorma delicatula. The sequence goes on from NC_134461.1 coordinate 43,948,565, forward strand.
TATACTAACATGTAATTTGTAAATATTTTAATAATCATTTATGTGTTATTATATTTCAGAAACTTCAATGGGGTTGGAAGTTAGTGCTCAGCTGCAGAAGAAAAACAAATTTGTTCATGCAACTCATGAGTATGTTAATTGTACTTAATTAATATTAACGTAATAACTACCTGTCAATAACGGTTGTTTGATCTACGCACAATTATAATGGCCAGCTTCTTGATTTAATATTCAGCATGCTTACTTTATTCAAATTATCTGGATTTTTTCCCTAAAATTATAAGATATCACATTACTTCATCATTTTACTGCACATCCTTATAATAAAAGCTATTTTAATGTTATTATTTTTTTTATTACTAAATTCCTTACAGATGAATAAAAATTACTTATTAACTTACAAAAGCATATGATTTAATTGTTATATTGAAAAGTAAAAATATTTTTTATTTAATACTTTTATACAAAGCTATGTATTTAGATGCCTTTATAGTTTTGCATGCTTATTTTAAGGATCTGTTTGCACAAATACATCTAAAGGCATAAGTGAGATGTGGTAGTAACAAAAATAAAGCATTTTTAATTTTTATTTAAATCACTTAAAATGCAATATATTAAGCTATTATTCTATTAAGTTCATAGACTTTTTTTTTTAATATTATTTGTGTAAATACTATATTCTACGTAGATGGCGATATGGTAAAGGGACACAGTAATGGATCCCTTTCTCATCAGTACCAGGAACAGTAAATTTAACAATATATTTTTTACAATATCTCGCAAACATCAATTAATAAGGAACATGAATGATTTATGATTTATTGTTATGAGCTATCTGTATTCCTTAGCTTTGTCAAATTTCCAGCTTACTTTAGTAATAGATTAGCAGCAGTGTCAAAAGAAAAGAAAAATTAAGTATAGAACTGTTTTGACCCATAAATAAGAAGATTACTTGCATATAGAAAAAATTGACCCAAGATTTTTTACTAGTAGGTGTTGATGGCTGCCACCTAAACTGCTATTGGAGTGAGTATGGTACATAAGACTTCTAACTTATTGATAAATATAATGTAGTACAGAACACATATACATTCAGCCTACTAAATTTATGAAATGTAATGGTTTAGTGTGATAAATCAGTAGTTTTCATAACATTTTACAGTTTCTTTATGAAATGTAATTTAGTAATTTTTTTAAATGTATTTATTGTTTTGTAATATTATATTTAAAAACGAAATTGCTCCATAAAATTATAGATTTTTTCTCATTGCATTTTTAATACTGGTACTGTGAAAAAAAGTCAGAATTAAGTTAACTTAAAGATGATAAATATTCATTTTGAATTTTTTTTTTGTATTTCAAATGCCTCATAATTAATTAACTCATAAAACTGTACCCACTTTTCTCATAACTTCTCATTCAAAGATATCACATATTTCTTATGTGATATCAAATAGATATCAAATTTTCTTGACCCCGTTGTTATCAATTATTCGAATGTTCCTATGTGTACCTGCATATTTAAAAAAAAAATAAAATTAATAAATAACTTTTTTCATATAATGATTTTATTCTCTCTCTCTCTTTCTGTTTGTGTGTATGTGTGTGGGTGTGTGTATGTGTATGTGTGTGCGCATGCGCATGTGCACATGCAAGTGTGGTTCTTGTATATACATGCGTGCGCATGCATGCACACACACACACACACACACACACACACATTCTGTTATATATGCCACAACATACTTGCTCGTGTACAGACCACAATATGAGTTTAAACATGTGATGTGTAAACAAGTAAATTCTAATTTATTCATGAATTTTGTGTGTTATTTGTTAAAAATGTTACATATGTATTGTAAATACAAATGCAGTAATTGATATCATTTCATTCGTAATATGCTTTTGTTTCATGCAGTATAACAGTTAGTTTGGTTCAACGCATGGTGAGGCCATGGTTAGTTCCTAATATGTTTTTCAATTTATCTCCAACTGGAAAGATATTTAATCAGTCACTGGATATAATAAACAGTCATATTGAACAGGTAATTAGATATTTATATATACAATTTAATTAATTAGTCAACTTTAGTTAGTATTACAATTATTTGACTCATCAATTTTTAACCGCTGTAAAATTCATCTCCTATAATAAAAAAAGAAGAAAAAAATAAAGAGAAAGAGTAACTATCATTGGGAACAAGCCTTCAGTCACTTTAGGGGAATAAATAATTATCTTTAAACAACTCTGCTGAGTAGTGTAACATATTTCTATATAATTAATATATTATTTACATATGAATTTCATCACATTCAAATTGCATTTGTTCATTTATAATATTAGTATTATTGTTTTTTATTACATGTATTTTTTCAATATATTGTGTTTCTAATTTATTGTTAATTATTTATAATACTTCTGTCTTGTAAATTTGAAAATGTATGTATTTTGCATTTTGTGTGATCTGCATAATTTGATTTTATTACAGGAAACTATTAAAATATAATTTTTATTTAATAAAGAACAAACTTTATACATGTATTCATAATCTTATTTTTAACAATTACAAGAAAATTTGATATGATGAATGTTTTTTTTTTCAGGTTATAAATAATAAAAGAAAAGTAAAAGCAGATAAAACGTTTGAAAATGTAAATAATGAAGATTCATCAGTTTTAGGTTGGTTTGTTTTTCTTTAATTTAATTCAAATTTATTTCACTAACATATATTTTAATTTATTAACAACGTTCCTTTGATGCGTGATATATTGTCAAATCTGTGGCAATTTGTATACTGACATTTCAGCTCCATTCTATACATTTTCCATTTTATCATCTATACCTTACATTTCTTTAGTCGTTTTAGTATCTTTATTGAGATGAGACAATTGTATTTTCTTTCCAGTCTATAACACGAAAGTAAGTTGTCTTTTTTTAGGATATGTGCATTGAAAAAACATTTTAAGAAGAAATTTTTTACTACAAATAATATATTTAAATAATCTGTAAAATAATCTTTTATTCCAATGCTACAAAGTCCAAAAAATCTGTTTTAGTCGGACGGACATTTATGCTTATGTACAGGCGTATGGAAGTTGGCCTGTATATGATCTTATAACTTTGCACCACGTTAAACGCTCTTCTTCAAGTAAACAGATATTAATATTTGTACCAAATACTGTTTGTATTTGGTAGATCATAATTACTAACCAAAGGATTAGGGAAAAAATTTATCATTGGAGCATATCATTGAAATGAAATGACTTGTTTGATTTGGCCATATGCACAGAATACCTACAGCAGAAGGAAAATATGAAAACCAAGTGGAAGGTGGCAAGGATGCGTGCATGAAACAATGTAGAGGAGGCAATTAAATGATTAAATTTTTGGGATGAAAAACAGAGAATGGGAAGTGATAAATGGCTGCAACTGCTACATGTCAATGTTGAATAAGAACGTAAAAATGTTTTTGAATAAATATATAAAATTGATGAATTATTTTATTAATTGAATTTAATAATTGTTACTTTAGAAATATATATTATTTCTCTTTCAGCCAACTATGAACCATATTTAATACTTTTCTTAGCAACTCTCCCTTCCTTTCCTACCAATACTTATAAGTCTTTCACTCTCCTGTTTCCTGGATTCTTTTATAACTAGCTTTTTTATTTTAGAGCGCTTTCTTTGAAAAACCTACTTTCCAAAATCTCTTTTAATATTTTTCTTGTTTAATGTTCAATTTTGTTAAGTCCAAAATACTTAGTTCTGCTTTAACTCTTTTAACTTAATCACAATATATGCTTTTAGTTTTTGTTTGTTGTAAAAGGGATGGATTTCCTATGGGATTTTTATAGTTACTCATTCTTCAAATGTAGCCTATAAAAGCTAATCTCCTCTCATTCATTATTTTTCTGTTTTTTTTAATTTCTGGGATTGTATTTTATGGTGGTGGAATTTATAAATATTAGGTTAACTGTTCTTTACAGGACCAAATATCTTCCTTAAAAATCTTTAAGTCTATTTAGTTATTATCTATCTATTATATCTATTTAGTTATTTTAATCATTTTTATTAATTGTTTGATTTAATTAAACTAATATAATTTTTCCCCCTCTACACTTACTTAGTTTACAATACAATCTAGCAGCATACAAAAAATGTAATAACTGAACACCTTAAATGAATTGTAGGTCTTGTACATTAATTTGGGAAAAAATGCAAATAAAAAAAAATATTTTCATAAAAATAAAATTCCATTATAATTAATAACTGTTTAATATTTATTAAAGGTGAGAAGAAAAAATCTGCATTTCTTGATTTACTACTTGAGTACAATATGAGCAGTAAAGAAATAAAGGATCAAGTGAATACATTTATATTTGGTGTAAGTACAAGTATTTCATACAGCCAAGCAAATAGTTTAATTTTTATTAACACTCAATGTTTTATTTTAAAAAAATATCCTGAATATAAATTTTCAAATAGTAACCGACACTATAGCAAATACTTGGAAAGTGGCTGACTGGACATTAATAATTACAGTGAATTATAGTGAACTACTCTCCTTATAGTGCATGGAGTGGTAGCATTTTTGCCTTTCGTCTATCTGGAAGGTACTGGGAATAAATTGCAGTAAAATTTAGAATTTTTAAACACTACAAATACTCAGAGTAAAATTAGAAATTAAGAAGTGTATTAATCACTCAGTCCTTTCTAACCAAAATATTATGGACAGTAATCAAAATTTTATGTTGTACAACATTGAACAATAATAAAGAATTTATACAATTTATAAAATGTTTATGAAATGGTTTAAAAATAACTTTGACTTGTTGACACATTATTTTATTAATATTCTGTAATTTATTTTTATAATTTTACACAAATTTAATGCACATGTCATCAAGTATGTTTTTAATATAAAAAAATAATTAATATAAATAAATTAGATGTAATATAGTATTAGATGTAAAAAATTATTGATTTTTTCACTTGACAGCACCACTAGTAAAGAAAGGGTCTCCTGAACAGAAAGCATTCTGTGTTTTGCTAAATGTGAATCTGTAATTATAGTTCAACACGTGTTCTGTAGAATGTTTAATTGATCCTCCAATTGACAAAAATATTCATCGATGGCATAATTAGTTTGAAACTACCCAGTGTCTATGTAAAAGAATAAGTATGTTAGATATAAGATGAAAATGTATGTCATGGAACTTTCCTGCGTAGTCCTAAAAGATCTGTTAGGAAGGCTGGCTGCTAACTAGAAATACCAGAACACAGGATATTTTAAGGAAACACTTGCATATGTGTCCATACAGGTTACAGTATTAAAATAATTACTTTCTTGATTGTGTTTAGTTATGATTCAACAGTTCATCTTAGTGGAAATTTAACACGTACAATACCTGTAACTAAGGGTCAGGAATTCCCCAAAAACTCTTATGTTGTGAAATGGACTCTACAAAATTAAATGTTTTCTTTGTAATATCCTGATGTCAAGTTTGTGGGTCTTTCTTTATTGCTGAAGCAAGTGTAAGTTGTAATTCATTACAGTCATTCCAAGTTAATAGATATTAAATAAATAGCTATTAAATTCATTTTTTTTTTGTTGATCCTGTAAATGTAATTTTTTTTACAGGGTCATGATACTACAACTTCAGCAATCGGTTTTGTAATTTACTGTCTTATGAAACATCCTGAAGTACAGGTATGATTATTTATGAGTAATTAAATACTTAAATAAATATATTTATTAAAAAATTGGTTTCAAATATGTCTTGTAAATTTTTTCTTGAGACATTTTTTCTATATCCATCATGGAATAAGATTAGATGCTTGCAATTGAACATTATTCTTTACAAGGTTCAATATGTAATTTAGGATTTAATATTACATTGAGAAAGAAAACAAAATTCAATTTTTACATTAAACTGGAAAATTACTGTCAAATTAAAATTATCAGAAAAGATGTTTAAGAGGCACAGAAAATGATATTTAAAATTATTTTCTTTATATAAAATAATATAATTAAAATTTATGACTAAGGCATTACTCATACTTTCTTTGAAAGTAATGGTGTTCAGAATCTTAGTTAACAAAATGAAGGATTAACTAGTATTGGCTGAATGTCTCATGATCTTTGAACAATTTGATATTTTTATTTGAGAATCATATACTTAGTAAGAAAAATATTTCTTAAGTTCTGCAGTAAATTATTTGTAATTACAAGGTCTTGAATTAGACCATCTTTTATATTGATGTTGTTTGTTGGCTTGAATTGGGGAGAGAGATATATAACTTACAACAACCTGCTTTACACAACGTTAGTTGTATTGGAACAATAAGGCATGCACCACCATTTTTCTCTGCCAAAATATTTTTATGGTGACTTTTTATAACACAGCATCATTACCATTTGAATTCAAGTGATCGTAGCCGAAATCCCTCTTTGAAAGCAGTCAGTGAGCAGAAAAATTTAGTATAATGGTTGGTTAATGAAAGTAAACCTCCCAGCAGGATATGTTCAATCAACATAGTATAGGAAACAGAAATTGTTAGACATCTTTTCATCAAAATCTTGCATCCTACTTCCTCTTGCAATGACACATCATTCAATAAATGTTGAGTTTCAACCCTTATAAAATGATAATTATATAAAAATTAACTGTACTTGTTAGAGTTAATTGAATATTAGTGCAGTGAGTGCATTAATTATATTGCATTCATAAATTGTTAAGGAATATATAAATAATCCCTTAATATATTAAGAAATTCTTAATTTTGAAGGTGAAAATATTAAAAAATCATACATGGGTGACAGAGTCTACCCGACTGTAAGTGATGAAGTACATTTCAAGCATAATTAAAATTAGTACATTAAAAAGATTTTCATCCACACGTACTTTAGAAACATGGTCCTCATTTTCATCTTATAATATTCTGGTATTGTGTAGAAAAACCCTTTGATGTCACAATATTATATTTCTTCATAGATGATTTAAAGTCAATGTGATACACCAATCTGCTACATTATTTTTATTATCTGGAACTTACTAAATGTAGCACTGATTTTGATATAATATGATTTCAACAAGATGGTGGAGTTATGTACACATCATGAAATTCAGTGGCTGTTAAAAGAAAAACATTTGCTGAGCATATTATCTTTCAACACAGTGACTATTTATATTGTTTTCAGTTTCATAATATATACTCATTTGTAACTTCCCTTTGGGCCATCTCAAAAGGAAGATTTTTGTTTGAATTCCGGCTCAGTGAAAGAACTAAAAGCCAGTATTCAAATTATTTGATCCAAGATATAGCTGTTGCCTACAATCTGGATGCTGAAGAAAAACACTGGCGAATTATTTCTTTCCTAGTTACACCAAAATATATTGCACCCCCAAAATTACATGCAGTATCAGGTAATAAAATGCAAACAATTATATCCAGTATAACTCCTTCAACTTAGAAATTAGCAAATGGTTTGAAGAGAAATTAGTAAATTGCCTTTTACTGTTTTTTTTTTTTTAAATTCAAAATGACTTTCTTTTAATTAAAAAAATAAGTTCTTTATAAATCTTTATGTAACTCCACTGTATCCAGCCATTCCCATCTTGCAATCAGAGAGATTCTTCAGGCAAATGGTTGATTGCCTGATCTATTGATTCTTTTAAATTTGAGGAATTCATAAGGTAAACAGTTTTATGTATGATATTAAACACTTTTAAATTTAATATTGTTTTTTTAAACAAATAGATGTAACAGGAATGGGTAATCCCCTATCTAAATTCTTACCTATTTGGGTAACCTAGATATAGGAGTTAAAAAAAATTCCAATCCCCACAGTCTGATTGAAATAATGACAATAGTTTTCCTGTTTTTTTTTATAATCATATTGAAGATTTTGTTAAAAAATTAAACCTAATCAACAAAACCATTAAGTTAATGAATGAAATTTAAAATAAACAGATGCTACCTCATCTTTGAATTTAAAATGATTCGTAAAGAGAATAAATCACTTGATGTATACCAAAAAAATATGCATACTCATGGGTATTTCATCAATGATTCTTTTTAGCCTATGCAACATAAGATGGAAACTTTAATGTAACTGTTTACAGTTACATTTTATTATAAAGACAAAAGAAATTTTATTTTTAAAGATCATTTACACAATTCAGAAGATAAAAAAAACACTAAAACATGCTTGTGCACAACAATAAAGTAGAAGTATGAGATCAGAGAAAGCATGCATATAAGTTATACATTGCTTTCCTCATAGAAACAGGGTAAAGAATTATTTTTTGGAAACTACAATTTCAACTTCACCATGCCCTGCAAATTAACCTGTATCCTCACAAATTTTTACATAAATCTAAACAAGTGAAAAGTAGAAAGAGTGGATAGATTGATGTGTAAAAATAATTATTTCAATGGCCAGTTTGCAGGCAAACTAAAATAAATATATGCTTGGCATATTATAAATATGAAACACTGCAGATATCTTGTGACCATGGTCACAAAAGTAGTTTATTAGAAATTATGATTTTAAAAAATGTAGCTAATACACAGTAACTGAATAGTTGGGAAGGTAATACTTTCTTCCCTTGGGAAGAAAACATTGGTGAAGCAATTCTTCATTGTTGAACAATGAATGAAGACTGATATCACACCTATTTTTTTTTATTAATATTATACAAAAATTTATTTAGTAAACTGATGTGCATTTTATTTGATGTTTTTATGAATAGGATGCAGGAATTCTGGTCTTTACAATAAACATTACCTTGTATTATAAAATAAGAATTTTATTACGAAATAATTTATCCCTTTTTTTCAATTTCAGAATAAGGTACTGGAAGAACTCAATGGAATATTTGGTGATTCTAATAGACCCGCTACGTTTCATGATTTAAGAAATATGAAATATTTAGAATGTGTAATACAAGAAACTTTGAGGTTGTATACTGTTGTTCCTTATATTGGACGAAAGGTTACAGAAGATGTTCAACTTTCATGTAAGATTAAAGAAACTCCAGTACTAATATATTTTATCCTGACCCCATAGCAGAAGATAATCCTGCCTTGTGACAATCCCGGTCGCCACACCACCCCCTCCATTCCTATCCTTGGTGAGCTTTACCAGAGCTCATCTTCTAGACCCTCAATACCTGATTACATATTTCAGTCATCAGTACAGCCTCTATTAGGATGGCACCAATGATGTTTTCAATGGTGTTTAAATCTATCAACTAACAAAAGATATTTTTTTTAAATTACCTAAACTGAATAAAAAAAAAACTGATAGCCAATAAAAATTGACCAATTGAGTTATAAAAATATTAATTTCATACCCTCAAAAATTGTTTGCAAATTGCAGTTTTGACCTATCATACCAAGGCATCCAAAATTACCTATAGATTCAACACATGAACATACCAACAACAACTGGGCACAAGTGCAAAATGTACCTACTCTCGTGGAAAGCACCCAAACAGATCTCTAGTCACTCAGGCTGCTATTCTACACTAAACATCCTCTGCAATTCTTTTGACTGCCAAAAATCTTAAAAATCTTTCAGCAATGTGCCACTCAACTCTTAACTTTCTAGTTAGCCCTCAGGTCCAGACTCGAACCAATACCCTCAAGCTCCTTGACCACCTCTGCACACCTAAACTAATATTTTGAGCAGATGTACAGCACATGATATGCATCATCTGATACTAGGTATTGTGGATACTGACTGGAGTCAGTCAATCCAAAAGGAGCCAGCATGTCATGAAATTCACCATGCTCTGAAAGGAATCAAGTCGCATGCCGGTTCAAGGAAATCCATGAGGCAACTCTCAACGCCTTTACATCTGAAAAGAGACTGTGCATATACCTCCTATCTGCTCTCTCCTCCCACCTATCCTGCCAGATACCAAAATCTTCCTCCTTTATTTCCCGAATACACTGCGCAGTCACTTCACCCGACTTCTTCGTAGTGTAATGTAATTAACGTTCCAATACAATGACGTCAATTGGTTTAACACCCACAATAAGTAGAAATGACTCACGTGAAATAGGCGTGCAGCCCCAAGTCACAGTAAGTAACAGGAGATGCTGAGCCCACAACAGAATATTGCGGTGGCTTTTATACTTCATTCTGTTTGCCCAAACAGGTGCTGCATTAAGTATAATCACCTCACATAGATGTTTATGCAACAGTTTCATTGTCTTAAAATTTAGATCCCAACTGGGATAGACCACCCTACAAATGCTGAAGAAGTTATCACACCCCTTCTTAGCGACACTGAAAGTGCTCCTTGAATCTGAAATTCTCATTAAGAAATATACCCAAATACTGTTGCAACAATATATAATGAATGGGATGGCCGGTCATCGAAACAGGGGCTCACCGTGTAGCAGCCAAAAGGCCCTTCAGCAGCATCACAGTGGTTTTCTCAGGGCTGAACACCATTTTTTGTTTATTACTCCACACCTCTAGTACACTACATGCTTGAGTAGCCCGGAATTCAACTTCATTTCATGAATCAACTTTGATCAACAGACGCCCATCATTGGCATAAGCTATGACACGATATCCACTAGACAATCTCAACCACATGAGAGAGTCAAACTCCACAACCCAAAGCAGAGGGCCCAGTAAACTGCCTTGGGGACATCCTTGGACAGTATTTCTCACCCCAGTGTCACCATCATGAAGCACTATTTATCAGTTACAAAAGTAACTTTATAGTACTCCTATCTCACCATGCATACACACCCACCGTTGCAATTGATACAAGCAAAAGGCCACAAGTTGTTAAATGCCCTGAATATATCCAAAAATACACCAGGGCATATGCAGAGCTGGAGTTAGTAATGATGTCAATCTATTTTAAAATTGCAACCTTTGTACCTTTCCTGGTTGATAGCCATACTGGTATTCCTCAAGAGATTTCGCAAAGCTTACCTTCCATTAATCCGCAAATATAGCACCTTCTCAAACACCTTACCAAGCACTGGTAGAAGCATCAGAGGCCTGTACGATCCTCTCACAGGAGGATCTTTATCACCATCTTTACAAAGTAGCTTAATCAAACATTTTTTCAATATGGAAAATAGCCAGCAAAAAGTATTCTATTCAGAACCTTTGCTATTGCACCTATGCTTACACCCAGCAAGCAAACAAGGAGTTCCACAGTGATCAGTGATTTTGTCACACCCAGGGGCCTTATGCCTTGCAAAACTGCAAACAACCTGCTGCACTTTAGTTTCTGTAATCTCCAAAGATGCTATAGCTGAATGAAAAGTAGTGACCTCATGACTAACATGCAGATACTGACACTCGCCCTCCACATCATCATCTGGCAGTAAATCATTCAACAGAGTGCTCAATATTTCTGCCAGTCAGTACACCTTGCCAGATCGAGAGAGCATACAGAAGAACATTTTTGTTTTGTTTATGTCCCAAAATCCTATAAACGACACCCCAGTGATCCTTATTACACTAATCCTGCACGAAAGTACGCCAAGGATCCCTTTTTGCTGATCGAATCATATGAAAATACCAGGTCCTCAAATCCCTATACTCAGAAGCAAGTTCTGCTCATCGCTCAGAGTCACCCTCATGTTGAGAAGCTTGCTTAAGACGACTCAGAGAACGCTTTAGATTAGAAAATTCTAGTGTCCACCAAGGGAAACTACATGGGATAGTGCTCTGCAGCATCCACGTAAACAAGAGAAAACTTCTCTGCCAACTCCTCCAAATCTATAACTTTCAGATCCAGCCGAGACACAAAGTCGGCCTGATAATACATCAACAAATTTTTGTCAATCTGCACTCCTGTACAGGAAATGCCTCTGCTGAACAGGAACATTACACAGGCATACCTCACAGTGAAGTGAGGTTCTTTTATTTATAGAGCAACCTGATGCTACTTTGTTTCCAAATTCATAAATGTCATCAATTAAATAAGCAGCAGTTTTGTTTGTTACCTTTTTTTAACTCTTACTTAAACTGCTGTTATTCAGATTGAGAAATGAACCTAGCCTTAAAAATTTGAATAAAACTTAAAATACGTTTATATTGACTGCATTTTGTTTGAACTGTGGCAAAAAATTAAAAAAAGCTATTTGAATGATTAAATTTACCAATGAAAACTATTTTTAAACGTAAATGATAAATGATTTACAAAAATAATTCTTAAGTTATATTTGTAGGCAGCATTTTAAGTTAAAAATTACAGACCAGTGAGAATATTTTTTTCAAAGTATTAATTTTTTTTTGATACTGTGACTACAATATACATATTTTTTAAGGGTCTTCCTTCAGTGTATATGATGTGGTATACATGTGTATATGGCATACATATATATATATATATATATATATATATATATATATACACTACATCCACTATACTTAGTGTACACAGAACTTTGAACCAAAACTTACATGTAAAAAATCTTTTGTTTTACACCAAATAGTAAAAATAATTGGATTAGTAAGGGGGTTCAGATGTGAACCAAGCTAACCTTAAATAATTTTGTTTTTATTTTCAGCCAATTACGTATTACCAAAAGGATGTACAGTAAGTCTTTTCTTATATAAATTACATCATGATCCTAAACTATTTCCTGATCCTGAAGTATTTAATCCAGATAGATTTTTACCTGAAGTTGCTAAGTCAAGACATCCGTATGCATTTTGCCCTTTTAGCGCTGGACCAAGAAATTGTATAGGTAAACTTTCTGTGTTTTTATTTGTTTTAGATTTATCATTCAAAAAACAATATTTAATTGACAATACTGTACTAATTCAGTTCTATCGATTAAATACTGTCTTTAAGCAATAAAACTATTATATTAAAGGGAAATAAGCAGAAAGTTAAATGTCATGTAAAATGGTTATATGCTTGTTTATCTTTATTTTAAGATTAACTGCACAAAGAACTAACTAAATGCATGGGCATCTTTCATGCCTGGACATTTGTTTAGATTCATTACAGGCTAAAGCTTAATAAAATGCTGTACAGGTCATATTATCAATTATACATATGCTTAGACAGAATACATACATGTGGACTAATATTGATTATTTTTCTTTCCAATCAAATTTTTTATATAATTTTACAAAATAAGTAATTATTTTTTGTCTTCTTTATTACTTTAATAAATTTGCAATTATTGTTACATATATTGAAATTCTTCTTTTTTTAATCCAGTTTTGTATATAAGTAGATAATAATAAAGATTAAACCAGTTAAACAAAAAATAACAGAACATAAACTTTTTAATAAAATTTATCAAACAGTTAATTGTGAGAACAAATTTTACCTCTTTTTTGTTCTCTTCTTAAAAAAAAAAAAAATCTGTGTTCAATATAGAAAGAATGACTTTCAGTTTTTTTTTCAGTACTGAAGTAAATTCAATATTTGCCATGTTTTGGTTATTACTAGGAATTCCTTATTTCTATTTTGTTTTCTAGAAAATTTTGTGTTAAGAATTTGATAAAAAGAAACTCTTCAATTCCAAATAAATTTAAAACAGCAATTTTTAATACTTTTCTGTCAAGTGAGATTTAACCTCTTAATGGTTTATTTAATATTCAGCTGCTAACACTAACTGGTTCGATTTAATTTACACATTCAGATGAAAATGTGCAACTAATTCTAAAACAAACCATAACTTTATTAATTTTTTTCTTATATCAATATATTTGAATCAAAATTTTAGTACATTTTATCAAAAATAATTAATTATAAAGCTTTTATTTAAAAATGTTTTAAAGTGTGGTAATTCTTAAAATGGCACTACACACAAGCTTACATCCACATTCAGTGCACTGACAATGGGAGAATTTTATTTTTTTACGGTATGAACACACAACACATGTTCTTAAACTACCCTTTCTAGCACTAGTAGATGATACATCATCTGGAAAATGTCTTTTGTTTAATTGTAGATTTTCTTCATTGGAAGGTCTACGTTTTTTTTGCTGTTGTCTTCATTGATGTCTAACAATTTCCTCAACTACGGCTTCTTCTCAAAACTTCACTGATTAAGTTTACCTCTTTTTTATGCAGATATTAAGCATTAAATACAAATGTAATTATTTAAATTCTTTGGTTCTTTTTCTTTGTAGAAGATAAGCAGATAAAACGAGAAAACTTCTGCAAAATTTTGTACGCTGAATAATGTTAGTAATAAAAATTAGTATTATGGACAATCGTTTCAATTATGTTGTCGGCAATAAACATTTTAAAAGGTTTGTACGGATCACTGAAATTATTAATTTGTACCTAAAATTCCGAATTAACCGTGAATGGAAATTAATTTGGGAAATTAGTTCTTTCTTTCTGCGGAATCCAATTCATTTCATTCTGATTTGACCAATTTCATTATTTTCCGATTCCTCATCAACGTCATCAAGCGTTTCACCATTACAATCACAACCTGAACAGTTTTTAAAAGACAACAAACACTTACACAATCAGAACTCCCTTGTTTAAATCAGTTTCGACGAACTCATAACCTCACAACCGCTTGATATGAGATAGATTATTTCGTTGTCGGACGCTTCAAATAACGATATGGTAAAATTGAAACATATACAAGGAATAGCCAGTACAGTGCACATTTGCCCGTCAACGTTTCTTGCGTTAAACGATTCTAAAGGGTCAAAATTGCAGCATCGATATAAAGTTAGCGAAAACCTTTAAGGGGCTTTAATTTTTGTATAAAAAAGTCCACAGTGCAATAAAACTTAGTGAAAGAATAAAATTAAGTAAAAAATAAAATTAAGTACAAATTAAATTTAATATAATTAATATAAAATGTTTATGTTCCAGAATTATTTTAAGTAAGGATATTTAATATTTTAGCTTTATATTATTTTTATCCTAACTTTATTTTTTTACATAGAGTATGAGAGAAAATCAGCAGCCAGAGAAAATTTCGGCAGCCGATACTTTAACATCGTGATGTATACACTGAAATATAGAAATGGTATTTCTATATTTCAGTGGATGTACACTGTCCACTCGAAGGTTGTGTGTTATCTCTGCGACACGTGAACACCTATCTAGCCTGTTTAACCCCATTCTTTTTATAATTTCAATTTTATATTTTTTCAAAATAATTTCATAACTGTGGTGTTTGTGGTGCGTCATGTGCAGATAAAGTATTGAGTGCTAAGTGCAATGGTCTACGTGCAGAAATTGTGCATCTGATTAAGATGACCTTGTTCAACCAAACACGAACTGCTGTGAACGGTCTCACAGACCGAGTGCGAGATTTGGAGTATTACTCCAGAAAAAATAACGTGTTGTCAGTGGAGTACCAGCCACAGCAAAGGGGGACACCCTTAGCCTGGTGAAGAACATAGTGGTGGTGATCGGACAGCAAATGGAGGCAATTCAGGTAATAGCTGCCCACCGCGTGCCGGGCTTCAACACTCGGAGAGACTCCTCGCTTATTTGGGGGTGGGATGTGTGGTTTTCCAACTTTAAAGACAAGAGAAACCTAGCTGCCAAAGATGTTAATCCTGTGTTCCCGAGCACACGCATCTACATAAATGAGCATCTATGCTCTGAGAACAAGCAGTTCTTAAGTATATTTAAAATAAAATGTAAAGTTAGGTGTAAAGTATGTGTGGTTTCATTAAGGAAATTTTTTGTAAGGAATCAGAGGGTGATAAATGTTTCAAAACAGCTAAGCTTGAAGAATTATTCAGATTCAAGTAGGTTGTAAATCTCTCTCTCTCTCTCTATATATATATACATATATATTGTAAAGATAAAATTCTTCTGTAAGTATAAATATTTTGTTTATTTTAGTATATAATGGATTATGAAGAATGCTATAATTTTTTCAGTTGTTTAGAAAAGTCTTTTTGTTTTCCATTTTGGATCTAAAGATGTTACTGTACTCTACATAAATATTTGAAGTATGTGGAGGAATTTTAACCCTTTTTTGGCCAAGCTAAGTACATTGACAATTGATTTAATTTTTTTTATTCTTAGTGAAATATGGATATGCAATTTTATAAAATTCTTGGTTTTAATATTGCATTAGTAAGTGTAATAAATTCATGTCATGTAGGTGGGTTCATATGCTATATTAATAATTTTAAATTTTCTGAGCTAAATATAAACATGACAACCGCTGATTGCCTGCTTCTCGAAATAACATTTAACAGATCCCCTATTAATCTGCTACAGATTACAGCAATTTTTTGTGAAAGATTTCTTAGTAGAACTAAGAAATATTCTGCCACACATTAAACTGAATGCTGTTTAATGTTGGAGATATAAATTTGAACAAACTTAAAAACACTACATGTGTTACAATACAATAGTTTGCTTAATAGTAATGGCTTTTTATCTTTAATAAACCATCCAAATAGAATAACTCAATTTAGTTCAACATGTGTTGATCATATGTTCATGAAATGTAGAGATACTGGCTAATTACAAAGCACAATTTTTAATGTAGGAATTGCAGATCATTGTCTTTTGGGTTTAAAATTTAAGATAGTAGTGAAGAAAAAAATTATAAGGTTATAATTAAATATAATTATTCTGCAATAAGAGAAAAACTGAGTAATGTCGATTGGAGTAATTATGTTTATCAGTTAAGTAATGTAGGTAGCTCTTACAGTAATGTTTTAAGTAACATTGTTAATGATAACAATGTAATTAAACAAATTAAGAGCAAGTTTTGTAAAGCATTTTTGAACCAAGTCCTTGGTTTAATAACTTTATTTTACATAGGCTAAAGAGAAGACAGAGATTATACAAACAAATTAAAGTATGTCCATATCATTTAAACTTTTGAAATTATTTCAATGAATCTTTTACTAAATTAAAGCTTGATATTGATAAGGTCAAAAATAGTTATTATGCTTACCTAATCTGGAAATGTAATATTGACAGTGGAATATAATAAACTGGAGATCATAAAAATAGGAAAGTAAACAAAGTAAGTCTTAGTGATGGCATGGTTTTAGAGGATCTGGTGCAGTTAGCGGTGTGGCTGAAAGATTATATTGTCAATGTGCATAGCACAACTGATAACAATGATCAGCTGTCTGGTGCTGCTCCATAGCTAAATTACTTCCTGAGCAATCAGTCATTTTTCATTACACCTACCAATCATATTGAATTATCTAATATTATTAGAAATAAGAAATCTTATGGTTTTGATGAATTTTCAGTCGAATTATTAGGAAAATTTGAAATCAATTTATTTTAACTATATTAAAAGCCACTTCTCAGGAATCGTCTTATCCACGATATTTTCATTTAAAAATTATGCCAGTACAACAATTGTTTTCAAAACGCTAAGATTGTTTTACATTAGAAGTGGAAAAAAAAGGCTCCACTCAAGTGTACCACAATACTCGGAACAATAACAAATAAATTTTTATTAAACCTAAAGTTAACAAAATGCTCTTCAAACAATCTCGTAACTATCTCGGACCAAATTATCTTAACAAATTACCAAGCAATATTAAAGAAATAAATAATTTAAAAATTTTTGTAATAGAGTAAACCATTGGCTTTTCAGTTTAAATGACATTACTTTTTTGAATCAGACTGTAATATAACTTTTATTAACTTCTCTAAATTTAAAGTTTAACAACTTAGTAAAATTAAAATATCTAAATTTAGGTTGTACTAAAAGTATACAATTTTTCTTGTGATTTTCACCCGGATGCTGCATAATTTATTACAGTCGCAACAGTGTGATTGGACTGTTTTATGTTTTATTTTTTAACTACGTGATGTTTGTTAAGCCATATGGTTTTCGGTAACCATAAACAGTAACATGGTTTGTTTAGAATAACCACATTACTGGCATCAGTGGTTAGGTTGTGTTCAATGCGATTAAGCTGATGATGTTATTGTTTATATTATTGAATAAAATTCATTATTTCAGATTTGAATGTTATATTAATTTACTACTTTCAATTTCTTTGCTTAATTGACACCTTGGTTATAATTAACCAAAAATCTTTTTTTATATTCTTTATACCATTATGAATAGCTATCATGTTACTTCCTTACAAAATTCCTTATGCATGCTAGAATAAAATTAAAATTCTGTCCAAATAAGCAAAAATATACATGTTTTATTTGAGCAATGTAGATGCAATTAAAAAACCAAATTAGGGAGTCAACTAGAACTAAATTTCTTTTTCTCTAAATAGCAGGTTTTTCTCATATGTCCGCCTTCAATGGTAATTAAGGTGACCACATCACTCACCTTAATTAAAACCAGTTCAGACAGTCTTTATACTGGATTTTGTATACTGAATCTAAAGAATTATGTACCATAACTCAACCTTTTGTACAGAACACAAATTTTGTACAGAAGTATACAAATTTGTTACTATGTAAATCTATAGTGTTTTATCCTTAGTTTTCTTATTTGTACAAAACTTATGTCTCATTATAAATAAAATCATTTATCACTTTTTAGTAATTGTTTATAGTAATTAATAAGTTTGTTACAGGTCAAAAATTTGCTATGCTTGAAATAAAAGTAATTGTAAGTGCAGTTTTAAGAAGCTTTAAGATTTTGTCACCAGTTGATTGTCCAGATATTATTCTTGGAATACAAATTGTATTAAGATCAATTACTGGTATCCATGTAAGATTAGAAAATCGATAGTGCTATTTCAACATTTGTTTACAAACATTTTTTTTTTTTATGAATATGCTTTTATTATGCATCTTACAAAAGGTTTTTTGTATGAATATGCTTTTATTATTTATCATTTATATTCTATTGGTATTAATAATGTAAGATTATGATTGTTTTTTTTTCAAAAATATTCAATTAAAAAGAAAATATTAAATTTTTTTTCTTATTAAAAAAACCCTTATCCTTTTATAAAATGTCATCTTCTAAACAATATGTTGCCATTTTCATTACTATATCTGACTGGTTTTTAACATTTATTTGAATAAAACACTGAAGGAGTAGGCAAAAGATTATGCATGCATGAAATTGAGTTGATGATAATTATGAATTATCTTCTCACTGGTGATTAGATCTTAGTGTGTGTTGAAATATGAAGTAAATAGTATGGTTGCTAATTGAAGAGTATAGGAATAAAGTCTTACTTAACTGAAGAGGAATCACAGTATATACTAGATTGAGATAATTTTTTACAGTCTCTGGAATGCAATAAAGATTTAGAATTTGATGCTTGTACCATTAAAGTAGTTAAATATGCTAGATACTCTCAATGTGTGTGGGCTGATTGTCATTGGATGATGGCTTTGATGATTTTGGTGGAAGAAAATTCATTAAGACTAAATACTTACAGAAACTTTATGTTCTCTTTTGTGGAATGTAACAATTAAGATTGTTTAATAATTAAGAATAGGATCACATTATTAGAGAAGCATGTCTCTGTCAGCCATCCAGAAGGTCCTGGGTTCAAATCCCGATAAGGTATGGCATACTTTTTTATATGCTATAAATTTCATACATCATTAAGTAACTGTATTTGGGTGTCAGTGTCTTGTTACTGGAATAAATAGATTATTATCTATTACTTTTAATTTTTTATGAGTGACATTGATGTCTATTTATTAGCCATACCATTAAATTCAATCATGATTACAACTCCCAGCAAGGTGCATTCAGCATTCGTAACTTTGATACTGTATAGGAATTGGTTCATTGAACATTGATTTGATCATCGACGGTTACCTTACTTTGCTCATAACCTTTATCGGCAGATTAAGTAATGGTTTTGTATTAATACCGAGCTCATTATGAAATCCAGTAATTAAAAAAAAAGAGGTGCTTTGAATTTTATCATCATAATTAACATACAATGCTAATGTAATGTTAATTCATTAATAGCTTCTGGTTATTTTATTTTCATGTGTTAAATTGTTTCTATGTTAGAGATAAAGCATGCAAACATGTAACACCATGTAAAATAATTGACATCAATATTATGGAAATAATATGTAATAGAAATATAAAAATCGTATGTCATGTTTAATTATGAAGAAATGAAATTTAAAGTATACACTTTTTTCTATATGAAAGCTTATTAGCAGTTGTAGTAGGACACAAGTACATTTAGAACATAAATTATCCTACTTACTAATACATCAAATTTCAAACAAAAGGTCTTTTTTTTTTTAAAAAGTTACTTCCTCTTTTAATTTGACCACAAGGTCATATTATCATTAAACAAATTTTTAACGATAGCAGTTTATAATGGTGTAGAGTGATTCCATTGTTACGAGTTGTGTGGTATATTGTTTTGATTTTGTAAGCTGTAGCATTTTTAAAATCTTCAGTTTTGTAATCTTATTTTATGCCAGTGAACTGCCCTGTAATTTCTTAGACATATTAACCACTGTCATAAAATGGTTTTCTTTTATACAAGAACTGGTCGATTAACATTAATATTCCATTATTTTCTTTCATTATCTAAAATAACACATTCTGTTCCCACTAAACTTGTTTCCTTAGGTTTAAGTTTTTATTTTTTATATATGTATGCTTACAAATTGTAAAATATCCTGTGGATTATAAAACCAAGCTCATAATTCTTTAACCTTGACTACCAAACGTTAAACCAACCAGAAAAGTATTAAACAAAAATCTGTTTTAAAATAGCATACCTTTTCATTGTTTCAGTTACCATTTATTGGACAATAAAATAGTTTACAGGATCAATTCTGTAGGAAAATGATTGTAATATGTTTTTTTAAGTGTACAGATGAATCACACAGAGATAATCTGTTTCTGAAAGATGTTTACATTTTAATGTTTGCTTAACTTATCAAACTTCTTTATTCTGTGCTTATCTTTTGATCTATACATATTTACTCAACCAAAACCTCTGTTTTATTCAATGAGTATATCTTCCATTACAGTTTTTACCTTATACATCACAAATTTACTAAACATGATATTAAATAACAGTTTAAATATCAATAGACTAATATTTTAATAATAGTTTATAACTGTACAGAGTGATTCTTCGTTTTAGAGTGGGATATTCTTTTGATTTTGTAAGCTTCAACATTTTAAAACTATTAATTTAGTATTTTTAAATTATGCCAATGCATTGTTTTCAACCATTTCTTTAGTATTATTTTAATACAATATAAAGACAAATGAAGTTGTCCCAACAACCTAGCTACTAATTTTATTTACAAGATCATACAAATTTCTTTACATCTGGAGCATTATAATCATCTACCATGCTATTTAATTCCTCATTACCTGTTTTATTATTTCAAGGTGAATTTTTCTCATAATTATTATTCCAAGCTATATGGTATTTGAAAAAATACCATAATAGAAATTCATTCTTTTTCTCTTTTCTTTTGGCTGTAGAATACAGCCATACCTTACTTTTTTCTATGAATCGTGGCTAATGATAGTGAAACTGAGAAAGGAATCAGAATTAATGAAACAATAAATAAGTATCCCATCACGACTATCACCACAAAGGTCTTGAGACCACGGATGATTGTATACGATGTTCCACAAGATATTGGTGAGGAGGGGTTTGTTGACACATTGAGTTCAAAATACAGATAAGTCTGTGAAGGAATTTATTAGTCTTTTTAAGGTGGTATTGCGGGCTGGCTGCAGAGAATCTAATGTGGTGTATTATTTAGTTGAATGTGAGTAGTAATTGCAAACAAAATTCCTAGAAACCGGTAGATTTTTTTAGACTATCAGTCATGTAAAATTAAAGATTATTTAAATGTCAGTCGATATTTTCGATGCAGGACCTTGGCCATGTAGCCAGGGTTTGCAAGGAGAAGGAACTTTCTTCCTTCTGTGGCAAGGATGGGCATCTGGCAAAGGACTGTTTGGTTAGAAAGGACAGTGGTCCCCCTACCTGCATAAACTGCTCTTGAGCCGGGAATCACAATTGCTGTAACGAGGAATTTCCAGTGTACGGAACGGAACGCAAGGATAGCGGGAGTTTATTTTCTACCTACTAATTGCAGAACATGGGCAAATGTCCCTTGCTGCTGTGTCTTTCTGCTTTTTGTGACGGTTATAGATTTGTTCGTATTTGCGTTCCGATCCCTTAGACCAGTGAGAAAAAATTGACTGGGGCTGATACGAGGATACTAAGCGTGTATGTGCTTTGTACTTCCGGCAATATTCCCCGTCAGTCCGTCCTCTGAAGTCCTTTCGGTCAAACAACAGGAATTTGCCTTCCGTGGGAGCCCTACTGTTTGGAGGAAGCTTTCAGATACACGTGTGTCTGGGAACAATTTGAGGGGATTGCGTGGACACCGTCATTGTCCTGGTTCCCGTGAAACAAACACAAAAAGGAGGCATGTTCGGTATTGCAATAAAGATATAACAGACCTCGTTCAGGACAATATGACATACCTCTCATGTTTAAACTTATTGAATTTGTATAATTTTTTTTTTATATATGAAGCGCGGCAAAATCGCTCTAAATGTTCCGTGCGCTCAAAAAAAACACCGTAATAATGTTGAAAAATATTAGTATAGTATGGACTTAAATTCAGATATTTTCAATAAAATTTGAAAGTGAACAATTTATTTCATTTATCATTTTGAATAATTAAGTGGTCTACTAGTAGTTAACACTGGTCAGGTAAGATATTTCCGTTAGTAATAGTGACTATTAAATCAGATTGGGATCAACATAATACCAAGTCAGTGGATTTGATATAAAAGGTTTAAAAAAATATTTTATTTTGTTTATTTAACTGAAGACTTCCACTAACTCGACTGTAGACAATGAAAAGGGTCAGCCAGGTAGCAGCGTCTTATCAATTTCCTGTTGAGGACACCACCTTCGGAGCATAATACAACAAAACCATGTGTTCAATTATTATTAAGCACTTGTTAGGACATTAGATTTTATCTATATCTATACTATTGTAGGATATTATAATGGGGTAATATAGGTTTGCTTGGCATTTCTCCCGTCCCATTCGGTCACCCTAAAGCATAAGGCCGAATGTCTGTGCCATAAACGGCAACTGAGCCTTGAACAGTTTAGCGACCAGTATCCTAACTAGCTCGAGCGAACTAAGCGTGGTGCCATACACTACCGACTTACGTGTCCCAATCGCTCACTTGTCATATATTTCCTCAAATGGGTAGGTGCACCCCGCCAATTATTAAAAATATATGACATTCGTAGATAGAAATGTATTTCCTCTAGACAACAATTCGCTGAATACCAGTAAGTACACTATCTTAAAGCGCTTAGAACCTTAATTGGCTGGTGGCCAGCCATATATATATCGCTAGGCTAGCTTCACACAGTAGTGCAGTATGAGTCTTTTCCCTTAGGTAAACTACTGATGTCGGTTGAACAGAGCAACCGCATCAAGGAACTCCCACACGGTCCGACAATACGGCTCTTACCACATTGACTCGCCGCTTGTAAGTGGCCAATTTTCCCCTTGGCCACTATGTTCCAGGGTAGCCCGGTCACTAAATTATGGGTTTTCCTACATTATCATCAGAGATCAAAGATAGCATGATAGTAAATATGTTCAGTAGGCTATCAATTTATAATTAATTTCCTGAGCTTCAGTAAATTTCCTACCGAACTATCGTATTTCATATTGTTATTTATAATAACTGCACAGCTTTTCAATTCTGATTATAATCAACAAAATTTTATTAACAAATTAAGATATACACCGAACAGGTTTGTTTTAATATATATATTTACACAATTTTTTTACGAAAAGAAGAATAATAAAATTTGTATTGTATAAGTTAGGTCTGCGGTTAAACCAGCTTCTTTTATTTTGATATAACTTTATAAAATGTTGTCTACAATATTTATAATTGTAATTGTAAGTTATTCTCTGAACTCACGTAAATTAGTTGATTTTATGCATGTTTATTTTATCTGATTCAGTTAATTTGCTCGTTGCAATTTTATCTGAATTATTATTCAAATAAAATTGCTTTATTAAAATTATTTTATTATTTATCGTATTTTTTTTGGTAATTATCTTGTATGAATCATTAAAAATAGACCATATTTTCTGTATGTTTGTCTTCATTATAAACAAAATGTTCTTTGTATGTTTATTACTAATTAATATATTTTTCACATTATTATTTTACTGCTGAGATCCTTGAAAACTTAATTTGTTTTGTTAATGAAAATGACTGGACCGAAAATAACGAAATATTAAAAAACAAAGAAAAACCTTAAGTAATTAGTACTGTGGGAATTAATTTTCATATTTCTCATCCGATTAATTTCTTGCTGATATTCATCCTTTCACCCCAGTTTACCGAGAATGCCGTTGAATATTTTTATTTTTGAAAAATAATAGCATATATATCCAATCCATTTTTATTTTAAATCTTCTGTGCCAGGTCCATTCATAAGTGTCTTAGCTTCTCTTTGAAATTTGCCTATCAGACATTACATCTTTTCAACTTTAGCGTTATTTGTTCTCATTTCTCTACCGATTTCACTTCATACACGTTTTGTTTTTTATTCCTGATTTTATATTCCGAACAAATACAAGTTTTCTCTTAACAATTCTATTAATTTTACCATGTCACTCTTGTATCATTAAATTCAGTATTTTTAAAATTCACAGATTCAATCACAATTTAACTAAAAAATGTATATGTATAAACAATACGGGAAAATACTTTTCTCCAAAACGACGGCATTTAATGACAGCTTGAGGATTAATGAATGTGACAAGCGATGATAATGTTAATAGAAATATTTTGAGATATCCTCTAAAACTGCTATTAGCAAACGTTTGCTACATCTTTAATTTTTACAAACTTTTAGATAACAAATGCTTTACGATAAACAAGACAAATATTCTAACATTTTGTAATAAGGAGAGTTGATTTTAGATGTAGCATGCACTGTTAATCGTAGCGTAACAATTAACATGTTACGCTACGAGCGTCATTCTATTGATGTTCAAATTGGCATCCCTGAAAGTATCAGGTAAAAATTTTCATTGTTATAATCTCTGTTTTCTTCAAAATGTCGTCTCCGCTTGAGGCTGCTACCGCGGGAGAACAGCAAGCTATGATAATATTTCTATTTTCTAAAGGTGTAAAACGACCAAAATTCACTAAAAGTGCATTACAAAATTGGAAAGACCGACTCTGCAAATTACAGAAATTTGTAGTGTGACTGTTGGAATTGACCGTTTATTTATCCATGAAAGCTGAATTACTGCAAATAATGTTCAAGAGGGGTTCCGAGTTGGTTGACTAAAAATCACAGAAATCCGAATTCACATTTGTACGGAACTTAAAAAACGTTATTTAGCGAAATGTAATAGTTGTTTTGGTTTGCATAACTAATAATAATTTTGGATATTCATTTTGAATTGGAATCCAAACGTCAGAGTATGGAATGAAAACATTGCTTGTAAACCTACGCGTCAATCGGTAAAGCGATGCTTACGGTGTTTTGGGACTATAAAGATGTAATTTATTGCTATTTGTAAGAATAACGTACGATCAACAGTGAGTGCTATTGTAAATATTGGTAGAAGATAAAGTTGAAACCTGCAGTAAGGAGGAAATATCCTGATTATCTTTCAAAAAGTAATTCTGTGTGATAACGGCCTGCCCCCATAAAAGCTTCCGTTCAAAGAACAAGGGAAGCTATTCAAATGTTTGGTCGGAAGGTGTTGCCCTATCCAATTTACAGTACCGACGATCTCGCAATATCTTTTTTGTTTTTACGTGACATCAATGAGCGAGTCAAGGATGACAAACACCAAGGTGAGCAATTCTTTAATACTGGAATAATAAACGCTCACAGAAAGACTAGATAAGTACCTAAATGAAGCTTGGGATTATGTTGAACTATAGGGTTACTTACATTGTCATTGAATAAATAATATTGTTTCTAGTCATTTGCCTCTAATTTTTGAACAGCTCTCGCATATAATGTAATGCACCTTAAGGGTCATTCAGTTTTAAGACTGCCACCTACCACTTTGAACTGAACCCGACTGAAAATGTGATCACCAATGAAATATCTGCGATAGAAGTTTGAAAGCACGGTTTAAAATTGGAGATTGATATGTGAACTAGTTAAAATGATGGGAAAATATTTGTATCTAACAAAGATAAGTAGTGAAGATAGTTTTATTGATAAATGTTGATGGCAATGAAGATATTCAGTCGACGCTGAATAAATTAATCAATACTTGCTAGGAATTAACGATAGACTATTTATATTGGCTAACAATTAAACAGATAGTAGAATACAATTATCAATATTGTGTCGGTGTCAAATTCGTTTTGATAGCAACAATAATACAGCAAGTCTTCACTGTTAATTTCTATAGAAATACAAATAAGTTTTGAAAGCACTTCTTTGCGCTTTGCTACTATTTTTTTGTCTCATACTAGGTATCTAACATTTTAGTAAAAACCAGAATTCCTTTTATTTTTTTCACCTTTTCTTTTTTTTCATTTGTCATCTATAAATACTGTATCCAAATAATATAAATTCCCCCACCTGTACCTATTATTACCAATTTTTTATATACAAAGAACAAGCAGATAAATTGTCTGCGTCCCAGAGGTGTGGAGAATTGACCAGTTCCTTTCTCCTTTAGAAGCGTAGAATAAAAGATTAATATTTATGAAGATTTAAAAGATAATACTTACATATACAAATATTTAATTTTATTGTTAATTTTAAATTCATATAGCTTAAACTATTGTAATCTATATATACTTATCCGTTTTTCCTTTTGTAGAGCTGAAATCTATGTTACTGTAAAGGAATAAATGAATTTCTTACTAGTTTAATAAATTAATACAAATAATTTTCAGAATTGGTCATAACCGACTTATTCTAAAAGTAATTGTTATGTTTTAATAATATTAAGATTCAATAAAACTTACAAATTCTCTACTATAATATTTTATTATTTTTTTGAGGTAGGAAGTCCTCAAGGGGAAGACGGGTCCAATTGTCACGCCTCCCCCTCCATATCTAGACCTTAGGGACTACCAGAGGTCATCTTCATGGTCTCAAGACATATCTCATCTGACCACTGTCAAAATGGCATCGATGCAAATGTCAGCAGACTTTTCCAGTATACAAACGTGCATGGAAACTTTTCAGTGGCAGAATAGATATTTAGGCGGTTAGTAGTAGGGTTAAATATTTTCCTGGGTTCTGGGAATTCGTTTCGTTTTGTCGATTTATCCTTTGTGTTTTGTGTGTTAAGTTTTCAGTTTTTTGTTTTACGAGTTGTGTTATTTTTGATGCTTTGATAGGTTTGATTATTCTGCGGTATTTGTTATTTTTATTTTGTTTCACTTAGGTTTTAGGGGAAAGATTTTCTGTGTCTTTATCTAGATCTTGCCAGTAAATTTTTTCATCTTTACAATTCCCATGTGAGTGTGATGGAGTTCTATGAGAACTATTTGATGCATTGAAGTTGGTACAACTACTCATTGCCCATTACAGATTATGCCATTTTGAAGGTAATACTCAGAATCATAATTTTCGCCATTCAAAAGGTCTGAGTTCAGTTTTGATTAGTGTTCATCAGGTGAAGTTTCTTCAGCGAGAGTTTTATAATTTAATGTTTTGTTGGAAATGTTAGAGATTATTTCATTAAAACTTAGAGATACTTCTTTCACATACTGTTCAATTTGAGAAATATTTGTGTAGAATGTGAGTCAGTTGATGGTTATCGGTACACAGTATGAACTTTTTGCCATATATATATATATATATAAAATAATAGAATTTTTTTTAGGGCAAACAGATCCCCTCCCTGTCAAGCTGGCTATAATTCATCTCGATTTTGGTTAGTGAACAAGAAGCAAAAGCCAGAGGCTTTTCTACTTTGTTTATTGTATGAGAAAGTATTCCCGATATCCCTGTTGGAGAAGTGTCGTATGTAGTTCACTGTCAGTGAAAGGTCTGAATTGAATGGAGTTAGTACATGATCACTTGCGATTTCATTTTTCAATTGTATAAATGCCACTTCACATTTTGAGGACCATCTGGACCTCAAGGGGAAGACGAGTCCAATTGTCACTCCTCCCCCTCCATATCTAGACCTTAGGGACTACCAGAGGTCATCGTCATGGTCTCAAGACATATCTCATCTGACCACTGTCAAGATGCCATCGATGCAAATGTCACAAGTGACATTCACATCAGTATATTGCGCCTAGCTCAGAACCTACAATCAAATAATTTTATCAGGTCCTCAACAGGACCACCTGACTAGGCTGATGCAACCACTATCCTACCCGGTATTAGGGATGAGTTCAGCACACAACTCAGGCATCCAACTTACCCATAAAATAATAAACAACAAACTAAATAAACTGACCAAAAAATAAATAAAAATTAATCTATCCATAATACAAAACAGTAACTGAATAAACAATAAATACCAAACCAAAATAACACCTCAAGAACACACAAAAAGAAGCTCTATAAATACTAATTATAAAAGTACCCTAGAAAAACAAACTATTAACCCTAATAAACAAAACCTAAATTTTAAACTTAATAAATCACAAACGAGAAACAAGAAGTGGACAGTCATAACATAAACTAAACAAATCACGTAAAACCTAAGAAAAATATGCTTCAATACATAAAACAAGTAGAGATTTTGGAATCAGTAAATATGATTAGATTAAAAGATTAGCAAAGAATAGAATGGTATGATGATAATATCATGCCAGTCAATTCTGATGACTTAAAACAGAAGTTGAGCAAACTTTAAAATGTAGACATTGTTTAGAAACAGATTATCTTTTGTTTATGTTTATAAAGACATAAACATATGACTAAACATGTTTAGTGACAACAGAATGTGTGATTTTAGATAATGAAAGAAAACAATGGAATATTAATGTTAATCGACCAGTTCTTTTTTAAAAGAAAAGCATTTTATGATATTGGTTAATATAATGTCCTTAAGAAATTACAAAATAATCAAATTACAAAGCAATGCACTGGTACAAAATAAATAATAATAACAAAATTGAATATTTTAAAAATGTTGAAGCTTACAAAACCAAAGAATATCCCACCCAACTATTTAACAACATAATCACTGTATAATACAGTTATAACTGTTATTGTAAGCTTGTTTAATAATAATATGACCTATTTTGTTAGGATAAAAAGAGAAAGTTGCTTTCTTACAAAAAACAAACCTTTTGTTTTGAATTTTATGTATTTGTATGTGGGGTAATATGTGGTCTATTCATTTTAAAAGAAATGAACCAGTGTCCGACTGTTATATTGCTAATACATTTTCATATTGAAAAAGAGTAAATACAGTAGCAAACAAATTAATCTGAACAAAGGAAATTTTTATTCTGTTGTAGGGAATTTTCATTTTGTTGCGACTGCTTGGTGTTTGGTGTTTCAGGTTTGTTGTTAGTTCATATAAAAACAGAATTAGTGATTTTTATGCTTTTATAATTCATTGTCAATTAGTTTTTGGTAACCTTGTGAGTTTCTATAAGTTTGCTATTAGTTTCTAGTTAATATAAGGGATATTACCCCACGAAAGCAATAAAAAATTGTCGTTCTGTCCCAAAACACACAAATGACTCAAAGACAGATTGCCAGTGAGTGTACTGTGAGATTAGGTACTGTAAATGAAATCTTGAAAAGGTTTAGGAAAACAGATTCCGTTTCTCCAAAGAGAAAAAGTAAATGAGGACAGAAAAAGAAAACCACACCTACACAGGATCAATTACTATTAAGGAAAAGCAAAATTAATCCACAATTGTCAGGGACTTGAGAACCAGTGAGTCCCACTGGTCAGAAACATTAGTCCAATGTTTCTGATATGACAGTTTGTAGAAGATTTTTGACAGTGGGAATGATTGTTCAGAAACCTAAAAAGAAGCAGTTACTGATATAAGTTATGAAGACAAAAGACTTCAATGGGCAAAGGAACATGAAGAATGTAATATTTAGATGTAAAAATAGAGTTATTTTTTCAGATGTGTCTCATTGAAAAGATAATTCATAATTATCATCATCTCTTAATTCCACGCATGCACGTATAATCCCTTACTTACTCCCTCAAAGTTTCATTCAAATAAATGTAAAAAACCAGTCAGATATAGTAATGCAGGTGCCAACATATTGTTTAGTAGATGTCATTTTATTAGAGGAAGGGCTTTTTTAATAAGAAAAAAATTTAATATTTTCTTTTTAATTGAATATTTTTGAAAAGAACAAACAGTCACATTATTATATTATTAATATCAATAAACAGAATATAAATGATAAATAATAAAAGCATATTCATAAAAAAAATGTAAACAAACATTAACAAATTACAAAATAGCACTACCAATTTTCTAATCTTACATAGATACCATTAAGTGATCTTAATACCATCTGTATTCCAAGAATAATTTCTGGACAATCAACTGGTGGCAAAATCTTAAAGCTTCTTAAAATTGCACTTACAATTATTTTTATTTCAAGCATACCAAATTTTTGACCTGTAACACAGTATTAATTACTATAAACAGTTATTGAAAAGTGATAAATTATTTTATTTATGATGAGACATAAGTTTTGTATACATTTGAAAACTAATGATAAAACACTGCTAGATTTACATAGTAACAAATTTGTATACTTTGTTCTGTATAAAAGGTTGAGTTAAAGCTTATGGTACGTAATTCTTTAGATTCAGTATACAGAATCCAGTATAAAGACTCTCAACTGGCCTTCGTTATTGTGACTGAAGTCTTGCCTTAATATTAGAAGGGAGACAGGATAAGGAAAAAAACTACTATTTAGGGAAAATTCAGTTTACTGCCAAATTTGGTTTTTGAACTACATCTACATTGCTCAAATAAAACATTATGTATATTTTTGCTTATTTGGATAGTATTTGAATTGTATTCTAGCATGCGTAAGGAATTTTGTAAAGAAGTACATCATAGATTTTTGTAATAGTTTTTTTTAAAAATTATTTCTTGATTTAATTCATTGCCAGCTTTTGAGAAATATAAAAAAAATATTTCTGATTAATTATGATCAAGGAGTGATAATTAAGCAGAGAAATATAAAGCGGTAAATTATTTTCAGTAGGAATGATGACTGTCTTGTTAATCAATCACATAAATAATGATGATGTTAATCCTAAAGGTAATATTTCCAGTGATATGAATGGCTAAGTAGACTTCCAACAGAACTAAGGATTGGAAAAGCATTATTTTTCTGAAATTTGGGGCTGCTGTTAGCTAAATCTAAATTGATAGAAAAGTCTTTTAAGAATTACTTTTCATCAAATCAAAAGACAAAAGTAAGGAATGCTAGTAATAATCAAAACATGAAAAATGTTACGTTTACTTCTGCACCAAAAAAACAAAAAAACTGAGTCATTCTTACTATATTGAACACAGAATTTTTGTTTAAGAGAACAAGAAAGAGATTCAATTTGTTCTCACAATTCACTGTTTAATATTTTAGAAAAATAATTAAAAATTTATTAAAGTAATAAACAAAACATAAAAATAATTACTTAGTTTTGTAAAATTATTTTTAAAAAAATTAATTGGAAAGAAAACTTATCAGTATTATTGCACATGTATTCTGTCTAAGCATTTGAAATTGATAATATGATCAAGCCTATAAGCATTTTATTAAGCTTAGCCTATAATGAATCTAAACAAATGTCCAGGCATAAAAGAGGCCTGTGCATTTATTGTTAGTGCTTCGTGCAGTTAATCTTACAATAAAGACAAACAAGTTTATAACATTTTACATTACTTTCAACTTTCTGCTTATTTAACTTTTAACATAATACAATTCTGAGCCACCTCTGAATGAATGTTTCAAAAGCAGCGATGAAGAATCAGGGAGTACTGAAGAAGACAACAATGATTTTGATTTTGAATTATCTTCCAATAAGCCACATCTTATATCACAAGGTGAATTAAATGACTCGGTTAGAGATTAAAATTTTTTCCAAAAAATCAAGTTGAACTGTTAGGACCATTCATAGATTCATCCAAGTATAGTTTTTTAAGTGGTTCTACTACCCAACAGTAACAAATATTCTTTGATACCAATTGCTTATGGTATTAATTTGAAAGAGACATACGATGTGATGAAAGATGTTTTAGAAAAAATAAATTATAAAAAACATAGCTGGAATATATGTGGTGATTTGAAAGTTATAAATATTCTGCTAGGCATACAGTTAGGTAGATGTGTTTTATTTGCGAACGGGACAGCCGAGCTAGGGATAAATATTATGTTACCAAAGAGTGGAAAAACGAGACAACTTAACTCCAAATGGAAAAAATATTATTCATGAGCCCTAAGCTGAACCCAAAAAAATATTTTTACCCCCTCTCCATATTATCAAGCTAGGACTAATGAAAAATTATGTAAAAGCAATGAAGAAGGATAGTCCGGGATTTTTGTACATTAGGCAGAAATTTGTGAATGTAAGTGAAAGAAAAATTAAAGAAGGAATATTTGTTGGTCCTCAAATAAGAGAGTTGGTCAAAGATGATGAATTTAACTCAATGTTAAATAATGTAGACTGCAGCTTGGGCGTCATTTAAAGACGTTGGCAAAAATTTTCTTGATAAATAAAAATCCGAAAATTACCACAATATTGTTAATCAACTTCTTACTTCATATAGAGCTATGGGATGTAATATGTCTTTGAAAATACATTTCCTCCACTCATATCTGGATTTTTTCCCGGACAACCTCGGAGACGTAAGTGACGAACACAGTGAACGTTTTCACCAAGACATTTCGGTGATGAAAAGCCGCTATAATGGGAAATGGAATACTTACATGTTAGCCGATTACTGTTGGCCATTAATTCGGGATGTGTCTGAGGTTATTTATAAAAGAAAAGCATTAGCGAAATCATTCTAACACAGGTATGGCCATGCAAAATTATCAATTTTGCAGATTTTAACAATATTTTCCCTTAATTTTTTTTTTTTAAGCGTAATTTATTTAAAACTAAGGGTGATAGAAAAATTGTATTTAGAGATCTGTAATGTACGCAAAAAAAAAAACAATTCAAGAAATGGTATTACACTTAGTTTTTTGTTTATCAGCGTAATATTTTCAGAAAAACGTTTTTGCAAAATCACACCCCTACCAAAAAAAAACTAAACTAATGGCAAGTGGGCATACTGCGTCAATAGTACCCATTGTCATCATAAGGAGCGCCAGTGTAGCACTGACGTACGGTATGCGCTAGCGCTTAGAATTATTGAATTAAATAAACTAAACAATATTATTTATACTATTATATAAAGAGGAAGGGGTTTTTTTTCGGGATAAACGAAAAACTACCCGATCTAGCGTTACTATTTTTTATCGATCTTTCTTGGCATAACCGAGAAGATTTTTGGATATATTTTATCTCGAAAAAAAATTATAATGTAGTAGTGGAGGTTTGCCAGTTGAAGCACAAACTTTAATAAATTGTGAACTGTGAGTGTCTATCACTGTGTGAGCTGGGTTTGGACTGATTGATTATGGACATGTAAATCTATTTCTTGAGTTTCATGAGGTAAAACCGATTTTTGAAACCCTGTTATTTTTTTAATTTCTCTGTAACAAATGAAGAAATCAGTTTGATTTTGATGAGTGTAATCTTCATATCAATAAACCAATTTGTAGGTTTTGAAATTCGACCTTGAAAGGAAATGAAGTAAGGTAAAAAAAATGTTAAACAATGATTATAAATTTTCCCAATTCCGACTATGGTAAACGAGATATTCAGTAGGTTTGGGCTTGCAAATACTCTTCAGATGAATATTTAAAAACCATTTTTGGGTTTGTTAATTCCGATTTTTTAAGGGTGCAGCGCTGTGGCTCAACAACCACAGCCACTGCCACCGTTAATGTATGAGTGACTGGCTGCATCTGTCTCCAGTTACTTGACTAATAAACATAAAATAAAAAATATATAGAAAAAACTTTTTAAAAACCACTCTTATATTAAATGCACTAAAACTTAGAAAATAATTTTAGGATAGTATCTCAGAATGGATTTGACAACAAGCTTTGATAGTGATAATTATACGTTAAAGTCATAGCTTCAAATTAAAAATTTCATATTTTTGTCAATTTTTTCATATGTGTGACTTACGCTATATGACTTGTAAGTAAACTCATATGCTATGACTTTCACATAATCTTACATATCACCATCAAAGCTTGTTGTCAAATCCATTCTGAGATACCATCTTAAAATTTTTCTGCTTTTTTAGTGCACTTTTAATATAAGAGTTGTTTTTAAAAAGTTTTGTCTATATATTTTTTATTTTCTACTTTTTAGTCTTCATAAGTTTATACTTTACAGCTAAGCTAGCGCACAGGTTTCAGCGATTACATGAAATTTTAATGTTTGCCTCAGCCGTAGAAAAAATACTTTCGTTCAATTTAATCAATTGAAACGACAATATCACAAACATGGATAATTCTTTAACTAAGAAAATATGCGTGTAATGTAAATGAGATTACGTAAGTTGAAGGGGCATTCTTTTCAACTTTCATTCATTTGAATGAATCAGCGGAAGTGCTTCAAAATTCAATTGAAAAGATACGTACCGTGAATTTCACATATATAGTCCAAGAGCAAGTTAATATAAGAGTGGTAAAAATAAAAAGATTGACTCCTACGGGAAACGCAATTAACCATATAGCACGGGCGAAGCTGCGTTGGGGATCTAGTATTATATAAAAAGATGAATATTTTAAATTAAGTTTTGTATATACATGTGTGTGTGTGTGTGTAAGCCGTTCATCAGAAACAATCCGCAGTTGCACGATTTTCCCGGAAAGCAGCTTTAGCCGCGTGACGGTAAACTCCTACAACTGTGTTAGCCTTTTTAAATTCTCTGATATTTCGGGTTCAGGAAAAATTTTGTAAATATATTAAAAATAAATTTTCAATTTCGATTTGTGCACAGAATGACTATTTGATATCAAGGTTTTGCCCTTTACATAACGCCAAATGCTTCTAGGACTTAAATAATAGTATTTATATAAACTGGAAATAAAAAATAATAATGAACATTTTCCATTTTATCTACTTTAGGGTAGTTTAAATGGAAATTTCGAATTGTATTCCTATATATGATATATTGTATTCCTATATTTGATAGTTTAAATGTGTATCGAGTGTTTGCATTCTATTTATTATGTTAATATAATCCAATCAAATTAGGAAATCTTAATGTTGTTTCTCCTTGTTACATTACTTGATGAAAGATCGCACTTAGTTGCATAACTCGGTTTCTTTTGCCTTGCCCATATTCAACACCCTCACCACATTTCTACGTAACCTTCTTTTAATACCATTCTTTGAGACTCGTTTAGTTCAGGATCCCAGAAGTCAAATTCACGTACGTTACCTTGTATTTTATTACATTTGTTTATGTATTTTCTGTTCTACCACTGTCATTTTTAAAACTACAATTTAAAATTCAAACGTGAGGGCTTAGCTCAAAATCCAATCTAATTTTTCCGTAATTTGGATTTTGAGAGAACAGGTAACGATTTTCATCGTAACTCGATTGTTTAAAATCGTGATTGAATAAGAGGTGATTTTTTAAAATAAATTTCGTTATATTTCCCCAAAATAAAACGTAATAATTTAACACGTTCAACGCTGCAAGAAATTTGAATTTTTCCCGTCGGATAAATTAAAAGAACATTTAAGTTTAAATTTGAAAAATGTACGATGACAATCGTCCGCCATCGTCAGGAAGTCAAATCATACGGCTATAGCGGACGACATTTGTCGTCCGTAACAACCAAGCAGTGTTTACCTACTAATAAAAAAGATAAATTGTGCAGGTTATATTTATTATTTTTCTTAAAATCATTTCGTAATAGAAGTTTGTAAAATTGTTAATCCATTTTTTTTTTAAATGATTAATTATGTATAACATACATACACGTTCAAACATATAAAACTGGCGTCAAGATTTGGAAACATTAATGCTGCAATGTTTTGCATAACACGATATAGTTATAATGAAATGTAAATAAATATGGTTTTCGTTTGAAAAATTATAACGCCAATGTTTAAACTGGGTTACATTTTTAATCTATTACGATATATCGAATTCACTGATCCATATTAAAATAAAATTGGAAAAAAAACATTATACTAAAAGCTAAAAAGTTATAAAACAATTAAAAATCTTAACTGAAATCAAACTTTAAAATTGTTAATGGATATTTAACATTTAGCTCCTGGGTTTTATATAGCGAAATGTACGCTTGAACATAATGAAAGTTGTAGTTAGACTAGTTTTTTAGAAGTTTAATAATTAAATTTGAATAACAAATTATTTTCTTACCTGATTGTTAGAAATTTATTGAAGTATTTCGAGTTGTATTGATGATGTAAATTTAATTTACTGCAAATTATTTTAAAAAACTAATTTACAAAAAATGTTCAAAATTCATCAAAAATTAAGACGTTGAAAATACAGTCGAACGAAAGTTATCAAACGAATGAGCGAACAACACTGAATGCGGGGGTTTATAACAAATTTTTCCAAGGACAGCATACTCAGACATCACAACACAGTATAATTATTATAATAATGAGTTGTACTCTTCATACACTGCGTTCAACGTGTTAAAAAAATTAATTGGCCAGTAATATAAAGTTTTACAAATCTTAAAGCGGAATTTTTTTATTTTGTAGGAAATTTAAGATTTAATGTATAAACTAAATTTTATATAATATTTCAGTTCATTCTTGAAATATGAATTGCAATTTAAAAATCGTAGAAAAGCAGGCCGACAAAGAAAGCAAAGCGTTATGAAACTACGTATTAAGAGATTTTGTCTTATTTATACTAAAGTTTATATTTTGGGATAACTAAATCACACTCAGTTAATATTAACAACAATGAAAGAAGCTCAGTTACATTAGTGATTTTTAATTGTTATGACCAAACCAGACCGTAATAATATTTTCAGAGCGTATCACGAAGTTCTCCCGATACTTTCATAACCTATTCTATTTGTAAAAAGTAACGAAAAAGTTCATGTAAAAATATGTTCTAAAATGCTTCGTTTGAGAGTTACAGCTAGTGAAACATTTCGCTCTGTTTTCAGCTACTCCGGTGAAATGAGTTAGTACTAAAAGTTTTAGGACGTTAATTAATGAGCTGAATTAGTGCTTTCTTATGGTGTTCTACCTGAAAAAAAAATTGGTCCCAGAACCGTATCTGCTGCAGATAACAGTTTTTGAAAAATCTGTGTGAAAATCAATAAATTGGGATAAAAAACCTGTTTTTTATGTTTGACGTCCAATAACTTTGTTGAATTAGGAATAAACACATAAAACTTTAAAAGACTTGTAGACAATTTAAATCTGAACAAAATGGTATAAGAAGATAATTTAAATAAGATAGAGAAAAATTAAAAAATTCGAATTTTATTTAGAAACAGTACAATAGACCTAAACACATTAAACGTACCAGTTTATAATAAATGTTCAAAGATGGCTAGCCATTTTCAACACATTTCATGGCACACCTCTGTACTGTTTTTTTGCTCATTTTAGTTCTTCAGTTTTGTTCTTAAGTTGCTCAGCTGCATCCATAATGCGGAAAATTAATTTCTCACGAGAATGTATTTTTGTTTTCTAAGCAATATTTTTCATACATCCCATACGAAAAAATTTAAAGATGTTAGATCAGGCTATCTTTGTGGCCAGGAATATGGACCTCCTTGACCGATCCATTTCTCAGGAAATTATGAAGTTATGAAAACGGCACAAAAGACATAGGGAAGGGGCCACCGTGCTGGAAATTTACTTTGTGTCTCAGCGCATCTTCAAGCAGCTGCGGAAATTCTTCTTGAAGAAAGTGCAAGTAGACTTCAGCATTTAAGGGGCCAGGTCCATGAATGGTCCAAACTGCTGATTGTGAAGAAGGCTGCATTGTACTTTGACGCTAAATCGGTGTTGAAAATTGTATTCCACCGTTCATTAATATTTACTTCTGTACGTAAGTATCTCGCATAATTCAAAAACGAATAGCCGTAGGATGTTGAAATTTTGGATTTAGGACTGTTGTAACATCTATTTGTGCACCTCCCATTTTGATTGCAATCGACTGAACCAAAAGTTTCCAAAGAGCCCAAATTTTTGGACTAAAAGAAATCCAAATTTTTTGGATTTTTGACTTTTTCTTATCTGCAGTAATAAGCCCTCATTGAGAGTTTTTTTAACAATATATCATAAATGGTACTTTATTTTCATTGGTATGGTTACTTTATCAATTTTTTAGTCAAAAACTATAAGAAATAAATAACTTTCCCTTTAATTAACGTAAAAATTTCAAATTGACTTAATTTCACCAGGGTAGCTAAAATCTGAGCAAAATCTTTCACCAGCTGAAGTTTGTAAATGAAGCATTTAAAATATATGTTTATATGAACTTTTTCCATTATTTTCAAGAGTAGAATAGGTTGTGAAAGTTCTCAGGAACTTTGTGGTAAACTCTGTATATGTATATATATATTTATGTATATATATATATATATATAAATTATATATACATATATTTACAGATCTACCCTTTCACAGGTAAATTCAAGTTGCTTTAAAAGATCACTCAACATTTTTAATAATATCCATAAAAGTTGTAGTTACTGCAGTTTACTGAACAACTTTAAGTTACTGATTTAATAATTTTAGATATGAATCTGTTTATATCTGTTATATTTGTCCTGTTTGGAATCGACCGTATTTTAAAATCATTAAAGTTTAGAAAATTTTAATATCCTACGAGTACAAATTCAAAAAAATGTGTAATTATAAGATCAATAATTGAGTGTATTTCCTTTTTGAAGCGAAGTTTCTTAACACAGACTTTGGAATGGGGAGTCAACTGAAAAAAAAACAAGCAACAAGAAATAGTGTCACTCACCAGCTGATTCCCTCATTATGCCTACTACATGTAATGCAGTACAGCTGACCATAAAGTATAGAATACACGTGCTCCAACTTATAACCCTTTCCACTCTGACCAGCATCTTTGTGTGGGGTAGTAAAAATATTTAACCCACTGGGTTGGTCTAGTGGTTTTCCCAAATCAGCTGGTCTGGAAGTCAAGAGTTCCAGCATTCAAGTCCTAGTAAAGGAAGTTACTTTTATACAGATTTGAATACTAGATTGTGGATACTGGTGTTCTTTGGTGGTTAAGTTTCAATTAACCACACATCACAGGAATGGTTGAACTGAGACTGTACAAGACTACACTTCATTTACACTAATACATATCATCCTGATTCATCCTCTGAAGTAATACCTGAACGGTAATTCCTGGAGGCTAAACAGGAAAAAAAGAAAGAAGTACTTTATTATCATAGAAGTAGGGTTATATTTACATCATACTTTTTGAGATTAGAACTGCAGATTATGCTTGTAAAGTTAATGGAAAGCATTAACTTGTAAATACATACACTTAATAATTAAAAAAAAAATCATAATTTATTGGCAATACTTAATAAATTGCTAAATACATGTAATTATTTATTTGAGAGGATGTTTGTTTAGCCTGTCAAAGTTACTAATCTAACGTAATATTATAACTAATAATTATGTTTTATTTATTTAATAGCTAGCAGTGTACTTAACTGAAACATTGAAATACTTATTCTCAAAATGTTTTGAAAAATATATATCTAGTAATTTGGTAAAATTGATCGATAAGTTCAGAGTTATGTAAATATTTAATTAGTGATGTTCTCTATTCAGTAATTTGATTTATACATATAACATTTTTTTTATCGTGTTTTTTTTTTAATAAAATACAGATGTTTTAGCTGTTAAATATAATTCAAAGAAATTTGGTCGTTGTGTTTGACAGCGGCCATCTTGCATTGATCTGATTGGTTTTCCTTTGTTTACATTTCCAAATTAAAAATGTACAAATTAAAAATAGATAGATAGATTTATTAAAAATTGATGTAAACAATCTTTGATGCGGGTTATATATCGTGCTAAAATTTGAGCTCAATCGGTGCAGAACATTTTGAGTTTTTGAATCCGTACACAAACGAACTTAACATTTTTATATATATAGATATATTATTAAATATCCAGTAATTCATTACTACTATAATTATTTTTGACGACGATTAAGTATTTTTTATTTCAGTGTATGATTGTTTTATAAATTAAATAGGTATAATTTTTTATTTATTTTTTAACACATACACATTTTACTCAATATAACCCTAACCAACACAATCATGCTGGTCACTTTTCATGGAAAATATAGATTTTTTTTCTGTTATTCAGAGGTAGACATAGGATAAAAAACATTAAAAAGATGTGAAGATATTAGTAAAAACGTTTTCAAGGTGAAAAGAGATAACAATCATTAAACTTCAATATTTTTTGTTTAAATCTTTTTATGTTTTATGTAAATTAATATTTTTTATAATATGTAAATTTCATTATTAGTTCATATTTCTTATTAATTAAAAAAGTTTTCATTTGTGTATATTGTGTATATGTTATTTTACCCATTAATAATTCATAAAATGTTGCATAAGAAGCTTCGCTTCCGTCGGTCGGTTCGTGTGTCCACGAATCGACGTTTTAATTTTTTAATGTACAGTTGTGTATATTTGGGTGATAAAACAATTTTAAAAAAAAGTTTAGAGTAAAATACTTGTCAGTTTACGTACGTTATTACATAATATACAATAAGTTTTTGCTCTGAAAAAAATTGTGTCATGTTATTATTGAGAAAGTGTTTAACTTAATATTTTATTTAGAAGGGAGAATTAAAGAATCATAATTCATCTTACCTTATCAGTACCAAATTATTATGCCATTCTTATCTTATACCGATCTCCTTGGCGGAGTTCCGGGTTTGAATCCCAGTCAAAATTTAATTTTCCATATCCTACGCGCAACCTTCAAGCTTAAGCATCGATATCATCAAACAAAAAAAATAAACTTTACCAATTAATGAACACACAAATAAAATGTACAATAGAATGCATTTTCCGAAAATTCAATTTTTTACTACTTATGTTATTTTTTCTCAAAATTTGTAATACCTACAGGTTTGAAATTTGTTGGAGAGTTTCCTACATATATTATTCACAAAGTAACACAGGGATTTAAAGATTATCACATAATTACAAAAATTAAAAATAATATTGCGACTAAAAATATCGTAAAAAGTAGTCACCGGCAAAAAAGTTTATTACGTTTATGAAAAGAAACGTTTTTGAAAACCCCTCCATTAAAATTGAGATAAGGAAATGGTATTCAGCATAAAAAAATTTCAGGTTGAAATCTCAGATAGTTTTAGAGAAAAAGGAACATGAATTTGCTCACGACTGATTGCAATCGACTGGGCCAAAAGTGCCCAAAAAGCGTAAATATTTGTATTACAAAAAAATCTAATTTTTTTGGATTTTGGACTTTTTCTTGGCTGTAGTAATAAGCCCTCATTGAGAGCTTTTCAACGATATATCATAAGTGGTACTTATTTTCATTGATTCCAGAGTTATAGCCAAATAAAATTTTAATTAATGAAATATTTGGATCATTCTAGAGGAAGGCCTATCGGTTCATTAATAATTTTAGCCTCTGATAGAAAAAAATTACAATAAATAATATTCAATAATAACAATAAAATAAATATTTAAAAAAAATCAAACGTTATTAGTGAAATAAAATCTTATGTACTTTCAAAAACGTGCCGTAATTTAATAAACGTACAAGGAAGTCAAGTGGCCACATCAGATTTTTTTAGTTTAACCCACCGGGTTAGTCTAGTAGTGAACGCGTCTTCCCAAATCAGCAGATTTTTTTTTTTATCCTTCAGGACCACCGTTAGGTATTGCTTAAGCGGATGAGATGAATGACTTTTAACGTGTGAAAATGCCCATGCCTAACCGGGAATCGAATCCAGAACCTCCGGATGAAAGGCCGAGACGCTACCACTCGCACCACGGAGGCCACCAAAAAAAAAAAGAAAAAAACAGCTGATTTGGAAGTCAAGAGTTCCAGCGTTCAAGTCTTAGTAAAGTCAATTACTTAAATACGGATTTGAATACTAGATCGTGGATACCGATGTTCTTTGGTGGTTGGGTTTCAATTAACCACACATCTTAGGAATGGTCGAACTGAGAATGTACAAGACTACACTTCATTTACACTCATACATATCATCCTCTGAAGAATTATCTAAATGGTAGTTACCGGAGGCTAAACAGGAATGGAAGAAAGAAGTACATTGTTGCCATGGGACTACTCATGCAAACAAATTTGTGGTAAGGAAGTGGCCTTCTGTCGATTGCGGTTAGGACATACCAGAGTCACTCACGGGTATTTCATGTCAGCAGTACGATGTAACTGCCGCTTGACTGTATATCACATCCTTGTGGATTGTGTATGTTACGCGGCCTGGCGTCGTAAATTTAAATTGCCCAGATACATTCTACGAATCCTGGGTAATAATAAGAAAGTTTTAGATCGGATGTTAATATTCTACACAAAATTTAGTATTGTGGTGTTTACAGTGGCGGCTCGTAGCTAAAATTAATGGGGGTACTGCTAATGAAAATTTTTCTGGGCATTTTCACGGCCATGTTTAAAGTTTTCTGTAGAATGAAAGATCCGAAGAAATGAATCAAATAGAATAGCTGGAAGCAGGATAATAATCTACTTCTACACTTTATCACATTCAAGAATATGATACATATATTTTAAACAGATTGTGCTTAAAAACAGTATTAACTGAATAAATAATAAAATGTCAATACGGATAATATTTTTTTTGTAATATTAGGTAATAACTTAATAAGATGTCCGCATAAAAACACCACAGTCCAATGGTATTTAATTTAAATTTCTATGTACTCAGAAGCTTTACTAATTAATTACCTTCTCTTCGCCCTTTCAGCGTGTTTTTGGACAGATTTGGCAAAGAGCATTGGCTTTCCGCCATCTTCTGATCACTACTGAAAAAACAACTAAACCACTTTCATATTCCTTCCACCGACTAAACTAGCAAAGGGAATGAACAAGAAACGTCCCATACACACGCGGAGTAAAAAAAATTACCTTCCACCAGCAGACTAGGGTCGGCACTGCGGAAGCGACTATAAGTTTTTGTTTGTTTACTTTTTTAGTTTTTAGCATAGTTATAATTTTTGTTATTTTCATGTTATAATGTTTTATTTTGGACGATAATAACGCGGAAGCGTTTTTCACCTTCTAAAAGAAAAAAATCTTGGAAATGGCAATATCACTGTTTAATTTGTGTAATCACCATAACTTGATCAGCAATAGCTATTTGAATCTTGCTTATTGCCTTTACTTGCAATTCACTAAGTTTCTGAAAAACTGTAACGGAGATTCTCTAATAATCGTTCAATCATTTTGAACAGCAACGAAACACTATAAGCATATTCATGTGTTTTACTTTCATGGCTAATAAGCAGCGAATGGTTGCAATGGAAACAAAACTATTTTGTACCCAAACATAGATACACAACCAATATGAGTCAAAATATTCCACGAGAGCCCTCTACCGCAATATAACGTGTTACCTCAATAAAAAGTAAGATCGGCTACTTTTTGAATAAATCCTCTACAATATTTAATTTTAAAATAACCAAATTAAAGTAATTTATTTTTTAGCAGAAGAATTAATTATGAAAAGGAAAGATAGACCACTTCAAAAAGCACACATCACAATCAATTATTTATTGCAAAAAAATACATAGTGGTATATCTATCAATTTTAACCTAAAATGTTGCTTACAAATAAAACTGAAATATTATTCTGATATATCATTCTTAGAAAATTAAAACAGTTTTTACTGGTAAATTCAAATATCCAGATAGTTTTTTAAGCTTTACCTCAGTTCCAACTAAATTCAGTCAGTAAACTAATATTATTATGTTATGAAACTAGGTTTAATTTCCAAAAGCCGCCTAGTACAATTTCTTAGAGGTTAAAAGACAACAAAAAGAATGTCAGTAAATTAGTTGATAATAATCTTTGATTTGGAAATAATGGAGCATCAGGTGATAATATAAAATTTGTTCTAATTAATTTAAGAAATTCAGTATTACTAGTTTTTTTAATCATATATGAAAATTGAACATCGTTTATGATGTTTTGAAAAATTGTAGTAACAACGGTGTATATCTTCAAACTCTCTTGTATAACACGTTCTAAATATACCATTTCTT
Source organism: Lycorma delicatula (assembly GCF_047948215.1). Taxonomy (NCBI): domain Eukaryota; kingdom Metazoa; phylum Arthropoda; class Insecta; order Hemiptera; family Fulgoridae; genus Lycorma; species Lycorma delicatula. The sequence goes on from NC_134461.1 coordinate 43,992,824, forward strand.
TTAAATCGTGAAAGGTAGCAGATCTGTTAGAATTACCAAATATTCCATTAGGTCTTCCAAAAATAAATAAATTATTAAACAATGCAATTTTTGTTATATTCAGTTTATTATAAGGATACTTTTGTTAAATGGAAGTTCATGTCTGTGTAAATATTTGAGTTCCCATAACAATAGTTATTTTCCCAAAAATTAGCAAATAAAATTCATATCAAATGAGTACATACACTTCTGAATTGGGTAAAATTCCGTAAGAAATATTCAAAAACTTATGATAATATTTTTGATCATCAATGAAATCAACTATCTTAAACCGAGATTAATAATTAACCAATTTCTATGAAATAAAAATACAGAGAATGCATCAATTTCTGCTTAATTCCAGTTCCCTTTGACTTGTAAAGTGTTAAACAAATAAAAAATTGTCATTTTTTTAATTTTATGCAGCATTTCATTGATTTAGTATTTGAACATAAATTAAATAAAAATCTATGGTAAACAGTTTCTGAAATAAATTAGAAAACAAGATTACACTCCAAAAAGGTTTATGATCTTTATGAAAAGATTTTCAAACACTCAACATCATCAGCAGACATTATGAAAAGGAATAAATAAGGAATATGTAAAACTGTGAGCAAAGTTAAAATAAAAAACGAAATATAAACAATTTAAATATGATATAAAATTCATATAAAACAAGAAATTTTAGGAAAAGTAAAAAAAAAGATTGCTCAGTTATTTTTAGAATATCTAAACTATTTAAACCTGTAATACAGATTGATCATCTTGACTTAATTCACGCTTCCATTATAGGTTGAGTATATAAAACTTATTTTAATAAAAACTTAAACATCATGAACATTAAACGAATCAAAGTTCTATCCCTATCCAAGAACATAATTTTAAACATGGGTATAAAAATTTAATCTTGTTATGATTGAAAACTTTCATAATTCAATTTTCAACAAATTTAAACTTCAAGCTGAGGTAACATCAGTTTAATTTCAATTTCATACATAAATTAAATGTTTTAGTTGATTTGGTTTAATTTTTTAACAAAAGTTTCAAAATGAAAATGATCAAAAACAGGAAAACTATCTTCCATGTACATCAACCAGACTTGTGGAAAATATTGAAATTCTTTTTAACTCATATTTCTATGTTTCCAAATTAGGTAAGAACCATGATGGGGGTTACCTATTACTGCTCCATCTATTTGTTTATAAAAAGGACTATTAATTGAAAAGTATTTTATTTCATACATAAATCTGTTACCTTATGTAATCCTCTATTTTAAACAAATAAGACTGGACAATTAACCAATCCATCAAAATCTCCACTGTTTGTGTCACTGACATTTAATCTTTCTTGAAAAAATATAAGTGTATATAAAAGTTCTGCACTCTGACATGTGGAAATATTATACTATCACTCAAGAATTTTCACTGCTTTCACAAATTACTAACGTAACTATCTAATCAGAATAGGAAAATAAACTAGTGACATCGCACATTCACTTTCCAATAGAGCAGATTACTCTTAACATTCACCGCCCTCACAGATTACTTATGTAATCTGTGACATCACAGATTACTTATGTATTCTGATTAGGTAGAATCAGAATAGGAAAGAACTAATGACACTGCATATTTGATCTCCAATGCAGCAGATTACTCATATCATCCATCGCCCTCATAGATTACTACCATTACTATCTAAGCAATATAGGAAAATAAATCAATGACAATGCGGGGTATTCCATTTTAATTCAACAAATTATCACTATTTTTGAAATTGATGACATTTGGTTTACTCCCTACTTCATAGAGATCAAAAAATATGTTTTTGGACAATTTTTTTATTGAGTAATATCCTATTTTCTAACTAGCCTACATATAAAAACAGCCATTTTCATCACTGTTTCCATGAGCTGTACAATTTTTATTTTACATCGTATAGAGGGTGAAAAAGGCTTTTTGGAAAGTGTAGAAATGGACTTCATCTTAATCTATTCAAAATTCATTTTGTTACATAACCAAATCTTGTAATCTTTATTGAAATTATGTTTACATATTGTTGTTTTTTCAAATTTTGGGCCCAAAATAAATACTGAAGGCCTTCGGGTAACAGGCCTGTTTTTTTACCTTTTAATTCTTAGGTACAAGTAGTACTTATAAAAAAAAATTGGACTGTTACTGAGTGTTCTTCATTAAAAAAAAATGGCTGCCAAATTGTAAGATTTTGAAACTGTCCCAATTGATGGGCCAAAAACTCACTTGTGGACAAGTGGAAAAAATCTGAAATTTTTACAGCAGTAAGTACTCTTTATGTTCTTTAAAAGCATATAAAATATATTTTGTTACTCAGTGGGGTCGACGAGTTATGAAGCCAAAAAACCCCCAAAACACCATTCCTTCTAGCCATAAACAACATATCCAAAAATACTGAAGTTATGTATTTTGTTTACATTATAAAAATTACAACTAAACTCATCACAGTGCATGTATTGATAATTATTAAATAAATAGCAATTACAGAATGATAAATAATAATTACAAAATTATATGGAATTCAAATACATAAAAAGTTTTTCAATATAATTTTACCTTATTTTACCCCTGTTAATGGAAAATAAGATGTTAATGATTAAATCTTGCACTTTTTGATAAAAAAACTTAACTAACATAACTTGATGCTCCTGCTATTTTTTTATTGAGTAGAACTGAGATTAGTACTCATTCATCTTTGGCGAAAGAGTAATCTTACACCAGACACTACACTTATAGTAATTTGGCTTAAGAGTAATTGCGGTATTGAAGAGTGAATGTGTGTTGTCATTGGTTTTGTTTTTATTGGCTTTCCTATTCTGATTCGATAGTTATGAAAGTAATCTGTGAGAGTAGTGAATGTTAAAGAGTAATCTGCCGTATTTAAGACTGAATGTATGTGTCATTGTTTTTGTTTTTATCGGCTTTAACATTTTGATTAGATAGTTATGGAAGTAATCTGTGAGGACGGTGAATTTTAAGAGTAATTTGCAGTATTGAAGTGAGTGTGTGTTGTCATTGTTTTTGTTTTTATTGGGTTTAGTATTCTGATTACAAAGTTATGGAAGTCACCTGTGAAAGTGATGAGGAGTATTCCATTTTAATTCAACAAATTTTCAAAAATATTATTGCATCACCATTTTTGATTTTGATGATATTTTGTATATGGTAACTACTTACCTTGTAGTGGTCAAAAAATATAAAGAGTGTATGTTATATAGTACATACACACTGTTTATGTATATATAGTATGTATGAATATATCACACACACTATAATAGATATATACTGTTTCACAGGTAGAAATGCTTCAAAAGATCACTTAACATTTAAAAATAATTTTTCCTAATATTCCTAAAATTACTGCAGTTTATTGAATAGTTTAAAATTACTGATTAAATCTATTAACTTTAGATATGAATTTAAGTCGTCTATATTTGATATTTGTTTTGTTTCGGATTGGCCATATTTTAAAATCATTAAAGTTTATGAAATTTTAATATCCTAGGAGTAAAGATTCAAAAAATGTATAATTATAAGATGAATAACAGAGTGAACTCTCATATTTTTATGTACAGCACTGTGTATATTTGGGTGATACAACAGTTTTTAAAAAAGATTTTACAGTAAGTACTTGTCAATTTACAAATCTTATTACCTAATATAAAATAAGTTTTTGCTCTGAAAAATTGTGTTGTGTTACTGTTTAGAATGTACTTAATTTTAAATGGAAGGCAGAATTACAGAATCATAATTTATCTTATCTGTACCAAACTCTTATGCTGATTTTATCTTATACTGGTCTTCCTGATGGAGTTGCAATTTCAGTCAGGCATGGTATTTTTGATATGCTACAAAATCTCATTTTCCGTATCCTATGCACAAGCTTCAAGCTTAAGTGCGATATTATAAAGCAAAAAAAAAAAAAAAAAACAATCTTTACGAATTAATGAACACACAGATAGAATAAAAAGACAGTGATTGGCATGAGATGTACAGTTTACTGGTTATTTTTGGTTGCAAAAAGAATAAGCGTGTTAAATTTTCATAATCAGTGAAAAGGCAGTAGAAAGGCAGTAGTTAATCAGTGTAAAGACACGAACTAAATTATAAGAATTTTTTTTACATTATCTTTTTAATGTATCTTAGTCAAGTGCAGTTAATTTTTGTGATTAAGTGGTTGTCCAAATTCAATTACAATACTAATTTGATAATTTGTTATACTCCACAGCAGCGTAGCAAGGCAGCAAAGTGTTCACAGAAATGATAATGGCTCCCAAGCCTGAAAAAATTCAAGCTTCTCATTACAAGGGTTAAAATTTAGTATATAATAAGAACTCAAGCTTTTGTAAAGAATTATAATTTTATTTTATTAACACTAATATTTAAAACCTGTAAGATAAAGTTTAAACAATCAGAGTATAGAGCATACAATACGCAATATTTTAATTAATTGATAAAATATGTGTATTATCCACTATGTATTTTAATATTATTTTATCGATTTTCTAATCTTACATAAACACCAGTAAGTGACTTTAATGTAATATGCATACCAAGATCAATATCTGGACAATCAATTGGTGGACAAATTTTAAAATGTCTTAAAATCCCACTAATAGCAACTTTCAGTTCAAGCATGCTAAATTTTTGACCTGAAACAAAATCATTATTAATCATCATATTACAGAAAAGCTTTTATTTTTTATATTATTTATAAATATTAGAATATGTTTAATAAAGATTTTATATTCCCTGAGTTGTATGTATGTATATATATATATATATATATATATATATATATAATTTACTGAAATTAATCTTTTTTGGATTGATATTATTCCTCCGTACTGTTAAATTATATTTTAAGCTCTATTTATATAAACCACTAGTACAGAATTTTGAGATAAGACATATCTTACCTAAATTTTATCATTAAAGTACTTTTGTGGGATTCTGCATCCTCAGTCATGATCAAAATATTTTATTAAAAAGAGTTTGATTAAATATTTCAATCATGACTGAGGATGCAGAATTCCAGGAAAGTACCTTAATAGTAAAATTAAAGTATATGTTTATCTCAAAATTCTGTACTAGCTGGTTTATATTGTCATAAATTAAAATAGTCATTGCCATAAATTCTATATTAATAGAATTTAAAATATATATATATATATATATATATATATATATATATATATATATATAAATATATACAATTCTGTTGATCACATTCTATTTTTTTGGAATTATGCCCAGTAGTGTGTAAAAAATAAACAGGGAAAGTTTTCTTTTTATAAATAGCATGTTATGTATTGCATAATATATATTATGCAATATATATATTATGTATAGCATATTGTTATGTATGTTGCTGTATTGTTTTATACCCTTTAAAACAAGACTATGTTTGAAGAATTCAAATTTCCATTTTATTTTTAATTACTTATAAAAAAAGTTATTCAAAACCAAAAATGAAATTACTTTTTTTACAAAAAAATCAAATATGAAAATCATATTAATGGCGTTTTGTGAACTTCAATGGTGTTTTGGATTTTATCGGGTTAAGATTTTTTGTTCATGATTTTATTAATGTTTAAGTGTTATAATAATAATATTTATTATTTACTATACATTATGCATTTATCCTGTAATTTAATTCATTTTCTCCCTAAATAATTACATAGACATATTATTCAATATTGCAAAATGAGTTGAGAATCCAGTAATCAGTTGTCAGCAGTTTGTGCTTGTAAAGACATTTTTCACAAAATACTATCGTAGATTGAATTGTTGCTTATGATCAATTTTGTTTGATTAACTGAATGTATTAAAAATTAAAATGATGAGATTTTTTTACAAGAAAAAAGAAATACAACAAAAATGTATTAGTGGGCAGGATGCAGTTTTGAAACAGGCTATCATGATCATTAGATTTGTTCCAAATATGATTTCTTGAGTTTATTATTTATGATATAACAAATTTTCTTCAAAGTATTTCTTTACTTTAGATATGTTAAAGATATTGAAGTTTTAATGGTTAAAATAGAAAATGTATAGAAAAATATAGTAACTTGAACCACCTGTGTAAGTTGTAGGATCAAATATGGTGTAGTGGAATATTGAAAAGATTAATTAATGTAGTAGTCTATTTCAATTATTATACTTTATAAAAATGTTTTTTGTTGATGAAAGGTTTACGCATGTATATAATATGTTGGCATATAAGTCGCCTTATATCTCCAGAACTATTTGACCGATTTTCACCAAACTCCTATGTATTACTCCTGTATTACTCCTATGTATGGGGCATTTATGTCATTAAATTTTCACTTAAAAGGTCAAGAGAGTAAGGCTGTAAAGCGAGGTCATCCTCAGTATCTCCCTAATTAAGATCTTACTTTTCTTACACACATGTGGTAAAAAAAAAAAAAATAATAATATTTCCGCAAAAATGTTTTCCAAAATCGCATCCGCACCCCAAAAATAATCTAAATAATCTAGTGGCTAAGTGGGTATACTTCGTCATTAGTACCTCTCACCATAAGGACCGCTAGTGTCCTTATGGTGAGAGGGGGTACTAAGAGCGAGGTACTACTGAGCGAGGTTGATCTTCAACGTGTTCTCGGCCTTCCAGAAATGCGAAAAACTTGTGCACTTGATAAGCAATGTTCCCCATAGTCCTGTTTCAACTTTTCAAAGGTCACACTCACGGATTCCCCAAGACAAAACTGGATTGCAAAACGTTGCTCTAAATTCCGATGCTCCATTTTTGTAACACACAACAAAAACACAACTTCACTGATGGCGCTGTCAAAAATAATGTGTTGGCTGAACGAAGTTGAAACTCGTAATGAGCATGTGGAAGGGATGAACAAACCGGTTTAGCACAGACCGGTAGACACAACGTTGCCAGATTGCTTGCAGTGTTACCTATCTTATTACTTTTTTCACATACCTCGTATATATAAGAAAGAAAAGATGTTAAATGTAGATAATAATATAACAGTTTGGAATGAAAAATCTAAAATGTGGGAACCAGCTGTCATTGTTGACAAACATAGCTGTCCAAGATCCTATTGGATTAGGGGTAAAAATAATTAGGTTAAATTTAGAAATACTTTTCATACTAGAAAATCTTATAATACTGTTATAATTGTGATTATGAGTTTAATGATAATGTTATTTAGAATATTGATCACTAAATTTTCTACTAGTTCTAAGAAATGATTATTGATATAATATGATTAGTGTTCTAATGGTAGTAATGGCAATGATAATGTTCATGGAAAACATAATGATAAAAATATTTTACCTCCTAAAAAGTCAATGTCCAGTAATGATGTTAAAGGTAATGAGTATATAACAAGGTTGAGTAGAAATGTTAAAAAGTGTATGCCATTTGATTTGTAAACTGTAAAAAACTATTTTATAGCAATTTGTTCGATGTTTTTTATATATATTTTTATGTTCTCTTGAATTTGGAAAGGGAGATGTTGAGTAATGTGAAATTTCAAGTTATATAATTGTATTATTGATATATTGACTAATTAATAAGGTTGGTTGAGAGTGAAGGCTAGTGGTCAAGCCAGCATGTCGGACATCAAATCAAGTTGTAAATTTGTTATCAACTGCCTGTAATCATACACGTTCTTGTTGTTTATCAACATTCTGTATTTTATTATAATTCGTGATTCATTAAGTTATTTAACAGTTAATTTTCTAAGTCTAAGGTTCTGAGGTTCAAATCCTAGTATAATTTAGTTGTATTTATATGGATTTGAATACTAGACAGTAGATATCGATGTAATTTGGTGGTTGGAATTCAATTAACCACGTGTCCCAGGAATGGTTGGCCCGAGTCTGTACAAGACTACATTTACATGTCATATATATATCATCCTCATTTTATAGAGCCATGGGAGGGGGGTTACTTATTGTTCACTAGTTGAACAGATTGCAATGTATACATTAGCAAAATAAAAATAATATGTAGTGGAATAAATATAAAATACATACTTAAAAATATATATTTTTAAATAATTTATATTATAAAATTTCTATCTATACTTGATACAACATAATTCTTTTTTTCATGATACTAGTACCTGTCTGCTTTTCATCTCTTTTTACTTTGTTTATAGTTTATAACTTTACTATCTGAATAATAAAATTTAACATCCTTTATTACATTATAGTCATGAAGTAAGACAGTTCTTTTATAATTTATTGGTGTAATAAAAATTAATTATAGTAGAACATATTTCAAAAGAAATTTAGACAATCTTACTGCTATGGCAAAATAAGTTGAGTAAGTGGACTTTTATAGATCAGCAATATTCAAATTCCTTTATGTAGGATGATAGTTCTTTAGCCCAATTTACATAGTCTTTAGACCACCAAGCTATTGGTAGTCATAAGGCCGGCAGTGTGGTGTAATAGTTAGCATGATTTATATTAGTTCAGCTGAATTTGAGTTCTGTATCCAACAAAGGACTAGTATGTTTTCATCTGTCACGTTATACTCCCCAGCTTCCTTATTAAAATGCATATGCAGTATCTGAAGTTTAAATAATAAAAATGAATCAAAATTATCACACAAAATTATTTTACAAAGAGCTTAAATCTATTTTTTTTCTAACTGAAAAATATTTGTATACAATTTTAAATTGTTTTCCTTCTCCGATAAGAAGTAGTTAAGAAATCTGTAAATTTAGGATTAGTTTTTCACACATCTGTTTAAAGCATTATTAAAAATTTTGTAAAATTTAGCTTACCTATACAGTTTCTTGGTCCAGCACTAAAAGGGCAAAATGCATATGGATGTCTTGATTTAGAAACATTTGGTAAAAATCTATCTGGATTAAATACTTCAGGATCAGGATATAAAATTGGATTGTGATGTAATTTGTAAAAGAAAAGCAATGCTGTACATCCTGTTGGCAAGACATAACCAGCTGAAAAATAAAATAGTATATATTATCTATGGAAAAGTATAATTTCACACTAATGGAGATGAGTATCTTAGTGGGAGTATTTTATTAGGTATCTATTTCTATGCTGATTTTATAGATCAGTTGGATACCTCCACACTACACATTTCTGGGGATAGATGAGAATTTTCTGTAAGGAAGCCTGAATCTCACCACTCTGGGCTCTTAAGCATCTGGAAAAAAACAATTTGTTGTAGGATATCTCTTATGCTAGTCTCCATTAAAAAAAGCTAAACACAGTAGTAGGACTTTCCTGCCAAGCAGCTTTTTCTGATGCACAGCTTACATACACAACTTAATTGAAAATATTTATCATTTCATTTACATATAATAGTTGTTGTTTATTTAATTCAGAAATTCTAACTAAAGCACATGCACATACTGTATTTAATTTGTGTGGGTGTGGTGATACTAATGGCCACTTTAAATACTTTTTTATACTTTAAATATTATTCATTCATTCATTCATTCTACTGTTCACCTGTGATGTTAGAACATATAAGATGACTACAGCAGCTGTCAATGCTACGCTAGTGCTCCTTGTGGTGAGAGGAGGTGCTAATGACACACTATACCCACTTAGCCACTAGTTTATTTAGAAATTTTTTGGAGTGGGCGTGCAATTTTATAAAAACCTTTTTGAAAATATTAATTTTTAATTGTTAACAACCGTGCCTAATAAAATTAAGACCTAAATTAGGCGAGATGCTGAGAGTGATTTTGCTCTACAGCCTCACTCCTTTGACCTTTTAAGTTGAAAATTTAATGGCATCATTGTCCCATATATAGAAGTAATCTGCCTAAGTTTGGTCAAAATTGGTCAAATAGTTCTGGAGATGTAAGGTGATTCAGGGTTCAACACCTAACACCAAACACACACAAGTACATCTGGAAAATCTCCATCTGGTTTTTTTGGGTTCCTTAGGTGTAAAAACATAAAGATCCCGTGAAAACTGCATATGCCCAAACTGGACTGATTACAATACTTTCCCTTCTAAAGCTATAGCGCTAGACAGGAAAGTAAAATCCAATCCAGGATTAAGGTACTTATTGGGGACATCTGAACCTCGTAATTTTTCCTAATATAGTACACTTTGTACTACAATTATACATACGATTATCTGGACTGAAAAATATATAGTACTCATGAAAACTTAAATCCCTTAAATATATTAATTAATTATTAAAATTATTATATAATATAAAATTATATTAAAATATATAATAAAATATATATTAAAATTATTATTTAATATATTAATCAGATTATGTGGGCTGATTTTTTTTGTTATCCCTTGTATTGTTGCTATTCATCTAAAGATTTTAATTCCTGTTGGCACTGCAATAATTCGCTACTGTGCATGTGAACACTATTGAAAACATTTGGTTTTATTATTACTTGCTTTATTTTAACTAACAATGTTTTTTTTTTATTTTTCCAGTAATTTTTTTCATGTTTGTCCTCAAATCTTGCATCCTTAATTTAACATACTTCCTGACATCGACGTCTGATGAAATTTTTTGCAGTTTCTAAGGTCAGGTGACATTACAGTATTTTACCATTACTTTTGCAAACATCCTTCTGTTCGGAGGGTGGAAATTAAATGTGTGGTTGTAAAAAAGTTTTTGAAATCCAAATTAACCTACTAATTAAACTCATGCAATGTATGATAATAATTTGATTGAAGTAAGTAGTATAAAGCAAGTTTTTAAAAATTTTTGTAATATTAATTTTAAGTGATTTTTATTATGAAGAAAAAGGAATTTATATTAGTCAGAATTAAAGAAAGGTGTTCAGCAATAGATTTAAAAAATTTTATGCCCTTTATTTTTTCTTCCATGAAATGTTTTTGTCATGAATCACTAAACTGATTCAGTAATTTACAGTGTATTTCTGGTTCAATAAATTACAAAAAAGTTACTTCTTAAAGGGGAAGGTGAGTCCCTAATTAATAATCTATGAGAGTTGCTACAAAAAATATACACTTAGATTTATTTCTTTATTACAGCAAAGAAATAAAAAAAATTATAAAAATGTTTGCCAATAGAATTTTATGGAACTTTACTGGAAAATGTTCTGAATTTTCATCTAAGTTTATATTTCCTTATTAACAAACAGTTATTTTTTGCTATTTATTGAGTAGAATACATTTCAGTATACATTATCATGGCTGAAAAATTTTACATACAGCAAATAAAATTTGTAAATAAAAATCTTCTGCCAAAAATATTTTTCAAGATTTTGACCAATTTTTTACATCTGAGCCTTAGATAAATTTGATGCCTGAAGAAACACCAGGTAATTTTTAATGTGCAAAATAGCATCATCAATTAGTTTTTTATGCGTGAAATATATTCATTCATACATTAATGAATTAACTTGTTAATCAGTTTTTTCACATTATCATTTTTCACAACCTGTTTGAAAATTAGCCAAACATGAAACAAATTTTTTTTGTTATCACTTAACTTCAATTTCTGTAAAATTACTTTAAATACTTTTTTTAAATTTAGACCCAGTATTTAACATTAATTAAACATTACTTCAGTGATGTGAATTATAGTGATTGATTTAATATTCAAAATTTAACCGTATAACATCATTTTGAAGTAATGATCATAAAAAGGTTCAAGTAAACTGAAGTAAAAAAAAAAACATAATACAAATAAATTTGAACTTAGATAACATTTTTAAAATCGGTTAGTGCTTCTGCTTTCACTTTGAAAATATTTTACTGAATTGTATAATGATAATATTTTATTGAAATTAAAATAATGTATTTTATTCAATGTTAATATTTTGTAATTCTTACATGAAAGGTGAACATCTTCTGTAATTTTTCGAGAAACAACTGGAACAACAGTATATAATCTCAAACTTTCTTTTATAACACATTCTAAATATTTCATACTTTTTAAATCATAAAATGTAGCAGGTCTGTCAGAGTCTCCAAATATTCCATTGAGTTCTTTAATTACTTTATCCTGAAATAATTATTTTAATGTAGTTATAGAATTCAATACCAGCTGAAGATGTTAGGGCTGTATAAAGCAAAATAAATTATATATGAATTTCTAGAGGAGAAAAACAAAATTAATAATTAGAAGAGACTATAATGCAATCTGAACTTGCCAGAGCTTTGAAAGATTTAAAGAAAAATTAAGGAGTAGGAGGAATTGATGATACACAGCCTAAATTACCATCCTGACTAACAGGAACCGCTTTGCTTAATAACATATAAAATGTAAGGTACAGACGTGCCCTCATTTGGAAATAATCTTTCCTTCAATTATTACTTTTTGAATACAGTCATATCGTAGGATGTGACCTGTCCAATTAGTTTTTTTTTGTATTGTCTTGGTTATATTCTATCTCTCATTTATATTTGTCAAGATCTGATCATTAGTTACTCTCTCTCGTTAGTTGATACCTAACATTTATATTGCAAAGTTTCAACATTAATGAGCGGTCTATTATAGGAATAGTGTACTTATGGACATATTAGAAAACTTCTTATCCTACAGATTGAAAATATTGAAGCCTAATTTTACAACAGGATGGAGACCCTTCACATCTTGTAGAAGTTATGTGGGCTGTGCTCAACAACAGATTCCTAGAAGACTGGATAAGCAGGAAGCTCCCATCATTTGGCCACTGTGATTTCTTCTTTGGGGGCTGTGTAAAAGAGACATCATACAGCAAGAAAAAATCCAATCACTTGACCAACTTGTACCAAAGAATAACATCAGCAGTGAAAATTAATCCTGCAGACATGCTCACTAGAGTGTAGAATGATGCAGGTTATCAGTTTGATATCTGCAGCGCTGTAAATGTTTCTTATATAGAGTTACATTAAAAGGTAAAAAACTTTCATTAGGTACTTTCAAAGGTAAAGGTTTTTTACTCTCATGTAATAAAATACATATGTTTGTAATTCTACATGTAATAGAAAGTAAATTTAATTTAAAACCATGAATTATTTTTTCAGATGCCTGACATATATACAGAGTGTATCACAAAGTTCTCCCGCAACTTTCATAGCCTTTTCTAATTGTGAAAATAATGGAAAAAGATCATTTAAACATAAGTTCTAAAATGCTTTGTTTTCTAGTTACGGCTAGTGAAAGATTTTTTTTGAATTTCAGCTACCTTGGTGAATTGAGGTCATACAGAAATTTTTAGAACTTTAATTAAGGAGCAGAATTAGTGATTCTTTTGATTTTTGACCTGAAAACTGATTAAAAATAGGTCTCAGAACCATGCCTGCAGTAGTTGCTGAGAAATCTGGGGAAAATCAATAAATTAGGGTAAAAAACACTGTTTTTTATGTTTGACATACAATAACGTTGTTAAATGGGTAATAAACACATAAAACTTTTAAACAAAACTTGTAGAGATTTACTTCTGAAAAAAATAGTATAAATTAAATAAAACAAAGAAAAGTAAGAAAATTGAATTTATTTAAAAACTCTACATTAGATCCAAGTGCATGATACGTACCAGTTTATAATAAATGTTTAAAAATGAGCGCCATTTTTAACACATTTCTTGACATGCTTCTGTACTGTTTTTGTTGCTCTTTTTAGTTCTTCAGGGATGTCCTTAAGTTGCTCAGCCGCATCCATAATGAAAACAATTAATTCCTTACAAGAATATATTTTTGTTTTGTATACAATGTTTTTCATCCATTCCCAGACCCAAAAAAAAGGCAATAGATCAGGTGGTATTGGTGGCCAGGAATGTGGATCTCCATGACCGATTCATTTCTCAGGGAAATGATGAGTGAGTGGAAACGGAATAGAAAAGTAGGGAGGAATTTGTATAATAACTAAATTTATGTTTAGCTAAATATCTTTCATCAGCATTAGTATCTAAATAACAACATAAGAAATTGTAGGTGAATGATCTTACCTGAATTTCAGGATATTTCATTAGACAGTAAATTGTAAAAAGTAATGCTGCAGCTATAGTTTCAAACCCCTACATAAAAAAAGAAGGAAATTTATTATACTTTTATATTGTTAACATGTGATTTTTATTGAAAAATTATAAATGAACAATTATTAAAAATATCTACAATAATAATTTACTATCTGTTGTTCAATTAATCATATTCTAGGAGCCATTTTGCAACATGATTAAATAAAATCTTTAACAAAACAAATATACCAACTATTCCTTGTGCAGATAAATACTCTGAATTTTTAAGTTTTTTCTTTTAAGTAACTGTAAAGTAAATATATGGAAATACTAAAAACTGCTTTGTTACATTAATGTTTTAGTAAACTTTATTTTTAAAAGTGTATCATCTATTTTCTGAATAAGTTGAATAGTTATGGTTTTGTTGTAGTGCAGATTTATTTTTATATTATCTGTAGCTGCCACTTTAAATGTATTTTATTTCATTACCATTCAGTTGACTAAAATTGTAAATAATGATTTTATGTGAACATAGGGGATGTTTAGATAGTTCCTTCTATTTTAAGCAATATTTTTATAAATCGCAACTTCTGTTAAGATCTTTATTTACAATTTTTGTAAGCAATATTGATTATTGTCAAATTATTAATTTTCAGCTATATTTAAATAATCATAGTTAATTTAAAAAAAAAAAACCACTTAAGATTGAGATATCTCTGAAATTATTCTTTCTATATAAATAAATGAAAGTCAAAATGATCTTCTGCTTTGTATTCTTATATTTTCAATTTTAATGAACATAATAATGAATCTCTTTGTAAAAAAATTGTTTAGGAAAATAGAATAGATATATATACTTACAGCTGCCATAAATGTATTTACTTGATACTTCATTTGCTGATCATCCATATTGGAATCAATGAGTAGATCCAGCAATGGAGATTTTTTTTTCTCACCTTAAAATCATTACTATTTTAATAATTTACTTATTTATTCATACACTAACAACAGGGTGACAGAATAATAGTTACAGTAATGGAACTTAATAAATTATGCAACATGTGAAAAATGACTGGGACTCTAATCTTGAATCTCCAGAGGAAAGGTTCAAACACAACCACCCCTGGAGATTGGCAGAATATATTAATAACAAAATTAATAATGTTTATTAGAAAATAAAGCCAAATTAGATGAACATTTCTTCCAAAATACTGCATAGAATTTAGAATTTACAAATGTTAAAATTAATACCATTAGGGTTCCTCATTTACATTCCATAAAAATTAAAATTGATTAGATTCCTTTTAAATATATCACTATAATAAAAAAAATTAGAATAGTGAACAGGAAAGTTAATCAAGAGAGTAACTTCTGGTATAGGCAGATTTAGTAATACTTTTAAAAATTATAGTTTTGAACAGATTCTATGATGAAAAATCTTTTATAAACCACATATACCACTAAGGTTTAGAAAATAATCAGATTAATTTAGTTTTTATGATTTTTCATGTGTGTAAAAAAAATTTGAAAGTAGTTTGTTTTCTCTACTGTTGTGTATTGCATGATATTCTTTTTTAGAAGAGATCATGAAACTTTAGATTCATGAAGATCAGTATTATTTGTATAGTAAATTTATGACAAATTTTGCTCCTCTAAACTCAGCTGAAATAATTATAAAATAAATTTTTGTTGAAAATTTTATAAAAGTACAATGGGGCTAAGGAAAAATTATTATATAAATACACAGGTGACTAGATATTGGACTTTACTTATAAACCGATGGTATAGCATGAATATGAACTTTCTGAATTGGAGAAAAAATCTAATAATCAGGATTGATAAAAACATTTAAAAATTAGATTACATAAAAAGTAAAATGCATGAGTATACTTTAACACACATATTAATGATACCGATGGTGTGCATGTTAGTGTAAGAAAATATTTTCATATTGTGCAAACATAAGCTGTTAATAAATAAATAAAAGTTTTATTCTGATTGGTTCGTTGTTAAAATTTATTAGTTGTTAATATATAAAATGAATTAAATATTGTTAAAGTAAATATATGAAAGGTTTTTAAATATTTGAATGCAGGTCAATTAATATTTAATAATGTAAAAGAACAAACCCTTCTTTTTTTTCTTGTTTAGCCTTTGGTAATTACCTTTCAGATAATACTTCAGAGGATGAATGAGAATGATATGTATGAGTGTAAATGAAGTGTAGTTTTGTACAGTCTCAGTTCAACCATTCCTGAGATGTATGGTTAATTTAAACCTAACCACCAAAGAACATCGGTATCCACAATCTAGTATTCAAATCTGTGTAAAAATAACTAACTTTACTAGGACTTGAATGCTGGAAATCAAAAGAACAAACCTAATTAAAACATATTTCACTTTAATTTGCAATTGAAAATTGATAAATATAAATAATATTGAACTGACCTAAAATTAATTCATCATTTACTTCTTCAGTTTTCTTTTTTGCATTTAGTTTTCTTTTACTGTTAATAACCTGAAAATTAATTTATAATTAAACTAAGTTTAATAGTAATTGACTAAAGAAGAAAGTTGATAAATATGTGAATTAAATAAAGAAAAATAAACAAGATTTTCTGATGGTATAGTATAATAATAAAGAAAGAAAATTACATCTGTTGGAGTGAGAAAGAAGCAAATTTAAATGCTGGAATTTATTTCCAAATCTATCAAATCTTTACAAATATTTAAGTTTGATGTTATGTATAACATACTTTAATATTTGAATCATATAAAAAAAAAGCATGATTAATACTATTTAAAACTATATTTATCCATTGTTTCTCTGGGAATAGATATTAAATACTTTTCTGAAGGAAATCCTCAGTTAAAATCTAAGCAAAAATGAAAGTTTCAAAAATTTCTGTTTGTTGAGAAAACAAAAACTCGATAATCTATTCCTTTTTTTGTACATAAATGAAAATTTAATCATACTTTTTAATTGTCATAATAAACAAAAAAAATCTTTAAATGTAAGTTAAAGATACCTGTACCTGTGCAGTAAAACTGTGTATAAAATTGAGTGATTGATAGAATTTTTTTCCTGTTGAGGAGAATTTGAAAAATACATCTGGATTCAACCAAGGCTTTAAAGAACGGCTAAAGATAGCTCCACAAACACTGTACACAAAAAAAAAAAATTTAATATTTGCATTATATTAGTAGTATGACTTTTAAGCAAATTAGTACAGACTGGAATGTGTGTATATGTATGCTCATGGAGTGTACATGTACACACTAAACAAAGTATATATTTATTAAACATTTAAAAAAGTTATCCCATGTTATTTTATGATTACATACAAAAGATTAGAAAGAATGTTTAAAAATTCATTTAAAATACTTGGAAATTGTACTTCTATATCATTTTTGAGTTAATAATATGGTTTTTTCATCAGGGGAATAGCTAAAGCCATTTTTATTATGGTTTTTGCAATTTTCTACAAGCACAATTTTGATATATTCTGAAAATGAGTTGTGTAATTAAAAAAGACAAATTTTATTTTACCAGTCAGATCAGCCGTCCAATTACAGAACTTTTAAAAGATGGATTTTGTGACATTTTTAGGAGCTTGACTGGGATTCAAACACAGAACCTTCTACATGAAAGACAAGTGTACAATTTTACAAATTGAACTTAAAAAATTAATGTTTATGATTATGTGAAAATTAAATAACTCAATGGATGAATTTTTAAAAATACTATATTATTACTGAAGTGTTAATATTTTACCCATCAAATTTAAAATGATAATAATCACCTAAGTAGGACTTAAGTTACTATTGTACTAACAACATCAGCAATCTAATCTAAAAAAACACATATTTTAAAATATTTCTGTGAAAATTTTGTCAAAAATTGTATCAAACCATACCCTGTGAGAGATTGAATTGTTAATTAAAATAAGCATGTTTGTATTAAATCTAGCTGATTTATATAGGTCATTGTAATCAAATTCCATCTAGTGGTTAACATATTTGTCTAAAACAGTATAAGTAATACTTTTCTAGATAATAACGTTTCCGTATTACAATTTTTTCCATGTTATTTTTATCTTTTTTTATGTTATTTGTTGTAATTTTTGTGCAGGTATATTATTTGTTTGTTTTTTTATTTTATTTTTAATTATCACATAGACATTGTTACAGGCACATATTCGTTAATCAATTTTTGTTTAACACCTTTAAGTTTTAAAGCATCAGCTGCCTTAAAGTGTTCAGAAGCTGAGCTTTATAAACTTGAAACCAGATGGACTAATAACTCCATTATAACAATTTGAATTCAGTTTATTTAAAAAGTAAGCCCCTTATGTTCTCACATTAAGCCATATAATCTCTCGGCTCTAAAAATGACAATTTTCAGAAACCTTTATGGCTTGCACTGAAGGATGCTACTCCAAACCAATCCCGTCCAGTAAAAACATCAAAAAGGGATAATCTATTAAAGAAGTAATGAGGAACAATTTTTGTTTTTTTCATTGTCAATTGCAAAAGGTTTCATCAACAGTAATAAGGGAGCAGCAGTTTTTAATATAAGTAGTATCATTTTAATAGTTTAATATGTTCTCCTGCATATATAATGGAATAAGGTAAATCATTCTACTTTATTTATTCTGTATTTTGGTTGGTCTAATAGAATAAATAAAATAAATAAGTAAATATAAATATTTTATATATATACATGTATATATTTAGGCAATTACTTTGCTTTTTATTATAAGTGTGAAAATGTACATTTAGAACAGTACATTCAATCTTTACCTTCACTATTACTAATTGATACTCATCAATGAATAAAGAAATAGTATTAATAAATAGTTTATTGAAATGCATCATATAAACAGAGTATAGAAAAATTATTAAATAATTTTTTATTCACACATTCTTATTTGAGATTTTTCTACTTTTCTCTTTCACAAGTGGTTTTACAGTATATTCTGCTTCAATAGTCCATCTTTAAAAAAATAAGTATTGAAAAATCCTCAGACAGTAAGTGAAATTTATTATAAATTACCGTTTCAAAAATTCGTAAATAGTGTGAATCACATTAACTAACGTTAATATTTATTCAATTCTGGTGCTTGTTAAAGAAATGCTCTAAAAAAACATTAAAAATTAAAATTAAAAACAATCATATTAAATGTTCTCCTGGCAAAACTATGTAATAAATATTTTAAATTTCACTTAAAGATTACAAAAAATTAATTTTTCACAGTAAATTTAAAAAATATTGTTTGATCAGTAAAATAACATTTACTGTTAAGTGTGAAAAAGTAAACAATAATTTTTAAAATTATAAAAAATTACAAGTGACTTGTTCACTTTCAAATTAAATGGAAATAATTCTAGAGCTATTAATAGGTAGAGGTAGTTGTCGGTATCTTCTTCAGTAGAAGCTGTAGCGCTACAAATAAAATCCAATAATTATGTAACTGAATAATGTATTTAAATAATATTTGATTACATAAGTAAAAAATTTTCATATCTTTTCAAGATAAATTCCATTAACAACAGTGCTATTTGATATAGAAAAAAATGCTGATTAGCTTAAAAAGGCTTTTGAATCAATTATTTCCATATAATTTGAAACTAAATTGTTTGACATTTTTTAAGAATTGAAAAGTTTTAACACATCTCATAGAGGTAATAATAGAGTATTACAGAAAACTAAATAAAGACCTTTTTAAAACTTTAAAATTAAACAAGATAAATGAAGTTTATTTCTTAGAAAATAGTTTAAATTTGTTGAACAGCATGACTGTGTTTGTTAACTGAAGGTAAATAATCACATCTAGAAAATATGTGAAAATAAATTGTACTAGAAAATATTTTATAGTCAGATATGCAGCTTTTGTTAAGTGGAATTAGACAATATAAATATTAATTTCAATTATAGTAGGCATTAAATGAACAAAAACCATTGAAAAACACACTCCTCTTGTTCTCTCCTCAATATTCATCACACCATCAATTTCTTCAACCTTCTAGCATCTTTGATTCTTCCACATCAGCATTCAGAGTTATTAAATATTCTTTCAAATTTGACAGCATACCTATTACATTGATCTATGGGTTATTTCTAAATAACTTGCACACTCTTAATTCTTTGTTAAATTTTCTTGTACAGTATTTTATACAACACAGTAAGATCTTCTTCCTAACTGCTTCTTCTGTTCTTGTTTGCACTGTAATGCATGTTCTCTGATCCCTTCTCATGCCTTTATTGAAACATGAATTTTATACCACAAACAGAAACACTAGTCTTTGGGACAGGTGTAATAATTTTTTTAATATTTTCTTTTGGTCCCACACTGCAGTGCTAAAATATTATGTAAATTCCTAATTATGTTTCTCAGCACATAATTAAACTGCTTTAAATTTATTTTTTATTATAGTAAAATAAAAGTATAAAAAGTCAATTGATTTTTAAAAAGAGGTTTTTTGGTGTTGTAAGAATTTTAAACACACAATTTTCAACAAAATAGTTTTATTTACAACTAATTACATTGATATAATTGGCAGAAAAAATAATGCATGATAGTATAGTGTTTATGTAAATATTTATAAAAATGATAAAACATTTTTTTTAAATTCAAAAACATTTTATTTTTTATCTTTGAAAACATTTTATTGAGAATTTACACGAAAAGAACATAAAGAACATAAATGTTTTGTAACATATAATAAAATAATAAACTATGCAATTTTCAAAGTGCCTAATTGTTGGTCCAATATTTTCAGTCTTTACATACAGTCTAATGCACATTATTACAAATTTCCTTGCTACATTCAAGACAAATGGGAATTTGACAATTGACAAATTTATATTGGATTTTCCTTTCCTTAACTGAAGGGCATTTTCCACAGGTTTTCCTCCTGGGCATCTTATCACAGAGTTCTCCGCAATATCCTCAATTCAGGTCTTCACCAAGCATTTTCATTACAAATCTCTTGTGTCCCTCTGAAGATATGGTATTTTCAGTCTCCTTCTTAGATGGGGTTTAACAAGTGCCTTGGAGAGTTCTTTAGTGAACTGAAATCTTGTCATAATTTCTGTGTTCATGTAGCATATGTACAAAATGTGTGTGTTTTCACTTGCAGTGTTAACAGCTCTGTAAAAAAACTGCCCAGGGCCAGCCCTGGTCCGTCTGTCCAATGCATACAAGGCACACTTCATATCCAAAATATTCACAACACATTTTGCAGTGTTATAGTAACATACAACTTCCGGCTTTTTCTTTTCCTTATTTATTTCAATGCTATGATGCATCATGGAAATTAAAACCACTGCTCAGTTTTCCTTTGGAAAAATGATACCCATGTTTTATTCCTGTTAAACTTGAAATGAGCTGAATTTAAAGGTCGATCCAAACTGGGAAGGAATTCAACACATATCTCTATTTTATCTTTTCTCATGGTGCCTAAATAAATTAGATCCCTTTTTTCATGCTGGTCTGTAACCTCCATACTAGAAAACCAATTGTCTGCTGTAACATTTCGGTTATTTCCTTCAATTAGTTTGCACAACTTAAAATGATTTGAGTTGGTCTGAAGTTGTGCTCATTAGGAATGAGTCCTATTCCATCAGTATCCTTTCTCATATAAATACACTATACAAGAAGAAGGTTTTGGTGTCTTCCAGGCACATAATTTTTATGCCATATTTATGTGATTACTTTGGCATATACATCTGGAAACTGCACCTACCTCTAATTGGGACTAAAATCTCATCAAATGTTATGTTTCTGATAACCTGTACATCTGTTTAGAGTTTTTAATCACTTTGGTGAAAATCCCTGATATTGCAGCTACTTTATCACACAACCTTTCCTTACATGTCGAGTTTGAGTATCATCAAACCTCAAACATGAGAGTAAAATTTCAGAGCGCTTTACTGACATAGATGCATTGAAAAATGACCTATTGATAACATTTTAACCAACATGGATGTAATGGTTTCATGATTTGATTTTAAAACCAAGGATAAAAGCAATAAATCAATTACAGAATTTATATCATTATTGACAGTATCACAGTAATTTGACTTACTCTTTCAATCACCTAATGTATTTCTTACTGCTGTAAGTTTTACATTTGTGTGTACAACTATTTGATCAATTATGTTGGGATGAAACAGCATAACTCACCACCACTCACTGCATCTTCAAGCCCCATTTCACTGTCCTTATTCTTTATATCTTCACTTGACATTTCATCAGACAACAGATAATCTGGGTCAGTGTCGGTATTGTCCACCGACTCACTTATTTCTGAGGCATTATCGTCTACTTCCAATTCTTCACACATCATGTTTATGCGTCCTTCATAGTTTTTGTCACCGAAAGCAACCAGCCTACTGGTACTTGGACTCTCCATGTTCATCTATACTATTTATAAAATCTTTTACTAAATATAAATGTCGACACTATTTACAAAATATATATATCCGCATTATTTAAATATGTTTTGTACAGAATATATTTCAAATTTCACACTATTTACAGAAACTATAAAATGTTTATACTGATAAATACACTGTTAATAAATACAATGTTAATAAATACAATGTATAATGTATAAGGAAAGATCTGATATGACAGAACAGCATATAACAAATGTGCACAGAAATATCCAGTCATACAGACCAGGTGAGTTTCACACAATAAATCATTGTGAAAACAGATTTGTTGTGGAGAAGGATAGTGGGGGTTAAGCTACTGACCACCCTAGAGATTAAGGTCATGCAGGGATGCTGCCATACGAAAATAAAATTTCTCCCCACTCTCAGATACTGGATATTGGATTCGATAAAGGTGTTATACTGTCTCTATCTTCTAAGTTCTTACGTTCCTGAATATTTGGACAATCATTCATTCTTATTTTAATACTTTATCATCACCAAATTTTTTTCCATGTTTCCAATGACATCTAGAACTCTAGCACTTCCTCATTGTCTGTCGGTACACCTTAATCTCTGACCAGTAGTCTATATTGTCACCTCTATCCAAGTTTAAGGCTTTGAATCTATTACAAAGTTTCAAAACAAAATTTCTTCGTACATCTCTATCTTTTAATTTATATAGTATGTATTTTTAACAGTGAATTTAAATCTTCGTAAGCAGTGCAAGAACTTAGATTATTCAGTATCCATGGCGTGAGTGGCAGCATCTCGGCCTTTCATTTGGAGGTCCTGGGTTCAAATCCCAGTTAGACATGGCATTTTCATAGGCTACAAAAATTGTCATTCATCTCATCCTCTGAAGTAATACCTAATTGTGATCCTGAAGGTTAAGAAAAACAAAGCACTGCAAGTAGTTTGACTCTAAATTTTGCTGTCATCAAATAGTTATCACTTGCAGTATCAGCTCCTTGCATATTTCTGACAACCAACATCCAACACATCACTTCAGAAATCTTTGTTCAAATCATGTTAGTCAATCTGATTTTGCACTTTTAGTTTCTAGACACCTTTATAATTTTAAGACATTGTTTGTGTGATAAACATGGTATACACCAATAACAAGATCTTCACTTGCACAGAATTCTGTGAACATTTACTCATTTTCATTTATATCTCTGATACCATGTTTACAAATATAATCCTCATTCTGTAACTGAATTTTACTATTAAGATTACCCATAACAATTTATAAATGATGTATAGTTCTATAAATAATTATGATGTATACATCTATAAATAATTAGTATAATTAGATCATTAGTATGATAACAAATGATTTATACCACCATATTATGTTAACCAAAACCATATAGAAAACTGGACTCTGAAACAATTGAGTGAGGAGCCAGTAAGCAGACTACTAGACATGAAGTTAGTCAATTGTAAGTTATAACTTCATAAAGAAAAAAAAAATTGTTTATTATAGTGACTATTGTTTTTAAATTGATTTTTAGCATTGTTAGAATTAATTGAATATAATTTTACATACTCATAAGTTGCTTGGGCAAATTTGGTTTCTTTCTTCTGCAGCTGAGCATCAATTTGCACACCCATTGAAGTTTCTGGAAAATGAACATAGATAAATAGTCTGTTATCTTTCTGAAGCATGAATTTACAAATGTATTTTAATGAAGATGAAATGAATGAAGTGGCCATGAATGTATTTAAATAAAATTTGTTTTTCCTTTGTAGAGATTAAAAATAAAAAAATATAGCCAAATTACAGTAAACAAAAGTTATAAACTTAATCAGATCTCTGCTTTTTCTGTATTTGTTCCACATGAGCTCTGTATCAGGGTTAATAAAGTTTTACCTAAGATTAACAGTTAAGTGCTTATACTTGTAACTTACAGAAGTCTGGCACAAAAACAGAATCTGATTTAGTTCTGTTTGTATTAATAGAGCATGCTCAGAACAGTTGGAAACTTACAAAACAAATTTTATTTGGTTGCATACATATCCCTTTAAATAACCAATGCTGAGGCAAGATTCTCCAAGGGCATTATTTTTTATATCTGGTAAACAGACTTTCATTTAACCACAACATGTACCTTTTCTTGGTTTTTCACAACTGGTTCCATCAACAGTATGAACATCACATATTTCTCTTAAATGCTCATTCTGGTCAACAACTATGCCTTTTGACACTTATTCATCTTTACAAATATGAACTCTTCACACCAATAGCAGATGTACTGGATAGTTGTGATCTCTTCCAACCAGTTATCTTAAATTTCAGTTTTCTAATTTCAGAAATTTATGTTGAACTAAAAATTAAAATACAATTTCATATTGTGCTGAATTCTACACATTCTAATTGAAGGTAAGAACATGTAATGCAGATAAGAAATTAACTATTATATTATCAGAAAATGAACATACAAATCAATTCTAAGTATAAAATTAAATTACACTACATTATATATAGTAATAATTATGTAATTTAAGCAAATGAAATTTCCCTTGAGGAAATAATTACTGAAGCTATGACATGTAAATAATTAGTCTGTACAACTTAATCAGTGATCAAATAAATTTTATTAAACATGAATTAATATTATGTAAATAAGTGCTGTTTAAATAGACAAAACAGTAACTCAAAGGCTATAATTGTAATTACTCGTATATACATACATAACCTTTTTTCAAGGATAATGTTATGTATCTGGAAAATGTTAGGTTTTGTTCTGGTTAATGTTATTCATTTTTATTTGATTTATATCTTTTAACTTCAACACACCCACTAAATTTTACATGTTTTGTATGTTGTTTTTCTTCCTTTTTTATTTACATCAGTTACCAATATGCCAATTATATTATTAATCATTGTTGTGTTTAAAGGTTTGTCATGTTTAAAAATGATGAAGTAATTACTGGTTGAATGTGGTTTTTAGTTTCTTTTAATGAGCACAAACTATTTTACATTTTTTCTGGGTAAATGCATTTTTAATTTTTCATCACTTAAGAATTACAAAAAAAGTGGTGGTTAAAGAAAATAAAAATAAATAGAGTTAAGTATATTTAACATTAATTATTTAAGGACATTTTTATCTTTGGAATATTTTTTTTTTTAAATTCTCATTGGTTTCAGTTTGATGGCCATTAAAAAAAATACTATACTCTATAAAAGTTTTTTTTTTTGGTACTAAACTGTGAGGTTTTACAATACTATATTATAATTTACTGAGTTGGATAATTTTAATTGATGACGGAGAAAAAGAGGTTGCAAAGGAAATAATTTTCATTGAAACTGGCAGAAATTTTGGTCTTTGCTAAAAGTGTACAGTTAATTCATGTAATCATATAACAATATGCAGATCCAAAGTGTTTTCAGCTGTTTTGTTATGGAGTGACTGTATTCTTCTCTAGTAGATGGCAAAGATAGGATATAATTTTCATGAAAATACAACCTTCTTCATATCTATTATCTAAAATTATGGAATCTAGTATATATTATAATGGTAATAAAACATTTAGTTCAGTGCAAAAAGTGTCTTACCTTTGCTGAGGACCATAACTGGAACTCAAAAAAATGCTGCCATATGAATAACTACAATATTTTGTATAATCTCTTATTGAAGTTATATAATATTGAAATTCAATGACAGAAAAATAGGCAAAAAAAAAACTTTTTGATGGGTAAATCTCCATTAGTTTAACTAAACTTTCTAGAAAAATTCTGAAAGAACAAGTATGATGAAACATCAGTTTCTTCCATTGACTGTCAGTTAGAAAGTTAAAATCCCAAAGCAGCTTTAACACTATGCTTTTAATACATTATATGTAAGTAATGCTATAAATTATAAGAAAAGATCACTGTACAAAAAAGATTAAATGTAAGGTATTAAAAATCTTTGTAAAATGAAATTACTTTCATTAATTAAAATAATTGTAGTAACTAAATGAAACAAGATTGTGGATCAATGGTATTAAAATATAACAGGGTACATATTTGCACATCAAGTTGGTTTTTTTTTGTGCATTTTATTAAACATAAAAGCAAACAAAAAAGGATCTTTGAAAGAGGGACATGAATTTCCTCGTTATATCTTAAAATTGTTCCCTTTGTAATCTAAAGTAAATTTCTTCTTTTTTTTTAATGCTTTTATTTACAGTCGCATCAATAATTACAGTCATTAGCGACTAAAGTAACACTATCATATAGTGTTATATAAAACAACAAAAATCATATCGTAAATTTACTTTCTAAATAGAAGAAAAAGTTACTAAATCTGTATCTAAAGAATTTTTCATCTCATCAGTCAGCATAGTATTTGGTACCTCTAAAGGTTTTTGATCTTGTAAGTGTATAGGAAGAAGGAATAACATAGAAAATAATTTACATTAAAGAAGTTAAATTATAAAGCTATACACATAATAGTTACCGCATATGTTGTCTAATGCAAAAAGTGTGATGTATTTTGTGATTTGAACTCCAGATTTTCCAGTTTCACTTTTCAATTTATTAATGAGTATATTGGTATTTGATGAAAATGTATCAACAAACCTTTCTAATACTGTTGGATAAAATGCAGCTTTTATTAATTTTCTTTGTTTACACCATTCATCACCTGAAGTATTATGAATTTAATTAAACAAATTATTATTTAATTTTTCTGAATTTATGGTATACATAAAAGAATTAAGACACTATGATTATTTAAAGATAACATTCAAAAAATTAAAAACTTATTTCTTTACCCATAAACTCATGATAAAATTATGAGTAAAATAGATTATTACAATTAACTAATTACTTGTAATTAAAAATACCATAATGTAAAATAATTGGTATTTCTAGTGATTAGTTATTATTAATTTCCTTATTCTACTTTAACACTAGAAAAATGGATTTTTTTTATTGCTAACGATAGATTTGACAATTAAGGTATTTTATTTGTAACAGTAACTTTCTGAGTAAGTTTCTTCAGGTTATATATTAATATTCTTTATTAATTAATTCTGTTACGTTTTCTGCTATAATTTTCTGTTGTAATTAACACACAAATTATATTAGCTCAGTACATATAATAAACTAATAAAGAATCATGTATATTTAGTTCCATGTTTATTTATTTATTTGGTTCATTTGCTAATTCAACTGTTTATGCTATTGATTAGCTTTGAAAGAGTTTTGGAAGAACAATTTCCATGTATTTTCAAAAAGAGTGGTAATTTATTTTTAATTTTTTTGAAGTCCTATCTTATCTCATTCTTGTTCAATGAATAAACTAAAGAAAAAACGAATATTTATATTATGTAGATATTGTTTAATTTAATTAAATATAACTGATTAGCTATCATAAGTAGTATATGAAGTCTATTCAAAAAATATCCGATGTTAGGTCATAAAAACAAAAATATCTCATAAATTATACCTCTAAATCGACTTTTGTGGAAAAAGTGGTAGCATCTCTACCTTCCATTCAGAAGGTTTTGAATTGATACTTTTCATTCAGTTCAAAAATTCATTTCTCATTATAAAAACACAAGTGGGTAGGTAGCAGTAATTGGCCTAGGCCTATAGTTATAGGAGCGAAATAAATGAATGTATTTTTTTTGTTCTTGGCCATTTCTCCTTTACAGGAAAATCGTGTTAATATTTCCTTTTAACTAAGCCCTTTTCCCATCATTCAAAAATATTATTTCTTGAAGTTTTATTTTACCTGGATTGTTGAAGTTATAATGTTCCCTCATCCCTCAAATTGTAATCATTTATAAAATTTTCAGCTTGGATAAAAACCAGAAAATCAGGCAGTGATATGTAGAAACATTTAAGTATTGGGAACCTGGGAATATATTTAATTAAAATGCTCTGGAAAAGATGCAGGGAATGGGCAACTGCCATAATGTTTATAATGGAACAGTGCTGCATGATGTTATTTTCAGTTGGTCAATTTTCTCGGGTCACTCTTATGCATGTAGCATCATGAAAATGACAAACTTATTTCAGATGAAGATATTCTATGAACTGTAACTTAAATAATTAAATTCCAAACTTTAAAATAACATTAATAACTATTCCCAATACATTTATTACTTTTTATAGTTTGACCATTTTGAAATAGTTATACCATTCTTTTGTAGATTAAAATCACCAATATAAAGTGAACGCAGTGAACTGAAAAAAATAGTTAATTTTATGTTACAAAAAGAAATAAATAAATGTAGCTAAGATGATATTAAAATAATGATTTCATATTTTCCCAACATGTGACTAATTTTGTTTAATAATAAATTCTTTCGGAATAGTTATCAAAAGAGAGATTGTTAGTAAATGTTTAGTTGCCTACAGATAGGATCTTATTACTTACCTAGAAAAATTGGTACCTGATTTTACTATGTTATCTTCATATAAACAAAACAAGTGATACATTTTTATAATTCTTTCATAGTAATAGTAATAATAAAGTTGGTATTGCTAACTAAGCAATAGATCCATAATTTTGAAAATACAGAAGGCTATTCAAAGACTTTTCTTATTACAGATTTGTTCAGTACACTACATAGAGCTTTTCATTCTAGAAATATATTGATAAGAAAATAATAACAAATTAATCTTATTTAATAATTTCATTTTTTATCATTATTTTGTGTAAATGAGTAACCGCAATTTTTATTCTTTTAAAATTCCAACTCATTTTCATACCAAAAAATTACAATTTATCTTTGAAAATCTCCAGATATCTTTCAAAAGGTTTATAAATACACAATATTTTTTGATAAGTAATGCACCAACAATGAAGGCTCAAATATATCTCTGAATATTCAAATTAGCACAGAAAAATATTTTAGGAAAAATTTAAATCTTTTTTTGAATTCTAGAATCAGTTAATTAAATTTTTCTAATACGGTTTGGTAACAGATTTCTTGTAGTTTCACATGACATAAATATGATTAAAATTTTATTTAAAAAAAATAAAAATATACGTTAATTACAGTTTTGCTAAATTATATTTAAGTAATACAAGCAGTGATTATAAATTTATTTTCAAATAAGGAAAAGCTTAGGGAAGCAGCCATATGAGGTTGCACAACACTCCTATGCTAAAAAAAGTGTTAACACAATTATACACAAAGACAGGGAGCAAAGGCTGACTTTGATGAATCATATTAATACAAGGTTATCTAAAGCAAAATGCAAAGCCATTCCTCTTAACTATAGCTAGTTCCAAAGCAAAGTCAGATATCTTTGAACAGACTTCATATGTTCTATTAGGTAAACTTACCGTGTGAAGTTAATAGACCAGATCCTAACCAAGGTTTAGTGATGTTATATACATTAGCTTTCTCTAATAACTTATTGCTGGTCAAAATTGTCTACAAAATTAAGAATAATTATGTCAGTAAATTCTATAAGTTATTAATTAGTATTTATTTCATACTTAAATAAGAATAATCTATTAAGATACTCAGATTTAAAAAAATATGATTTCACTTCAAGAAAGTATCACAATATAACTAACCATTTAACATATAATAAATCATTAATTTAATATAATGATATATTTTATTTTATAATAGCAAATAATTATCATTTAAAAATATATTATATAATAAAATATTATTCATGCAGTAAAAAAAAAAAATTAATTTGTAACCGATCTCACCTTCATTTACATAAAAATGAAATTGCTTAAAACTACAAAATAAAATAGTGATTAAAAACCCAATGACAATAACATGTATTGTGAAAATAAATAAAATTAATAAAATATATAAATAAATATATATATATATATAAATAAACATTTAAAAAAAAAATATTATAAAAATTATTAAAAAGTACAAATTTACCTTACCAGCAATTAATTTTGAACTTATCAAGATCTTTCAGTCCTTAAACCAATGGTTCCCAAACTTTTCCGTGTTGCAGCACCATTTTTCAATTAAAATTTTTCCATGGCGCCCTACCCAAAGTGAAACTATGACTGCTTGTAAGTAAGAGATAAGAATAAATTAAACTAATGTATCTTCAATATTTTTTTTACTTTATTAACATTAAATTAATAATTATAAATGTGTTGGTTAAATTAATTATGAAGATTTACAATATTTTGTGGCATCCCTGTGGAGAGTTTGCAGCTCCCCGGGGTGTCACGGTGCACAGTTTGGGAAACACTGCCTTAGACCATCATCAGGAGATTAAAATATATTATAAAATGAAGTTATCAGGTTGGTATGAAAAATTAAAATTTAAACAGTGATAACTGATTGCTAGTTATCACTAGATTGATTGAAATTTACAGTGTAATCTGGTGGAATAAAACAAAATCAATGGGAACTACGTTGTACAAATGATATTTTATTTGAATTATTATCTCTTTATATCTATATTTAGGGTGTGTTTACTTGTCATATCTTTATCTCTAGCAATTCGTGTAGTGTGCTCCAAGCTTCAGAAAATTAGTATTCTAGACATTCTATAAATCACCAAAATTCATAATACAATAGCCGAGTTGAATCGTCATAACACAAAAGTGAATTTCTGCTTGATCCTTAGCTATGTGGGAATCGTGGGTAAAAAACTTGCAGATTCCACTGTTAAAGATGTATGTAGTCAACAGTCTTTCACCACTCGACTTACCTTGATTATCTCTACTGATTTTATTAATTCCATTGAACATACTCTTCAAAGAAGGTGGTAAGGT
This sequence comes from Lycorma delicatula, assembly GCF_047948215.1. Lineage (NCBI taxonomy): Eukaryota > Metazoa > Arthropoda > Insecta > Hemiptera > Fulgoridae > Lycorma > Lycorma delicatula. The sequence continues at coordinate 44,023,936 of NC_134461.1, forward strand.
GACTGGATTGCTAGTGATAATAAACTCTGACACATCAAAGATATGGTGCTACCATGGGACTTTTCATGCAGAAAAATTTGCTGAGAGGAAGTGGTCCTACGCCGATTGCAATTAGAACACATCAGAGCTACTCATTGATACCTGATGTCAGCAGAAAATGCACCTAAGCAGCAGTCGTATTAAACGACTGCTGCTTAACTTTTTGCCACATCCTTGTAGATTGCATATGTTATGTGGGATTATGTAGTAAATTCAAATTACTGAGAGACATTTTTTGCATCCTAGGAAATTATAAGAATGTCCTAACCAAGTATTGTTACTTCTAAGAGGAATCAATATACTTTATAACATTCAGTGATAACCAACCATAAATTTTAGCTTTATTTTGTTATTCCTGTTACTATATTATCCTAATGGTTACGTTTCTTTTATTAGTTTAATTTTAATTCTGTTATTATCTTTGTTTTAATTTTATTTCATTAACATTTTAATATCCAAGAAGGGCTTTTTTATTATTTTGTTGTTCCGGGTGTTGATAACACGAAAGTGTTTTTCGCCCCCGAAAAAAAAAAATGAAAAAATGATTGAAAAAATTGATTAAATACTGTGCAAGAAATTTAATTGTATTTTTTTTTAAAATCATGTATCCTTACATTCCTTAGGAAAGTTAAATTATATTAACTTCCAAGACATCAGGTTTAGTAACTTCATGCTACACAATCTGTTGAAGTTGTTTTGATTGTAAAAATTGGTACTAATGTAATCAAGATTGGTCTTAAGATTTTATTGCTATTTATACTTGCAACAAAATGGTTACAGGATACAAAATGGTTCAAAGATCATAAAAACAGATGTGGCAATTTCATTGTAAGAAATTATTTTTTTCTACTACTTTTTATTGCTTCCTAAACTGATTTGCTTATATTTTTAGCTGATGGGATAAAATTACCATTGGCTTTTATTTAATGTTCCGTTCCATGTTGAGTCAGTTGGTGCTGCACTCTAGCACCTACTAGCGCTGGCAGGCGAGTTAGTCTAATATGACCATTTGAGAGTCGGATCCCACTTAGAGCAGTCATGATTTGTTTAATATAACATTTCATTCTAGTGCAGAATAGTTTTATTTTGTAGTCTAAAGTCTAACGTGGCTTATAGTGTGTATTGATAATGTTCAATTGTATAATTTTGACTGATGTGTCATTTATTCATCGGTCTAATGTGACATATTTTCGATATTCAAAAAATGTCTAATATAACAAATTAAAATTTAACGATTCAAGAAGAATATGTTTTAGTTCATTTCATCATTTCAACCAAATACAGTCCATACTTTCTCTACAACTTAACATTTAACAATCCTTAACCAAGACTTATTCTTATTTAAAATTAGGTAAACAAATTGTGATCAGACAACCTCATATAGTTAAAAAGATGGTAAAGCAGGATATATATTCTTAAGATCATTCTTGTATGTTTTATCTGGCCTCCAGATAATTTCCTTCCCTTATATACCAGACATCAGTAACTGCCAGTTGTTGACTTCAATTAATAACTTAGTCATCATTAATATCACAACCATCGATAACAATACTGCAGCTAATAGTATAAGTTAAATTTATAAAATTATCTTCATCAAATTTTTGTATAATAACAAACATCATTTTGTTATATTCCTAATTGTAATAAAGAATCAACAGTAGTTACCTTTGTAGACATTAAGTGTAAATTTAAAAATTAAGTGAATTTAGGTGGTGAAGGTGTAATTTCCATTGAAGCTGTTATGCAAGCATTAAATCTTTTAAGGAAATTATTTTATATAGCATTAAAGAAAGAATTCAATTTCCACCAGAGATGCAGCGCTAAAGTTATGTTGTACTATTTTATTTCAAAAAGCAATTATGTCTGTAGGTGTTGCACTGGCCTAGCATCTCTGAGAGAATTTCCTAAATCATGATAACATATTGTGTCACCTCAGCTAGTTACACCACACCAGAAACATAGTATTTATTAATCAATTGTTATGTTTATTTTTCCCTGTGAATGGTGACAAAATCTTACATTTTATTTGTTCATGAATCATGGGTTAGATTAGTTGTGACTGCTTAAATGCTGGTTACTTTTTCATACATTGACCACCTATTTTTTTTCAAAAGCATGGCACAATAAAACTGATTTAATAAGGAACATGTAATTTATTTCATTTATCACAATTTTTATTTTCTCTTTTAAGTTCTAGCTGTATTTGCTGCTATAACTTATCAAATTTAAAAAAAACTCATTCATAAGATTTTTCTCTTCAATATACTGAAGAAAACAATGTGCCATTCAGTGGGAAAGTAATAGTTTTGGAGGGAGATTTTAGACAAGTATCATCCATTATTCCGCATACTTCTAGAGAAACAACAATACTACATAAAAAATTCATAGAGTATTTTATATGGTCAGTGCTTAAAACATTCATGCTTAAGAAACGTAACTGAAAAAATGAAGAATTCTCTAACTTCTTAAATAACATTGAGGATGAACTATATCTTTAAAATACCAGAGGCCATTGAAAATGTGATTGAGTTGTCTATTCAAATTATGCTAATAAATTATATTGTAAAAGAAATATTTGGTACCATTACAAACAGTAGACAGGAGTATGTTATGTAATTACACCATACTGGCTACAATTAATTAACACTGCCATAAAATTATTAATAAACTGCTTAACATTAGGAAACATACACTAGTAACAGAACTCTTATTTTAGAATACAGCAACAACATAGCACAGTATCCAAGTTAATTTCTAAACTGTTTAATTTTGAGAAAATGTTCTCCTTGTACTTTAAAATTAAATTAGGGAATAATTGTCATTCTTTTAAAAACTAATACTTTTTACCTAGTCTTATGAATGGTACCAGGTTAATTGTACGTATGTATGAAAATTGCTGGTCATTGAAAAGACCAAAAAAATGCTCTTCTGGGCCTAGATTTAATATTGTTTATTGACTGTCATTTTTCTTTAAGAAAAGGCAGTTTCCTGTACAAGCTGTCTTTTGAATGACAATTAATAACAGGAACAAACTCTTCAAAAAGTCACATTGCATTTACCACAACCTGTATTTTTTCATTGAAAGTTGTGTGTAGCTTTGTCATTGGCATGTTCATTTTAAGGTGTTAAAAGTACAGATTGGAACCGCAGATAATTGCCCATTAATATTCTGTACAAAGAATTTTTTTTAGGGCCAGTACTAACAACTTTTTAATAATAAATTTCTTAATAAATTCATTTTTTCAGTCTATATGTTCTTTATGTTTAGAAATGTAGGGGTGTTTTCTTAAGGAGACCTCAGACGTTGTCTTTAGGATGTCGTGCAGATATATCCTTAGTTAAACACAAGAGTTGGCTATTTCTAAATTCAAGGGAAACTTAAAATATTATTGGATTTGTCAGAGAAACCCTTTTTATATCCTGCAATTCTACTTAGGTAGCCACTGTGTTTGTCCTAACAATGTTATTGTGGAGTATGAGTATTCTAAAAAATTCAATAATTAAAATAAACTTAAAAAAAATCTGCTTTTTGGAAAAAAATGAAAAAATTCAAATGTTGGAATGTTTCTATAGATAGTTCGGCTGAAATGAGTAGAGGCCATGTTAGTTGACTTTGTGAAGTATGTAAAATTTTTATTTTTATTAGATAATAAAATGGTTAATTAATTAAACATTATGGTAATGGTATTTTGTTTTGTAAATCAACTCTACAATATTTAAATGCAAGAATAAAATAGAAATAACTTATTCTAGCATTTATGATTGTAATTCAAGAGAAAAACCATAAGAAAATACTGATGCACAATCTTTTAACAACTCATCCATTTAAAACAACAAAATTTAATGTTTTAATAACATTCATTCATTTAAATATAGCATACCACTTTCTACATTACCAAACAGACATAATATGGTCATAATAGGTAGTATGATTATAAAACCTCCTTAACTTCACAACTCTGCTGGATAAAATGTTTTTGTTAAGAGAATAAACATATGTAATGTCCTCCTAAATAAAAAATTAGCATTTGGTTGAGAACTATTTTAGAAGTAACAAAATCTCTACATTCCAATAATTGTTTTATAACTACCATTACCTTAGTGTGAATCAGTCATTTTAAAGAAAAAAATATATACTTTTATTTCATTCACGCCAGACAAAAAGATAACCAATTCATGACCCATCCAAATTGCCACCACTGGTCCATATTTGTCTGCAATTCTGATAGAGTTCTGCAGAACGTCTACAAGAAAAATGAAAGAAAACAAATATAATAATTGACAATAAAAAAGAATATTCTTCAATAAGATGCAGTAGAAAATGGATGTAGCAAATATATGCCAGATATGCACTAAAATATACTTATAAAAAAAGAAAATATATCTACTTATAAAAAACGAAAATATATATTAGTTGATGACTACTATACTTAATACCTGGATTCAATTTCCTGTGTGATTGGAATTTTTTACATAGAAAACACCGATAATATTCTGATAGAGTAAATCCCATAAGGAACCTACTTTCTTCATAATTTTTTTTTAAATTGAAAACCATTAATTACTTATGTTATTATGAAGAACTTTGTTTTAAATTGTAAAATGTATCTACCAATTTATATTTTTAATTTTTACAGTCGTTGAATAATGTGTTCTTTATACTCAGTTGCATTTCTGTTATGAAACCTCTAGTTTTTCTTGTAATTATTTCCTTCCAATTACCATTCACTGTAAAATAGCGAGAGAATACTGTTTATTTAACCAATTACTTAAGTAAAAATACACATGCTAGTGAAAATCAAGGAATATTGCAGGCTTCATTAACAACACCAAACTAAGAAATTAGGTGACCACAAATATTACGTGCAGAACTGGCATGCTCTGTCTTGCAGCATGAATTATAACACCAGTCTGTGAGTAGATATTGGTTGGCTGAAGTTGAAAGAAAATCTGAACTATATCAATACAATATCCACAGTAACACTGATTGAATGTACCTCAATATTTTTGAGAAAATAGAAACTAATAATGCTGCTATTTTTCTTAGAACATAACTTCTGTGAATTTAGAGATAATCTGTGTTGATTTCTTGAGATTATGTTCAACCAAAAATAAAAATTCTACTTGCTAAGAAACACTCATGAAAATTAGCATAAGCAGATTTTAATAATTCATTTAGCAATTGATGATTATTTTTGGATTAACATATTAATTTTTAATGACAAAAATGCTAACCATTTGATTTTTCATTATTAATTAATTGTGGCAAAATTTGGATTTTACAGGTGTACAGATTCTAAGTGAAGAATTTAAAAGTTTATAGTTAAACTGTGGTTAAATAAATCTCAGATGATTCAGTGAAATTTGGATGTTGGATGAGTTGTAATAAATAAAGTGAAGGTTTACACATTTAGTATCTTTATATATTCTAACTGTTTGTGTCTTTAGGTGAAAATTGTTTTCTATGACCCATTCCTCTTCACACATGATACCTAACCTTTATTATTCCTCTTTCTACAGGAACAGAAGGTACCATTAACCTATCAGAACAAAAGACGCCATTAACTATGGCATTGTCGTTAAGACAATGTACAGGCTGAAGGCCTTATACTACCATTAGTGTTCATGAGTGGACCATTACCATTAGTGGATAAGCTGGATGAAGTTTACTGGTATACCTTAGAACATACAGTCAGATTTATTCCCTTGCTCCTTCTTAAAAAGTTACATAAAACTTAAGGTTTCATGAAGCTTCCCAAATGATGGGTAAAATATGTAGAACTCAAGGAAGACTGTAGAAAAGCTGTGTTTTGTCATTTTATTCTGTATTATAAATGTTAAAAACAGATTACAATTTATATTTTTTTTAACACTAGTATATGAAACCAATTATTATAAAAGAGAATATAATAGTTTGATTTTGGAGATAATGTATTGAATTTACTGTAATTTTGGAGTATCTAAAGTTTAAAAATGACAATTTTCATTTAATTTGTTAACTTAATTACATTAAAAACCACCTGTAATATTACCTTGCACAGTAATGTCGCACCCTTTCCATGTATTGTAATTACGTGATGTCGTTTTATTAAAACTTACTGTCATTTTATAGAAGGAGAAAAATAAAATTGTTTACTTTAAAAATGTTTTGTGAAAAAAATTTCCTTTAATTAGCACTTACTGCATAATGATTTTTAACAATAGATGTGATCCTTATTTTATTTACAAGCTAATTATGTGTTATCATTGATATTAAAATATGAAATGTGTACTTATTTTTTGTCTCTCATGTAATATATTAATACAACATCTTTAATTTAGTAATAATCATCTACATTTATACTTTCCAGCTATATACATGTTTTTCTAATAATATACATGAAATAAACATTTCTGTTAGTATCCTCCCTTAGATCTTTATGGATGTTTAGTTGTATAATGAAGGAAAATCTTTGGAAAGTTTTAGAAATACCATACAGTATTTCTAAAAATATTTATCAGAAGAGAAAAGATACAATTTTCCCCCTTTTTTTAGATAAACATATATAAATATATCATCTCACCATCACAAGTGTAGCCAAATTCCAAAATATTACCAATAAGAGGCCACTGTTTAGGTGATGGCATATTTGCAGTTAATCTTTTCAGTCTTGATAATCTTGCTTCATAATTATAATAAAACAAACTCAATAAAATACATACTGCTGTAATCGTAAATAGCATCATTTTAACAATCAGCTGTTACAAAACAATCTATAAAAAAAGAAATTAAATTATTTTAAAACCAATAAAAAGAAAGATTTTTAACATTTTTATATTATTTTTTAAAAGTATTATGTTGTTCAATACCAGTTACATAAGAAATAAAATTTTTAATAGTTGTAAATGACAGAAGTAAACAAGAAAAAATGATAAATATGAATGAGGTAGAAAAGAGAATATTGTAGAAATTATTATTGTGCAGTATTGTATGAAATTTGTGGTAGATTTATATAAACTACCCAGTTTGTTTGTTATTTATTAGTCTCGAGTGTAGGATTCAGGTGATACGGTAATCATTTTTATTTTTATTATACTTCATCTCCCTTATGAAAACTTCCATTGTAGACTCAGGGATAGATCTTGGCATAAATGAGTAAAAGGAGATCAAAGCAAAAGAGCCTGAAAGCTTTTTTAAAGTACATTGAAAACCTGGAACTATTTCATCTACTTGTTTATATTGAGTGGAAGTTCAATTGTAAAATAATTTAGATGCACTCAATTAAATAGGTTTATCAGTCTAATTCACAAAGTGTGATTAAGTAGTTAAATAGAGATGGTATTTGGGGTTGTCAAACATCATATGAAAGGGCCATATTATTTTATGTAGATTTCATAAGAAAGCTACCTATTTTAATGGGTGAAAATTTTGACATATCTTTTTGGGTTTCACATCTCCCAGACCCCAAAACCACTGTCAGCTCAAAAGTTTATATGTACATTTATATATATATTTCACTTTCTTGTAGACACAGTAACTGCTATAATTTTACGCCAATTACTTTCAAATTGTTCCTTAAAAATAACTAGTCCCAAAATCTCGGTGAGTTCGTTAACGACCAAAATTGGACTATGGCAGTGGAAATGGCACTTTTAAAAAAAATCTCTATAACTTTCTTATTAAGTAAAATATCGAATTCGTTTAAAGTTCCTACTATTGTGTGGATAAGGGCTTAAAACTTATGTAAGTAAAGTTTTTTGATATCACCAACCACTGGCCCAAGGGGTGGAAAATGGCGTTTTGAAGACAATAAAAAAATTATATCTTCCATAACGGGCAGAGTATCGAATCAGTTTAAAAAGGTCATTAGTCCTCTAAACATTACCTAAAACTTTCGTCTGAAACAATTTTTGATATGACCAACCCTTACAGCAAGAGGTGACCAAACTTTACTGGAATTATAAGAAGATGGGGCTTGTTGAATGCTAAACATGTGAAACTTTTTTCCACATGCAACCATTATCGTAAAATTTGTATCGTATTTAGTAAATTTAAATCTGTTATCAGAAAACGATAACTGACGAAAAATGAAACAAAAAAAATATAGGCTTGATAATATCCTCCACACCTAATGAAATTGCCCAAATAAATTTGTAATAATGTACAAATAACGTATACTAATGTAATGAAATCATTGTCATATAGTACAAAAATGTAATTTTGTGTCTATAAACGACATAAATCCGGAAGTCGAATCATGGTACCTACCCATTACAATAGGTAGCTTTCTTATGAAATCTGCCTAATATTAACTTCAGTTTATCTACATTGACAATGTAATTTTTCAGTAAAATAAAATTCTACCATCATTATTTGTATAAAATTTACAGATAAATAATTATCGAAGTCGGTTTTTTTAATAAAAAATAAGTCTTGAACATTTAGACATATCCCACATAAGCATATTACATTAATATATGAATACATATGGCTCAAATAAACGAGACTCAATGCTCCTTAGATTTTAAACTAGTTAAAAATCAAATTAGTCAAGAAAAACACAGTTATTTCCTTGCTTAAAAATTTAAAAAAAATATTTTTATAAGGTGCCCGATAAGATAAATTATTATTTAAACAAAATTAATTTTAAATTTTACAACGTTATTAACTTCTAACCTTTTGCAAACGTACACACACGCGCGCGCGATAGAACATTTATGAAAGATAAATAAGGACATATGAATATTTGTGTTGAGGTTAAACGATTAGGATACAAGAAGAATTAGTGTAGAATAGGACTAACATCTAACTCGTTATATGACTGATTAGATAAAAAAAAGTATTAACATATTTTTTTAACAATTACAATAAACCATAATGTAATAATTTCATGAAAACCCTGACATCATCAAAACAACATAAATATTTATCAATAAAACTCCTGCAGGTAACTGTTGAATAATTTAAACCAAATGTAAATATACTCCTACATTTTTTATATGAGATAGAAGGTTATTAAAATATAAATAAACTTTGATGGGAAGATCAGAATTAGTTTTCAGGCAATTTATTTTTATGATAATATGGTGAAAGATTGGTTTACTTAATCCCGTTTGCTTTGATTTGAAAATATATTTTATTTTGAATTAAGAAAATTTGTTTTATATTATCTTTAGTAATTGTACCCTAAAACTTAACCTCGTATAATAAACGCAGGTAAAAATCGCCGTAGTAGAGTTGTAAAATAACTTATGAAATACTTCTACATTAATTCTGCAAAGGAAAAGACAAGGCGGCAAAGCCTCTTACGTCTATTTTACTTTCCTGGCAAATATAGTTAGAATAGAACTATATATATTAATTTTTTTTCAAAATCCGTTAATGCATTTTAGAGGAAAACTTTATAAAAGGAAATCTGTTACCTACAATGCATGTACAAATAATCCAAAAAAGTATTTTAAAAAAAATCAACTGTCCTCTCTTAAAATTGTAATATGTGTTTTTTTCTGTTTTTTGCACATATCCTTTCGGTTTAAATATTTTTTCAAAAAACTATTTAAAGTTTATACTTTATATATAGAGCTATCGAGAAATGATTACAATTTTTAAATTATAGACCCTGGAAAATGCAGAGAATGTTTTTGAAAATTCTATTTTTCTTATTTTAGTCTTTGTTAAAGGGGTTGTTAGATTTAGAGAAAACCTTACTTACGAAAATTTGTTAAGGTTGACGTATATATGAATACTTTTAGAAAAATAATTCTTGTAATTTATTCCCCACTTTTAAAAACACAGATGTGGACACTACATGAATGACTTTCTTGTACACCTATTAAATTACATATAATAATTTTTTTATTAATATTATTACTTTATAATCGTATAACACGCGAAAAAATGTGTTTTAGAGCCCAAAATCAACAAACAGCATAGACCGCCGTAAACAACAATTTGACGTTTGTAAGACAGACGTCATGCGCTCTGATTGATGTTTTATGTCACGTGACCAACGGGCTTTATTTTTACTTTAAAATATTAGTTTCTTTAGAAACTAATTAGTTTATTAAAATAATTAGTTTTAGAAAATATTAGTTTCTTTAAAATATTAAATAATCTTAAATAAATTAACAAATTAGGTTCATTTTTAATATTTTTAGATTAAAACCAATTACAGGAAAGAAAATTCTACTAAATTTTCCCTTACTGTAATCTAAGCTATTGAAAGGGGCAATTGCTGAATCTAGTATGTTAATTTATTGCATTTTCTATTAGGATTTGAATCGGCATGGTGAACCATCCCAGAAATGAGATCATAAAACATTGGAAATGTTCTATATCTTAACATAATATTAATTAGATAATGTATATTAGATATTTCAATTAGAAAACGAAAATCTCAGACAGCAATATTAAAGAGCTTGCCTAATCTTTAACGATGGTAAATTGAACACAATTCATAGCGAATTAAGGAAAACTATGGATCTATGTGTGATCTCTATATGAATCATGAAAAATTTATTTTTAACGCAAATAACCCAAAAAGTAACTTGGTAAGATTTTTATCCTATGAATTAGCAAGCAATTACTAAAGAAACTATTTTCTAGTATTTCTTCATCACGAATAAAAAAAATCCCTTTCGGTACGCCGGAAGGCGGAGGTAGATTTCACCGATGCTAAGTAGGCGATAAAAAAGATTTCCACCTTAAAATTAAGAAAACTTCAAATTTACGTAATACGGCAATGGTTGCATGTGAAAAAAGTTTCACATGTTTACCATACGAAAAGCCCATCTTCTTAGAATTCCAGAAAAATTTGGCCATCCCTTGCCATAAGGGTTGGTCATATACAAAATTGCTTCAGACAAAGGTTTTAGGCAATGTTTAGAGGACTAATGACCACTTTAAACCGATTCGATACCGTGGCTATTACGGGAGGTAAGATTTTTTTTGTCGTCAAAACCCCATTTTTTCACTCCTTGTGCCAATGGTTGGTGATATCAAAAAACTTTACTTACATAAGATTTGGGCCCTTATCCAAATAGTAGGAACTTTAAACGAATTCGATATTTTACTTAATAAGAAAGTTATAGCAATATATATATATTTTTTTTTTTCGAAAAAGCCTCCCCATTTCCATTCCCATGGTATGATAACGAACTCGACCAAGATTTTCTGACGAGTTATTTTTAAGAAACAATTTCAATGTGGTTGGCGCAAAATTACGACAGTTATCGTGTCCACAAGAAAGTGTAAAAAATATATATATATAAATATAAATATATATAAATTGTAATGTATATATAAACATTTGAGCTGACGGTGGTTTTGGGGTCTGGGGGATGTGAAACGCGAAGATATATCGAAATTTTTGAAAGTCAAATAGTTGTCTTGTGAACTCTACCGAAAACATTAGATTGTCGAAAAATATAATGAAATAAACTATTTTGTAATTTTGGGGTTTTACCAATTGGAGTTTTACAAGCTCTTAAAATTGGATAATTCATTCGGTTTGAGAAAATAAATATTTTACATAAAAATAAAAACAATAATTTATTTTTTTATTATTAAAGATCTTTTACTGATTTTCAATAAAAGTCAATTTAAAACCATGACCTCTTTTATATTAGAGAAAAACATCGGGCTTTAAATTATTAAATATCATGTCTTTAATTTTCAAGTCATTTAAATATAAAGTGATGCGTTGATATTAAAGTGTAAGTTGCCCACTATAATATTAAAACACTATTCGTATTGTATTATATTATAATATTAAATTTAAACTTGTTTTAATATTATAATTTATTATAAGCGTGTCATTATAGTGTATTTATGGTATTTTTTTTATAAATTTTGTTTTTATAAGGTAGGCATTTTTAATATTATTATGTTATATTAAATAAAATGTTTTATCTCTTTAATTTTTAAATAACAAATGTAATAATATATTTTTTTTTATTGCTTTAAACCGGAACACTCGTTTATAATTCTATTTTGTAATATGTCGACATTAGAATACAAACAACAAATATACATACATACATATATATATATATATGTATATTATGTAAGCTATTACTTCAGAGGATGAAAATGAGGATGATATATATGAATGTAAATAAGTGTAGCCTTGTACAGTCTCAGATCGACCATTCCGGAGATGTGTGGTTAATTGAATCCCAACCACCAAACAACGCTGGTATCCACGATCTAGTATTCAAATCCGTATAAAAGTAACTGCCTTTACTAGGATTTGAACCTTGGAACGCTCGACTTCGAAATCAGCTGATTTGCGATGACGAGTTAACCAGTAGACCAACCCGGTGGTTTTACCAACTTTAAGCCTGCTACTCTTCAAGATCTGCGAAATCGAATTGTTACAGCAATCAATTCAATAACCAGCGACCATTTACCAATAAAAATAATTTGGGGCCAATTAAAATAATTTATAAATCTCGAATTTTACATCCTTGTACGAAGTAAAGGAAGTATTGTGATCGAGAAAAATTTCGGTTTTCAGATTTCGACGGAAATTTCCATTTCATCATTCCTGAATCCATTTTTGCTACATTCGGCGTGACGTCTGTACGTACGTATGTGCGTATGTATCTCGCATAATCCAAAAACGATTAGGGGTAGAATGTTGAAATTTTGGTTGTAGGACTGTTGTAATATCTAATTGTGCTCTTCCCATTTTAATTGCAATCGACTTGACCAAAAGTGTCCAAAAAGCCCAAAATCCAAAACATTTGGATTTTGGAGTTTTTATTAACTGCAGTAATAAGCCCTTTTTGAGAGCTTTTCAACTATATATCATGTGATACTTATTTTTATTGGTTCCAGAGTTATAGCCAAATAAAATTTTAATTAATGAAAAATATTCGAGATCTTACAAGCGGAAGGCACATCGCTTCGAATCCGACTTCGTATACATATATTCTTTTTTAATTTTTTTTTTTTTTTTAATTTAAATATATTTATTTATTAATAATTATTAACCTCTGATTATAAAGAAAATTACAATAAATAATAATTCAATGATAATAAAAAAAAAAATCTGATGTGGACTCCACATAACTTCCTTGTACGCCTATTAAATTACTTTTATACGTTTTTTTAAATGAAAAGTACATAAAATTTTATTTGAAAAATAACTTTATATTTGTATTTTTTTTTATTGTTAATATTGAATTATTTATAGTAAAACGTTTTTTACAATCAGAGGTTAATAATTATTAATAAATCAATATATTTAAATTAAATAAAAAAGGAGAGGAAGTTTTTTCGAACCGATGTGCCTTTCCCTTGTAAGATCCACATATTTCATTAATTAATCTTTCATTTGACTATAACTATGGAATCAATGAAAATTAGTACCACTTATAATATGTCGTTGAAAAGTTCTTAATGCTGGCTACAGTTAAAAATTTTGGGTCTTTTTTGGACACTTTTGGTCCAGTCGATTGTACTCAAGAGGGGAAGTGCACAACTAGATTTTACAGCAGTTTTAAATCCAAAATTTCAACATTCTACGGCTAATCGATTTTAAGTTATGCGAGATACATACGTACGTACGTACGTACAGACGTTACGCCGAAACTAGTCAAAATGGATATTTCCGTTGAAATCTGAAAACCGAAATTTTTGCGGTTACAATACTTCCTTTACTTTGCGCAAGGAAGTAAAAATATGAAAAAAATCAAAAGTTTTTAGTGAAATAAAATTTTATGTACTTTTCATTTTAATTCAAACATTTTTACAGAAGTTAATAATAATTATTATTAATAAATCAATATATTTAAATTAAAAAAAATAATAATAAAATTTATGTATATGAAGTCGTATTCAAACCGACGGTGTCCATGGTTACAAATCCGACACGCTCTCACTTACACCACATAACTGTTTGAGAGAAGTGAAACAAAATTAATATGTAAATTAATATAAAATACTGATACGGACTTCACAAAAAATGTGATGCAATGTGTTGTCCACCATAATGCAATTGTGTATCTGTTCACTTTATTAAAGAACTGAAGGATCGTATCTCACTTTCAAATGAAATAAGTTTAAATGATGTGCAACAAAAAATATGTATCTAATAGGCGTACAAGGAAGTTTTTTTTTGTTGTCCACATCAGATTTTTTAGGTAGTTATAATCCAAAACATTAAACAGCGCGATAAGAAATTCTGATTCATAGTAAGAAAGTTTATAACATTCGAATAATAAAATTGAAATTTCGTAATAGTTATTATCAATTACTTTTATAATATACTTCAAGAAGAAGCAAGAATTAGTTTTACACTGAGAAAAATTAACATTTACAAACACTGCTACCAATGATTAATAATATGGAGTGATAATTATCAATAAATATAAATGTTTTAATATTTTTAGTCAAACTAAATAAAGAATAAATAAACTGATAAAATTAAGTAACAAATAATTATAATGAATTATTTAAAAATAAAAATTAATACTAAATATATTAATAAAAGAAAAATATATTTAAAAATATATAATATAATTAATAAAATAAAAATAATGTCATAGTTTAATTAAATAAGTACAAAGATAAAAGATTAGTTTTTTAACATAAAATTTATATCTATCGTTAGTTTTCAAATTTTCCAGTCTCCATTTCTTGAAATAATATAAATTCGAATCTTACTCTTATCTACTTTTAAATAAATACCTTTACTTACTCCTTTTCGATGAATCTTCTCTAGCAAACAACTTCCTTCTCCGAAGAGTAAGCTGATAATTATTATAGACTGCGCTATCTGAAAGCAGCCCAAGGTGATATGATAATCCTACCCTACTAAAGGGTATTTGTATGTGTGTGTGTGTGTGTGTGTGTGTGTGTGTGTGTGTGTGTGTGTGTGTGTGTGTGTGTGTGTGTGTGTGTGTGTGTGTGTGTGTGTGTGTGTGTGTGTGTGTGTGTGTGTGTGTGTGTGTGTGTGTGTGTGTGTGTGTGTGTGTGTGTGTGTGTGTGTGTGTGTGTGTGTGTGTGTGTGTGTGTGTGTGTGTGTGTGTGTGTTATCCTTAGCTTAGCACCGAATATACCGATCACTAACGGAAAATCCCTATTCGTCAATACACGTCTCGTGGTGGTCAGGTATATAATACTTATATTATTATAATATATTTATTACTTGAACCTGTTATAATTTATACTTATAATACATATTTATTTCTTTAATTGATATATATATATATATATATATATATGCGAAATATATATTAATAATATATTTTTTTATTAATGTAATTGTTTTTCTTCATAAAATAATGAACTATAACCAAAAAGTAATAACTCAAATTAACCATGATACAACTGGAAAACTGTTTCTTTTGACTATCTTTCATCATCCTTTTCTGATTTCATTTAATTTTCATATTCATTATTCATCGAATATTCATTTTAACTAAAAAAAGGAACTGCTAACACTTTTTTTTTGTTATCAATACTAATGTTTTAATTCACCTTATGAATTCATGTTTTCTATTATTATTAGATATTGAATTTTTATTAATTTTAAATATATTTTTATAGTTCTATTTAGAGCCCATTACAGAATACTCTGACTGAATTATGTATAGTTTTTCTTTTAAGGGGATTCTTATTCTAATATTGTTAAATATCATCTTTTCTTTAAGAAGTAATAAATTTATTTTTTGTTACAAAACCTTTTTTTACAAAGTATATGAATTCAGAATTACTATTTATTATTAAATAGTAATTCTGAATTTCGGAATTAACCAGAAAAAGCAATAGCTTGAAAAATGACCGACCAATAACCGAAAATCGATGATACAAATTGTCCATTAAGAACCAGTAAAGTGTATTTTACTTCTTGTGATGAAAATAGGAATAAATGTTTACGCTAATCGAGAACGAAACTATTCGAACTGTGTATAATAATCAGTCTAAAGTATTTTTTTTAGTTTCTTCAATTTTTTTTTGTTGCTAGAATAAACATTTTAGATACGAAATGGTTGCAGAATTAATAACACAATTCTCAATTATTTTCTTTTATGAAAAAAGTTAGTTATTAAGCTTTAAAATCATCGGTAAATATTATTTTCATAAAAGAAAATAATATTTTCATAAAAGAAAATAATATTTTCATAAAAGAAAATAATATTTTCTTATGTTTAAATATATTTAAAATAAACGGATTTTATTTTAAGCTTTTCCTTAATCAATTTTCATCATTAAAAAAAAAATTACACAAGACGTAATCAATTTTGAACACCAATCCCATTCCGAGACGCACCACCAGGGCAACCCGCTCGGAGGACCTACTTGCGGAGGCCATGCCATAGGCACGCCGGGATAAGTCCATTTTATATCTCTTTGGAAGCGATGTAAACAAACCGTTCCAGTGCAAGGTTAGATTAGTAAAATAATTTTTAAGGTGGCCAACATCTTCTGTTTTCATCGTTTTTCCCCTGATACAATTAAGCCTCAGGAGCGGTAATAAAATTTAAGATATCGAACTTATGTATAAACATTTAATTTTACATGTTATCTTTATATTATATACAATTTTTTATTTGTTTATTAATAATAGCTGTTCTGTGCTGAAAATTATCAGTGGCTCTATGATACAGCCGCCTAATTATAGAGTTTTATATTTCTTTATATCAGTTACAAACAAAAGTAGAATATTTGAAAAAGTAATTTATTATATATATTTTTAATTATTTTGAAAATTATTATCTGAATGACTATTTGATTGCTTTAACTGAACCTATTATTATTTTTTTTTTAGTTATACAGTATTTACATTTTCGTTTTTGTATTGTATTTAGGTATTTCGTTTTTTAAGTGATATCTGTACTATGATCATTATGAATCTTTGTTTTAACTAATTTTTTTTTGTAAGTATAGGTTAAGAAACAAGATGAGAAAAGTTGATCGAGTATAGGTTATCATTTAGGTAAAAACATATCTAAAGTTTCCTCTTTACTGATAAATTAGATTATACACATCAATATATTTTTTATTACAGGTAGTTTTAAAAATTTTACATACTAATGATATCAATGCACATGAAAAGAATTCATCGGTTGAACTCTCAAGCTGTAGTAGTATAAATCAATTAAAACTTTGATCGAAATAGAAGTACAACAAAGGTATCTTAAAAACCAATAATTCTGAAATTTTAGTGTAAATGAGTTTTTTAAATTTGTAAGTATGTAATAATATATGTAAGTATTTAACTTCATATATGTTGTGTTGTGAAAAACTGGATTTTTTACTTTCACTATCTTGCCCAAGTATAATCTCTGTAATTTATAGTTAATATTACACCTTTGTGCAATTTAACTGAAACACGTAATATATTCTTGAATTTCAGGGTAGATCAAAGTGTTTTCAGTTGTTTCTGTTTAAATATCAGCTCAATTATACAGAGTGCTCAGAGTTTAATTTGTAGTTCAGAAAAGTACTCTTTTTGAGTCACTTTAATTTATTGTTAGTTATGCGTTTTTGTATATTTGTTGTGTGAATAAAGAATTTCTTCCTAGGGATAAAATCTATGACTTGTTACCTAGGATGTAACACCTACAAAGAGGGCTACTATAATTGCTTTATGTAAATAAATAATGAGATATATCAACTAATGTAAATTTAAATACAGTTAATAGAAGAACCATAACTTAGAAAATGAAACTGATTCAATATCACTTAAACTTATAAAGAATATTGTGGGAGAAAAAGGGTACCAATTCAGTAAATAATGCATTTTTGATAAGGAAAACGTAGATCTTATACGAAACAACTTTGACTTTCACAAGGATGTTTGTTTTTAAAAATTTACTTTGTTAATTTCAGCTTCTGTAAGAGCAGACTTGCAGAGGCTGAAGTCAAGTATATGACTCAATAGTTCGTTGGAAATTTTGAAGGATTTTACAACATAAAAAAAAACAAATTTGTACATTTGTAATGATAAAAAATGAATTTGAGAAGAAAAAATAAAAAGATTGTACTCAGTAAGACTGGAGAAATGTATTATTTTCTGATCAGTCTCAATCTTATGTTCAGGGAATAAGTGAACTGAATGTACAAAAACCTGATATTAAAAGTTAAGTCCAAAAAGTCAAGAACCAGACCGAGAAAAATTCTTTAAAAATGATTTTTTTTGAATTTAAAGAACTCCTTAGGGTATCAAGTGAAAAAGAATAATTGGTGCTCGTCAAAACCATATTTAAATAATTAATTGCCATAGATCACTGAAGTTTAACAATTCTAGTGCAATTTTCCTCTATCTGCATATCTATTATTAGATGATACACATTCAACTCTTTATACATGTGTGTAAGAAATATCCAGATATTTGTGATGGCATTATTATGTCAGACATTAGATTTCTATTAAATGGACAAATGGCTAAAAATTTGATATGATAATGATGAAATTTATTTAAATGATTTTTGCTTCAATTTTAGCAGATTTGCATTCTACAATATTTTCATAATTTCATTCGTAGTCAATATCGATAGACTAATTCACATAATATTCTATTTGTCTCCAGGTATCTAGTGCATCTTTTTTGACAAGAATTGATAGAATTGATAAGGCAGAATGTGTTGTTAGTTAGAACACAACAGATTGGTAGCTCAGAACATTATCAAGGAGAACAGTATTAACAGTAACAGTAGTATTGAAATATAATTGGTTACGCCTGGCTTCAAATTATCAATCTTCCTCACAAGAAAACCACTCAAGTTAAACATCTACCACCACTCTGACACCCATGATCAATATGAAAAAAATTTTTATCAGCCTGTTATTAAAAAATTAAAATACTATTTAATTCATATGTAGCTTTTTCAATTCACCAATCTGTGTAAAATTTAATTTTAATTTTTCCATTGAGAAGGAAATCACAATTCAACCAAAGAAAATTATTTTTTGTAAGACTTTTCTCATCAGATATTTGAAAGTTAAAAGTCCAAACAAACAAAATCATAAAAAATAAATGCATTTGTTTCTGTTCTTTAAAAATTATAAAAAACAAAACATTTATTTATTAATCAGTATAATAAAAATTGATTGAAGCTTTTAAAAAAGCAACTTAATAATACTTCTTTTTTAAATACATTAGACTGTACTTCTAAAAGATATTTTTAATACTGTTTTTAACTCTGTCTTGTGATCAAAGAAGTTTGGCGGAGTGACACAGAAAATATCTTCTGGAAACTCATTTCCATATATTTATAACTACCAGTCACTTAAATTATGTTTATAGAAAACATATAAAAACCATAAAATGTGTTAAATTACAGAATAATGAATTGCAGTTTACATATAAAAATAATTAATGATGTTAAATTTAATGATATGTTAGAAGCAAAACTATCATAATAGTAATTCTAAAATTACTTACTGAATTATCAATAAAAAAATCATGTTAACAGAAATATTCCACATAAATAAAAAATGTGAATTATTATCATGAAAATATATTATAAATCAAATCGTATACTTGTTCTTGTATTTATACTAGTTATATTGACTTTCAGTTCACTCCACACTTCACTGAAGTCAGTCTGAAACTCTCAGAATTGACACAGCTCTATAAACGTACAAATGTTTACTCGTTGCCTATTGAAGGCCAGGTAGCAGTAACACTCTGAACCAATTACAGATTAATTTAGAGGAATTCAGTACACTGAATCTTCTGTATATTTAACTTCAGTAGTAATACGATTTTACTCTTTAATATTGATGTAGGTGCAAAGGTAACTGTTACAAAATTGTTATTTATGCTCCAGGAATGTTTAATGGATTAACAGCATTTCAAGTGTACCCTGCACTATTTTCAAATACTGAATCGTAAAGTCCTCTACCATAATGAGTAAATGAAAAATGTAAATAAATGGTGTTATAAAAAACAGTAGGTAATTGAAATCCATTGGAAGTTAATTGTAGATCCTGGTAAGGCATGGAATTTTTCACACATGCTACGAATCATTCATCTCATCCTCCGATAAGCAATATCTAATGGTGGTACCGGAAGTAAAAAAAATTAAATGTTTAATTGTAGAATATGAATTTTATGCAGAAATTTTTTTCAATTATAATTGTTGTTGCATACATGAAGTAAACCTGGTAA
The DNA here is from genome assembly GCF_047948215.1 of Lycorma delicatula. Classification (NCBI taxonomy): domain Eukaryota; kingdom Metazoa; phylum Arthropoda; class Insecta; order Hemiptera; family Fulgoridae; genus Lycorma; species Lycorma delicatula. The sequence goes on from NC_134461.1 coordinate 44,044,080, forward strand.
TTGACGTATAACTTCTTTTGTAGTACATCTCATGAAATTATATCCAGTAGATTCTTTGTTATTTCTATTTCAGTTACAGCATTTTTTTTTTTTTTTCAGTAATTTGCTCAATTAATTTTTAATCTCATGTAATTGATTACCTTGATAAGTGAGTCCAAAAAGTCCTACTAAAATAAATAAATAATTTTATTATATACCAGACCCGTCAATGCTTCACTATTGCTAGATTTGAGTATATATATATATATATATATATATATATATATATATAGATTAAATGAATACTATTGAAAGTTTGATAAAACATTAACATAATGAACATTATGAACAAATGGAACATTATGGAACCCATTTTAATTTGTATGATATTCCCTTTTTTTTCCCCTTCCTTCTCCATATTTTCTTCTTTCCCTCCCCGGTTCTATTTCATTTATTTCCTTTCCCTTTTCCTCTTTTCTTTTTTCCTGTTTTTCCTTTTCCCCGTTTTTTCAGTTTTCCCCTTCTCCCCCCTTTTTCCCCTTGCTCAGTCCAGCAGTTTTTTATTCTACATTGGACACATATGGGAACCATTGAAATGAAATCGTAAAATATTTAGTATAGTGTGTATTGCTTTTATGTTACAGATAATGCTGTAACAAATAAATAGTGTTCAAAAAGTGATGCAACCTTATGAAAGAATGTTTCCTTCTTTTGTTGCGAGTTTAATTGAGGAAAAATGGGTTACACAATGCAGCAGAGCATGTTTATTGTGTCCCAATATATTAGATGTGCCAGTTATGCACAGACCCACAATACCTTCACAGAAAAGTACGGCATGGATGCACCAAATAAGTTCCAAGAGACAGAAAGTGTGGCAGATGCAGCTGAAAGTGGTAGACCGAAAGTGCTAACACCAAAAACGTTGATGGACGTGCAAGCTGCATATTTTGTTAGTCCCAAGAAGTCTGTACGACACCTGTCTAGTCAGTTTAGTCTCTCTGTAGGTAGTGCCCACATGACATTGCACAAGTATTCAAAGATGCATCTGAACAGAATTCGTGTTGTTCACGAGTTGTTACCTGCAGACAATGGAAAATATGTAGCTTTCTGTCAATGGTTCATGTCATCTAATGCCAGATGGAGAAGAACTTAACTGGTTTTGGTCTGATGAGACATGGTTCCACCTTGATGGATACATGAATGCCCAGAATTCACGCATTTGGTGTATGGAAAATCCACCTCAGCTGTACGTAAAAAGTGGATGTTTGGTATGTAATATCACGTAGATGAATCTTCATGACATTTTTTCATGGCACAGTGAACAGTGAGTGCAACTTACAGATGGTGCAACAATTTATAAACATTATACCTGCAGATTGGATAGAGTACATTAGCAGCAGGACAATGCTACAGTTTATACAGCCAACAACATTATGAATTTCTTAGATCAATGTTTTCATGAAAAATTGATTTCTAAGGGGTTGCGGCCCCTCAGTCTCCTGATTTATCCCCTCCTGACTTTTTCTTGTGGGGATGATATTGCATTTTGATAATTTTTATAAATACTGTTAAAGTTACTACCTTAAGTTAAAGTATATGGTACTTCATACTCATTTTCAACAGGTACACATTTTATTTTGTTTATTTCATTGTTATTCCTTTTCTTTTTATGATGTGTTTGTTTGATTGCTCTACTACACAGAAGTACTTTCATGGTAAAATTAAGGTAATATATTTCTTATCTCGGTATTCTGTACTATGTGGTTTATATTAATGGAATTTAAATTATAATTTAACAGTGCAGAGAAATAATATGACTCATAAAAAGATTGATTTCAGTAAAATTTTATTAATATATATTAATATATATATATAAGTACATATACATAATACTTTTTCATGTCTAAATTTACATTCATTGATTGACAGATAATATTATAGGAATGGAATATGGATTTTGGTCACACATTAAAATACATGTAGCTTGTATAGTCAGATAATTGGTATAGGGGGAAGACAGCCATGTCACAGGTGTCTTTTACACTCGGATTAGTACCATTTCATCCATACAATATTGTACATACAGTAGATACACACCTTGTTACAATGATAATATGCATGAATATTTATATATAGTTAAAACACAATCACAGATATATCAGCCTGTACCGATCAGTGTCAGTGGATGCTTACATGACAAGTTTCGATTATATCAAAATAATTAAATTAAAAAAAAAAATCATTTTGTATTATATTAACTATAAAATTTGTTACAGGCATTGTTTTTAATAACACCATTAATCTGAGGTTTTAAAATCTTGCTAAGTAGGATTTTTCAAATTTATTCCTATGTTTATTTTATTTTACAACCTTAAATCTCTCAAAGTATACATCAATTTTTATCAAAACATGAGTTTAGCAGGTAGATTATTTTATATTTAAATAATATAAAATTAAAGCTGTTTATTTTTTACTTCCTTATACAAAGTAAAGAAAGTATTGTGATCACAAAAAATTTCGGTTTTCAGATTTCAATGGAAATAACCATTTTGACTAGTTTTGGCGTGATGTCTGTACGTACGAATGTATGTATGTACTTCGCATAACTTAAAAATGATTAGTTGTAGGATTTAAATAAACTTATTATAAATAAGTACTTATTATAATAGAACTATTTTCATTAGTTCCAGAGTTATAGCAAAATGAAATATTTGGATCTTATAAGGAGAAGACACATCGGTTTGAACCAGACTTCATCTCTTTTTTTTTTTTAACCTGTGATTGTAAAAAAAATTTACAATAAATAGTAATTCAGTAATAACAAAATATGAAAAAATATTATTACTTACTAAACAACTAAAATTTTATGTATTCATTTAAAAAAATGTGTATATGTAATTTAACAGGTGTACAAGTAGGTCATGCTTCCCCATGTCAGATTTGGTTAAATATCTGATTATTCGTTTTTATTTTATTTTGTTAATGGTTACATCATAATTTAAAAAAATATAATATTAGATATAAGACATACACTTATTTAACAAGTAATAAATGGACTTTTATTCTATCCTAATATTTCAGATAAGATTGTTGCATTAATAAATAAATTAGATGTTAATAACTAATGTTTTAGCAATTGTTTAACTGTCCACTTATTAAAGAGTTGGAGGATCATACCTCACTTTCAAATGAAATAAGTTTAAATAAAGTGTAAAAAAAATGTGTATTTGTAATTTAATAGGCATATAAGGAAGTCATGTGATGTCCACATCAGATTTTTAAATAAAATAATTGTAATTAAGAAATTAAACACTTTAGAATTAAATTCGCTTTATTTTTAACATAAGTTCATTTTTACACAATAACCTATGTCAGTTATTGAATAATATATATATATATATATATATATATATATATATATATTAATTTATCTCATAGTATTTTAGTTTTATTTTAATAATCAATTTTTGCGATTTAAATAATATGAATTAAGTTATTAATTCATTGACATATTTATATAATTTGAATTTAGTTGTAATTTTTATTAGATTATGTAATTAATGAAATTTTATTTATAATTTAATGTTAAAAAATATGAACTTGTATTTTAAAAATTGTTTACATTATTTCTTACAACATAACCTTTCATTTTTATTTCAATAAAAAGCAAAAGAGTATGAACATGAGTAACCATTGTTTGGAGATACCTGTAGTTAAGAAAAATTATTTTCTTAGTTACAGTTGATGGCAAACTTTGATCTACATTTGTAGATCAAAGTTTGTCATGTTCATACTCTTTTGCTTTTTATTGAAATAAAAATTAAAGGTTATGTTGTAAGAAATAATGTAAACAATTTTTAAAATACAAGTTCATATTTTTTAACAATATATAGTGTAATGATATGAATATCATTACACTACAATCTACTGATAGATGAATTTGATAAATTAGTAGTAGTAGTAGTCTATACTTAATATGTGAATTACAATTCAGAAATAATTGCATTTTTATACTGCTTTTCAATGTAAATAAATATTAACTCTGGTCATAATATTAAGAATAACAGTATATTACAATTTAATTTTAAATTCAATTAATACAACCTAATTTAATTATTAATATAAACTTAAAATATCAATTTTTTTAACAAAGTAACTTTTATATATTTTTCCTGTCTACATTTTTCATCAGGGATTTTTTTTTAAATGATGAATAAATTCATTCATTCACCACAGAAAATTGTGAAGTAAATATGTGGAAATGTAGATATGGAATTTTGTAGCATATAAAAAATTCATCTTGGGTTCCCGGATTTGAATCCGGGAACCCAAGATGAAAAGCTGAGACATTACCACTTCATCACGGAGATTAGCAATTCCAAATTGGTTAGTTATTTTTTTTCATTCTTATACAGCTCTGATTTGTTAGATGTCTTCGATGTCTTTGATGAATCTCCAATATCATCATTTTTTGCCTCTAATTATTCAAAACTATTTTCATTTTTATATCAGGTGCCTTATTTTCAGTATAATGTTCACAACAAGTCCTCTTAATTCTTTTAATTTTATACAAATTTCTGAAAACTTAACAAACTTTTTTATTTGCTCCTAAGTCACATAAATTAAGCTGCAATATACTACAGCATTCACAAATCTTTGTCATTTATGATATTCGTATGATAATTTATATTTCCTATAAGAAGTTCTATTTTATGAAAATATTTTAATTTTAAAAGATTAAAATATTTTAAGATTGTATGTATAGTAGAATAAATACAAACATTGACTATGGTAATGTGTGTTGTAGGTGGCTCTGTCCCTATTTTTGAGAATATAATGTTTGCTCAAATACAATTAAAAACACTAAAGGATATTATTCTTACTTACAATAAATATTAGTTTTATAAATATAATGAATAATTCATAATTAATACACAAAAGTTTTACTTACATAATTTTTCTTAATGTTTATAAAATTATCCTGTAGAATGAAGTAAAACATTTGTGAATTATTCCAAATTGATCCTGAAATTGGCGTTGAAAATTTATAATTAATTAAATACGACAGCCAATGATATACACAAGAATTTTGCTTATTATCAATTAAGCATAAACTGATGATGTACATAAGGTTACAATTTAAACATCTTTCCAGCTCAATTGAAAAATCTGTTTGCCAATTTCCAGTGGCGCGTTTTTTTTATAGTGCTATCCCCTGTAGGCCTAATGCACTGTTTTTTTATTTGTACAAAAATTACATAGATAATATAACAATTACATCAGTAATTCCTTATCCCCTGTAGGCCTAATGCACTGTTTTTTATTTGTACAAAAATTACATAGATAATATAACAATTACATCAGTAATTTCTATCTATAGTATACAATTTATTTCTATCTATATGTTTAATGCAGAACGTTTTGGACTGCATGTGTTAGCATTTTGAACTCTATTCTTGTTTTCTGGCGTTCTAAGACTTTTTGCTGTTCCTTTATCTTTTAAATTTAAAGTCATCAATTTCAGCACCCTTACCCAAACAAAATGAATAACCAAGCTTTTAATTTTTCCCCTTCATTAACCTACCCTTAATTAATATTGCGCAATTATTTAAGAAAATAATTAGTTTTTTCCACATATTAAATTGATGCTTTAAACTTAATTTCATCAACATAACATTATTTTAAACATCTTTAATTGAATTCATAAACAGATTTTGAATTAATTTTTTTCATTTATTTATTTATTAAAAAAACGTATAATAGAAAGTTAACATTTAATAATGTAACAGAAATGTTATAATTGTCATTAAAGTAAACAAAGAAAATCTAATAGACATTATCTTTAAGAAAACAAAAAGAGGAAAATTTTGAGCAACAGAAAAGTCATTCATAGTTTTCTTTTTGTATTCCTACATTTATCTTTCTTTCTTTAAAAATGCCTTTTCTTCTTTTCCCATGAGGCATTATTTTGCTGCACCTTTATTTCAGTCTTGCAAGCAGTCCCTTGTGATTTAGAACAACGTTTCACTTCAGTCCAGTCCCATTGAGATATACCCTGTTTGTTAAAACATAGCTTACTTCTTTTAGAATGTATACACGTACTATGCTGTCAAGCAGTTTTTTTGTACAGGTTATTTATTGTGAAATAAAGAAAATTGTGTCATTGCATGTTAAATTTAAAATTTAATATAAAGGTATATTTTAAATTACGTTTAAAAAAGTACGCTTTTTATTTGAAGTATGTTTATTTTATAAATATACTTAATTTATTGAAAATTTATTAAATAATATAATGTAAGAGAAAAAATATCAAATACAAAGTTGTAATACTTTCCTGTCATTGGTTATTCTTTCTTATATAGTGGAAAAATGATGATTTATGAAAATAAACTGAAAAAATTTTTAAAAATCAATATTTTTAAATGGCTGGAAAATGGTTTCAGCTTACAGGAATATTATCTTTCATAAAATTCTCAACTTCTTTACAGTTTAGATCCCGCAATAAGGATCACCTTTCTTGTGTTCTTGATGTAACTGTATTTGTAAGGATGGGAAATTAGTTTATTTTAAAGACGTATACATTCTTATAGATGTTTATTTCATATTTATTGTCAATATTTTTAGACTGTCTAGGATTTTCTTAAACTCACAAACAGTATCAACTAGAGAAGGTCGGCCTGGATTTTTTTTTTTGTTAACACTTCCATTTGTACTGAACTTATCTAAGGTATTTCTACTAACTTTCTAAAGTAGCTTCTTGAAGATTCATAAAGGGTCCTTTTGCTTCATGTAATTTCTATTAGTAGCTCCAGAAATAAATATCATTTAATTTTTTTATCAACTGTACGTGCCATTGAGACTCAGGAATCTGACATATTCTGATGAACAAATTGAATAACTGCAAACAAAAATGAAAAAATGCACTGTGTAAAAACAATCCTAATTATCTCGATATATTGTTATTTAGTGATGAGGTAACCTTTCATACATGCAGATAAGTTAGCAGACACATTGTTGAATTTGGGGTACTGAAAACCCTCAAGGGACACATCAAAAATCAATGTCTGGTTAGGACTGCACAAAAATGGCATCACTGGCTTGTTTCTTTCATGGATCTCACTGTGATATGACAACTACCTTGATATGATTGAGAATTTTATTGTTTCTCAGATTTCTGCAGGCTTCAATTTCCAACAAGATGGTGCTCCACCTCAATTTCATCAAGATTTTATGATATTTTCGAACAACACTTTCCCTGTATGTTGGATCAACTATGAGATCAAACTGTAAGGCCAGCTAGTTGTTCAGATATCACTCCTTTGGACATTTTTGGTTGGAATTTATTAAAAGTTGTGTGTACCAAAGAAATGTTTAAAATTTAGATGATTTAAAACAGAGAATTATTAATATTTTTGGTCTCATGCTTTTAAACAGCTAACTGAGTTAAAGTACATAGTCAACAAAAAAAAAATAATTTGGAACTGGGATAAAAGTGGGAGAATTAGAATGTATTTTTTATGCTGAATCTTAAAATGAAATTAATTTTTCTTTATCACCCTCAGTTTTTAGTTATGATCCTTTAAAATATTGATAAACTTCTTAAATAATATAATACAAAAATAAAATAATTACAACTAAAATTCCTACCTTTATTTTGAAAACATTTACATTTATCTTAATTTCTCTTATCTTATTTTCCTTTTGTATTCAATGAAGTCCTCTCTTTTTATCATCCAGCAGTAGTCACTCATCATAGATTCATCCCATCTGCCTTGATAATGTCGTTCCATCTGCAATATAAATTGGTGGAACTTTTCTTCATGTTCATTGCTGATGTCACCCAAGTTTTTCCCTTTAAATTAAAAATAATTTTCAATGACATTCTGGAGCCTAAATTTTTGTAGTTCATTGAGATCATTTATAAGCTGATCATGGTTTCTGGCTTTTTTGTTTCCAAGAAAACCAGTAACGACATCTTTGAATGACTAACATGCTACTAGTTCTTTAGGAACTACCCCAAATTCAACAATTGTGTCTGTTAATTTTCCTGCGTGTATGAAAGGTTACCTCATCACTAAATAACAATATATCAAGATAATTAGGATTGTCTTTGACACAGTGCATTTTTTCATTTTTGTTTGCAGTTATTCAACAAAATATATTTGTTGTCAAATATATTTTCATGAAATAATTTTCTTATTTGTGGACCAATGAATATTCCCTTTTTTTGTTTGGCTTCACTTAATTGTGAAAAATCTCAGTTAAATTTTTAAAGCTGTCATCTTCATCTAATGCTTTTACAAAATTTGTCAACAGGCCTTGTTTTATGTGTATAGGTGGTAAAATACGATCTTCTTCTTCATTTAACAATTAACAACAATTTTCCTTTCCTGGGATAAACTGATTTCTTTTTAGCCAGTCTTTAACTGCATAGTGTTTATGTGTAGCCTGACTAACCCACAAACACAAGAAAAACATATTTTGTAAAGCCTCTCTGGAAACCGAGAATAAGCCTATCGCTTTCAGGTCAGCAATGATTTGCCTGAGTGTTCATCATACTTATAGCTTTTTAAAATTTGTCACATACTTTCATATGTTTCTTCCATTTCTACAGGAAGTGCTGCTAGTATAGAAGAAAACTTATTCAAGTTATGCAACAACAGCTGCCTTTAATCTTCTTTTTGATAAAAAAAATTAAGTTTTAATTTTTAAGTACTTAATTACTTAGCACTTCATAAAATTGTTTCACCATGGAGCACACGCACGCACACACATGCACACACACACACACACACACACCCACACACATATGCACGCGCTTGACTCACATGTTTATAAATGTCTGGCTTGACATGAAGTGACATCATTTGACTGTTATGCATCAAACATAGGTTTGTATCATGCATCACAATATAAAACTGATGTGAATAAGCAAACATACAGACCTAGTAACTTATTTGTATTGTTTGTTCCACAAATGATGGAACAAATAAATTTAAGGGCTTGTAACTTAAGAACGTTACGTGATGGACTGTTTCAGAATAAATATTCAGATTCAGCATATAAAATACTATATAGAATACCTACATTCTTTTCAGTTCCAAATTTTATGTTGACCAGTGTTATTTATATTTAAACTGACTAAAAAAATAAAATAAACTTCTTAAAAAATATTTATTATTGATTAAACTCACCTGCAAAAAAGCACAAAAAACTGCTAAACGATTTTTTTATATCATGAACTTTAAAAATCCAAAATTACAGTGTATTTTTGTAAAAATATACAACTTTCAAGAATCCATAACTAGGGCAAGTTTTTATCATATAGAGATAAAAACACATTGAAGGAAATTTTTCTACTTACTTTTTGATTTTGAAAAAACCTTCGTTAGATTACACGCTCAGTTTATTTGGAACGTGACTACAGTCAAATGTTAGTTCATAACGCCTTTTATGATTAAGATTAAGCCTTTTATGAGGCTGTATTTGAAAATATACGCTTTTTATTTTGTTTTTTTAACTACAAGCTGCCTCAACTAATCTTCAAGCTTGGACTACGGCGGCTAATACCGGTGTCTGTTATCAAAACTGTAAACACTCAGTTTAGTTTATACGTGCAGAAACAAAGCTTGCTTATAAATACAACTTATTTCATATATTTTTCTTTTTTTTAACCTCTGGGTCCACCGTTAGGTATTACTTCAGAGGATGAGAACAATGACAGCATTCAATTTCTAGCATTCATTTGTATTACAATGACCCTATGTGCATTACTATATTTTGTAACATGTAATTAATATTTAACATGTATTATTAAATTTCTTTGTACAATTGTGAGATTACAGATCAAAAACTGTTCTTATTTATATTTTATTATCCTCCAAAGTTTTATTTTCATGTTGGAAGTTAAAAAATGAAGACGAATTGATGAAGGAATTAGAGGAAAAAATAAAAGCATGATTGGATTATGTCCATTCATGTTCATAGCTGAGTCCATTCTGACTATCAACTATGATATAGCAAGGAAGTTTCCTGGATTGAGACAGATAATTTTAACAGTTAAATAACAAAAGAAAAAAGAAAATACTTAGTGTCAAAGAAAAAAAGAAGCAATTGAAATGTTTGAATTACAGTTCAAATTAGCTCAATTTTTCTTTGATATAGAAAACTTTTAACAAAAGGAGGTGTCAACAAAAGGAAAAAGTACTAAAACTGTACTAAACTGTAGTAATCATATGAATTACTAATTATTCATAAATAAACAATGAAGAATAGGAAAACACAAATAAGAAATAATTTTTAAAAATAGAGAAAAAATAACTAATCAAAGAAAAGAAATTCTGTATAATGGTCAGGTATATTATGCATGCTGGAAATCAAAAAATGAAAACAAATGGACAAAGGAATTAGAGGAAAAAATAAAAGCATGTATGGAATATGGGTTCACTGATACTCATAGCAGAGTCCATTCTGTCTCAAGTTTCCCGGATTGAGATAGATGATTTTAACAATCAAAAATAAAAATACTTCGTGAAAAAAGAAAAAAGAAGCAAATCAATCATCAAATGAAATCTTTCATTATGAAGTATTTGAATTGCTGTTCAAAATAGTTGAAAAATTAGAAGGATTTTGTTTGTAAATTTAATAAGTTTATTCATAAAATTTTATTTTTGGCTATATTCTTTAAATATAATGCCTGTTGTATTTATATACAGTTTGGTAGCAAGTCTCCTGCCACTACACTATTATAGCTCTGAAATTGAGGTATTCATGTCTTCAAGATTCCATTTTCTGTTATATATTTTATTTTCTATAAATCCATCTTAAACTTTTATTTACACCTTCGCTACTATTTTATCATATATTAATTATATTTCTTTAAAATAAGTCATTTAGACAACCAAAGATGGATATTTTGAATTTAATAAAATATAAAAAATACTATCAAAAAATTTAATAAAAATAACTACAAGAAAATATTAAATTTAAACAAAATTGCTGAAAAACTGAATTCAGTTTTTATTTTCACCTTGCGTGAAAATATGTGCATGTGTTACTGGGTAATCTACACCAAACAACTTCTCCTGCATTTATTGAAAATTTCATTCTTATTTTTCTTTTGAGTCTGGAATGATTTGATTATGAGTGGAATGAGTAATTATTATCAATAACAAATTTTTTACCAAATTTTGTCAAAAGTTTTTTAATAAAAGTGCTCTTGGAGATGTACTGAAAGAACTTGAACAAGAAAAATCCTAATCAGAAGAAAGAAATGTCGCTGTAACAAACAGTTAAAATGAGTACTTTTTTGGTACACATTTATTAACATATTATAAGCATGACTTATGTGAAACCAACATGTGGTGGTATTGGGCTGGAAATCTAAATTTGGGGCTAACAGAAATATTTTAGGGTAAAATATGATTGTTATCGATTCTTAAGATTTTTTAAGGCCATACATCTGGATTCAAAAATTTGATTATTCATACAATCTTAACATATTTATATGGCTTAAAAAGAAGAGAGTTCATAGTTTATTGCCTGCCAAAAATTCAGAGGATTTCTCCTTTATAATATTGTAATGAAATATTGCAAGAGATATCATAAAATAATCTTTGTAATCTTTTAACAATTATAAAAAGTAAGATAATCGTGTATAATAACATGATTAAAAAAAAGTTACAGCAACACGAAATAAATGATTTTAATTTATATTATACAATATGATACATGTACAATAGGATTTATACATATATCTTAAATATATGTTAAATATTTTTTCCAATAAATCTATCCGTTTATTACAATATTTCTGATTTAGGTACACCTAACTCATACTAGGATTCCTTTAAGAGTGTTATTCTTTAGTCTTTATGGAATCCAGACGTGTCATTGGCGAGCATCTCACGCCAATGAAGTTCTAGTGTAAATCTGGTATTCCAACCAATTGTTATACCTAATTTATATAGAGATATTAGGATTTCTTTAAAAGTTGTTTGTGAGTTCTTGTGACGTCCAGGTGAAGATCTAGTGTAAATCTAGTATTCCAACCAATTGTACCTAATTCATATAGAATTAATTAACTGTTGTTCTCACTCCAATGAAGGAATAATGGATAAATATCAGAAATCTATTCAGATTGGGATCGATAATCTGCTAAAATAAATACGTAAATATCGGAATATATTCTGGATCGATAATCCACTATAATAAACATTGATTGGTCAATGTGCATTTTTATACAGAAGGAATTGCTAACAGGCAGTAATTTACCAAGTTGTTGGGATTTGCATAAAATAATGCTTATGAATGATTGATGAAATGATTCTCTTTTTGCATCTATTATAGTTGCACTAGGGTGTTTTATCAAACTGATTTTTAAGATTCTTTATCTCATTGAAATACAGGGATTTTGTTTAACATAAAAAAGTAAAGAGTATGATCTAATTCCTTAGTGGTTAGAATACTAAGTTACATTCAGATGGTTTTGATTTTAATATTGTGAATCAAACGCACACAATACATACAACATTAGATATACATGAAATTTAATATAGTCCATCATTAAAACATAATATTACGATCTGTTGACCAATGGGAAGAGATTGTAATAGTCATAGAGGACCATGCCACCACAGTGACAAAGTAATTTGCTTGGTGAGCAACCTCTAGACAATATGTCTGCTGGCTTATCAGAGGATTTGATGCCATGCCAATTTTTAATTGAAGTGTTTTGTTGAATTTCAGAAACTATTACCTATAAATACTTTCCAACTTGAATGTCCATAAATCCAGCAAAGTGCTATTTTGGAATCTGTGTGTAAGTATCTCATCTAAGTGTATCTAACTCAGTAGATACCTTCACAAATAAACGTGAAAGTAGTAATCAACCACAGAATTCAACATAGATTAGATTTAATTATATGGTTGGTAAATATAGTGCGTATATAAAGGTAACTGTAACCCTTCATAGAGGCATCAGAAAATCCATGTAATTGAATAGAATGAATTTTACTATTGTTAAAATTAATAGTCTAGTTATCTTAAGTGACAATGAAAGAATCTCCTAGCCTTACATTATTGGGTTGTGGTAATGCCACTACAAATCTATCTTGATTGATTTATTATTTTTTGCATATAAAACTTTCATTAAATGGAATATCAGGATCAGTTTCCTCAATTTTCCATAAGTTCTCAAGTGCCGTCAAAATATTTGTAGAATCTTTTCTAAGAAATAAAAGCAATGGCATTGCTCAAAGGAAAACAACCTCTGAGAATATATCCCAGTTTGGATTCGTGGAGAAATAAGTTTCAAATAAATTTCCTAGGTAAAATAAAATTGTGCTCCAATAAGGACGACAAACTTATTTATGTTAAATTTATGTTTAATTTTGTGTTTGTTATGTTATTTGTTAATTCAGGATGTGCAAAAAACAGATTGTGTATAAAAAATAGGAATATTTTTTATAAATGGAAGTACAAAAATTCACTTGACTGCCAGAGTCAAGTAAAACTGGACATTATGAGTATTATACCATACATCGTTAATACTTAATGTGGTAGGTAAAATTATGTTTTAATTTAGAATTAATATTATTTATATGAAATATTGAAATACAGAAATTCTTTAGTACAACAATTTAAATAATTAAAATTATAAATTAGACATTTGACTATAATTAAATTTTGAATAACAGCTAAAATTATTTTTCTTATACTGCTTATTAGCATGTTAAATGTTTACTGCAGGAATTAGTACCATTGTGTTGTCCCTTGGAATTATGTTCCATTGTTGTGTCATTGTCCCTTGGAATTAAGTCTTATGTCTTGATGGTTTACTTATTTGCATATAATTTTCAAGTATCTTGAAAATTTAAGTATCTGTCTTGAATTCAAAGAATTCAGTGAAATATTTGAAAGTGGGAAACCTTTGAGTTAAAGAAACCTTTCAACGATAAAAGTTGTTGAATTATGAATTGATTGGATTATGAATTGCTTCAAGATCATTGACATACGAAGATACTTTGATAATAAATTTGGATAAATTGTCCAAAGATTCTCCTTTAATGCGATTTAAAATACAATCTACATTAAGAGATTTTTAGTAATTTAGTGCAATTTTATTATTTTTATTCATAATTGATAATTTTTAATAATAGCTAACGTTTTGTCCTTCAAGGAGGTACATAAGTACGGTAAACAACGGAGAGTTTGTGTAATTACTTAAATCATTTCTATTACATACTAAATCACTAAATAAAGTAATGTTGCCAGTTAAGAACATTATCTCTGAAAAATTGTAAATTAATCTGTTGCATTTGCTTAGTTGCTGTAACTACATTAATTTCTTGATCAATTGTTTGCTTAATATATCTATTAAACATTCATTGTAATTTACATCCAAAACTGCATAAATCGTCTTCAACCTGTACACGATCTGAACAAATATCCTAATCTTCTATTTCAAGTTGCATTTGAATGGCACCATATTTGCCTTGCAACTCTTAAAGGTTTCTTAATTTAATTCGCAAAAGATGAAATCATTTTGAGATGTATATTTTTCAATAAATGTACAAATTCTTGTCATTGAGGATTTAATTGATCCTCTCTAATTGTTTTCTGTTCATTATGAATTAACAGTCTTAATTAATGACAAATATAAATAATTAAATAAGAAATAATTAGATGAAATTACTTAATGGTATTGAAGAAATAAGTTGTAGGCTGTATTTCATTGAATAATTGGCAACAACCTTATTAACTCGTGAAAGATTTGTTATACAAAACGTGAATTGTCTTAAAACTGAAGAATGCCACAATAAATCAAATCTTCACATATCCGGTCCACAGGACCAAAAAAAGTTTTAATTACTGTGCCTAAATGCACCTTCCAGAATTCAGAACGTTTTCCACTAGATCATTAATGTCTTTCAATAAATAACTTGTTAATGTGATCAAATTATATTTTTATTATATGAAATTTATAACAGATTTAGATACATTCAATTTATTTTAATATTATTAGTACTTATTTCACATTATTGAGGTTAATTATTATGTACATGTAAAATATTTATATTTTAAGAAGTATTACATGTAGTATTATATTTAGATTTACATTTTAAGTTACATTTTTAATAAAACTGAATTGAAGTAATTTAATAATAGTATTATAAAGACAAAATATATATTATAAAACAGCTGTTGAAATCAACTTAGATAACATATTTATATGGCTTACATAAGTAAGAAGAAAAGAGCTACATAGTTATTATTAATAAGGAGAACATAAAACCGAACATGATTAACTGTCTATTAATGCTTTATGAATATCAAGAAATAAGTAAGAAACTTTCGTCTTATCTGCTGAATTAAGTCCAGGATTAACAGCAGTTATAAACTTATGCATTACAAATTCATGTCTAGACTCTTCTGATTATAAATTACCAATTTCACCTTCATCAGAAACATTAACATTTACATATTATTTTTTAATAATAGCATATCTGTATATCGGTTTATAATTTTCTATAGATTCTTGGCAGGTATTCCCTTGTATTTTTAAAATATGGGGTCATCGAAAAAGGTTGCAGCAGTAAGAAAAATCATATCTCCCTATGTAATTGAGATAAAGTATTAAATTAGAACTACAAAATAACTGGGATATCAAGTTTCTTTAGACATGACCTTGAGCCAATGCGCACAATAGCACAACACCTCTAATCCACCCATCTATCTTTTTCTTAAATTTAATGTATTCAACCTTAATTTTGTGGCTGCAAGGATTTTTATGCCATTTCTTAGACAATCTGTCTCTTTGAGAAATGGTAATGCACAGCCCAACTGTTATCCATGAATTAAAATAAATAAACTTATTTATTTTAAAATAAATAACAGATTTTTATTGATTAATATATCCTAATAAAATATCAAAAATGTTATTAAACTGAAAATCAAAATCTTCATTATCAGGAATTTCACTCCTGTCATGTTCATATAAATATGACCTTAATTTATCATAATCCAGAACCTCTTTGAACTCCTTTACCAAATTATTTTGAGTTCTGTCCTTAGAAATAGCTATGGAATTAGCCCTGTGATCATTAAAATGTGTCAGAATGACAGCACTAGAAGCTCTGTGTTTGTATAAAATTTGATGTGGGTACCACATGACTTCCTTGAAAACCTGTTAAATTATGTAAACATATTTTTTGCTGCACTTCATTTAAACTTATTTCATTTGAAAGTGAGATACGATCCTCCAATTCTTAATATAGTGGATAGTTACACAATTGTTGAAATATGATTTTTTATTAAGATCAATTTACTTACAGATCATCTTACATCAGCACCAAAGGATAAAAGTATAAGTAGACATGTATAGGTATAAGTAAAGGACAAAGTATAAGTAGACATGTTAAGAAAACCTAGATAGTAATCAATTTGAAGAATGTACTTAACCTTATAATGGTAATAGTATCTTAGACTACTCTACCAACAAAATAGGGTCTCAAAAATGGGGTCAACAAAAGCAGTTCGGGAAATGATTACATTAACACCTCCAGTACCTCTCCTTCCTTCCTCAAGGTTAATATCAGTTGCCATTCCTATCTCTTTACTTCATCCATTAGTGCCAGTGAGGCTATTGTGTGACAGACTACATGTTACCAGTTACGTTAGTTTTTCTCACTCGTGTAAATACAAAAACAGTAAGTAGTTTTTATTTAATATTTTTTTTTGTTGTAGTGTTTAAGTTTTTAAATATATTTAGTGACAATGGGTTACAGACTAAATACTAGTTTTGAAATAAACAAAGTGCTTTCTCAACTTGAGAGGGAGGACTGTGATGAGCAAGATATTTTGCATTTTTATGGAATGATGAACAGTATTATAATCAACTCTTTTGTGATATATGTACATCAAGCAGTCAAAAATAAGATAAAGCCAATGACAAGAAGAGCGGTTGCAAAGAAAATCAGCTTGGATCTTACCATTCCAAACATTCAAAAGAGGCAAAAGATGCCAAACTTGTCAAGGACTATCAAGTGAAATATCAGTGACATTTTTGGTCCATCAACTTCTCATACTGATAATGATCATCAAGAAGACAAAACAAGAAAAAAATGAGGATTTTGCTCTGCTAAGAAGCAAAGAATTACACTTTTCTATTTCAAAAACTGTAGAAAACTTATTTCCATGGAGCACAGAGGAATGATGTGTGTAGAGTGCAAAGAAAAGTCAAAAGACATAAACAACATAAACATATTTAAAATAATATAATTGAATTAGTTAAAATGTATACTAAAGTTTTTTTAAGTTCTTGAATATTTTTTCTATTTTTTTACATGAATAGTCTGATGAGATTACACATGACCATTTACATGTGTAAAATCAGTGTTACCGCCTAGAGTTAAAAGATTATTTAAAAAACAATCCGTTCTTAAATTATTCATAAACTAATTATTGCCAAAAAAAATTTGTCTGTTATTTTAAGGGTACCACCTGTACATATCATACTCATTAATTCATTAGTGAACTTAAAATTCAAAATATTAAGAAAATTACCCTAAATTAATTCATATTGAAGTCAAACTTTAGACACTAAAACAACAAGGATATTCAAAAATTCACTTCTGATTTGCTACTAAAAAGGCCAGTTAGCATCTTAATTTAACATATTTACATTACTTCTCCACAGAATTGGCACCAACATTTTGACACATAATAAAATGAAATTTTTGTATACCTTTGTTGAAGAGTTTTGCAATAATTTTTTCCAGCTGGTTACTAGTCCCAGTTCCTCACCTAAAATTGCTGAGTCATTCCTTCAGGGCCTCATAAAGTCTGTGCAAGATGGGTCCCAAAACAACTCACACAGTTGCATAAACAAACATGCTTGGACATCTGCCAAAAACATTTAGATCACTATGTTAATGAACGGAACATCTTCTTAGACAGAATCATCACTAGTGACGAAACATGGATCCATCATTATGAACCTGAGAGTAAACGACAGAGTATGGAATGGAAACATCCAAATTCACCCTGCAAAATAAGTTCAAGACCCAACCATCCGCAGGAAAATTGATTCTTACGGTTTTTTGGGACCCACAAGGCCCAGTACTGGAACATTATGAGGAAAGGGGCATGACAATAAACAGTGCACGTTACAGTGAGATGCTTACTGCCAAGCTGAAGCCTGCAATTCGAAGCAAACGCCGAGGACTGCTGTCGAAAGGTGTGTTGTTGCACGACAATGCCTGTCCAGATACTGCTGCCCACACTGCTGAAACGCTCCAGAAACTCAACTTTGAAGTACTGGCTAATCCTCTGTATAGTCCTGATCTTGTCCCTTCTGAATACCACTTGTTTGGTCCACTCAAAGACGCATTAAGGGGCTGTATATTTACCTTGGACAAAACAGTGAAAGAAGCGGTACATTCCTGGCTTGCAGCTCAACTGAAAGCCTTCTTTTATGAGGGCATCAGGAAGATTAAGCAATGCTGGACTAAGTGCGTTGAAATGCAAGGGGACTATGTTGAAAAATGATGTACATGTAAGTTTCCTATTTGTATTGCAATAAAATGTATAACTACATTGCGGATAATAATTGACTTACCCTCGAACATCTATATAATGTGTTAATAAAGAGGGCCATTTTTCACAATTTCAACACAATATTTGGTAACTAAGCTTTTTTGCCTTATTCAACTAAAATGTAAACATTTTATGGTATGAATTAATAATTTATAATAGAAATGTGTGTGTGTTTTTTTAACTACTAATGGTTTAAGTTAAAAAAAATGAAAAGTGTAAAATGTAATTAAAGGATGAATTCCCATGAATTATTAAGTATTCATAGAGTTGTGGATGTGACTGCAATTTTACTCTAACCCTTAGTGATGGAAAAGATATTACTGACTCCCAAAAACTGATATATAGACAAATAACACAGTAAAAAGTATCCAAATAATATATAACAATTGTTTATTCTACAACTTGTTTATTTATTCTATAAATTTTGAAAAAGCCTACAATAAAACTTAATACTATAATATAAGAAATGATATAAATATACATGTTTAATCCCTATGCAGAAGAGAATGTGAGAGAAAAAAACTGCAAAACAGTTACTTCTCTGCCAACTGTCACCACTTCATAACAAGTTATACACTTTTCTCATAAAAAATGTTAGTAAAATTGATTCTGTCTGTTTCTAAAGCTATTTATTCATTTACAACATTCAGCTACTACAAATATATAGAGGAAAAACACCATTAATAAAAAATAGTAATTCATCAGTAATTATTAATAATCCTACAATGTAACTGAGTAATATACACGTTCTGTTTTTCATATCTTAACAATTACTTTACTTTCAAGAGATATTTCTTATTAATGTATAATTTATTCACACAGTTAAAAAAAGTATAATTATCATGTTAATGAGGAATATTTTTCAAAGAAAAATCCTCATAATCAATTTTGCCCTCTTTGTTTTACATTTCTTACTAATTATTATTTGGAATCACTTCACTATTTAGAAATGCTTATATAAAATGTCAGGTTTTATGGCAGCAGAACAGTGATATTAGGAAAGGTAAAAAAAAAAAAAATAAAAAAAAAATACAAAGAATGGTGCATTGTGCAGGAAAGGTTAGATGGGGTGATAGAATATGAAATGGAAAATTTATTAAGATTGATTAGAGATGAGAGTAACTTGATATTGAGTCAGATATAAAGAAGAAAAAAACTGATAGACCATTTTATATAATGGTACATAGGAATAATAAAGTTGTTTCTAGAATGAAGTTAGAAGGCAAAAATATTAAATAAAAGACAACTTTAAAAATATATGAAATAGATAACTGAGATTTGTCATGTTTTGTTGATGACAGCTGAAAGAAAATACTTTTACATTATTAACTTTTGAGATTACTAATGTAAAAACAACTTATAAATACATTTTTAATTACTTGTATTTTCAATAACATTTCCAACAAAATTTTTTCTGTACCTGTGGAACCATCTTCAGAAACTCATGGTGCTGATGTTATTATTGAAGTTTATTTTGAGTTTAGTTACATATGATTTTTAGATTATAGTCAAAGTACATATTGAATTTGAATCCTTTCTGTTCATTTTATACATTATTTTTGTCTATTTTAATATATTTATAGAGGACCACAGCTAAATATTGTGGATAGTTGTGGCCTTTTATGTGTATGTGTAGAACATCAAGGTTGATGTCATTGTTGATGGACAGAGCTCATAAATAAAATACAAAATGTCAACATACTCTATAATGTAATATGTCATCTGGCATAAAAAAGCTATTCAGTAAATGCCTGTTATAGAAAAACTTTCCATTTTTAAAAATATACTACATCAGAATGTAAGTACCAAAAATTAAAAGAAAATTGCTTTATATTACAAAATAAATAAGTATATTACACAAAAGAAATGTATACATATTCATAAAAAATAAAACATACTGAATAATATATTAGTTCAAATATGTTGATGACACCATCTTCTTACACTAACATAACACAAGTCATTATTAATAAATATTAATTTGCATAAATAGAATGTACTACAAATTAAACTTTATAGCTGAATATTAACACAATAAGCCAACAAATATTTTGATCACAATCATGAAGTAGTTAACAAAAAACACTTAAAATACACAGAGTACAGGGAAAGACATCTCTGTCAAGAGATTGGTTAAAACTAATAAAACCATATAAACTCAATGCTTTTAGAAGTATGATTCACTCATACAACACACCCATAACACCTGAAGGTACATTCCAAAAGATATTTGTAAAATATATAAATGCACAAAAAAGTTATACTAAAATGAACAAACAAAAATACACGTTTGCATAATTAATAAAGCACCATCAGCAATAACATCAACTGAAGCCAATGTGAGATCAAATAAATGCCTCGTCACCAGGGCAACTGAAAACAGTTTGAAGTTAATAAATTTTGGAGCTAATTATATTTATAATTAGTCAGGTTGTTAATTTCAAAAGTCTGTAATTTAAATAAAATAAGGGTATAGAATATAAAAAAAAAGTATTTGGAAGCTAAGATACTGGCAAAGAATACAGAAAAATGGTGATTGACATCAAACCTCTCAAACAATTGAAGCCTACAGAAACAAAAATTATTTATTTTATAACTAGATTTATTAATTAATTAATAATTTACTGCTTTTTATCACACAGATAAATAAAACAACTGATTATAGGCTATCTATTTTACTGACTATTGTAAGAATTTGCTTTTATAGATTCTTACCATAAATTTCATATAAAATATATAATAAACTTTCATAAAATCTCAAATTAGTGATTAAAAGTTGCTTTTAAACATCCTATATTACATATCACTTCCATTGTGTAATAGAGCTTGAGTACTCTTCTCATTCTGTACCTGTCATTTGCAATATAATTGCTTTTGTTATTTATTCAAAATGCATATTGCAGTGTAATGAAAATTTAATATAAATTAAATAATGCACTTAATTAGTCTGGAGTTACGAAATTAATTCCACATTAGTCTCATACTATGCAAATCAATTAAATATTGTATTGAATATTTATGTATGAATTATTTAATTCAAAAGCATTATTTCTAACCATAAAGTTAAAAATAACAATTTTTCTTCTTCTGTAATATATATATATATATATATATATATATATATATATATATATATATATATTTTGAACCTTTTTAATTCTATAATTGTTTTATATATATATTTATACATATATAAAACACAGTTTAATCTATCATCATAAAATATGGATGATTGCGGGTATTATAACATTGATCATACACAATTTTTTGAATTTTATTTACATATAATTTTTTTTTTTAATTTGATCAGAGATGCTACATCCTTAAATGATTGAACTCATAGATAATTTTGATTCATGTCTGTGTTTTGGATTATTAAAAAAATAAAATATCATTGGCTATGTTCAATATTCAATGGTAAGCCTCTATCACTGAAAAAGATTTTTTTTTTAATTTATAAAATCTTTTTATCATTTGATTGTTTGAACTAGCTGGATTTAAACATTTTATTATTTTCTTTTAGATTAGGTATTACGTAAATACTTTTGAAACCTTATCATGAGAGTTAATAAAATAAAAACTAAAAAATTTTCTAAATTTCTTAACATTTTACTTTAAACTTGAAATTTTTTCTTATTACTACTATTTTTCTCTAGATTTCATCAGACTGGATGTACATAATCATTATTTATACAGTTGTAAAATCATTCAAATAACCAAAATATTAAACTTTCAGATGTTTATTTGCTTATAGATTTGATCAACTGGATGAACTGAAAAATGTATATCACATTTATTTCTAAACCCCCCCCACCAAATTTTCACTACCCATACTTTAATGCTGTTGTTGGCCAGGCCTTACACACAGGCTTTGAAGAAGTCTGGACCTAATCACTCGTGATTTTTTTTGGCAAAAACATTGTTTACTTGCAAAAATTACATGACCTGAATCACTTAAGGGAAAGAATTGAGGAAACAATTTCAATAACACAAGATTTGTTACATAAAAATTCATTACATTTGATATTCAGTTTATGTTAGAACATACACTGAATATCGAGTGGACATTTTCCTAGTGACAGATTTGTACATATTGAAGTTTATTTTATGTAAGAAAACTATTACATTACAGATGGGGAATTTAACAAATAAAACAATAGTAAGTAGTTTAGTTTTTTATTTCATTTATTCCTTGAATCCTTGTGTAACAATGTAAGACAGACCACATTAGCAAAACATTTTGCTAATTTAACCTACCGTGATATAATTTTCTTTTGATTACAAAATAACTATGCAAGTAAGTAAATAAAACATATGGCAAAGAGGTTTAGCGATGGCTTTTATATCAAAAGGCATTACTAAAATTGTTAGGTCTTTTATACTGTACCTGATTATTGTGTTTTAGTTACCAACAAATCTGACCTGGCTATACAGATATGTAACTGGCTACAGGACCATTCACTACATAAACACTAGATTTAGTGGAGAGGGTTTCAGTTTTACAAACCAGAGCTGAAGTATGAAATTCCACACCTCAGTGCTACTTGAAGTGTTCCAGAATGTCATATGAATGAATCAAAGTAATAAATGTATAATAATTAAGTAAGAAAATAATTAAAGGTAATAATAATTTTTTATTTTATTTTAGGAGAAATTTATCTGCTTTTTATATTATAAACTCACTTCCAGACTTTATTCTCTATATTTTAATACTTTTTAAAATCAAATTAATTCCTGTGGATAGCTTAATATACTCTCTACCTACCAAATTCCCCTTCTTATAAGTTCAGCTATAATCATCTATGTTCTCTAATTTAAGTTAAATAACTTCAACTCAAGCTTTATCAGCCAAAGTAATATTTAGCTTATTTCTATTACAATAATTTCAATAATGTCTATTCTTTTGTAACTTGACATTCTTACTAATTATGTTTCAGTGCCGGGATATTATACAGTGCACCCTCAATTTATTCTGGAAGTTCAAGATTTTCCATGCTGCAAGGAGGAACAAACTCCTGTCTTATCTGCTTGACCTGTTGTATAAACCTCATTATATGTTTGTAAACAATGTTTATGAGAGGCATATTTATGCCAATAATTGAAGTGCTCTTGATATTATTGTTTTTTTTTTTTTTAATTTCAGTTTAATTTGTGTCTGGTCTCACACTGATTTTGATAACATTTTTAAGAGAATATAATATCAAAGAAAAAGAATAGTACATATAAAAAATTAAGGTAGAAGAAATGTTTAATTCTACTTTATTCTTTGTTTCTTCTTTTTTAAGAGAAAAAATAAATTTACCTTTTTTCTAATTCAACAAAGACAATAATGATAAAAAAGTATAATAATTATACCAAATAGTATATATAACATCAGATAAAAATAGAAGGTTAAAACAAAAGAAACTAAAGACAATGGATAGGAAACACTTCAGATGTCAGTGGTTTGCTATTTAACTTCTTTACTACTGTGCAGTCTGTTTTTAACAATGATTCTCCTATATAATAAAATATATATATGTTATACAAAATCCTCTTATTTCTATTTAAAGGGGTCTACCCAGTAACACTTTAACTTTAATTCACAGCTTAAATTTCAATTGTTGCGTTATATTTTGGTTTTAAGGTAAACAATGGAAATAGTTACTTGTTCATCAAAAGCATTATCTGCATTTCAATAATGTTCCAACTAAACTTAATTGGTTTTTTAAATTTTGTTTGTAATCCTTATTAGATTCAAAAGAGTTTTCATCAAATTTCCATTTATATCCTTTATCTGTTGTACTTTTTCTTCTATTTTTCTGAATACGAGGTGATAATTTAAAATGTTACATAAGCAACACATGCGCGCCCATGGATATATATATATATATAAATTATTTATATTATTATATAACGGTGGACCGTCTGGCTCATTAGTGACGTTAGTTAGGAGCTTGGTAGAGTGGAAGCACGGTGATACCGATTATGAGCTCACCCAGTTTCTATCAGGGCACGGATGCTTTCAAGATTACCTGTACCGTATGTGTAGGAATACCACGAGATGCTGCTATGATTATGGGGAGCAGGATATGGTGGACCACGTAGTGTTTTGTTGCACAAGATAGAGAGACTTGAGGGCCACCATGATGGTCACGGCGAAGTAAATGTAGATAATATCATAAGTGTGATGTCGAGTGACAGTGATGCTTGGACGAGAGTAACAACTGCATTGTCAGCCATAATTCGAAGCAAGGCAGCGGAGGGGAGAAGCAGGCAGGCTGGATGTCTGTAATTGAGCTGAGGCGGAGCGACCGATGCCGGATGGCTGTGGGCGGCCAGACTTATGGGTTGAGCGGCGTGGGCTCCTTGGATTCATCATTCCCTGTTGATCTCCTGGGGACATCGCTCTGGCTGTTCTAATTCGGTAACAAGACGGGCCCGGGTAATTGAACAGGGGCTGTGTACATACCACATGGATTAGGTCTGGCACCTGTGTGAGTAGAGGGGGAGATTTTTTAGTGGGTGAGAGTCCCGCTCATGCTGTCAGAGCAGGCCTGGTGGCGGCTGGCAGAGCTTTATCCTCCCCTACGGAAAAAATCTAATAAAGCTCTCTCACTCTCACTTTACCTCTTTCTATATTTATATTTTTTTAATTATTTTCTTTTTTTGTCGAAGTACCACTTGAGAAAAAAGGAAATGGTTAAACACAGGTATGTATATAAACACAGGTTATACAGGTATCTTTCTCATATAATATATATACATATATATTATATGAAAAAGAATTAATTAAAATTATTAAGGTAATCAGAATACTCATAATTAATGATGGGTGGAAGAATTAAATTTTAAGATAAATGGAGATTTCCAAAAAATATAATATTTTATTTTTACAAAGAAAAATCCTTGTAAAATATACACAAGTATACTTATAACATATATATAATTTTAGCAATAGAATATACATTTTTGGTGATTTTAAAATTATAATTTTACATTTTGTTAATACGTATATTTATTATTACCTAAATCTATATAGCAAAACTGTTGAATTTATGTTTCAGAATACATGCTTTAAGTGATATCCCCTATTACATAGATTACAGAGTGTAAAGTGTTGCAAAGGTTAATATGTGTCACAAGCTGGTCGATAATGAACATTGAAATTTGTATGACTCTATTTGCATACACTACACTATATGTTTAGTTTATGTATATATGAATTTTAACAAACATATTAAATGTTACTGTGATGGATTGTATGCAGTATACATCAAAATACCAATGGCTCTTTATCTCTAAATAGTCATATGTTTATAAACAACAATTCTCTATTTTTCATTGCTCCTTCACCCACAAAACTTGAAAATGCTAAGGGCCCTATTCACATTACATCTTTGGTAATTAGTTTGAACTTTAGTTACTTGCTTTATAATAGCCATAAAATATTGATGGCTCATTTTATTGTTCAGTTACTTTACTTTTAAATTATACTATTTCACTAAATCGTTGAAATTTAAAAAAAAGTTGAAAGAAATCTAAACATAATTTTTTTTTATAATTTTTTAATTTACTTTGACTTAGTATTGGTGTGAAATAAGTAAAAAATATCTTTTAAATAATGCATTATGAAAAGTCTAATGACTAATTTTTTTTTCATTTTGCCCATCAAATCTTTCGCTGTTGCACCAACATTTTTCCGGTTTGTGTTATAAAAAAAAAAAATAATAGTTAAAAATTGGTTAGGTTAGGAAAGATTATTTTTAAAAATTAAAAAAAAAGAAACTGGTTTATTCAAATTTTTAGTAAATCAAAGAGAATTATAGGTAGAAAAATATAGGCAGTAATTGAAAACTTACAAAGGGAACAAATTAAATTATAAAAATAGTTTTAAAAAATAGCAACCTAAAGTTATGAGAAAAATAAATATTAGTAAGTGACGAAAGGAAAATGCTTAACAACACCAAATAATGTAGATTATATAACTGCTACCATGGATCACAGTTCAAAAGACACTGAATCATTTTTACATTAAAATTTATATTTGTCACTTTCACTTATGACATATTAAATTAATGACATTTTATATAATAACTCTTTTTTTTATTTATTTATTTTTTTAATTTCCAAAATATCACTTAACTGGTTTATATATATACACTCGTAAATAGTGTGTCCATAAAATAATAGTGGGGTTTTAAACGGTTATATTTTCGGAACAAAATATTGTAGAGCGACGAACTATATGTTAAATGAAAGAGAACACTCCAAATTTCTTACCAGTTTCCAAATTTTTTAGATGCCCTGCAGACGAAGACAATATTCAGTCTCTTGGCATACATGGCAGAGAACATCCGCCGTGATAGAAGAAACAGCTTCAGTGATCCTTTCTTTTAAATAGACTTGAACGGAATACACTTGTTTTTATACATAACCCCAATATAAAAATTCATGGGGGTAAGGTCTGGAGACCGTGAGGGCCAGGCAATCTACTCTTCTCGTCCGACCCATAGCTATGGAAAGGTAGATTTCATAAGAAAGCTACCTATTGTAATGGATACCATGATTCGACTTCTAGAAAATTTCGAAATATTTTCGCGTTCCACATCCTCCAGACCCCAAAATCACTGTCAGTTCAAAAGTTTATAATTTATATTTCACTTACTGTTGGACACTACATCTGCCGTAATTTTGCGCCAGTCACTTTCAAATTTATATATAAAATATAACGACCCAAAATTTCAGTCAAATTCGTTAATGGGCAAAATCGGACCATGAGGGTGGAAATGGGCTTTAAAAAAAAAAATAAATAAATAAATAAATAAAATATCGCTATAACTTTCCTATTAAGTAAAATATCGAATTCGTTTATTATTCTTTGGATAATGAACTAAAACTTATCTGAGTACATTTTTTTTATATCACCAACCATTGGTTTAGGGGGTGGAAAAAATGGGGTTTCGAAGATAAAAAATATCATACCTCCCTTCTTAACAGGCACAGCATCGATTCAGTTTAAAGTGGTCGTTAGTCCTCTAAACATTACTTTAAACCTTTGTCTGAAACAATTTTTGATAAGACCAACCCTTACGACAAGGAATGACCAAAATGTTGCTGGAATTGTAAGAAGATAGCCTTGCCGTATGCTAAACATGTGAAATTTTTTCACACGCAATCATTGTCGTTTGGAGTAAATTTGAAGTTTTTCTTAACTTTAAGCTGGAAATCTTTTTTATCTCTTACTTGGCACCGGTGAAATCTACCTCCACCTTCCGGCGTGCCGAAAGGAATTTTTTTTATTACATCATAACACTATAAACATGCATTAACACAGATTCAAATGGATAATTTTCATTCAGCCTTTTATAATTAACTAGTGGATTCAAAAATGTTTCGCTATTGCTAAATTTGAGTGTATGAATTAAATAGATTTCGTATTATATTTGACAAATTATATTACGAAAACAATGAAATGTACAGTATTATTTCACTATTAATTTTCTTTCTTTTTTCTTATAACTCCCGGGATGTTTACTAAAGTTTAAACCTCACCAATCTCCCTACTACGTAAATCATAAAAAACCTATAAATAAATAACCTAAAACTTGTTTTGCTAAATTTAATGTTGTCTATATCGATTATCATTGACATTGTCGTTGTCTATGTCAATATCCTCAGACAGTTATTATATGATTAAATATTAAATTATTATTATGGAACTAATAACATGTTAACAGTCTCGGGATAAATAATAATAATAAACTGTGAAATTTCCAGCGAAATCGGTTAAGTAGTTTTTGAGTATAAGGTACACACAAAATGAAGACTGTCTTTTATTAATATAAATAAACTATTAATCAAAAATATACGACTTGAACTAAACAAACAAATCTTTATAAGATAATGTAAAATAAAATAGTCAGTGACATAGCGTTTACAGTTTTTATCTTTAACCCTCAATTTGTGACAATTGAGGATAATTAAAATTTTTTGTATTTTTTTTTTTGTTTAAACTTCATAATAATTGTAAAGATACATTCGGTAAAATCCTATTTTTCTATTGAAAAGTAAGATTTCTGTAATTTTAATTTGTATGTAGCTATAAGCTAATTGAACGTTTTCTAGCAAACGAAATGAGTTGTAAATATTGTATACTATGAATTATGTTTTCATTTTATGATTTATAACGTTAAAGTATGAAAATAATCCAAATTTATTTTACGCGCGTATCACTCTTTTTGGAATTTTTAATAATTATATTTTAAATAATAAAATAAATAAGGAATAAATGTTGAATTTAGTAGTAAAAGAATTATAAATAATTTTAAAATTTTCTTTACCAATTTACCCCGAATTTAATGTTAATAAATTAATATTCAGATTTAGTGCATAGCGAAGGTTATGGATATGCCCGTGCAGTTTGTGTGAGTTGTCATTTGTCAGCAACGTAACCGCTTTATACTGGTGTAAAGTTTTGACTTTTCCTATAGTCGCAGTAAATAAAAATAATAAAACATTATTAAACATGCATTAAAAGTATAAATTTATACATGAAATGTTACAATAAAACAATATGGCCGACCTAAAAGGCTTAATTCGTTTGATGTTGTCATTTGCTGTTTAAATGTTGCCTACATTGTAACACTTCAGCTCTTCATTACCTGTTCACTAATTGAATGTATTATAGATTAACTTCATCAGTGGTTAAACCGTAAGGTTATTACGCTTTGTTCTGACACTGGTGTAATGTTTGTTTTTAATTCATGAGATCTTTACTCAATATACATGCAATTTATGTTATACTGATTGAAATTCTACTTGCATGGCAGAACATATTTTGTATTCGTTTAAAATGTTCTTTCTTCTTTCTATTTTTATTTGAAATTAATTTTTTTTTATTTTTAAATCTGATTTAAGTTTTTATTATTCTTATTCCTTTTAATTTTAGATAATTCACCGATATTGATAGGAATTCAGGGAAAATCGTGTTTATTAAGGATTTAAAAAATGTCAATTTATATTTTGGGAAATTTTTAATTAATAGTCTAGTTGCAATTAAAAAGAATATTGAAAATTACAAATGTAAATACGTAAATAAATAACTACAGTACATCGGATAATTATTCTCCTATTGGCTTTATTACATAAATTTAGTTATTGGTTGGGTTGTAGATGACTATTGCTAAACGGCTTCCACTTATGAAGGTTTTCTGTGAAAAAATATTTGCCAAAGATGTACTCCCGACAAATGTGGCAGTATTATCAGATGATAGAAATAAATTTGCGGTATTTTTATTCATTATAAATTTAACATCTGTTCTATGGCAGTGCCGTATCATGATGAGCAAGTGCCGTCATTATATAAACACTGTCAACAGCAAATTTTCATAATTGAAATGGAATTGGGAAATTGCCCAAGAAAAATCCTCACCCTTTCATGTTTAACATCATTAAGTTTATATGTGTTTAAACTTGTTTTGAAAATTTAATAGTAACGTGTTTTGAAAATAAAGTACAAATATTACGGAATTGTAATTGTTAATTAAGGAGGTTAAGAAATCTGGGATAAGTAGAGAGCAACGGAGCTCATATTTTTAATATAATATTATTTTTATTGGCTTCTAGAAGAATTGTGACGTACTTAAGAAGGTGCATATTGAATATCGCAATATTTCAATATTTTTAATTAATTGAGACAAAGGGACAAAAGAACTCTGAACAATTTTTATACCGTAGAGTTTTGGTTACCCCTTGTAGGTAAAGACAATTTGAAAAAGAACGGTTTGAATATGACAATTTTTAAATATTAAGGGGAGCTAGAGTGATTACATAGATAACAAGTAAGGAAGCTTATACTGCCGGTAGGTGGGGAGGCTCATTAGAGTCGCAAGGACACTCCCCTGGGCTGAGTAATACTTGATTGTTGAGCCGGTCCAGGGGAGCAGGATAACAAACACCAAAAAACAGGGGGGGGGGGGGGCTTATACATCCATTTTAAATATCGTATTCAATTTTTAAAATAAAATGAATTTTAAGAAATTACATTTAATGTCGCTCATTTCAGTTTTCCATAACTGAGGGGGTTCTAGAGTTTCGGGTGACAA
This sequence comes from Lycorma delicatula, assembly GCF_047948215.1. Classification (NCBI taxonomy): domain Eukaryota; kingdom Metazoa; phylum Arthropoda; class Insecta; order Hemiptera; family Fulgoridae; genus Lycorma; species Lycorma delicatula. Next base: position 44,074,742 of record NC_134461.1, read on the forward strand.
AGAAGCATAGTTCTTCTAATCTCTTACTTGTCTTTGAAGGTCGAATATGTTTTGAAGAAAAATAGTTGTTGAACAATATTTGATTTTCGTATTATAAAGGGGGATAAGATGATTAGAGAAACTGGGAGCAAGGGAATTTGAACCTCACAAATCTATTAAGTTCCATGTTTTTCTCTGAAAGAAGACGCATTTTGAAAAATAATGGTTTAAATATTATAATAATTCTTCAAGTTTTCTCAATTTTAAAGGGACCAGGGAAACAAAGAGCTTCTGGAGGTAAAGAAAGGTATAACCCCAAAACACTTTACTGTATTTCTGATCCTCTGAATGAAATAAGCTTTGTTTTTATCTTTACTAACTGCGAAAACTTGTAATGCAAATGTAATATTCTTTAAGAGGATTTCAGGGAATAATAGGGTTGACAAATAATGAGACTTGTCTCTTTATTTAAAATTCATTAAAAAAAGGCTTTGATATTCCTATATTTCAATGATAATTTTTCATGAAAATGAAAATGGTTCCGAGGGGATTACTGGTTTTCGAAGACTTAATCAAACCTTTTGAGAATCTGCTTACGGATTCCTTAAGTTTCGTAAATGTATTACAAACTGTATTATTTATGTTTTATATATTTATTTATTTACGATTAGTAATAAATAAATAAACCCTTTATTTATACTAATCATACTACAGGAAGAAATTTCAGATAAGAGGATAATTAAGAGACCAGTAGTAGGTGACACACACACACACACACACACACACACACACACACACACACACACACACACACACACACACACACACACACACACACACACACAAAACAAACAAACAAGATTCTGTGACTGTACATAGTGATGTATTTTTTATTTAATAATAAATTTCGTAGTAGTATTTTTACACGTACGTATTAAAAATGTGACAATTTATATTTTACCTTTTTTTCAATATTTAGGTTAACTGTATTTAGATTAATAATAAAATTTATTTGGCGAGCATAACACAGTTATTTTGGAATGAGAAATTGTTCGTAAAGTAACATAATACAAATATCAAATACGTAGCGTAATTTGCTTCACAGAGTTCTGCATGTTGTCTCCTGTTGTTTACTGCGAAGGCGGTTGCGACGCGCGCATCTCTGACCGGTGAAATCGCGTTGACGATCATGTTCAGACAGGTACGAGACAGTCAGTTACCGCGTTGTATCGACTAATATATCTTCTTCTGTGTTTGAGTAGTGCAGTTGTAATAGTTTAAATTATATGTAACTAAACTAAATCTGTAAGTTTTCCTGCTTTTTTTTATATTGTATTATTAACAGTAATCTTCAAGATACGAATAATGTTTAAAAAATAAGGTAAGTTATTAATTAATTTTACTTTTCTTCTGTTACAGAATTTGTATATTTCAATTGATTATTATAAGAATAAACCAATTGTTATTTAAATTTTAATATTTGTATTTAAAAAATGGGTAGCATTAAAAAGGTTCTATGTTAAAAAAAAACAAAAAACACTGCTCTCAAGAAAGGTAGTGGAAAGACCTACCGAGTTAGAGGTAGGGTTCCATGAAATGCTTTTTATTAGTCTTTTATAATTAACAACCGCACGTTTAGGAAATTTTTTACCACAATTCTAAACACTTTTTGTATTATTAAACGTTTTGTATTACTGAAACAAATTTTGTGTTATCAATTATTTTTTTGCTTGTTATTATCACAGATTGAACAAAACTGAAGGAATTACTGTTTTCCGGTTCATTTAATTATGTTAACAGCATATATTTTTGTTAAGCTAACATTATCATTTATACATACAATGTAGGTTTTATGTAAAATCCTTCTGCTTTTCTATACTAGCTGGAAAAATATATTCTAATTGAAAATCGGAAATCATAATGTGATCATTCTACGACGTTTACCTGTCAGAAAAAAAAGCATGGTAGACTATAATTTTATTCAATCATGTGTACATGAACTGGACAGAATGCTTCTAAAGAGTTCAGTGAGACTGGAGGAATTATTTTTGTATACCGTCGTTAACAATAAAAACAAGCTAAACAAATAATTTTCTTGAATTTCCGTACAAAAATATTTCAAATATAAGAATGATATCAGGGTCGTAAATGTGTTTTTATAAATAAAAAAAATGAGTAGTGGTAAAGGAAAAAAGTTGAAAACAAAAGTTTTGATAAGTAAACCTAATTTTTAGTTTAAAAAGTTGTCCACTGATAAAAATAGAATTATATTTATTTTTTTTTTTAAAGGTTAAGGTTTAAAAAAATATAAAAGGATCATTTGGGTTGAATTGACGACTCCTTTTACTTTTCTGGCATTACAGCTTTAGAACTATCCTGAAAGAAGGAAAGTAAGGTAATCAGTCAAAAAATGGAGTTTCTGTCGTTTTTACGAAACGTCTCGACGTTTCGTAAACTAGGGGCCTCAAAAAACAAAATAAGGGGGTTATGTTCGCACGTATGTATATACGCTGACGTGTTTAAAGGTTTAATACCTTTTGATTGGAGTAACTGATTTGATGAAATTTTGTACAGAGACTCGTAAATATGGGGCAATTTGTACGTAAAAATTTCGGGTCAATACCTCCAGGGGGTTTGGGTAGATAAATTTTTGTGGTAATTTTTTTAAAAATTTTGCAAATATAACCCCACGTTATAATAAGATCAGTGTATACTTCTTACTATTTACAAAAAAAAAAAAATTATGCCCCAAAATTATCTCGCTTCTCAAAAAATCGAAAAAATACCGTTTTTTTTTTTATTACATATTTTTTAGCCGAAACTTTTTATCTTTCTAAGCTTGGTAGTAGTAGTAGTAGTAGTAGTAGTAGTAGTAGTAAGGATCTCCATGGCGCAAGTAGTAGCGTCTCGGCCATTCATTCCGGAGGTTCCGGGTTCGAATGTCAGTCAGGCATGGCATTTTCACGCTACAAAAAAATTTAATTTATTTAAAAAAAAAGCGTAGTAGTGTGCAAGAGACTTACAGAAAATACTTTGGGGGCAATATTTGAGGGACCGATCAAAGTTAAAAAAAAATCGATTTTTTGAATTTTTAAACTTTTTCGTGTCATTTTTTTCTCTGTATAAGAATAAACAACCAATGCCAGGAAAGTAAAAAAAAACTTTATTGTCATTTTTTTAAATATCTTTTTAAAGTTAACAGAGAACTGTTGTTTAAAAGAGTTTAACTACAGATTTTGAGAAATTTGTTAAAAGTTTAAATTTATGAATGAATTAAGTCATGTTGTGTTTCGTTATAAAAAGAAGCTCCAATGTCTTTTATTGGTTAATGAATCCTGTTAACAAAAGTTTTTTTCTTCCTCTTATTTCCTACAAGAAGTAAAATTAAGAAACTGAGTTTTAATTCTTAACAAAGCATTTTATTAAAATTAACAGATTCAGGACAGGGTATGGGAAAACAGATGAATTCCTATCACATTTTTTGGTACACAGACAATGCTGAATGTGACCGTAAACATGTGAAACAAATTTGGATTTGTTGTGTTTGACACTTAAATCCTTAAATGGTTAAATAATTTTTAGTTTGAATTTCAGGTGATCGTATTTTTATATATATTGTTATTTTTATTAAGTTGATGGCTTATCTAACAGGGCCGTTGGCAAGGTCCGGATGGGATGACTTCGCAAATCAGCTGATTTCAAAGTCGAGAGCTCTCGGATTCAAATCCTAGTAAAGGCAGTTACTTTTATACGGATTTGAAAACTAGATCGTGGATACCGGTGTTCTTTGGTGATTGGTTTTCAATTAACCACACATCTCAGGAGCAGTCGACCTGAGACTGTAGTGGAGTGGGATGGATTGTTTAGGTGCTGATGTATTGAAAACTGCTCGTAACGAGTTTGTATTATTTTAATTTTATAAATACTTTTATGTTGTATCGTTTTTTAGACCCTGTTTTTATTTATTTATGTTTTATTTTATATATATACTTTTTTATTTTTTATTTTAAATACTGATGAGTATTGTTGAAAAATCTAAATTCGTATTTAATTTTCTATCTTTATTTCATAAAACTGGTTTTTAAGCAATCTTTTACTCATTTTGTTCTTAGAATCGATAAGAATTGGTAATCTTTTTTTACACATTCTTTGATTTTATACCTTCTAGTAATTTATTTCCCCAAAAAAACATTTTAAATTAAATTCACCTTATCAAAAACAGATTTTATTTATTAAGAAAATCATGTGTTAATAATTTTGTTATTGTAATGTTAAAAGAATTATATTTCAGAATAATCATTTTAGAATTAGTAAAAATGTATCATTGCAAAATTTAATGATACATTTTGCAATGTTGTTGTTTTACCTGACTATCCCATAGACACAAAAAACAACAATACTTTGTAAAAACCCCTTAAAGCCCTATTTAATATACCTACCAGTTTTAAATTCCCACAAATATCCCGCTGATACTACTCACTTTTAACTTCATTTACTGTGGTGGCCAAATTATGATAATTTTCTTTCATTGTCACTGAATGAGCTAAACGAATAGATGATGTTTGGTTTCCATTAAGCTTGATATCTTTAGATTGAATAAATCAAGTTTTATAATGTTTTGTAGAATTACTTCTGAATACGACTCATTGATGTCATTAATTTGTTGCAGTTGATTAAGAGGATGGGGTGGTAAGATCATCATGAATACCATAAAAGTTTACTCAGAATAGCATAATATTTTTTACATAATTATTTCTTTTTTTTGCTATAGATGAGTCTGAGAAATGCCATTTACGCACCCCCCCCCCCACCATAAATGAGTGTTCATTTATGGTGAGCTCATTTATGGTTATCATTATATTTCAAAATTTCCCGATCTGAGAAGTCTAATGGTGTAAGACCACGTGATATTATTAGTGGCCAGTCAGTTGTACCACATTCTCCGATCCACTGGTCAAAATTGCTGCCACTAAATTCTCTTACCAATAGACTGTAATGAGATGGAGCACCATCTTGTTGCCAAATTAAATTAATAATTTCAAAAAAGGATTGTTTTGTAGCTGAGGTAAAACTACTTCTTGTAAGATTTCAAGGTAAGAATCACCACTTACAGTGCCATTGAAAAAGTATTGACCGACAATTCCACCGCTCCATACACCAGCCCACACATGCCTGGAACATTTAGTTCTTGCTTAAATACTTCGTGCAGATTTTTGTCACCCCAGTACACATAGTTTTGAAAGTTATACTCTCCTCACTGCTTATTAAAAACCACTCACAGAACTCAAGACGCCTGTCGAAGTCATCTTCTATTAAACTTTGGTGCAGTTGTGGACGATAATTTTTAGTTTCAATACTTTCAAAATACGATGCAAACTACTGCGAGTGATGTCCTACTTTGTAGATCTTTTACAAATAGATTTCTTTGGGCTCTGAGTAATTGATTCGGCAGCAGTTGTTAAGTTACTTTCACTAGCAGCAGTTTTAGGTCTTCCACTTCTTGGCAAATCATGTACTCCTCCTGTTATCTCAAGTTGTTTATGCAGGTTGTAGATTGCTTGTCTGGATGGTGCTGGAGTTTGAGGAAATTTATTTTCAAATTGCTAAACGACTTCTATACAATTCTGGTTGGTCTTCCACCAACATTGTAAGAGAAAAACAAAAACGTACTTTTGGTTTTGTCGTTCGGTCGTTAGTTTACGGTTCATAGTTAATTTACAGATTAACATTGCTAAACATGAACAAGAAATACTCAATCACCTGGAAAAAATGCAAATAATATAAGTAGTGATACCAACCTAACAAATATGAAATTTTTTAAACAACATTCGTCATATGACATAAATATAAGTATTGTATTTCTCATTCAAGCGACTTTTAGGACACTATATAATATTAATAAGCTTTTTTGAAAATAAGTTATCTTGTTATGGAAGTAAAATAATTATAAATTAAAAAAAAAAACTATTTTATATTTTAATAATTTTCTGGATATAATCTTAAATTTATTTATACGTGTATGTAAATTCTATACGTATATATCACCTGTTAACTCTATTGTTCAACCTTTACTGTATTTGTGTAGAGATCAAAGTTTAATAAATTCGATAGTGATAATAATGAAAACTATTATATTTTCCTTACTACTTTACCTATTATTTTTTTTATTTGTTTTCAATTATCTAATAGATAATTTGTCCGGAAGTGGTTAATACGGTGTTTTAGACCAGACTATTACTTTTAATACTATTACTTTTATTTTTTGGTTTCGTTAGAATGTACCGCCAACTTAATAGTTCTTCTAAGGACACTCTAACGTAACCGGTTATAATTTTGTATGTGTCTAGATGGTTTTTTTTTTAAAGTACTGTTTAAGAAAATTGTTAATTTTTTCTGCATCTAACATTTCTTGTATATTCGGATTACTCCGCCGTGTTCATTTTCCACAAAGTTATTTTTTACGTACGTATAGATTCTGATTTTCAAAAAAAAAATATTTGTAAATATCCAAGTATTATTTAATTTTACATTTATTTTAGTGGCATGTTATTTTATTTTAATGATTTTTTTTCTATTGAGCTATTTATTTTTAAACTTTTCATTCAAATTTTTCAAATTATATTTTATTAGGATAAAAAAATTAAAACCAAAGATTGAATGAATTTAAAACTACTAAAGTTAATAAAAAGAGAATGAGTAACATATCGACATATATAGAATTTTTTCCTCCAAAGGGAAGATAGATACACCTGGCTTGAAATTAATTCGTTAAAATAAAAACGTGGTACAACTCATATTCATTCTAGGGTTTTCCGAAAATATTACATGTAGTTTGTTATTACAAAAAAAAAAAAAAAATGAAAATGTTTGGGTTATTTTAAGAAAAAAATTTACATCTTACTTTATGAAATTTATCTTCATAACTTAAAGATTTTAGTAATTATTAATGTTATGTATAAGCTGATCTTCTTGAAGCAGTGCTAGCACCATATCTTTTCATCTAGAAGGTTTTGAATTGGAATATCGTTTAGATTTTATTTATCCTTACAAGATAAAAAATATATTTCTCATCATAAAAAAATAAATAATGGAAAGTAGCTGTAAATCAGACTTTAGTTGCTGAAATACGATTTTGTTAATAAAATATCTAATGTGGACACCAAATGATTTCCTTGTTCGCCTATTAAATTACATATACACATTTTTTTAAAATGAAAAGTACATAACATTTTATTTCTTTAATAACTTCTGATATTTTTTTAAATTGTTGTAGAATTATTATTTATTGTAATTTTTTTTTTACAGTCAGAGGTTAATAATTATTAATAAATCAAAATATTTAAATTAAAAAAAAAAGTAAAAAAAGGAGAAGTCGGATTTGAACCGATGCGCCTTTCCTTGTAAGATCCAAATATTTCATTAATTAAAATTTTATTTGGCTATAATTCAGAAACCAATGAAAATAAGTACGACTTATGACATATGAATAGCTCTCAATGAAGGCTTATTACTGCAGTTAAGAAAAAGTCCAACATCCAAATTTTTTGGATTTTGGGGGTTTCTGGACGCTTTTGGTTCAGTCGATTGCAATCAAAAGGAGAAGTGCACAACTAAATGTTACAACAATCTTAAATCCAAAATTTCAACATTACGGCTTACCGTTTTTGAATTATGCGAGATTCATACGTACATTCGTACCTACGTACGTATAGACGTCTCTTCGGAACTAGTCAAAATGGATTTAGAGATGGTCAAAAGGAATATTTCCGTTAAAATTTGAAAACCTAAATTTTTCGCGATCACAATACTTCCTTTACAAGGAAGTAAAAATATTAAACAACCATCAATTACTTTGTTATTTAAATATTTTTTATATTATTAATTTAAAAAAAAATATTTTACTGATTTTTAATTACTGTAAAATAAAATACATTTTAACAATTACTTTATCAAAAAAATAATGACAAAGTTAAAAATTGTTAATTTTTTTTTCCTGGAGTATTCCTACACTTTCTACTTTTTTAATTACTTTGTAACCTACAGTATTCGCGTAGTTTAATAGAAAGGGTCTGAAGAACCGGAAATGAGTATCCTACGTAATTTTCATTCAGATAACGAACATTAGATAAGTTTCGTTGATGATTTTTTTTCAATTTTTTTCATTGATAGTAAGTAAATGAAAAAAAAATTTCTCGGATACGTAGCCTAGTATAACTTATTGGAGTAATAAATACACAATAAAAATGAATTAAAAATTCTATTAATGAGAATATATAAAATTTATATTTAAATTTGACGTGGATCTCATAACTTTGTGGTGTACGCGACACCTACACAAATCACCCAATCAAAACAGCGTAATGGTTTAAGCATAATTACATCCTATGCCAGGTTTACTAAAGAAATTGAAGGATAAAGTAATCTTCTTCAATCAACCTAATGAACTACCGCATATCAGTGTTACATTTACTGCGTTCAAAATGGGGATTATCTATATATATAATTAATTACTATACTTTTAAAGGAATGAACTGTGATTAATGCTCTGTAAAGCTTTACATACGTCATAGCTATAAAAAAAGACCAGAAAAGAAATCATAAAGCATCAATTTAGTATATTCCATTCTGTGGGGAAATAATGCATTATTAAGATTGTTCATTACGTGAAACGATATAAAGCGTTTTAAAAATATTAAACATTAATAAATATTCTGTTGAAAAAAGATAATATAGACAAAATAAGTTTTTAACTATTTGTTACTTTCAAACATTGTAATCGTTTATTAATACCAATTTATAATTATAATTATATTTTAATTGTTTTAATGCTAAAATACAGAATACAGATTTTATAAAAAAAAAGCAGAACAGAATAAGTATTCTTTAAAAAAACTATGCTTGTAAATATTAAACCATCTTTTTACTAGTCTACTTTGTAATATTATTTGTTTCCTGGAATTATAGCTCTAGAGCTACGCTGCAAGAAGAAAAGTATGGTAATCAGTCAAAAAAAAAGGGTACGGGTTATTTTTTTCATTTCTCATTTCAGCCTAGGGATCACAAAAAAAATAAAAAAGTGGGAATTAATGTCCGTACGTATGTTGGCGTGTTTGAAGCTTAGTAACCTTTGAACTGATAATTTTGATGAAATTTTGTGTACTTGTGTATGTGGTGCAATTTGTTGGTAAAATTTTAGGGTTAATATTTCTACAGGGAGTGGGGTAGATAGGTATTTTAGATCGATTTTCTCAAAATTTTGCTAATACAACCCAACTTTATATTAAACTAATTTCTTGCGTGCATGATTATCTTACCATTTTTATAAAACGTTTGCCCCAAAAATTAATTTTTTTAAAATTTATTATATATTGTGCAACAGAATTTGTTTTTATTCTAGACATAGTAGTAGAGAAAATGACCCAAAAAATACTTTGGAGGCATTACTAGGGGTGGGAGGGCCAATAATAGTTTAAAAATATAGATTTTTTGAATTTTTAAAAACTTGTTTTATTTTTATGTATTATTATATAAGGATAAATAACCATTGCCAAAAACGGATTATAATTTTGTCGTCAGCTTTTATTTTTTATACATTCGATCTTTCTTGGTGTGTGTGTGTGTATGCGCGCGCTTGCACACACACACAGTATTTTAATGACATTTCAATGTTATAGTTATAATGTTTTATAATTTTTAAATTATTCGGATTTGGCCATGTAAAGACAAATCCAGACATTCGGCATTCCACTGAATATATTTTCTAGATGGTTAATTTGATGGGTGCCCAAAGATCGATGCCATGAGGCTTCACGGTCAGAGCAGCACACATGAGACAGAGACGCTGGAAAGACGCTGGACTCACCAACTAATCAACGACATAGCCAAATGGATTTCTAGGAGGCATGGCATGAACTACGCCCTGAGCCAGTTTTTATCCGGGCATGGGGGGTTCAGGGCATACTTATTCAAATTTAGACTTTTTTATTTATCTTTATCCGCCGAAACCACCGTAAGATATTACTTCAGAGGTGAATGAGGATGATATTTATGAATGTAATTGAAGTGAATGAAAATGAACGCCACTTTTATAACAACATTTGGTGCGGCGAAGAGGCTAGTTGAACACCATGTCAAAATTGGGTGGGTGCATTGTCGGGCCCGGAAGAGGTAACCCGAGGACAGATGTTTACGATATTGGGGTTTAGGCCGTTTGTCCTCCAACTGTCAAGGTGTTGACCGATGAAGCCTTTGCTTTAATTGTGGGAAGGCCGAGCATAAGCGGGCTTAATACACTTACCCGCGGGTATCTGCGATCTGCGGGATCACCGGACGGATAAGTGCTCTTGGCTGGACATGAAATTTCGTCCTGGCGATACGGGCAGGTGCGGCGACTACTGGACATCTGGTGGCGAAAGGGCGGGATAGCGACGTGGTATCGGACAGCGCCCTGTGGAGTCGTCGTCCTTCTCCACTTGTGCAGGTGGGCGCCGATGATGAAGCACGGGCACTCTGGCACCCCCGGAGGAGTTAAGACCCGAGTCCCGGCCGGAGCGGATTTTGGGTCGCTTCTGTTAGAGGCAGGCGCTAGAAAGTTGGAGTCCTGGCGGAGGCGGCTTTCGGGTTGCCTTCGTTAGACGCAGGCACTAAAATACCGAGTCCCGGCTCCTGGGGCAGAGTGGCCGCGTCCGGCATCGCCGGGCCAGGTAGAATCCTTGCTCTGGGAGTAAGAGGCGTGGCAACTCCCAGGGCTGAGTTATGCTTGATTGCGGGCCTAACCCTGGGAGGCTTTGAGAAAAAACCACAAAGGACACCTGTATCCATCACGATCTAATATTCAAATCCGTAAAACAGTTACTGCCTTTACTAGGATTTGAACCTGAATACTATCGACTTTGAAATCAGTTGATTTCCGGGGACGAGTTAACCAGTAGACCAAGCCCGGTAGACTGTTCAAATTTAGACGACTGTTCAAATCTCTGCCCCAGTTGCAAGGACATTGAGGAAACGGCATAACATGTGTTTTCCGAATGCTCGAGATTCATTTCGTTGAGGAACACATTGGTTCCAAGCTGAAAGATAGATTTTCCCGTTTGAGAATCTTAAAGGATAATTGTCACTTCGGTTTAGAGCCATAATGTCGAAACTACAAACCCAAGAAGACGCTAGAAAAGGAAAAGCAGCGGTGATGTCTTGAGCTAAGGTCTGGCGACAGGCTGCCTGCGGATCTCCTGGAGGGTCCCGGACCTCTGGGATCGTCCCGGAATGATGAAACAAGCAGCACTCCCGGTGATGACATTTCCAATGATGGCAACCGTAGGTAGTCACACCTGACAAAGAGAAAGAGCCGCAAAGAGAATGACCGGGTTCGATTTTCAAACTTGGGATCTTTCGGATATAAAGCTAAACACTGCTACTCCACCAGGAAGATAGTCAACATCCTTCATTGATTATTATTTTTTTTTATAGATATTTTAAAGTTAAATTAATGGTATGAACTGCTAATCAGTTCATAGCAGTTAAAATTATTTACGTTATACATTATAGTTAAATTTCAATGGGCTATTATTTTCCCATAGATACTACACTACATTAATGAAAATTATAATATTCCCATTGAACTAAACAATTTATAATATTATTTAAAATTGATAGCTCTTTTTATCTGCTTATATACAGTTAAATTGTTAAATTTATAGTTGTTTAAGTCGGATTTAATCCTTTTCTATTATGAGGAACATAATATACATGTAAAAATACCGCTTTAGTTTTTATTCAGTCGATACACATATCCGATAATTGAGATACCTTATTATTGGCCATACAGTTACGTCAAAATTGTTAAGCCTTCCTAACAGTATTTTGCAGTTTAAATTTTAATTATTATGTGTTAGGTAAATATATAACGTGTTTAAATTAAAAAAAGTATTATATTTCATTACGTTTAATTTGAAATATATATAGTGCGTACAAAAAAACAGCTTGTATTGGAAAAGATCGAGACTGCATTATTAACGAACCTGAAAACATTTATATCCATCTAGTACACAATAATAATAATGGTTGTACTTTTATTTATGCACATTAATTTATTACCATTCTCATATTTTATTAGTTATAATTCATAATTACGTAATTAGTATTAATAATTCAATAAATAAAGATTGAAAAAAGAAGAATTTTAATTTAGGTGAATTTTTAAACTAAAAAACTTTAGCTAGTGCTTGAATGTATATTGTATCGAATGTGAGTAGTTAGTTAATCTAGAAACCATCAAGCTAGCCACGGCACCTAACAGCCTAGTTCTACAAAATTTTTTAACTTATTAGTATTCCTTCAAACTCAACTATTTGATATTTTTTATTGTTTTTTTTTCTAAAAGATGTGTTTTTAAGATAAAACGTTTTTTTTAAACATGTCAGAAAGTGGTAGGGTGGATCCTCCGATTAAATAGAAAAATTCTAAAAATTATTTGAATTTTATTTTTTCCAGTGCACATCAACGTGAAATAATTCCAAATTTATTAAAAGTGGTAACTATTTTTTTAATAAATGGTGGTATCTATTTAGTATTTATTTCTATTTATTAAAATTTCTCATCTAATAAAAAATAATAATTACAAGAAATAAAACAATTTTTTATGACATAAAATAAGTTTTAATTCATAAAATAGAAAACGTAGTTTTAAAAATATAAAATAATAATTAAATAATACGGAGTTCTGAAAGATTTGAAATTTTTCAAAGTGTGAAATTAATTTAATTCAACTATTAATAAGTAGCATTTTGTAATTATACTGGATCCAAGATTGTGAAATTTTTTATGCAATACAACTTATTCAATAAAAAACTCATTTATTTAATGAAAAACCAAGTCGAAATAGGTTCATAAGTTTTCACGAAAAGTTATATTTAAAAAAATTCAATTTGCAATTACTAGAGTAGCAGTAAAATAATTTTTTATTTTTAATATCTTTAAAAACATTTACTGTAGAACCCATTCGTCTGAGAAAACACGTATCGAGATAAGCCCATCCGTTTTCGTAAAAAGATACATAGACAAATGTGTTAGTCTAATTTACAGGTTTTATATGCGGTTTAGCTTTAAAATGTATTTTATAGCAAACATAGGCGTTATACGTATTTATTTGAAAAAGAAAAAAAAACGATATTATGTGTTTTATTAGTAGATAAATTCCAACAGAGCTTTGAATGTTTTATGTTAAATCCTTTAATCCTCTATATTTTTTGGAGAAATTAAAGCAATATCAACATAATTTAAGAATTCAATTTTTTGTAAAATTATTTTAAATAGTCATATCTTTTATTTCCCCTTTTTAGTCCTTTAATCACCGTTTTCCTTTCTTTCTGGGTCAAACGAGTATATATTTAAGGCTGGATGTCGCTTCTGACGCCAATCTGCAAGAAAGAGTATGTATGATATTGAAATTTTCAGAGTTTGAGAAATACTACGCTTGTTCGAAATTAAAACTTCAAACCTCCGTACGAAAGCCTAAGACAAAACCTTTCCAACACAAAAGTCGGAACTTATTTTTCAGATTACAAATCGTAAACTACTTTCATCTTTTTTAAACAGAAAATAGTCCTTTATAAAATAGGTTAAAGGTCATGTAATTATGGATTATTATTCTTCTTTTCTTTTTGTTAACTAAAAAAATAAAACGTTTTACAAAATTAAAAATTTCTAAAACTTAAACTCGATTTTCTAATATTATATATAACAAAAAGGAAATGTTGTTCCCGGTCAAAATTAACCTCGTCGGAATCTTCTCTTTCTTAAATTATGGAGGAATTAACTTTATATTTAAAAAGTTGTTTCTCCTGCAAATATGAATTCTAAAATGGAAGTTCGTGTATTTAGTGAGATCAATGATGTTAGATTTTACTTTCCTGTCATCATAGCCCAGCCCTAAGTTATGCTGCAAGAAGAAAAGCATGATAATCAGTCAAAATGGGGGATGGGGTTTGAATTTCTTAACCCAGGGACCTCAAAAATAAAAAAAAAAAAATGGGGGTTTATGTTCGTATGAATGAACTTGTGATAACGTTTGACGGGATAAACCGATTTTTATGAAATTCTGTAGACTCGGGTATTTAGGGCAATTTGTGGTAAAAGTTTAGGTCAATATCTCCAGGGGTAGATAAATTTTTGAGGTAAATTTTCTTAAAGGTTTGCAAACATAACCACACTTTATTAAACTCAATACATGCGTACACGTTTATTTTACCATAAAAAAAGTATGTCTCCAAATTCTCCCCTTCCCCAAAAATCTAAAAATAGCTATTCTTTTATTTATTGTAAAATTATAACAGAATTTTTGGTTCTCTTTCGGAATTTCCCCCAAAATTTTTCTATTTTTTTTTAACGATATATACATGTAATATTGTATAATATCATAATCTACACTCGCTTCGTTGGCTAACCTCATCTAATTAACGTTAAATATACAAATTATATACAACAATGATGTAAATATACAAACGTTAGCCAGCGAAGCAAACGTAGGTTATGTTTGTACACATCCTCTGAAGTAATACCTACCATATGGTGGTTCCAGAAGCTACAGAAACAGAAAAAGTATTAAGGTTATGTTGATATACGTACGATTCGACATATATTGTAAAAAAATGAAAAATAAAAAATTTGAAGGGGAAATTCTAAAAGATTACCGAATTTGTTATGTATTCCTAGGCATAAGAAGTGCAGGTGACCCAAAAAAATACTTTGGGGGCAATATTGGGGGCTAAGGAGCTGATCAAATTTAAAAAATATCGATTTTTTCTGAATATTAAAACATTTTTTTAGTTTATTTAAACCTTTAATAATAATAATATACAACAAAATGTAATTTTAGTTGTATTTATTGGTGTTACTTGGTTATGTTTATTCGTTATTGTTCTTGTTTCTTTATTGTTTATTTTTGTTGTTTTATGTAACACTACATGATAGTGTTGCTTTAATCGTAATGACTGTAATTGTTGATGCGACTGTAAATAAAAGCATTAAAAAAAATCATAATTCACCTCCCACCACCTAAAATAAATTTTAGGTATGTTTTTATTGGTTGTACGTTTTTCAGTGGATTTTTTTTAGTTTCTTTCATTTAACACGGTAAGCATTGAAAAATCAAACCAAACTTTAAAAAAAAACTGATTTTTTAATTTGTTAAACTTATTTTGGTTTATTTAAACATATAATGATAATTTAACCATAAAACATTTTATTGGATGGTGTTTTTTGGAGGTGGGAAGCAGAAACAATAAAAAATATGATTTTTCAAATATTGCTTTGGTTTATTTAAACAAATAAATTTATAATAAAACATCATCATAAATTACCACACCAAAAAAGAAATCTCAAGTTAATTTTTTCATGTATAATTATTTTTCCACTATATAAGAATAAATAAATCATTGCCAGAACAGTATCACAACTTCGTTGCCCGCTTTTTTATTTGTAATTCGAATGACAAAATAAAGAAATATTGAGGGGGTATGATTTATTTTTACCGCATAAAAAAAAAATAGTACTACCGTAAATAACACTGAAAATATGAAGATTAACAGTTTTTGAGAAAACAATTCATAAAACTTTACCCCTAAAAATCAAGATTTAAATAAATTGGATTAAAAATACTTTAAAATTAAAAAAAAAAAAATTATATAATTTAATATTACATAACATAATATAACATATTATAATATAACATAATATTACGATTTAATAATATCAGTATAAAAACAGATAAGTTGTTTTTAACTTTTACAACTTTTTTAAGTTTGACGATTTGAAAACTTTATGATTATGCTTAAAATAATTTTAATTGTTTATGACGTACGCAGCCCGGTAAATATTTGAACAGGTTTAAAACCTAATGTTTTGTACAATTATCCCAAAATAATGTTAAATGTTTTTAATTACGTATTGTGATGATACATTTAATATGGATTTGTATGCTAGACAATGGATACTGGTGTTCAGTGGTGGAGTTTCTTTCTTTCTTTTTTTCCTGTTTAGCCTCCGGTAACTACCGTTTAGATAATACTTCAGAGGATGAATGAGAATGATATGTATGAGGGTGAATGAAGTGTACATTCTCAGTTCGACCATACCTGAGATGTATGGTTAATTGAAACCCAACCACCAAAGAACACCGGTATCCACGATCTAGTATTCAAGTTCGTGTAAAAATAGCTGGCTTTACTAGGACTTGAACGCTGGAACTCTCGACTTCCAAATCAGCTGATTTGGGAAGACGCGTTCACCACTAGACCAACCCGGTTGGACAGTGGTGGAGGTTGGGTTTCAAGTAACCACACTGCTCAGGAGTGGTGAACCTGAGTCTGATCCAAACTACATGTTTCCCGGTACTTTTACATTTATATTGCACTGCATCTGCGAGCTTGCAAGCTACGTCATGCATGGCAAGCCGCTAGCAATAATTGCATTTGCTCTCACACATACACACACACACACACACACACACACACACACACACACACACACCCCCAGACTGGGCAGTAGATGGAGAACTGGTTGAAGAAATATATTTATATATATATTGATGATATCTTAAAAAATTACTACTTCTGAGAAATCACTGTTCTTATACTAAAATTGTTTTAAAATTATTACAAATCTTCTTTTTACCTTACTATGATAAGATAATAAATATAGAAGAACCTACTCTGTGTGTGTGTGTGTGTGTATTTTCTGAAATTTAACAGTTTATTATATTCAATTATATAATATTTTATTAAGAGTGATTTGATAATCTTTTCTTATTAGTTTGTTGTTAGTTTAACAAAAAAAAAAGGAACTTAATTATTTAATAGAAACCTTTAAAATAGGAACACTGTCTAAGGACGTGCTGGTAAGTTTCTATCTTGAACATGCGTCCTTGAAGCAGAACTAAGTCTCTATGTGTGAGTTATTGGCAATTGTAACGTACTTTCTTCGATTATTCAAGAGGTTTAAATTGCTTCTATACGAACAGCAGTAATATTTATCAACATCTTTGCCAGCAATATAGGTACTATGAAAATTCTGTTATACTCGTATTACTATTATTGTACCAGTGACTTTATTGAGTAAGAAAAAGTAGACTGTATTTTTTCTGTTTTTTGTTTTTTAGTCTAATGGTAAAGATAATGTTATCATTAGGAAAGGAGAACCGAACATTTTAATGTACTTTAGCATAACGAAAGCGTGAAAATCACAAAAAGCCTGAGAAATGCTGAAAATTAACCTTCTTGTAACGTATAGATACGAGTTTCCATTCAATACCGCATTCAATATATATATATATATTTACATACATACAAGTTTAATATTATTTTAAATAATATAAAAGATGAAAATTTTCGACTGAATAAGATATACCGACGTAATTTGTTTCTAATTCATAAGAATTTCACGTAAAATTAGCAAGCTCATAATTAATTAACAGAAACGTTTACATTTACATTGATTCTAATATAGATTAGAGTTCATCAATCAACATGGTATACACAGAAGGATTATATTATGCGGTTATATCGTAGGTTTACAACACCTTTCACCCTCCTCTCGCTACTGGTGTTACAGTATCCAACTACCAGATTCAAGTGATGTTTGCTTCTACTACGTCTAATGTTATTCTATTATTCATTACCGATAACTACAAACTGAATACTCTTCTGAAGTAGCAAAGTCTATTAATTTTCCTTCTTGTGGTTACGAATGTGTGTATTTGTACAGAAATATAAATTTCCTTTGTGAAATCTTTACTACTAAAATATAATTCATTATCGATTACACTACATTTGTTACTTTTCCAGTACTATATTGCAAACTATTACTGCTAGGAAGATGTTGAAAAAACGTTCATGTAAGTGAAAAAAAAATCTTTCATTCAGATATGTTGTACAGCAAGGATAAATTATTATTTTTTGAGGAAGGAAACGTTTTCCTAGGAAATTATTATACATTTTTTTTTTAACCGCAGTAATATTTGTACCGTAATTGTTACAATTTTGTGCTGGCCTTCGTGGTGCGTGTGGTAGCGTCTCAGCCTTTCATCTGGAGGGTCCCGGGTTCGAATCCCGGTCAGCCATGTCATTTTCACACATGCTATAAATCATTCCTCTCATCCTTTAAAGCAATACCTAACTGTTGATCCGGAGGTTAGACAAAAATAAGAAGAAATTACAATTATAGTATTTTAATTTTAATTTCAAGAGAAGGAAAAAATGTCTTATTTAAATAATTTTATTATCTTGGATATTGACTTTTGTAGTGTTTTTTTTTTTGTTATTTAACATTTTTACTTTCAATTAAAGGCATTTTATTTTTCTATGAATTAATTTAAAATAACGATTTATACGTTTTCAAATATAATTTAATTTCTTATTTATATATACATATATAATTTAAAATACAAACACTGATGTCTGTCGTTTCTAATAGCGTAAGAGGTTTTTTGTTTTTTGTCCAAGAATACATAACTAAACATGAATATTTAAAAACAAGTTTTTAGGTCTTTGAAATAGTTTATTTTATTTCGCTTACACTGTAGTCTGGTGTTAAGGTTTTTTCTCTCATATTAACTTCTGATTGGTTGTAACCTTCAGTAAGTACGTATCAAATTTTTTAAAAATAATAATATTTTTTATTATATTCGTTTTTTAAATTAAATAAATAATTTATAACGGTTTGATGATTTATTTTTATATTAAAACATTTAAAAATAACCCTTAAAATCATTTACGGGTTAAGAATTCTATCATTATAAATTTTTTTCTTACGAATCATAAAAATTAATAATTTTTAAAATATATTTAGATATGTTGTAATTTAATAAAAATCAAATATAATATGAAGTTTCTTATATTAATAATTTTATTGATCGTTTTTAAATAACACTATCATCTACAACAACATAATGATTTATCGGTTTGCGGAGATTTTTAACATAGGTTACAACGGATGGGGTTTATTGATATTTTATATAAGATAAGTGAATGTATCAGTTATTGGAATATTTTATATTTGAAAATATCAGTATATATATATATATATATATATATATATATATATATATATATGCACAAACCCGTACATCAACATAACATGTATGTTTCCATATATTTTATATTCAAAGAAAATGTAGACTATAAGGTAACGTGTGGTACAAAAATGATTTTAACTCTAAATGCCATTAATCTGAATGAAATACAACAACGGGCTTTACCAACTTTGAACTACATACGTATATATATATATATATATATATATATACACACACACACATAAAACTACATAATTTAACAAGGATGATGATGATCTGTGGGTACTACCTAGACGGCTTCAAGCGGTTATCCTTTTTAAAACATTTCCATCCCGTGCTATTCTTTTCATCCTCCCATAGGATCACTCAATCTTGATATTTTCTAGAAATTGCTGGTACCATCTCCTAAATCTTTTAAACTTTCATTCAACTCTTTATTACTTTTGTTTTTTAGTTCATATGATAAATCCATTTTTCTCATTTCTTTCATTATATTTAGTTTGCTATTGTTTTCCACTATCCGTAACAAATAAATAAATGCTTCATTCTTTCCTACAAATTTATATTTTTTTATCTTTCTCTTGAATCGCATATTAACATTCAAATGTATATTTTGTATTGAAAAATAGAAGCGATTGAATTTATTATAGAATTATGTTGTATTCCAAACGGAATATTTTTCCTGTTTTTTTTTTTTTTTTTATCTAAACTCTTTGTCAAATAGTTTTTAATATATGAATAAAAAAATGTCGGAGTTGAGTTATTCTATTTATAAAGTTATAGTAGGGAAAATATTATTTCCCTGAACCTATTGACAAACATTTAGTATGGATTTAGAAAAAAATTGTCTACCGTCTAAGATATTTTCAAGTAATAGTAAATATTTTAAATAGCGTAGATAAAAATAAATTCAAATTAAACATTTTTTGTGATCTCAGAAAAGGATTTGATTTAATTCCATAATCCTTGGTAAAGGAAAACTTAGGTTATTGTATCAGAAGTCATATACCAACCTTAAACAGACAGATGAAATTTAATCTTTTAGTAAAAAAAAACAAATGAAATACAGAATAATAATTCAGTATGTAGTAAGCCGCAAGATGCTACAAAATAGTGTTCTCGGACATCTTGCTGTTTTTTAATCATCTGCCTCAAAATCTAGAATCACTTTTATTCTCTTTGCAGGAAATATTTGGATCTTACAAGGGGAAGGCACATCGGTTCAAATCCGACTTTAACTTTTTTTAATTTAAATATATTGATTTATTAATAATTATTAATCTGTGATTATAAAAGAATTTTTGCAATAAATAATAATAATTCAATAATAACAATAAAAAAAAATATCCAGAGTTATAAATGAAATAAAATTTTATGTATTTTTCATTTAAAAAAAAATTGTTTATATGTAATTTAATATGCGTACAAGGAAGAAATGTGGTCTCCACATCAGATTTATTTTTAATAAAATCATAAGCTTGTCATCATTATTAAATATTTATTATGTTTAGGTATATTCCCGTTTGAAATAGTATACCATCTCTTAGACCAATAAAAAAGTTAGAATAAGTTTTAAAAGGTTAAAAAAAAATTGGCTGTGAAGATCAGTGAATATTAAAATACGAATTATGTATACCGATTATTTTGTAAAATAAAAAATTATTTTTATTGTGTAACAATTTATGGGTGTGAAACCTTTCCAAAAAAACAAAAAACATATCTATCTTGTACTTCTACCAAATAGACAACAATAATGTTGACACAATACAACAGCTTAAGATAAAGAACTTTGTTATGTTTCGTTTCATTTTTAATAAACTACCGACCCATTTAAACGATATTCTAGCAATTTTTTTAAAATTAAATAAAAATTGTTTATTAAAGAATTCCATATTACAAACAGTTAGTTTTAAGTGTAGATTATAATATTAAGTATAAATATTACATTAATAAAAGTAGTTTAAAAATTTATACATCAATTATATCCACTTAATACATCTAAACTAAACTTTCAATCATTATTTATATCTCAGCAACTGTTGTTACCGTGCCTAATCATTCTACAAAAATAAAACTAAAAATATTTCTATGGAATTTAGGTACTTTAAAGGAAAATTTAGAGTCACGGTTAACATCACTTTCTTCTTAAGTGATTAGTCACTCTGTATGAACTATGACTAGATTAACAACTTGCATATTCAAGAGTAAAGGTTTGTTACTGTTCATAAGATATTAACTAGTAGGTTCCCTTCAGACATGAAACTTCATTTAATCCTACTCTAGTGCAGCTTTCAATAAGGTAAATTACTACTCTACATTCTATCAAAACTGCATTTAAAAAAAAATTTCAACATCAGAAAATTAAAAAATCCAGTCTTTAAGACTACTCATGAAATAATTTTTTATTTTCCTTTATATATATTGGTAATTTGCCGTATAACTTTGGCGAAAAGAAAGAATAAATTTTTTAACATTTCCTTTTTAGGTTTAGGTAAAAAACGATATAAAGCAAATCATAAATTATTCCCAGCTATCCAAAAATATTATTCCCGCTCCTGATTTAAAGAAATTTTTTAATCTTATATACAAAAATGTCCTAATAGTAAAATTTTGGCGTCCATAAATAATAGAAAAGTGTGTTCTAACCTTTGCTTTTTACAGATTAAACGAGTAGTCCTTTTCAGGACAGTGATTAAGGTTTTAATTCTTATTAAATATGTTCCAACCCAACACACAATTCCATATTACAATCGCAATCCTATGACTATAAAAACAGATTTTAAAACTGATTCTGATAAATGTTTTTCCTTTACAAATTATTACTCTAAAGATGATTTTTTGAATTACATTAGTTAAAAAAATCCGATGTGGACATCATATGACTTCCTTGTACGCCTATTAATTTACATAGATATACAAATTTGTTTAAAAATGAAAAGTACATAAAATTTTACTTCAATATTAACTTCTGATATTTTTTTCTTTTTTTTATTGTTATTATTGAATTATTTATCGTAATTTTTTTTTTTACTATCAGAAGTATTAAAAAATCAATATATTTAAATTAAAAAAAAAAAAAAAAAAATGTTAAAATAAAAATGAGTTGAAATCTGCTTCGAACCGATGTGCCTTCCCCTGCAAGATCAAAATATTTCATTAATTAAACTTCCATTTGGCTATAACTCTGGAACCAATGAAAATAAGTATCTATTATGATATATCGTTGAAAAGCTCTCAATGAGAGCTTATTACTGCAGTTAAGAAAAAGTTCAAAATCTAATTTTTGTTTTGATTTGGCCTTTTTTTAGACACTTTTGGTCCAGTTCATTGCAGTAAAAAGGGAAGGTGCACAATTAGATGTTACAAGAGTCCTAAATCCAAAATTTCAACATCCTATGGCTAATCGTTTTTAAGTTATGAAAGATACATACGCACATACGTATGTATAGACGTCACGGTCAAAATAGATATTTCTATTTTGACCGTGACGCAGCTAGATTATTGCTGTTAATTACGGTTGCCATTATTAAACTCTTTTTTAGCTTCCAGAACCTAAAGGTAATTGCTTCAAAGGATGAGATAAAGTGGAAAAATTTGCGTGAAATTCCATGCCTGACCGGAATTCGAACCTGGAATCTCCGGATGAAAGGCAGAGACGTTACCACTCGCGTCACGGAGACAGACACTCTTGATGACGTAACTGGGAGAAAAAATATACTCGATATTTTTTAAGTGATCAAACATTTTTCTTGATCATATTAAATTTGAAAAACGTTAAAATTAAATTTAAGGAAAAAGAAAAAAAAAGGTCAAAATAATTAAAAAAAAGATTAAAAAGTTCAAATGACGAAATTGGGTGATGTAATTATTAAGATATTTTGGATTGAAAGTTGAAAAAACTAAAAATTTCATTAAAAAATCTTATTCGGAGTTAATAGTTCTATGATAGTGATAGTGTGTAAAATTTTTATTCAGAGAAAAAATAGATATTTTTCACGTGGAAAGTTAGTAGTAAAATGGATATTTTTTTCCAGTACAAAAAAAAAAGTCGAAACCCCTAAAATTTACCAATTTTCTAAGTTTAACCATTTTGGTAAGGATATAATTTTATAAAAGATTTTAATTTGAATTTGGAAAATCGGTCCATGATATGAGATTCATTTTTAAAATGATTATTTGAATTAAATGTAAAGGATTATTTGATATAGTTATTGTAGAATAACAAAAATTTAACCTTATATTTTCTGATTTGAAAATAGAATATTATTAAGATAAAACCAAAATAGAAACAAAATTATAAAACAAATAATAATAATGAACCGAAAAGCAGCCGTGAGATGATACACATTAAACTAGAAAAATGCTGTTGTTATGTACAAGATAATAATACATTTACATTACAAGATTTTGTTTGATTTTTTGTCATAAATCTTTACTAATAAACTTATAATGATGAGTGATTTAGCCTATCATTTAGCCTAATTCCTTAGAGCAACAACTGTAAAAATGTTGAGTCCATAATAAGAACATTTGTATCTGTTATACGGATATACAAACATACTCGTAGCACACTCAGTTGTACATGTACGGATCAGGTAATTTATAAATCGGGTAGAAACAAGGTTATCCTTTCAAGCAGGACTGGAAAATAGAGAACATTTCCTTAGTCCTTTCTATTCTCTTTAAAACGTATTCTCATTTAGTTGTTTTTTTGTAATTAAATGTTTAATATGAAATAAAATTTAAAAAAGCCCAGTAGAAGTAAACATACTCGTACATAAATTAAAAAAAAAACTATAATCTGAAAAGTAATATTTCATCAAAAGTGTTTAATTTTTTTTTCTATTTTATGCATGCTCGTTTGTGATGTTCCTGAAAGATTAAGTGGCAGAAAGAAAGAAAGAAAGAATGAAAGAGAAATTATAGAAATTGATAAAAAGAAACACTCAAATAAATTATCGTTAAAAAAGTAATTTTCGTGATTTAATTTGAATCTATTTCAGGAATAGATTTCGCAAGTCTTATACTCAATTTTTAATAACTTTGGTCTAAATAATACTAATATAACAGATTTTTTACGAATACAGCTGATGGGTAAACATTCATAATTCATTACATAGTTACTTAATTTATATTAGAACTACGTAAATGAGTAAAAATTATGTACGATCTGAAAGAAAATAGGAACGATAAGGATTTTAACAATTTGGCTAGGAAACAGACATGGTGTAAGGGACTTCTTTTTGGGCAGATTACTATAGATTAGTAATTTATATAAAAAAAAGAAAAAGTAGCAATGGTATCATAAACCATAAAAATAGTAGTAGTGGAATAATAAACCCAAAAAGTGGTTTATCTACTTCTTGGGTTTATGATTATGCCCTTCTTGGTGACTCTTCAATGAGCAAGATGGTATCTCTGAGTTTATATGGTATATCTTGTATTTATTTTTTGCATTGTCGACAAAATTTACAAATCAAGCCGTGTTAATATCATTTTAATTTTTACAGTTCAATTCTGATTTTCAAAAAATCGGAATTGACTGGTAATTTTCGGGTTGACCTGAAATGTTTTCGGGTTCTAATTAAGAATATATCGTATCCAATTGAGATAGCATTATATTAGAAATGCAGGTTGTGTGTAAGTTAATTTCACGAACAACCGAAGCAGTTAGTAAAAACGATATTCTTTCCGTGAGCAAGGGAAAGTCGGAAACACTGGAGATTAGAGTTAAAGAATCAATCAAGAAGTGTGAGGATGTAATGCAGCGCCTGAGATCCCAGATGAGAAAAAAAATAGTACTGACTGATCGACATGACTCGCGATTGATGGCCTTACATGTCAAGGGATTAGATTTAGACCACAGCGGAGGAAGTCAAGATGACAATAAAAAAGGAAGTTGGTAATGATACACCGGAACAAGTTTTGTTGATTACACCGCGCTTAGGAAAACCCAGAGATCCACAATCCTCCTTCTGGTCCGAGATGCTGGGCTACTAAGCAAGAAGATCGAGTGAAAATTGGGTGGCACTCTTGCCGAGTTGAGCCACAGTCGAGGGCATTAAGTATTGTAGGTAATGGAGCCCTGGTCACAGGACGGCGGATTGTCATGGACCCAACCGCTCTCTGATGTGTTTCAACTGCGGAAGGGCGGGACATAAAACTATATAATGCCACGAGCCTATGAAGTGCCTTGATTGCGGCGGCGAGCCGGGCCGGTGGCTGGGAATGTAGAAAGTCCCGATCTGCCTTCACTGCCTTCAAATTAATATGAACAGAAGGAGGAATTCCCGCAATTTGGTATGAAGGAAAGCGGTGGAGGATGGAATAGAAAGTAAGTAAACCCAATCATAGTGTGGTTATCTGATTGAGCTGGATGGTTGTCGAAAACGGAGTGCGACCGTAAAATCGTCACTAATCATTTTGCTGTTCTAGATGTAAAAGCAGGAAGTGGCTTGGTGGCAGCAACCCTATCTCCTTGCACCCTTATAAGTGGATATACTTCACCTAATAGCTCGGAAGATAGATTTGATGAGTTGTTGTCCGGTTTGGAGGAGATGATGAGAACGGCGGGTTGACCTGTGGTGCTCGCAGACGATTTTAAAACTGAATCTGTCGGTCTTGGCGGGATGAGGTTGACTCGCTGTGGATACAACTGGCTGATTTACTAAGATCGTTGATATAGATCATGGTACCTTAAACACGTCGGAGGTTCGGACATTCACTGGCAGGGGGTCGGGATCCACAATAGACATCACCGTGATTCCAAAGCGGTTCCTCCCCAGGCTGACCTTCTAGAGAATAATGGAAGAAGAATCCTTAAGTAACTATCGAGGAATCCGATTTACTGCCAAACTAGGAAACCTAGTAGGACAGATGAAGAGATACGACTGGAGGCCGCCGAGGACGCAAATTGCCTCCTTCTCTAGAGCAGTGGCAGACAGAACGGTGCAAACACAAGACTGGAGCCCAGATGATTAACTATTCTAAAAAAGGAAAGTGACAGAATCAGAACTCGTGTATGATTTTAAAATTTTTAAAGTTACGTGTAGATTGTACCGCATGCAGTACCCATTTAAAAAAAAAATTAAGTAGAGAAAACCACTATTATATCAAATTAATGGATGTTTTAGACTATTTTATTCAATTACGCATATTTTATATTATAAATAACTACTCATAATGAATGTAAAAATGGATATTCAACTAAAAAATTAGATAAATGTTTACTAATTGAAAATCAATTAACATCTCATAGTTTTGAATAACTTAATTTCATCGTTTCTAACTCGGGCATGATAATACTGATTTATTACATTTTTGTAGAAAGTCTATGACCTTTTAAAATTGCGGTAACAGACTAATCCAAACACTGACTATAAATAACCAACCCTTGAAGTACACAGGATAAAGAAATTTGATTTCCTAAAAATTTAATTTCAAATGTGTGGTAAATGTGTAGGTACAATTGTTATTAATATGGAAAAATCTAGTAAAGCTAAAAATTAATATAATAAACCAAATAAATTATATAGATAAAAAATTCATTCAACAAAATAAACTATTTTGAATGGAGTAAATTTGAAGATAAAATTGTGAGAAAAGGTGCGTGGGCGAGTAAGTGTATGCCTTCACGCGTAGGCGTAAGTGATGTTGTGAGCTTAAGCCTTAGAAATTAATAAAATCATTGTCAATTTTCAGTAATATCTAAACAACGAGTTTGTGATATTGCATTATATGATTTCCGAAATTTAATAAATTTCATACTGGTTGTCTTAATGCCGATGAGTAATTGATGTTAATTCAAAGAAAAAAAGCAAAGTTTCTTTTTGTTTGCGATAAACTGGTAAAACATACCCCGAATTTCTAAACACAAGTTTTCCTATATTTCCGTGGACTAGTAAGAAAAATTGTAAATCCCAGACACGTTGAGATAATTGATGGAAACATTTTTTCGTTATAACTTATAAATAGACAAAAAATACAGCGAGTTAAAGCGTAATGCATTACCTACAATAAAATACTCTTCTAACGTGTAGTTACACGTTAACTAAGTGGATTTAAAAATCCATTAAGTTATATCCTTTTATTTATTATATTAAAGTTGTAATAGATAAAAGAATTAGTTGTAATGAATTTTGAATTGGTGGATTTTAGCTGTATTAAATATTTTATTTATCCTTAACTGAAAAATTAAGGTCAACGAATATCCGTATTGTGGTTGATGAAAACTAGCTTGTTTTCTGATTGATTATATATATAATTCCTCTAGGCTGAGGTAAGAGTATATGGTTTTCTGATGGGATGGGATAAGATGTAAACAATGTTCAGTACAGAGATTATTCTAAGCCATTACTTACTATATTTCATTTTTTTAAAACATATTCTTATCCTGTTGAAATACGAACAAAATTTTAATGTATATTAAATAAATCAGCATAATTTTAAAAGATATGATTTGTACTTTAAATCTTTATTTATTTATCGATATTTTTAACGCACGTCCAACATAAGGTTTCAACTATGCAAACTATTCTGGTTTTCCTTCATTTAATTTACCTGTAGTAACCTGTATACCTTAGTTTACCTGTATAAAAGTAATCCATAAAAAATGTATAACAGAATAAAATAAAAAAAAATCCCCAGTACGTACTCTTAAAAAGAATTATAGACTTGATATAACATTGTAATGGTTGATCACTAAAGATGTAACTGCAGGGCTAGTAATGTTGCAAAATTTCTACAATGATACGCCGGAGTATTAAGTTTTTAATAAAAAATCGCGATAGTTGCGAATTGGATCCTGGAAAACAATCATAAGGTGTGAATAAAATTTACCAATTGGAATACAAAAGGTTTTTACCGATAAAATACGTACCGTCTCTGAATGCCGTTAACGCTATTTGATATACAAACACAAAATTTTACATTTTATCAGACACTAAAACTGTGAACCATCCAGATAAGTATTTTTGACCAAATACAAGAGAGGGAATTATCATCACCGTCCAATCCAAATCCATAATGGTTCAATATTTATATATGTTGTTGCCATATACATACAGACCTTCATATCGGCGAACGCAACGCTAGCACCTCAGATGTCAGTAGAAGTACAGTATACGTAAGCGCCGGCACAAGTCCCATTCTCCACCAACTTAGCTGACACCATATCTATCCCACCACAGTGATGTTCTTCCACCACGGCGCCTGCGAATGGTCCTACCATTCGCGGCCATTTGCAGGCGCCTATAAAAGAGGGATCGTCAGAGCGAATTCGATTTGTCGCCGACCACCGCCTGGCGAAGAAGTAGAAGAAGACGGAAGAAGAAAGAAGTTCCCTGCCCGGCTCAACGTGGGATACCTCGACGGATGGTAACATCACTCCCGTAGTAGCAGGCCTGGCCGGCCCACTGAGGGATTCGCAAGTCGTGGATACTACCTTTCTGCTCATCTCAATTTCCCCCCGAGGGGAGAAGATCCCGCCTCGTAGCGTGTCAGGTCGCTACGTCACCCCCTTCGTTCCTTGCCAAAAATGGCTTTAACGGAGGACATCTTCTTGCCCTCAAACTGATCACATTCCACAGTGTTCAGCCCGGCCACATGAGATGCCACCGATGCAGATGCCCCGAGGGACATCTACACTTTTCTGCTTAGCTAGCCGGGCTTCAAGTGCTCTGGCCCAGCAGAAGGAGGCGGCTCATCGTGACATCGCTCGGCGAAAACCGCCTTAGCCGCGCCGGCGGAAGACGACCAATGCCTATATGACACTGAGGAACTGGGGGCCACCACTGCCACGCTGTAGAGGGGACCCAATTGCTGGGGAGGGGAAGCTCTCTCCGATTCCAATGGACGAGCCGCAACTCCACGACTATAACCGAGCAGACATCGCTGGATCCAACAGCCCTTCTCAAAGCTACCTCATACAACGGACAAACAGCCCTTTTTCAGGACCATCAGTTCAGAAACCTCAAAAAGGGCTACCACAAGGTTTTTTAACTGCCACATACCGCCAAACCCATTCAATGAAAATGATGTGGAACCTACTTTATATATATATTAAAAGATTTCAAATAAACATGGTTTGCTTAGAATTTCTCTCGCCACCACCCCATTCGGTCGCCCTAAAGCATAAGATGGAATATCTATGCAACAAGTGGCTATTGAGCCTCGAAACAGTTTAGCGACTAGTGTCCTACCTAGCTCCTACAGCTAACCTAAAATAACCTAAAAGCGTGGTACCACCATACACCACTCGCTTGTGTGTCCCATCGTCCATTTGTCATATATCTCTAAAATGGGTAAGCGCACCCCGACAACTACTAAAACATAAATGACTACTAATAATTTAATTTGTCTTGTCAAAGACAGCAATTCGCTGCCACGCCTAGGCTGCTGAATGCCAGCAAGTACCTGTCTTCCATTAAAGCGCTTGGAGTCTTAATCTGGCTAGTAGTCGCGGCATGCCATTCTTGCTTCCATGCTTCTATCGCAAGACTGTATAGCCTCATCTGTAGGCAGGAGATGGACAACTGTTCGAAATTTAGAACCGATGCATTGAGATCACCGTTCCGCTCCGCTACAGGCCCGGCTCGAAACCGCATCCCAAATTCCTCGACCTCCCTGCCTCTTCGCCATTTCCACATGGCCGCCGGACTTTCACCACTAAATCGATTGGGAGAGCCTTTCCCAATAGAGTGGTAGCCTCGCAGGAGGTATGTCCTTAATTGTATGCACCATCAGTGCATACAATTAAGGACCTGCGCTGGGCACTCCTTAAATTTTGAATAAGTTGTCAAAATAGGAAGAGAAAAGATTATGGAAGTAGAAGAGTTTTGTTATTTGTGAAGTAGAATTACTAAAGATAGACGAAGTAGGAGTGATATAAAATGCCGAATAGCACAGGCGAAACGTGCCTTCAGTCAGAAATAAAATTTGTTTACATCAAAAATTAATTTAAATGTCAGGAAAAGATTTTGGAAAGTATATGTTTGGAGCGTCGCTTTATATGGAAGTGAAACTTAGAAGTGATCGACTTCTTTCCAACCTATGCTCCCAAACGGACCCCGCGTAAGAGATATACTTTTTGAAGACACCTTGGTACACCATGTAAAAATGACGGCCCGACAGTCGGTAATCAGTTTGAACAATCCTTTTAAGCTTGTGCATCACAGTGACAGTGTCCGCCGCTTCTTGCCTAATTTGGTTTCTCATCAAACAAAACACTTAAGTACTTATGAACTCGAAATCGGCTGGTTATACAGCCTTTATACTTAATATGGGGGTTACGACACCATGATAATTTGTCTGCACCCTTGTGAAACATAAACTTCGTCTTGGGCATAGAAATCTTTAAATTTTGAATGTCCAACCCCTTTCGGGAATGTCAGTTTCAAAAATCCGTCAAATATGAGGTTCCACAGCAGTGGACTGAGAACGGAGCTTTGCAGGCTTCCCCTGGTGACGAATTTTTCCACAACTAGGTGCGCATCGTTAAACAGAGCCGTGCAATCAGAAAAGTAGTCACGTACTACGTCTGCAGGGATACGGCACATTGCGGCGTTCCAACTCATAGAGTGCAGAACCCCAACACAAGGCATTCCAACTCATAGAGGACATAACTCCAACTTCAAATAAACATGTCAAACGATGAATTTTTGTAGATTTAGTACTTTTTAACAGGTAAAAACATGAAACTGTTTGAAGACGTTAAATTTCCGTATTAGCAGTCTACGTATTAACAGTGATACGTCGGAGTAACGTATTTAGTTTTTACTAATAAATCACAATGGTTACAAAACAGACCCTTGAAATTTTTCATTCAGCCCGCAAATACAGTCCAACTGGATGGTCGAAAATTTCTGTACGTTTATAAAATAAGACCAACAGGATTGAAATATGTAGTCTTAGTTAGTGATCGGTCGGTAACAATTCAAATGTAATAGCGAAACTAATTTATCTTATTAGAAAACTTGCTTTTTAACGTTTTGAAATAGTTTTGGGATATTCGTTTTTCCAAATATTAAATTTAATATATGAATTTGTCTAAAAATATGTGGATGTCAATCGCTGTTTGAATATTAGTTAACGTTTTTTCAGTGACTTATGTGAAATTATAATGTATCTTTGATTGGTAAATTTTCGAAATTGTAGTAAATAATGTTTACTGCTTAAATTTTCAAGGTAAAAAATATGTGTTAAATATCAGCTACCATGATGATAAAATTTAATGATCTTCTTACTTTCATTTGCAATTATTCTTTTTTTTAATTCAAACATTTCATGCTGTAATGTAACATCCATTCCCTGTTTGTGTTCTATTACATCCTAATCGGACCAGAAATCTGAATAATTTAACGGCTGAATGCATGTAAGGTTTTAATGGTGATTTTCTTGAAAGAATTAGTCATATCGCAGAAGATGTAATCCAACACTCCTGTATGTATTTAAAAACAAGCATTCACAGTGCACATATATTTGTTTTATTTATATATTAATACGGACTAATTTTATTGTTTCATTAAATAACACTCGTGAAAAAATTTGTAAATAAAGAAACTCTGTCACATAAATTTCTATTAAAATAAGCAAATCACTTTGCAAATGTTATGATTTTTATATCCAAATAAAACGTGATAACGAATCGGACGGGTTTCAAACAGGTCACGTTTCGCGATAAGTTATATCATTTTACTTTTCATATTAAAGTATTTTTTAACGGGTAAATTTAAAAATGCATTTGTACAAAATGAAAAGGTTTTGTTAGGAATTCTACAATGACAGAGGTTAATGTAAGTATATGTAAACGATTACGATACCTGCGTTCAATAGTTTTAATAATGGTGCAATTTGGTGAAAATTTACTTCACTTATCCCTCTTCATTACAGTAAAATAACGTGCGTAAATATATTGTAATAACAGCAAAGCACAATTTTAATCCTCCCAATGCAAAGCCGATAAAAGATAAACCAATGCCAACACATATTGATTCTTGCATATCGCGCAGATTACTTGTGTTTCAAAACATCACTATTTCTCGCCAATCACAACTGTAGAAGTAACTGACTAATTATTATACAGTAATATTAACCAATCATAACTCCTGATTTTTAACCAATCATAAGGTGTGAGTAAAATTTACCAATTAGAATACAAAAAGTTTTTACCAGTAAAATAGGTACCGCCCCTGAATACTGTTAACACTATAAGATAAACAAATGCAAAAGATTACATTCCCCGAAAAAGTCATTAGCAAGGCGCAGTTTAGAATAGAGGCTTAGACTACGTGAGAATAAGATACAACTTTTCATGAAATTAAACCGGTTGAAAAAGTGAAATGAGTGGAGTTTACAGCTTTAATGCTTAACTACATTGATGAAAATGAGGATTACCTGAAACATTTTGTGTTTTCCCGATGAGGTGACATTCCAAATTAGTGGGTCAGTAAATCTAAACATTTGCAGATTTGGAGATCTTAGCCACCGCATGAAATACCGAACAACATCGTGACTCTCCCAAAGTTAGTGTTTGGTATCGACTGATGAATAAGTGTATTGTGGACCCGTTTTTTCTGTAGAAAGCACAATTAATGCCGCATAACAGCAACCGTGACCGTGCTGCATTAATATATAGTCTCAAAACAGGAGGGCCGATCGTATGGCCTCCAAGGAGCCCAGTCATGAAAAATATTATTTATTCGGAGAAAATCCTTGATATCCGCCACCTACGGGAGAGGATTTTTGTAGCAGTATCATCCATTACACCCGAACTGCTGGGAGTACGTGGGAAGAGATGTATTATCATCTGGACTTGTGCAGGGCAACGAATGATATCAAAGTGCATTTATTAAATACAAAATTATTTCAGAATTTAAGTTTTCAGAATATGTATCTTGTAACTTTAAATATAATGCTGTTTAACTAACGCTTGAAACCGAGGACTTTTTTTGTAGACAATCTGTGCATTATATTTTTAATATATATTAAAAAATATATTTTAATTTTGTAACTTTTCTACGAGCATTTATTTTTACTTTTGTAAACGTAACATATTAAGTTCATGATTTCTTGGTGTACTCTAGCCACTGTGTTTATTTTTCTTTTTATGTGTGCACTTCCATTTGAGTGTATCAGCGTTTTCGTTAATTAAATTACATAATCCATGAAAATTAGTCTAAGCTCCTTATTTTCAAGTTAATACTCGATGAATGTAACTGCAATACGAGACACGAGTATATTAACAGAATTTTGGTAATTTTATCCTACAACAGTTTCTTCACTACTTTCTGTTAAACGTTTTCGTTCCACTTTTCAGTAAATCTTTACAACAGTGATATTCCAGAAAAACGAGTTAGGAGAATTAGAATTCTTTTATTTTTTACTTTCTAGAGCTACAAATCTCTCTTTTAGGAACATAGAAAATTAAATAAGTCCTTCTGCCGATAGGTTTTTGAGGTTCATAAAAAGCAATAAAAGCAAAATTTATTTTTCTAAACCGGTATGATCTTTAAAAAAAAATCTGTAAAAGACATTTTTTCTTTAACTTTTAAATCTAAGAACTTAGTAAAAACCACTTAAAAAATAGATTTTTTATACTTATTAAAAAGAAAGACAGAATACTATTCAATTTTCGTTTTTGAAAACAGTTCCACTTTTAAAAACACTTACCGTCTCTTATTACTGTCACTGTTAATTAAAATTACCGTCTACTAATTTATCGCAGAATTTAGTTGAAATTTATAGAAAATTTGAATAGTGTTATATTTTTAATAATAAAAAAATTACTATTTTTATTTAAATATAGATTAATCTATAAAACGCCACCCTTTAAAAAAAAAACAAACAGTGCAGAAAGAAATGAAAAAGTTGAAATAACGCACTGCCTGACAAAATGCATATTATACAGAGTAAGATGAAAATAATTCCTTTCTAGCTTGAGTAAGGCTGTCAGGAATTTTAGAAATTTACTAATCTTTTTCTTTAAAATTAAATGAAAAAAATACTTTAAACACCAGATTAGCTTCATGTTTAAAACAAATTAAAATGATATCTGTCTTTTATGTGAACTAATTTTCAGTTTAAAAATCCTTCATCTAAGTTACTTGGAATAACTATTAATACGGGGATTACCAGAGGACCTTCTTTAATTTATAATCAAAAATCATTGGTAAAATGGTACATTTTTGAAATAATACAGGTTAAATTAAGAAGCTCTTCTTTTTAAATCGATAAAAAATTATTTTTATGAAATTAATAGTAACAATCGGTTTAAAGATTTTCAAATTAAAGTCTGATAAAAAACAAGTCGAATTTTTTATTAACTCTTTTTTCAGTTATTAGAAAATATTAAATCTGCAGAGTAATATCAGGAAATTTCATTTCTTTCTTCTTCTTCAGTGAACCTTTGTTTTGAATCATTTATTCCGCTTTAGTTATCTTTTTATTTAAATAATTATTTATTTAATATTTTTTTCATAGTTCTTTGTTAATTGATGTAAACGTTTTTCTCATTCTTTTATAGAAGTTGCACTGGAAACTTTTTCTTACAATAGTATTAGCAAAACTTGTACAATTAAAATTTTTATTTCCATTAAAATATAAATATTATTTTATTAAAAAAAGAGTTTACTGAAATTTATCGTATTCAAATTTTGCCTGTTGATTACTTATATACAAAAGTTTTGATTTTTAATTTCTTATTTTGTATGCAGAATAACACGTGCTTAAGTATTCCTATCATAAAAACCACAGTAAAACTTTTAATGAAATAAAAACAAAAAGTTTAGCTTAAAGCTTAGATTTTATATTCATTTTTTCCGCTCGAACAAAATTTTTAAATACAATCTTTTTTTTATCATTTAAATCTAATAAATGCATTTTTATCTATAAATTATACTGGTAAAACTGAGATAATTAATTTATAAAATAAAATATACAAATGCAAATGTAAAATTATTTTCTATAAATAAAAATTAGATTATAAAACATATTTTATTATAGATTTTACAAGAAAATAATGAGTGAAACTATCAGAATAGAAATATAAGAAACTATAGATAAACCAGATGAATTATATAAACATTTTATGAAATATCAGTTATACTTGTAATTTTGTATATGTGTATAGGTTCAAAAAATAAATGTTTTTAGATAACTTTGGTGGAATAGTCTATTTTTACTCTGAATTAGTACATATATGTATTACAATCATGACATAGATAATTAAATCGCATAAAAATGGTACCATTTCTATGTGATAATATTATAAAAGAAACTTATAAAATTTAGTAAATAGATCGAGACTGCAATTGCTAAGTGCACATGGAAAGAAATACCTCTTAATTTTGCCGATTTATCGGTGAGTAAAGAAAAATCTGTTCATTAGTAATGTTCTTCGAGACATGAGTGATAAATCATTACCAGAAATATTGGTTCATGGATACACATGTAAGAATTTATGGAGCGATCTGAACATTTATTTGCCACATTTAAAAAAAGCTGACAATACGGTTTTAGGGCTTTTTTATCACTCGACAAAAGCAGTGTTCCGGGTAAGTCCTACAACTCTGGGTTGTTTTTGATGCACGGCTTACACACACAACTTAATTTAATTTTTTTATATCATTTTATTTAAATATATATTTCGTTTATTTAATTCAATGATTCTAACTAAAGCGCGCGCATACCGTATTTAATTCGCGCGGTTGTGGCGGTGCTAGCGGTGACGGTCAGCACTAACTAAATTAATGTAATTTCATAACTTAATTAGAACAAATTTCGCTTGTATGGTCGGCAAACTTGTGTACCCGTGAGGCTTAACGCACCAGGTACCGAGTCAACCTGGCGATCGAGTTCGAAACCCAGCCAAACTGAATTAGTTTTTTACACTTTAAATATTCATTTATTTAATTCTACCGCTCAGCTTTGACTTCACAACATAGCAACGACTTCAACAGCTGCACGTCAGTCCCATCAACCTTTAAAATATTAATTAAATTACTTAAAATAATTAATATTTAAAGTATAAAAAAAAAATTGGTTGGGAACCCTGTGGAATCTCAAATTTCCCAGTCTAAGTTGTCGAGGGGAAAGGGAATTTCCCACAGGAGAAAAGGGAAATTCTAAGATGGCAGACTGGAACACTAACGCTTCTTGTGATGATAGGGGGTACTATTAACGCAGTATGCCCACTTAGCCACTAGGTTTAGAGCATTTTTTGGGGTGGGGTTGCGATTTTGCAAAAAAACGTTTTTGAAGATATCGTTATTTTTTAATTGTTAACAAATGTGACTAAGAAAAATAAGACCTTAGACGAAATCTTGAGATACTGAGTGACATTAGTCTACAGGACATCCTCCGGACCTTTTAAGCTGAAATTTTAATGGCATGAATCCCCGATATAAAAACGTAATTGTCTAAGTTTGGTCAAAATCGGTTCAGTAGTTCTGGAAATGTAAGATGATTTAGAGGCTAACACCGAACACACATGTACATACGATTATTAACATCCGGAAATTTTCCATCCGGTTTTTTGATTTTTTGGGTTTCTTAGGTGTCAAAACATCAAGATCCGGTGAAAACCGCATTTGTCCAAATTCCACCAATTACAGTGCTTTCTCTTCTAGACGCTCAGTGCTATCTAGACGGGAAAGTAAAAATATCTGTGAGTTAGTGTTTTTTTACGTAAAATATTAGCGAGTTTTTGGTGGATCAGACGATAAGAGGTCGCTACTTAAATTGTCACACATGTATAGATAAATCCTTGAAATATATTCCACACCAGTTTCAGCTATTCAGTAGTTATTATTATATAGTTTTGTTTATTTTATACCACTTCATATTTCATTTGCAGTGTAGTTCCTTGCATTGTATATCTTAATTTTTGTTTACTGTTTTGGTT
This sequence comes from Lycorma delicatula, assembly GCF_047948215.1. Lineage (NCBI taxonomy): Eukaryota > Metazoa > Arthropoda > Insecta > Hemiptera > Fulgoridae > Lycorma > Lycorma delicatula. Next base: position 44,111,686 of record NC_134461.1, read on the forward strand.
TATTTCGGTGTTAATTTATATTTTATGAGTAGTTGTAAATTTATCAGTGAAATAGCGGTGGAATTTGTAAGTAGCTTTTTAGAAATATACCGAAGTCACCATTTATATGGAGAACTTCTAATCCAATTTATAGCTATAGAAGTCTGAAAATTAACTCGTACAAAAAATAATTTGATTTTGGTAAATGACATTACCCTAATACTGACAAAGATTTTGTAAAGCAAAAAATGAAGAAACTACCTTTGATTTTTCGCAAAGAATTAAAAAGTGGACGACTTGAAAAAAAGCGGGTACGGAAGATGTATGTGCATATCTAAGCTGTGATTCTTCGATTTTCTAATGTTTGCAACTCTCGGCATCACACCCCGGTCCAGTCTGGAGACCAAAAAAATTAGAACAAACTGCTGAAGACTTACGTGAGTCTGGAGAGAAGAATGATGAAAATTCAGAAATATCGGCTGAATTCAATTCAGCCGATGTCAGTAATACAACTCCAATTGCACATACACCAGAGACGTCCACGGGAGTGGAACTCAAAGCTCCGGAAAGTCATACGCCGAACGTGGTGTTTCTATTCATGCCTGGTGTGTGTGTGTGCGCGCTTGTGCGTGCATGCGCGCGTGCTCGTGTAATACTGTAAATTTATACTCATCTGATCCCATCCCATCTAAAAATGTTAATTTTATCTTAAGATGGGAATTACGTTCAATTATTGTAAACCTTAAAAAAATTCTATTCTTAAAAGACGAATTATTTTTATGTGATTTTCAGTAGCCATAAAGTTGCTAAAATTTGAAAAATTTTAAATATCGTCTGAAATATTCCGTTTTTTAAATACTAATTTACTATCAAATATTTTAATTGTTAAAAAATGCCTAGTGAAGTTTAATTATAAAATAAATAAAAAACAATTCCTACATTTTATATTGTTAATGTAGTACCATAGTAACGTATTTTGTTTAAAAATTCAGTCTATGATGTAGCGGGTTTGTGTGAGGTAGGGATGGTGGGAGGGCCCTACCTCAAAAAAATAATTATTTATAGTAGAAAGTTTTTAAGTTTTATTGAATCTAAATTTTATTAAATCATAACAAATACTTTTAGAATAAGTCGGTTATGATTAATTCTGACAAATATTTGTAATTATTTATTAAACTACTATGAAATTCTTTTATTCCTTTATAGTAACATAGATTTCAGTTCTACAAAAGGAAAAACGGATAAGTATATATCGATTACAATAGTTTAAGCTACATGAATTAAAATTAACAATAAAATTAAATATTTATGTCTGTAAGTATCATCTTTTAAATCATCATAAATATTAATCTTATTCTACACTTCTAAAGGAGAAAGGAACTGGTCAATTTCCACACCTCTGGAACGCGGACAATTTATCTAATACTGCTTGTTCTTTATATAACAAAAATTGGTAATAAATAGGTACAGGTGGGGAATTTATATTATTTGGATACAGTATTTATAGATGACAAATGAAAAAGAAGAAAAGGTGAAAAAATAAAAGGAATTCTGGTTTTTACTAAAATGTTAGAAACCTAGTATGAGACAAGAAAGTAGTAGCAAAGCGCAAAGAAGTGCTTTCAAAACTTATTTGTATTTCTATAGAAATTAACAGTGAAGACTTGCTGTATTATTGTTGCTATCAAAACGAATTTGACACCGACACAATATTGATAATTGTATTTTACTATCTGTTTAATTGTTAGCCAATACAAATAGTCTATCGTTAATTCCTAGCAAGTATTGATTAATTTACTCAGCGTCGACAGAATATCTTCATTGCCATCAACATTTATAACGGTATTATCAACAAAACTATCTTCACTACTTATCTCTGTTAGATACAAATATTTTCCAATTATTTTAACTAGTTCCCATATCAATCTCCAATTTTAAACCGTGCTTTCAAACTTCTATCGCAGAAGTTTTACTCCATCATGATATTTCATTGGTGATCACATTTTCAGTCGGGTTCAGTTGGTAGGTGGCAGTTTTAAAACTGAATGACCCTTAAGGTGCATTACATTATATGCGAGAGCTGTTCAAAAATTAGTGGTAAGTGACTAGAAACAATATTATTTATTCAATGACAATGTAAGTAACCCTATAGTTCAACATAATCCCAGGCTTCATTTAGGTACTTATCTAGTCTTTCTGTGAGTGTTCTTACTCCAGTATTAAAGAATTGCTCATCTTGGTGTTTGTCATCCTTGACTCGCTCATTGATGTCACGTAAAAACAAAAAAAAAAAATTGATATTGCGAGATCGTCGGTACTGTAAATTGGATAGAACAACACCTTCCGACCAAACATTTGAATAATTTCCATTGTTTTTTGAACGGAAGCTTTTATGGTGGTGGCCGTTATCATACAGAAGAATTACCTTTTGAAAGATAATCAGAACATTTCCTCCTTAATGGTGGACAGGTACTTGCTGGCATTCAGCGACATAGGCGTGGCAGCGAATTGTTGTCTAGACGAAATAAAGTTTAATTTTCGGATGTCATATATTTTTAGTAATTGACAGGGTGCACCTACCCATTTTAGGAAATATATGACAAGTGAGCGGTTGGGACACGGGGTGGTGGCGGGAGAAATGCCAAGCAAACTAAATGATCATCATACTTTCCCCTTTAATATAGATTGTTTAACTGTATTCAAAGGGAAAGTAAAAGGTTTGTATTTAAAGTCAACGTTCTAAATATAAATTAAATTTTTTAAGTTAATTTATACAGAAATGTGATTAGAGTAGTAAAGGTAAGGCCGACCTGAACTTTCAACCTTTTTTGATTAAGCAAATTATTAAGTCTCAAATTCATTCAACATCATTGATATGGAGAGGTCATATTGCAGAAACATGTTCGTGACATTTATGATAGGCTTACATTTTCCATAAATATTGGAAGCTTATCCCTTTTTGTAAATCTGTAAATTAAGATAACTGTAAAATAGTAAAAAATCTATTTTTATAACTCGTTACAAATTTTCAAAACTGCAGCTGGAAGAAGAATTCGTTGTAGTATGCAAGCAGGTTACCCACTTGTTCTCCATTAACGATAAAAAATCAAGTGGTTATTTATAATTTTTACCAATTAACTATTTTAATATAGATTAAATCAGATTAATCCCGGAATATGTTAATTTCTTTCAAGGAAACCTTTTGATTTAGTAAACTTATCTGCCTACATACATTTATTCTATTCATAGCTATCCCAATTGTATCCGGTGAATCGGTTATGTTTGCTTACGTTACGTAGCTTGTAAGAGTATGTTTACTTTACTTAAAATTTTGAGTGGGTATTTTAACCGTTTTATAATTAATTGCTTCTCTGCCTACTTTCACGGTAAAGATTTATCGTACCAAAGAATTTCTCTTTCGTTATATTTAATAGAATATAAGTTTACCATTAATAATAAAGTTATTGTATAATTTATTTTAATATATGTTCAGTAGTTTTGTGTTAGTGTTAAGATAGCTAAAATGAATTGATATTTCTTGCATAGGAAGTTAAGAAGCTAATGTTTTTTTATCTCGCTTTCAATATTCTGTAATTATATTTTTAAATAAAATTATTTCCACAAAATTGTTCTGTTTGGTTTAATTTTCATCGATTTATTTATTTTAGGACATAGTGTTAATTTCTTTTTCATTTTTAAACTATTTTTTAATGTTTATATTATTTTTATCAGTAAATATATCTGTTCTTGGAGTGTAGATATATGATCACTGCCATGCATGTTAATATAGATACAGCCATTGATCGGTACATCATATCATACACATTAAACAATTCACGTTACCAAAAATAAAATAAATTTAATTCACCAGTGAATTTTCTTGAAGTTACCAGAAGGATTATAATTACCTAAAAGATAAGAATTTTTTTTAAATTTAGGGAATAAATTATTATAAAATCCCCTTGATGGGTATAAATTATTTATTATTTTTTCAACAAGGGTATTACGTTCATAAACTATAATTCTCTGTTTAATTCATTTTGTTGTTGCATTTCTTGAAGCTGGAATACGTATAATTCATTCTGTTTAATAATATATGTTCCTTTATTGTTAGAAGGCATACTTTTATATTAAAGTAGTCTGTTTGTTTCATACTGGTGTCACTGTTACGCCTCTCTTTTTCTATTAACAATAAAATCCAGCCTAGAATCGCATGGGCATATTCTAGACATCAAGAGGAAAGAATCTATTGGTGATTTTTGAGTATTATTAGAATTTTTTTTAAATTTAACTTTTAGCTAGAATTCACTAGATTGATATTAACAAAGACGTAATTTCAATCTTTCTTTTCTCTGTTAAGTATATTAAATATATTAAATTAAAACAAAACATTATGAAATCAATTGTACCATAATGAATTTCCATTACTTGCACTGGAAGGGACGATAAGGGGGCAGTAAGTCTTACAGGAAGCCGTACTAAGCACTAATAGATTTATTGTGACTACCACTTCATAAGTAGACTCTCTATTTGATAAAATTATTTTGAGTATATGTAATATTTAGCTATTATAATATTTATAATAATTAAACCTATTTATGACAAGGAATCTTAACACCGGCCTGTATTAGATTAAAAATTACATTCACGTAATAATTACTATGTTAATCAAAATATGAAAATTTTACCTTTATCACAAAGAAAAAAATCAATAAATCAAAAACCTTAAACAAAATAAGACTTATTAGAAAAATAAGTATATTATTCCATTAAATAATTGAGAATACTCCATTAAATAATTGAGATATAACTTTTTTATGCTAAAAATGATTAACCGCTGACTAACGTACACCTTGAAATTCATAACATCCATTGCTTTTGGAGTGAACAGTGCTGTCATGAATAAAAAAATAAAACCTGATTTTCTAATTATTAGCAAATAATTATTTCCTTACGCAATTAAAAATTAAATTTGTTAATAATAATCATAAAAAAAAAATAATAAAACCGACATCAAGATCATGTAATGTAATGTGCGTATATAGAATTATAAGAATACCGTTGTCCCTACCGGTGTTGTATATTACATATAATGTATACTGAATGGTTCAACGTGACATACATGTAAAATATCAGGATTCCCACTGTTACTACCTATCTCCCTATATTTTTAAACATTAAAAATGTTTATCAATTTTCAGATCGATTTTTTTAGAGATTAAAATTTTTTTCAATATCATGGTTCTACCGGGAAAAGTAGCTGCGTCGATTGTAACAATATCTGTTTAATAATATTTAATCTGTTTTCAATCTATTTAATAGAAAAAAATTTATGCGCGAACAAACATAAAAGAAATACACAGCGCTCATACAAAATGTAAAATTCAGTTAACTCAAATGTTGCATAAAATTTGTAACGAAAAAAAGGAAACTAGCCTTTACTATGTTATATAGATTTTTAGAATTCTATTGAGAACTGTTTGATGAATTTTTAATATTTCTTGAACAAATGCATCAAAGGATATAACATTTATAGTAAAACTTACGTACCTACCTTCAGGAAATCGCGCAAAAAATTTAAAACGACTACTCGCGCGTTGTATTTAAAAAAAAACAGTGACAATTTTTAATAAGTGTTGCGCTAGTATAAATCAAAGACACTTAATTAAAAGAGATAATATAAGACGGGTAAAATTTTATAATTTAAGTCCTATTTGACCAAATAATGTTCATATCAACAAAATTGTACTTAATAATTACGAAAAAAAATATCACAGTTTTAATAAAAAGTTGTAGGCTCATCGCAATTCCCTCCTCCCCTGAAGGAGAACATCCGCCTTGTGACATGTCTGGTTGCCACACCTCCCCCTCCGTTCCTTGCCATTAGTGGCTTAATCGGAGGATGTAGGCTTCATCTGACCAAATGATGTTCGTATAATAAAAAATATATTGTATGTATAATTACTAAAACAATCGAAAATATTTAATATACTAGCCGGTCAGGGCTCGCTTCGCTTGCCCGACCGTCTAGCCAGGGAGCAGAGCCCCCCTGGATCCTTGATTCATTCGTATCCTCTGTTACCATGATGACAAAAATAAAAATGCGAGCACATGCAACAAACAAACCAATGCTTTTTTATTAGAAAGAAAATTTTTATTAGTTCACATTCCAATTTGACATCGGTACTCGCGGGTTGCATTTTATACATTCTGACACGTCCGAATTAAATTACAATATCTCGGAAACTATAAATTTTTTGTGAAATCTGGTAACAACGTATTACGTATAAGTAATATTTTGAATTAAGGAATACAGATAAAAAAATCGCTTTTGTAAAGTACACAATATTTTAAATCTGTCTTACAAAATATAACAGCTGAAGTTCACTAAGATAATTACAGTTATTTTGAACTTAATGAAAGAAATTTGACCTTAACACGAGATCATTAGGTTGTACATTTTTAACTAGCTGCAAATAAAGGGGATACAAATTTTCTTCCAAATATATTTGCCATATTTTTGGCATAAATTAATGAATTAAAAATTATTCAGTGTCGGATGAATTATAATTTTTACGAAACATTTTACTGCTACACAATTCTGATTAGGTCAAAAACTTTGTGATCTAAATAGTGTAGTTGTAAAGTTAATATATCCAATTTTAATGAGCTTTAAGTAATCTTGTTTAGAACATACAAAACCCTTATTAATTTCAGACACATTTTTTAATTAAATTAATAAAAAGTACATAAACCTGTAAAAATTGTGAAGTAATACCATTAATAAGTGTAATTTCTTGTTTTTTTCTTTTTTTTTTATTACACTTTTCATCGTAATTAATAAACTAGCATTTATTGTTTATATATTTATAATATATAATTTATATAGTTCGTATTGGCGCACTGGAACTATTCATTATTGGAACAGTTGCAAAAGGGTAGACTATAATTCCGATGGGAAGAGTGTTATAAGCCACAAAATAACGAACAGCTAAACATATTTTTACAACCACGATTTCAGGACTTAAAATGTGATTATCGCATGATTATTAATCTAGTTATAATTTTTTTATGTAATATTAACCTGATGTATTACAAGTTAATATACTATGCATAAATTTTGCATAATATTTATGTAAGCAATATTAACTTGTACGTATTGTATCATATTATATATTTAATAAATTTTATTTAATATTTAAAAAAGCTAGAAATGACTTGCATTACTTTAACGACTTCACTGGTCAGCTTATGTAATTCATTTTTCAAAATAAACTGGCTTTTTCTAATAAATAAAATGGCTGATTAGTTGATTAGAATGATTTTAAATCAATTTAAATAGAAACTTAAAAAAGATTTAAAAACATTTTTTTTCTTTTTTTTTAATTTGGGAGCTTCTCACGTTTTGAGCATTAAATATTTAAAATCTTCAAACATTTTTTTTTTCAATTTTGGGGCTCCCTTACTGAAGAGGAACCATTCGACAAAAATCCATTTTTAAAAAAGTAGTTTCCTAAGTGTTCCTAAGTTTCTGGTCCTGTGTGTTCCTAGGTTGGCAAAGTGGTTATAATAAATTAGATAATAAAAAAAAAAATTTTAAATATCTAAATTAGATAATAAAAGAACTTTTTAAAATTGTTAAAAAAAAATATTAAGATTTAACCATTATTCTAAATAAAGTTTTAATTTTCTAGGGAGGGGTGAACATTTTTAAATAGTGTTTTTTTTTAAAATTAAATACAAAATCTGTTTAATTTTTTTTTACCATAGACCATTGGAATAGGATGAGCCACAAATTTTACAGGAGGCCTATTGTAGAAGAAAATACAAATGCAAAAAAAAAAAATACTCCTTTTCTGAAGCAAGATATAACTATATCTTGAAATATATATGTATAGATTTTTGCTAGTGTGTGATATTGATAAAAAAAAAAAATTTTCGAAAACCAACTTCATTCCTTTTTCCAATTTTTACAAAAATTGTAATATATTTCTCCTCGAAGGTAGCATCTGTCTACCAAGTTTGAAGAAATTCGGTAAACTAGGTCCAGAGTTAACCAAATACAGTCTAACGTAAATTCGTAGGCCTACGTATATACTAGGTAGGCTTACGAATTTACTTATACACTTACATACTTACATACGCAATAAATTTTTTGAACTTGAAAGCATTGGGCTAAAAAGTTTTTAACTATATATATTATTTTTAGAAATTAGAATATTTTTGGAAATTAGAGTTATTTTTGGAAATTAGAATTAAATTGAAGTAAATTTTGTAATGAATTTTAATCTAAATCTATTTATTTACAAAGTACTAAAGTACACATTATGCTGGGATATTAAATAACCATCGATAACTAATTATAAGGAAAATTAATTAGTTTTCCTTATATTTCTTAATGTTAATCCTGTGGTCGTATGAGGAAAAAATATATAAAAATGGAACTTAGAACAAGCGATTAAACAGAAATTTATTGAAGCCCTTTTGTATTTTACGTTACAATTATTCGAAGAAAACGGCGATAAGATTATTAATCATCATTAACTTTAGGTCATTGTAATGATAAAAGTGTATTAATATTTTTGATTTTTATTTCCTTTTTTCAATACAAGTTTTTTTTATTTCCCTTCTGAAGAAAGATTCGGCACTTAATTTACAAAATTATAGATCAATATCTTTAATGTCGGTATTTTCTAGAGTTTTTTTTTTTTTGTCTTCAGTCATTTGACTGGTTTGATGCAGCTCTCCAAGATTCCCTATCTAGTGCTAGTCGTTTCATTTCAGTATACCCTCTACATCCTATATCCCCAACAATTTGTTTTACATACTCCAAACGTGGCCTGCCTACACAATTTTTCCCTTCTACCTGTCCTTCCAATATTAAAGCGACTATTCCAGGATGCCTTAGTATGTGGCCTATAAGTCTGTCTCTTCTTTTAACTATATTTTTCCAAATGCTTCTTTCTTCATCTATTTGCCGCAATACCTCTTCATTTGTCACTTTATCCACCCATCTGATTTTTAACATTCTCCTATAGCACCACATTTCAAAAGCTTCTAATCTTTTCTTTTCAGATACTCCGATCGTCCAAGTTTCACTTCCATATAAAGCGACACTCCAAACATACACTTTCAAAAATCTTTTCCTGAGATTTAAATTAATTTTTGATGTAAACAAATTATATTTCTTACTGAAGGCTCGTTTAGCTTGTGCTATTCGGCAGTTTATATCGCTCCTGCTTCGTCCATCTTTAGTAATTTTACTTCCCAAATAACAAAATTCTTCTACCTCCATAATCTTTTCTCCTCCTATTTTCACATTCAGTGGTCCATCTTTGTTATTTCTACTGCATTTCATTACTTTTGTTTTGTTCTTGTTTATTTTCATGCGATAGTTCTTGCGTAGGACTTCATCTATGCCGTTCATTGTTTCTTCTAAATCCTTTTTACTCTCGGCTAGAATTACTATATCATCAGCAAATCGTAGCATCTTTATCTTTTCACCTTGTACTGTTACTCCGAATCTAAATTGTTCTTTAACATCATTAACTGCTAGTTCCATGTAAAGATTAAAAAGTAACGGAGATAGGGAACATCCTTGTCGGACTCCCTTTCTTATTAGGGCTTCTTTCTTATGTTCTTCAATTGTTATTGTTGCTGTTTGGTTCCTGTACATGTTAGCAATTGTTCTTCTATCTCTGTATTTGAACCCTAATTTTTTTAAAATGCTGAACATTTTATTCCAATCTACGTTATCGAAAGCCTTTTCTAGGTCTATAAACGCCAAGTATGTTGGTTTGTTTTTCTTTAATCTTCCTTCTACTATTAATCTGAGGCCTAAAATTGCTTCCCTTGTCCCTATACTTTTCCTGAAACCAAATTGGTCTTCTCCTAACACTTCTTCCACTCTCCTCTCAATTCTTCTGTATAAAATTCTAGTTAAGATTTTTGATGCATGACTAGTTAAACTAATTGTTCTATATTCTTCACATTTATCTGCCCCTGCTTTCTTTGGTATCATAACTATAACACTTTTTTTGAAGTCTGACGGAAATTCCCCTTTTTCATAAATATTACACACCAGTTTGTATAATCTATCAATCGCTTCCTCACCTGCACTGCGCAGTAATTCTACAGGTATTCCGTCTATTCCAGGAGCCTTTCTGCCATTTAAATCTTTTAATGTAGAGTATTTTCTTCTAGATTAGTAGTATTTTCTTCTAGTATTATCTTCTAGAGTATTTTTAAAAATTATGAAAAATCGATTTTTAACTTTTCATGAAAGCAAACCGTATTAATGAACTTTCAGAAGAAGAATTTAAATTTAGGAGAAAATTTAGCTTTTTATTTCATGATCTAGAACGAGAAGAGCACGTTCCATTCATTTTTTGGTATTTTTTTTAATGACTTTTGTCAAAATTGTGAACGAATCATTGTAATCTTTTTTTCAAGCGATACAACTGTTCTTACATCCAGATTTTTTTTTTAAATTGAGAATTGTACAATAGCAGAAAGATTACTCATTGGATTGTTGTTGAATAATCCAATCCCTTTAAACTTAAATATAAAAAAAACCATTGTATTGTTGTTCTCACGTTGACGGAACATTGATGAGCGCGTGAATGTGCATAATTTTAATTAATAAGAATAATAGCCGGCCTCCGTGGTGTGAGTGGTAGTGTCTCGGCCTTTCACCCAGAGATCCCGGATTCGAATCCCGGTTAGGCATGGCATTTTCACACACGCTACAGATCATTAATCTATCTCAAATGAATCTATCTCATAAATCCACATCAAATGAAGCAATCGCAGCTCGGGTGGGTGCTGGCATTCCCAATTGACTAAGAACATTATTTGCAATAGCTCTAAGCACTTGTCATCAATATTTATCAATGCTTCGTTGTAAATTCCTTCTGTAAATTCAATGGTGATATTGGTATTTTCTAGGCGTACTCTATGCAAAATATCCTCAGCCATATGCGATCGATATCTTTCCCATAACTCTGTGGGAGATGAAGGGAAGTAAGGGGTCAATATAATTGCGAATAATGCGCGAATTTGTTTTGGACGCGTCATTAATATATATATCCCACTGTTGGTAGTTTTTTAATAAATTCAGAACTTGGTGAAAAGCGCAGCTCAATCACGACACGATCACACAAAAGTTCCTCGATTAAAGTGAATATTTAATTCAGATTGTATAATAATCTGAATCAGATGCAAGTGGATACGTTTTTTTTTTTTTGTTAATAAACAATGTATTTGGGAACAGGTATTGTTTCACATGTGACTGCAGTTGTCGTTAGCTAGTATGCGAATGTTCCCCTCGCTTCCGGCAGATGGCGCGGTCACTGGTACACAGCTGACCGTTAAAAAAACTGTTTTCTCGCGGTCGCGGGTATGTGACTGATGCGAAAAATAAATAAAAACAATCTTTGATGCGGGTTATATATCGTGCTAAACTTTGAGCTCAATCGGTGCAGAACATTTTGAGTTTTTGAAGCGTACACAAACGAACTTAACATTTTTATATATAAAGATATACACGATATTTACCGCTCTCTCTCTTTCTATTTACACATATTTCTCCAACCAGTTTCACAGCTACGGCCGGGTCTGTGTGTATGTATATAGGCAGATGCAATTACCGCTACCGTCTTGCCAGGTCTGACGTAGCTGCAAATGTAGTGCACTGTAAATTAAATGTAAATGTACCGGTAGACATGTCTGGAACACAGTTAGGTCGACCACTCCTAAAACGTGTGGTTAATTGAAACCCAACCAACAAAGAAGGTCGGTATCCACCGGGATATATATATATAATGTGTGTAAATATTTATATTACGTCATATATATACACACCCGTAAATATTAATAAAAAGGTATTTAATATTAATTAACGATAATATAAAATATTAAGGAATATACAATCCCTATTTTTTTCCTCAGTTTTCTGTTTCTTTTTCATGTTCATTACTATCACCTAGGCTACTTACTTAAATTATTTTGCACAGTAAATGAAAAACTGAAGAGATGTAATCCCTATCCGACACGTATCTCATATCAACCGCGAAATAGAATTTGCTAACCTGCTCTTCTTATTCCTTTACACCAGCCTTCCCACATTTCGTTCTCTTAACTACTTTATCTTCTTCTTTATATATATATATATATATATACACACATAAGTTGGTAGAGAATTAGTTATCGATTTTCAAGTAAAGATTAATCAGTTTTCAATTATATCGTACCGTCTTAATACTTTTTGCAATTATATTTAAAAAGTAGAATATATGAGAGGAAAAATACTGTTCAGCTTAAATAATTAAAATATAAATTTTATGCCGTAGTTAATCTAACATTTAGAATTACATATCGTGGTTTAATAAAATTATAATAGATTACTACGAATATATAATGGGTTATTTTTTATGTTTATAAAGAATATATAGAATATATATATATATATATATATATATGTGTGTGTGTGTGTGTGTGTGTGTGTGTGTGTGTGTGTGTGTGTACGTACATATTTGTATAAAATATGTATGTATGTAAAAGCTGGGAAAGTATTGCATGACTTTGTCGACTATTAATAATAAATTTGTTATTATAAGTTTTTAGAGGTGGGGAATAACTTTTAAGAAATAAGTACTAAAATAAGAAAAAGCGAATTTTCAAAAATCCTTTTTTGCAATTTAGGCCGAGGTATACATTTTAAAAAATTTTAAAAATTTCTTGATAGCTCTATATATAAATATAAACTTCCAAAACATTTTTGAAAAATATATAAACCGAAGAGCAAAAGAAAAAAAAATTTATATTAAAATTTTAAGAGGGTGGATAGATTAAAAAAAAAACTTTTGATTATTTATATATGCATTTTAGTTAATAAATTTGCTTAATAATGTTTTCTCTAAAATTCCGCTGAAGAAAATTGAAATTTATCTTTTCACGATTTCCCCTCACACCCTTCACAATTTTTGAATATTAATGTGATCAATGCCCCATATATAGAAATATTTGAGCCAAATTTGAAGAAAATCGGTTTTGGTCAGTCCCGAGATATAAGGCCAAAAACATACGTAGATAAACATTCATACCTGTTTTTGGTGTAGATTAACTAACTGAGCCCTAAAACGTAAAGACTTGCAAAAACTCCTGCTACCCTATTTTAAACATGATCACTATACTTTTCCCTTTAATAGCTATTCTCATTATATTCACTGAGAAAATAATACATATTGCAAAAAACATGTATTCAATGCTATTTTACTTCAATGATTTACGGGAGCAAGATTATTAAACCTGGATTAGGTTATCTTTATTTTTATTCCTATTGTATGTGTACGTATTATGCTAGTTGTTGTTAATGTATTGCATGTGTATGTATGTTAGGAAGTAGTTTGAGTAAGTTAGTTGATGTTGATTAGGCTCTTGCTTAACAGCCGAGAGTTCCAGCGTTCAAGTCCTAGTAAAGCCAGTTATTTTTACATGGATTTGAATGCTAGATCGTGGATACTGGTGTTCTTTGGTGGTTGGGTTTCAATTAACAGAATGTACAAGACTACACTTCATTCACACTCATACATATCATCTTCATTCATCCTCTGAAGTATTATCTAAACGGTAGTTACCGGAGGCTAAACAGGAAAAAGAAAGGCTCTTGCTTAACACTTTCCGAGTACGTTGTGTCTCTTGCTTTGTTTGTGTACAGTTTGACTGTGTTGCGAACTATTTTCTGCAGTATATTTGTATGCTGGGTTGTTCTTACCCTGTTAATGTGTGATTATATGTGGCATGACTGTGTGAGAGAGCGTATTTCCTCCTTTCTGAAGGAATGGTATATTAGCGGCCCCAGGAAGGGTGGCAGCCAGGGGCCGGTTTGGTCGGTTGTGCGCAGGTAATAACATACGCACACAATAACATCTTGAGGAACCTGTTAGCAACCCCCACATACTCAAGTTGCATGCGCGTCTGTAAAACGGATTCCCCATCTCTACAATAAAAAAAGGCTATCGTTATTTAAAACATTCCTTTTTTTAAATTACTACTCTCTGAAGTGAAATGTTTCATAGTTAGTATTTAAGAAAATGCACCTTAACATATTTCCTACGATTTTCTTTTTAAAGTTATTTAATCGGGGGAAAACGTTGTCGATCGTTTTAAGAATTTAAAAAATATTTCTAGATTATCTGATATTTTATTTTTATTTTTGGAAGATAATTTTTTTCGCCATTTTGATGATCACTTTGATTTTTACTCGATTAATGTAATGAAATTTCGAATATTAACTCTTTATTTTAATGATTAATTTAGTATATTAAAAAAATCTGCTACTTCAAGCTAATATAAAATTGGAATTTTTTAGTGTATGCATGCTGATTGAAATTCAAACGCGGGACCATCCGGTGAAAACGTAAGATCCTACTGCTCTCCACTACGGATATTAGCAGAATTTATTGAAGAACAAAGGTTATCCTAAAATATTTTATCGTTATTATAAAATAAATTTGAATGAAATTTAATTTTTTTTTTTTTAACTTATCGGAAAATATATAAGGCAGCTATTTTGTTTTATAACTTTGTTGATGAGTTTAGGGTTAGTAAAAAAACAATTTTTTTCATATCTTTAGGATTCATTAACTAATGAGGTTTACTGATAGGTAGCAAATACATATTTTTAAAAAACCCGTCTTAGATTTTAGGATTTGTTTAATGAAATTTAATCTCATTCTGTGATCTTTCACCTAGTAGATTCATCAGTATCGACTAGACTTTTAAATAAAATCAGCGATTCTGATTTTATTTAAAAATAGTTGTTAAATTGTAAACGTTGGAAAACGGAAAAATATTATGTTTCATTTATTATTAAAAATTTTATAATTAAAAAGATTGTGTACATGTTTGTATTTCTTCTAAACTCTTAAAAATCAACAAACTCTCAAAACAGGGAAGATTGAAATTCTCCATTCTTTTCTACGTTTGGATTTAAGACAAATATTTTAAAGATACAGATTCTTACTTGTTTTATTTATTTTGTTAGATGTTTTATTTATTTAATGTGTAATCTAAGACTTTTAAAATTTAAAAGTTGTTATAAAATGACGACTGTAGTCTGCTGCTCTCTAAAACACACCTTCTGTCTAACTTTCTTTTTTCTTTTAAAGCTTCTTTTAAGTTGAAACGTTCTAATGTATTTTGTTTTAGTTCGTTAATCTTTCAGCAGAACTCTTGTTTAACCCCTTAAATTCAATCTTTATTTTCAGCTCGTTTCTCATTATTAATTATTTAAATAGTTTTATAAAAGGATGAATATTTTAATCATTTTGCGTGTGTGTGTGTATGGTTGTAATAGAATATCTTATTATATAAATGTTTTCTTTAATTTAAGATTAGCTATAATGGTTTTTATGAGTTAATTGCTTTATTACATAATGGAAATAATCCACGTTTCCATAAAACGTAGATGGAATGATGGAAATTAAACGTTAAGATAAGTTAAATTTATTATAAAAAAACAAGATCATTTGAAACTAAAAGTATCGTTTAAAAATCGTTTAAAAACTGATTATTAATATGTAAGTAATGTATGTTTGGTTATTTTCATTCAATAAATAAAGAATAAAATAGGTAAATTAAGATTTTACATTATATCTTTAAAAAAAAATTGTTCCGATTTTTTTTGATTTGGAACAATTTTTTGATTTTATTATCCAAAATTTATACTAGAAAAGTAAGAATTTTTTTATTTATTCCAGGTTTAAATGTCCTTTTTAAAAATTTTAGTTTTACTGAATAATTTGGTGTAGCTTTGGTATTTTTACTTCTTTATACGAAGTAAAGGAATTATTATAATTGCGAAAAATTTCGGTTTCTAGATTTAAACGGGAATATCCATTTTGACCATCCCTGAATCCATTTTTACTAGTTTCGGCGTGACGTTTGTACGTACATATGTACTTATTGTACGTATGTATCTCGCATAACTGAAAAACGATTAGCCGTAGAATATTGAAATTTTGGATTTAAAACTGCTGTAATATCTAGTTGTGCACCTCCCCTTTTGATTGCAATCGAATAAACCAAAAGTGTCCAGCCCTCATTGAGAGCTTTTCAACGATATATCATCAGTGGTACTTATTTTCATTAATTATAACCAAATAAAATTAGAATTATAATCAAATAATATAATATATAATCAGAATTATAACCAAATAAAATTCTAATTAATGAAATATTTGGATCTTAAAAGGGGAAGGCACATCGGTTCAAATCCGACTTCATCTCCATTTTTTATCTTTTTTTTATATGTATATATATATATATATATATTGATTTATTAATAATTATTAAAAGCTGATGGTAAAAAAAAATTACAATTAATAATAATTCAATAATAACAATAAAAAAAAGTATGAAAAAATATCAGAAGTTAGTAATGAAAAAAAATTAATGTACTTTTCATTTTAAAAAGATGAGTATAGGTAATTTAATAGGCGCACAAAGAAGTTATTGGTGTCTACATCAGATTTTTTTATGACTTGTTACTTGTTAAAGTAAAAGAAAAACTTTCAGAACAAATGGAAAAATGCTGAGACCACACACTTTATCAAAACCGTGGGTACCAATGTAATTTTTTTTTCTTTAAAATTAAATTTTAAAATTGTTATAAATTTTAAAGACGTTTATAATTATGAAAACAATCGTACCGTAATGTTTAATTATTTACCGGGGAATTCTCTTTCCCCTATTCTATTACCAGAATGTTGTGTAATTACTACGTTCTACGTTATTTCCTTTCTAAGAAGAGAAAATTAATACTTCATTCATACTACTTTTTTTAAAGATAAATTAAAGCTATAATGTGGCTGGTTGTCAGCTATACTTTTCCAGTTGTATTTAACACTACTTCTTCTGACAAGATTTTTTTTTTAAATTTTGATGATGGAGGAAATTGAAAAGTTTTTCTTGTAATGTTATTACTGTTAGTCTTCAAAATTTGTTCAATGGAATTTTCAATAAGTTGTACTTATCTCAAAAAAAAAACTTAATAGGTTATTAGATACAAGTTTGTATAGAGTATAATCTACCTTTGTTTAACCTCCAGGACCACCATTAAGTATTGCTTCAGAGAATGAGATGAATGATTTGTATCGTGTGTGAAAATGCCATGCCTGACTGGGATTTGAACCCGGGTCTTCCGGATGAAAGGCCGAGACGCTACCACTTGCGCCATGGAGGCCGGCAATAGTGTATAATCAGTGCAAACCAACATCACACAATTTAATTTTGCCGTATAAACAAGACAGGTATTAAATCTTTGCATTTAAGCAGCCGCACTGCAACGGAATTTCATATAGGAGAGCTTCTGCTAATCTAGGTTTGGATTCTGAGAAAGCCTGGAATTTTTCCACCTGTCATAATCCACCTCATTTTCCTTATTGTACATCACAATCAACTGAGCTTTTTTGTTTGAAAAAGTAACAAGTTTTATAATTTTTATAAGTTGAATATAAAAATAACGATTTTCATTAGAAAGGTACCATGTACGTCAGTAAACTACTACATTTATTTGACAATGTGTACATTCCAATAGGAAAAAAATGGCGGAATTTAGACTCCGTTCTCCTTAACAAAAATTCTGTAATAACAATGATTAAATACAGTTGTATTTTCAAAAATAATTATTCGAAATATGTACAGACTATGGTAGACGATTAAAAAAGAAAACTTTATTTTCTTGCAAGATAAATTTATGTTTTATTCAAAGTAAAACACAAATTTGAGTATTAAAATTTTATTTCAGATATAATTCTTCTTATTTATTCAAATTATAAAGTAAGATTGTTTAATATTTTTTTTTAACATTGATTTTTAGTCGATAGTTTTTTAATTCGATTGTATTTGGTTAAATTTCATATTATGCATCATCGCTTTTTTAATGTGATTATGGGCTCAACTGCTATGGTTATTAGTTTAAATGGAAATTTGTAGCGTATGAAAAACGCCATTCCTAATCGAGATTTGAATTCGGGACTTCCAGATGAAAGATCGAGACGCTACCATTCCACCACTAAGATTGGAAAACGTTTTTGTAGAAATATATATTTTATTTAATTTTTCAGAAACTTCCCAACAGTTAAACAAATTAAAAGATTTAATGGATTATATCTTACTCTTCTATAGCCAAACGTTTCTATTACGGTTATACATCATTAGTTGAAATATCATAACGATCTACAGCCAATCTACATTACGTCCGGCATGGCATGGTCTTCCGGATCTTTTCCTTATTTTCATCTTGTTTCTGCCTCTAACTTCTAAGGTCAGGGAGACGGCTATGCCGTTCCCAGACCCTGACCCACCAGGGTCAGGTGTAGACCGGGTCTCGGTCTATATAAAGTTTTATTTAACAAAAAACGATCTAACAAAACTCATTATTGAATAAACCTATTCCTTATTTAATTGATACGTTATTTAGATTAATTAATTAAGTAATCAAACGAGTACAGCCACCTCTTGCCTTGATTAATGCTTCCATCCGTCTAGACATACCTCGAATCAAGTTTTGGATTTCTTCCTGATCAATTTTCTTCCATTATTCTTTTGCTATAAAACGCAGCTGTTGAAAATTCACTGCATTACATTGTCTCTTACAATTTCTTACAAACTCTTTTTTTAAGCATAACTCAAACGCATTCAATAGGATTTACGTCTGGCCTGTTGAATCTACTTCATCAAGATACTTTGAAACCCTTCTACCAGGACAAGGTCGTGCATTATCATGTATGAGAATGGATTCTTCTCCAATAAATGGAGCAAAATGTATCAACACATACCTCTAATTATTTATTTACTTAGGTTTCTGCTACTAAAGCTCTAACTTGCATTACAACTAGTTCAGTACGGGCATCGAAAGAAACGCCACTCCAAAACGTTTTGGATCTTCCTCCAAACGGGACTTTTGTTGAAATGTTGCATTCAGCAAACCTTTCTCCTGGCCTTCTTCTTGTCCATCCAACCTCTGTCGGGCGAAGCATAGTCTGACCACTCCACCCTGTGATGTCGGGTAAGTAGTGGCTTTTTGTTGCTGGCGTTCGGCTGCTTAATCCTGATTCCCTAAGTCAGCTTAGTGTTCGCTCAGGTATTACGATATGAGTAGCTTCTCGGAGTTGTTTATTTAGTTCAACACTTGCAAGCTTTCGGTTTTCAAAGTAACATTTTTCAGAAAACGATCACTTCTGTAATCAGTACATCATGGATGACCTTGCCCAGGTCTCCTTGTGTTATTACCGGTCTCATTGAATCGTTTCAGCGTTTGACTTACAGTTGATCGACATACTCCTAATAACTGAGCAACATATCTGTAACTATAACCCTAATCAAGTAATATATCCTCATCAAGTAACTTTCTGTGTTCATGGTCGAGATTTTCTCTCACAGAAACGGTAGCGTCAACTTGGAGAATGGAGTACCTTAAGGAAGTGTATTAAGTGCCACATTATTTTCTCTAGCCATCAACAGTATTACTAAATGTGTACAGACACGTTTAGTATTTCATGTTCTTTATTTCTTGATGATTTTGCTATGCATATTGCGTCTCATTCAACAGTCACAGCGGAGAGACTACTACAGAACATTTTGTCTCGCCTTGAAGTTTGATCCAAGGTTACCAGCTTCACATTTTCACCTGAGAAAGTATAATCTGTAGTCTTTTTTGGTGAGAGATAATTGTTATCTCTCCTGATGTCAGATTTTTAGGTTTATTTTTCGGTAGCCGCCTTACGTGGGTCAAACACATCAAAGAATTAAAAACGGGATGTTCCAAACTTTTGTATGTGCTGCGAGCCCTTAGCTATACCAATTAGGGTGCCGATCGGTATGTATGTTGCGTTTTTACTATTCCTTAGTCTGTTCCCGTTTAGTTTATGGTTGTGTTCCCTACTCTTCAGCATGTAATACCGTGCTTAAAATGCTGGATGCTGTACATCATTCTTTCCTTCGGCTGTAAGATCAAGCCCTGTCGTAACCATCCTTGTTGACTGCGGAGAGCCATCACTTTGGGATAGACGGAACCAGGTTTTACATCTTATTTTGCGCATCTTATGGGACAGCCAAATCACTCGGCTTTTGACGCAATCTTTGGAAATCCTTATTTTCGAAGATATGAGGATCGTCCATGTTATAATTTACTTGCGGGTATTCGCACCTGACCTTTACTGCACCTTATGAATGTTGACGCACCTTCTATTTTTCCAATTTATCTGTGTTCAAGGTTTTAGCATGTTATTTTGCGCCTCTTATGGGACAGCCAAAACACTCGGCTTTTGATGCAATCCTTGGAAATCCTTATTTTCGATAATATGAGGATCGTTCACGTTATAATGTACTTGCGGGTATTCGCACCCGACCTTTACTGCACCTTATGAATGTTGACACACCTTCTAATTTTCCAATTTATCCGTGTTCACATCTTTCGTGGAGAATCAACATTGTAAATTTTACGTCTTACCTCACGATATACAATAAAGAATCAAGATCACCTATTTTCTTTCAATAAATGTTTTACCATATTCTCTCCAAGACAAATCCAGATGTAATGATATACTCAGATGGATCGAAACAGAACGATACCGTTGGATACGCATTTATTGTTAATGACTGAACCTATATGTTTGGTCTACCTGGTATTACGAGTGTCTTTACTGCTGAACTATACGCTATAAATAAGGCATGAATATCATTAACCCTAAGTACCGTCATATCCTTGTTTGTAGAGAATCGTGTAGTGTTATCCAATCTTTAGATGATTTTTATTCCATACATCCAATCGTCACCGAAATCTTACAATGCAGTCGCTGAGTTAAACCATCGCAACACACAAGCGAGTTTCTGCTGGATCCCTAGGCACGTGGGGATTCCGGGTAATGAACTTGCGGATTTCGCTACTAAAGACGCATGTGACTACATGCGTCAATCATCCTTTATTACCCTTTTTATACTACACCCGTGTACCTACACACAACCGTACTACTACAACCGTGTTACTACATCCGACTTAATTATTAACTATGTAAAACTCACTCTTCGCACAAAATGGCAGGTTGACTGGACAGTTACAGTATATAAAAAACTCCGGCGTATTAAAGGTTTTGTGTTGCTATGGGACTCCTATACAGGAAAATTCGTCGTGAGGAAGTGGTCCTCTGCCGATTGCGGATAGAACACACGAGAGCTACTCACGGGTATCTGATGTCAGCAGTAAACGCACTAGTAATCATACGATGCAACTCCCGCTTGACTGTACGCCACAACCTTGTGGAATGCATCCGCTATAAAGCCTTACGTCATAAGTTAAAATTTCCCGTCGTCAAATCCTGGAAAATAATGAAGTTTTGGACCATGCGTTTTTTTTTCTCCGAAGGGTTTATATATTACATATTTTTTATAGTGTTTTTAAATTTTTTTTACAATAGTTGTATGTTTTTGTTTTTAACATTTTAGTTTAAGTTTTTTATTTTGTCTTTGTTTTTTATTAATGGCTTGTTTTGGTTTTAATTTTTAATTTCTACTCTTAAATTTTTATGTTGTTTTAATTTTTGTTGTTCATTATATTTTATATTTTGTACTTGTAATTCATACTTTTGTTTCCCGGGCGATGATAGCATAAACAATTTTTTTCGCCCAAACAAAAAAACAACTACTGTTTTTTTGTTTTGTTTTAAGTCCAGAAATAAAAAAAAACTTCAGAAAAGATCACAATCGGACCAACAGTACTCAAGAAACAGATCACTGTGTATTGTTAAAAAGTACAGAAAATGAGATCTGAAACTTTTAAATGATCTACAAACATGAAAAACTATATAATTGTCCAAACAAATCATCTGATATTTTTTAGAATAACTGATAGGAGTTGTAAAACTAGTAATACAAAACAATATAACAGCTTCACTTGCAGTCACAACTAAATTAATGATACACAATTAAAATTATTTAGTGATGTATTAATTTTGTCCAGGGCTGTATATTAAAACATAATAATAAAAGATTAGAAATAGAAAGTTATTATTATTTTTTTTTTTTTTTTAATATTTTCTTGTGAAAAAACTTACTTTAAATATTTAATTTTAAAATTAAATATTTCTTGTGTGATGTACCTTTTAAAGTAAATTATGAAGTAAATAAAAATATAATTATTTTACGGAAAGTGACCTGAGAAAAGGTCAATGGAAGTTCATATAATACATTTTGTCGCAACCCACATGCTTTTTTCGTTATAGAAATATGTTTTAAATTTGTATTAAAAATATAAATTGTAAATACTGTTGAATAACCCTTGTTCGTATATATTTTTTCACTCTGTTGAATTCTGAAATTTTCTCTGAAATCTTTATAAATATTTAAATTAATATCTGAGTAAATAAAATAAAATATTAAATTTTTACACATTATTTTTCTATTAAAAATATAACTGGTAATCTTTTGTACATTTAAAATTATAATTGAAACGATATTATTTTTTTTTTTGTAGATATATATATATTTTTTTATTTATTTTTACAGAAAAAAAACTTTCAAAATAATAAATAAATTAAAAAAATTGAATTACATTTTACTCTTCTACTAACAAAAGTATCTGTTACGATTTATTGGTTGCTGTAGTATTTTTCTATAATACGGAAAGTTACACCGTAGATGAAAAATTATATTTTGAATACATAATCAAGTGGATCGTCGATAATTTGGGTGAACTACAGTTCATTTGTCTTTAAAAGGCTTTAGTATCTAGGGGGGACATCAGCTTGATGCACGGACTTGGTTTAGCAGAATCTTCTTTTTTTTTAGCCTCCGGGACCATCGTTACCGGGATTCGATCCCGGGGCCTCTGGCTGAGACGCTACTACTGGCGTCACGGAGGCCGGCAATGCAAAATCATTTAACAGTAATAAGATGTTGCTTCCATCTTTAGAGTTGTAGACTAGTTTAATAGACGAAGAAGAAACCATAAGGTACTTCATTAGAGCATTTTGCGTGTTTTCATAGTTTTTCCTTAGAGTTAATTGTATCTTTTCATAGTCTCTCCGTAGAATTGTTTTTTCCTTTTCATGGTCCCTCCGTAGAATTGTTTGCCCCTTTTCACGGTACTTTCTTAGGTTGGTATATTGTCCCTTTCTTTCCAAGACATTTTGTTCCTTCTGCCCAGCAGTTTTAGACAGGTTTGATTAGACACTAACCTAATTTTCTTAGCAATATTAGATTTACGGAATTGCATTAATGTTGCCCTTTGATGAGAGCGACTCTGCTTTGGAAACTCGTTGCTTTCTGGGGAGTGCAAAAAAAAATTCCAAGAATGGAAATTCCCCTATTTACGATTTCCGGTTACAAATTTTTGTTTTAAACTATTATTATAGCCCTTAACAATGTTTTTTTATTTATTTTAAGAATTGGTGAATTATATAAAATCATATTAAAATTATATTACTCTAACAGTAATATAATTTTTTAAATGGTTTTTTAGCGTTAGTAATGTACAAAACATAAACAAGGGATTAACATATTCTTAATATATAATAAAGAAGTTTTCATCTTAATTAACAATTCTGTCTTACCCCTTTCTTGACGTTAAATGATCAAATAGAGAATGAAATAAAAAGGTTTGATCTTTATTCTATAAATTTGTTTAACGATGGAGCTATTTACACATGACAGTATAGAGGACAGTGTATTTTTTATTAGTTCAGTCTTTAATTCAGTATGACTCCTTCATTTGGGGAGATTTTTTTCCATCAAGAACTAAGTTTATTGGTTAGGATCCAAAAGCCGATTTGAAGAATTAAGTATGTAATTGTATAAGCTTGTATAATTAAGCTTTAAGAATTAAACGTGTAATTATTCAGGACTATAATTGCACGGTGGAATCTCTCTTCTAACAATATAAAATATTATCTATAAATTTATAGATGTATTATTTATGTTTGTGTATGTACGCGCCCTCACACATACACATACATTTGTATATATAGACACACACATACGTAATTTATCTAGTAAATACCAAACAACTGAATTCCTTTATCTGTGACACTAAATTATACAGAATGGTAAATGTATCTGGGCTCATAACATTAAAAAGGAAAATTTTCATTTCATCATAATGACATTTTGACAATTTATTTTCAACGTTTTTTTAATAATACCCAATCTTTATGCGGTCAAACTTCAACAAAGCACAGTTTAAGGCAAAACTTAAATAATTTTTTAGAACAAGTTAAATATTTGTTTTTCATCAACTCTGTTTCAGCGACCGTAAAATTTTAGTCTTCTTTTTCTCACTGTATGGTTTATTTTTTTTTTAAATTTTGGTAAATTCATTTGGATTTTATAAATTTATAAATATTATTTTTTTGGGGCATGGATTTTTATAAAAAATATTTTTTCATATTTTACTAGGTATTTTCCTGAGAAATTCTGTAAGCCTTAAGCATTGTACGAGTACGACAATCCGGTAAAACTAAGATTTTGTTGTGTCTTACTTTCACGTTCTTTTGATAAGGAATTTTTACTGTAAATGATTCTTTTAGGATAGTAACACTTCCATTGTTATTTTGTTTGGCTTTTATTCCTTCTTTTTTAAAATATTCGGGGTAATTATTTCACTTAAATATTTATATTTTTGGATTCTTTTAATTGATTCTTCTTTGAAAATTTTCATTGTTTGGATTTTTATTTAATTTAAATATAATATTAAAATCAGCTTATCAATAGATTAGTTAATTTCCTCAAACGTTTCCGGCTATTCTGCGATCTTTGGGATTATTGATCTTATAATAATTTAAAATTAAAATATAAAAATATATAAAATTTACAAGCTAAAATTGTTAGAATCAACAACTGATCGTATTTGCAACTGATCGTGTTTCGCAATTTAAAGTAAAAATAAGTACGAACGGTTTGTAAGAATGTAGCAGTTGTTATCTTCTTGTATATATATAAATATATATATATATGTATACTTTTACTATACTGAATAATAAATCTATACATCAGCTTCTACAAAAAAATGTCAATATATAATTGTGTGTCAAATGAAGTTTTTTTGTAATAATAAAAACTCGTAGATGAGATAAATATTATAAACAACATAGCTGAAAATAATTGTTACAAAAGAAAAAACATAGATGTATGTATTAATTAATAAAATAAAAACATAATATCTATAAAAGTATTACTTTAAATAAACTACAATAGGGTAATAATATTTTCCTATTACATATAACAAAAATATACCATCATTTATGATAAAAAAATTTATAAAGAATTTCAGGATCGCTTATAAAATCGGTACATAAAACTAAATAAACTTATTAATTTAATCAAAACCACTGCAAATCATTTTTTTTTTTTATAACGACACAGCAACTTTACAATCTGTTAAGCGAAATAATTGAACAGTAATTAAATAAGATCTAAATTTGAACTAACATTAAGTAGTCAAAGACCCAGCGGCCGGTGACCTAACGATAACAACGAAACGAAAAAAACGAAATAGAAGAGCACTCCGTACACCAGACCATAGTCACCTAATTGAAACGATAAGGCAAACCAAGAATGTTGTTCCTTAGCAATCTTGAAAAATCACTGATCATGTTATGCAATAAATTGAGCGCCAAATAATTCGAGAGCCGAGCCAAACGATTTTGATACCGTAGGCTGACCAGAGAGATTTCCTACCGAACGGTTCGCAACTTAAGATCATTATATGTGAGGCTATTGCTTATGTACCAGGGTATGTTTAGCATTTTTCACAATGTTTTTGTCTGGTAGCATTCAAGTATGTCAATACTGGAGTCAATAATCAATAAAAATAATAAAAATAAATATAATAACTTGAGAGTTTATAAAATAAATTGTAGTTGTGATGATTGTAACAGACTTTATATTGGTATAACCAATAGAACTATTAAAAAAAATCTCAACTGGACACCGCATGACTTCCTTGTACCCCTATTAAATTACATATACACATTTTTTTTAAATAAAAAGTACATAAAATTTTATTTCATTAATAACTTCAGATATTTTTAATTTTTTAAAATTTTTGTTGTTATTGAATTTTCATTCATCGTAAAACCTTTTTTACAATCGGAGGTTAAATTATTAATAAATCAATATATTTAATTTTTTTTTTTAAAAAAAAAAGGTAAAAAAAGGAGATGAAGTCTGATTCGAACTGATGTGCATCCACTTGTAAGATCCAAATATTTCATTAATTAAAATTTTATTTGGTTATAACTCTGGAACTAATATAAATAAGTACCACTAACAATATGTCGTTGAAAAGTTCACAATGAGGGCTTATTATTGCAGTTAATAAAAATTCCAAAATCCAAGTTTTTTTGTGATTCTGAGCTTTTTTGGACACTTTTGGTTCAGTCGATTGCAATCAAAAGGAGAGGTGCACAACTAAATGCTACAACAGTCCTAAATCAAAAATTTCAACATCATACGGCTAATCGTTTTTGATTTATGCGGGATACATTAGTACGTACGTACATACATACGTGCGTATAGACGTCACTTTGTAACTAGTAAAAATTGATCCAGGGATGGTCAAAATAGATATTTCCGTTAGAATATGAAAACCGAAATTTTTCGCGATTACAATATTTCCTTGTACGAACATGAAAGTAAAAAGATACCACAAATATTTACAGTTACTTTTATACGGATTTGAATACTAGATCGCGGATACCGGTATTTTTTGGTGGTTATTTGGCAATTAACTACACATCTGAGAAATTGTCGACCTGTGACTGTACAAGATACACTTCACTTACACTCATACATATTCATCCTCTTAAGTAATACCTCACTGTGATTCTTGGAAGCTAAACAGGAAAAAAGAAGGGTCAGTAACCACAGACAGGATTGCCGTGTCATCTGCAAATGATGCAACTGGGATGTCCTCTGAAGTTGGGAGATCCACAGTGAAAGCAGTAATAAAAATGATATATAAACGAGCATTTGATTTTTGATAAGGATGAATGAATCAGAAAAATCGTAGAAAAGTTTAAATTTTCGGAGTAATTTTAAATACTGTAATATATTGATAATAGCAGTTAAGTTTTAATGAAGTAACTGAGAGAATAACTTTCTCTCAGAATTAGAGAGAATAATTTTCTCTCTAATTTTTAATCCTTGTTTAATTTTTATTAAATTTATTTCAATAAAAATAACTGAAGAAGTCGTAGCCACGACGAAAGCGCTTGTGTAAGTTTTATAACAGTAATTAAAGGTAAAAAAAATTATATTTTGTTTTTAATACATATATATATATATATATTTCATTTTATTAATTTTATTCATATTTATGTAATCACTAGACTGGGTTTTGTGTAAAATTTTAGAAAATATTATAAAACAATTAAAATTCTTGAATTCTTTTAAAAAAATATTATACATACTTTACCTACTAAAAGAAACACAAATATAACCTAATATTTTAGAAAAGAAATTCTTATAAAAAAATATTTTATTGTGCTATTTAATCTTAATTTACTAGTTTACAATCTATGATATTATTATAGGTTCAACTATGTATAAATCTATATCATTTAACTTCACCGGAATACCAACAGATGAAGCTTTCTATTGGGCCCAATAGTTCACATTGCTGGAACTGCGTACGGTCAGTTCAGACGATGATCGATAGGTTTTGTGTGTCGTCGTCCAGCAGCTTCAAACGTTATCTCTCCTACTCTCTCTTCGTTCTCTCTTTATTTCTCTCTTTGTACATCTAGTTTTCAGTCTCTTTGAACCCCCCCAAGGGAAAAGACCGCTGTAACCACTGTTACTTCTGATAAGTTTGAATGCACTATATTTGACTTTGGAATCTGAACAAAGAAAAAGAAATGATTTTTGTTTTTTTATTTTTTATTTCAAAGCGTTTAGATTTCAAATAAAAATAACTAAAAGATTTAAGTTTTAATAGCATATTGTAAATTAATAAAATATTTCACATGAAATAAAATGAAAAATGATTAAAAATCTTCATGAATCTTCAAAATCATTATTAGTTTTATGAAACTCGGTTAATTTTAGTTTTATTTTAATCTTTGTTTTGAATTTAAAACCAAATTATAATTATTTCGATGGTTATTGTATAATTAATTACTTATATTCAGTCATTTTAATATTTGCAGATGTCTCCAGATAATGATTTTTCCAAATAACTATTTCATCAAAATAAATTCTATTGAAGTCGTTAGACTGATTCCACTATCCTAGTACATTGATAATCTTCTTTCTCATCGACGTAAAACCAAATTTGAACTTGTAAAATCAATTAATTACTATAATAACAGCTTATCAGAAGCAAGTAACGTTAATAATTAAGCAATCGATGAATAATATATTTGAGCAACTAAGTTAAAATTTAGAATTTCTGATGTAATTTGTATATGTATATATGTAAAAGAACATATGAGTTATTCAACGTTCAGAAATACCTACTGAAGACAGATTGATGAAAATTTGTGTATTTGTTCTTACGTTGTTGGTGCACACTAAGTAAGAATTTTTGAAATTCCAAATTTAAAGGATTAAAATGGAATAACAATGAAATTTACTTTTTTTGAATTTCTTGAAAATAAATGAAAATACCAACTTGATTTTTGGTGTGTGTAATCTTCATAGGTGTTGCGGCAAATAGATGAAGAAAGAAGCATTTGGAAAAATATAGCTAAAAGAAAAGACAGACTTATAGACCATATATTAAGGCATCCTGGAATAGTCGCTTTAATATTGGAGGGACAGGTAGAAGGAAAAAATTGTGTAAGCAGGCCACGTTTGGAATATGTAAAACAAATTGTTAGGGATGTAGGATGTAGGGGGTATACCGAAATGAAACGACTAGCACTAGATAGGTAATCTTGGAGAGCTGCATCAAACCGGCCAAATGAATGAATGAAGACAAAAAAAAAATAAGTAATCTTCACATGAACATATAAAGACCAATTTCATAATTCGACCTTCAAAGGGGTGAAGAAAGGCAAAAATAATGTTGAACAATGATTGCAAATTTTCCCCATTTCTCACTACAATAAAGAAGATATTAAGTGGATTTGAGCTTCCAAATACTCTTCAGATCTAAAAACTGTTTTCGATTTTTTTTGAATTTCGATTTTTTAAGGGGTGCGAAGAAGTGCGGAACGGCGGCTCAAACAACACAGCCACTGTCACTGTTACTGTATGTGTGATGCGACTGGCTGCATCTGACTCCGGTTACTTGACTAAAATAAAAAAAAAAAACTGACCGCAACGTGAAACACAAATAACCATATAGGACGGGCATATATACTTCATATATAACATATGTTACTGTAAATTATTAGTTGGAAAAATATTAATTTTATATAAAGTAGACAGGGTTATATTTGTCGACACATTTTAAATCGACAATTCTTGTTGGGAATAAATATAGACCTTATCTTCAGTTCGCTTGATTCTTATAAAAATTAATATTAAAAAAAGTTTCTTTAACAAAATTCAAAAGTTTATTACATTTTTTTGGAAGACGTAGGTAATGAGTATATACTCTGAACTTATTTAGAAAATAAATGGCTACTCAGAATTAGTCGACTGACTTAGTCCACTATATTATATATGTTTGATATTTTTAGAAATAATAACACATATTATTAACATATATGTACATATACATAACATATATTACATATTTACATGTGAAACACCATAACGTGTGCCTTGGTAAAGAAGCAAGTTACTTCAGAAAATAGCATGGCGATTCTGAATCACATCAATTTCGAGCATATTAGTACCCTTCTTTTCAGCCCTGAGATAGCTCTTTATAGTTAAACATTATTATTATAAGATAAAATAATTCTGAATAATTCTTGAACCTCAGTTGCTTTAATGTATCACAGTTAAGTGAAAACTTTGTATAGAAAAATTAAATTAGATCAGCTTGTAGATGACGTAATTTTCATCATCATCATATAGTGTACTGCCTGCCGCAGGTCTCTTACGCTACCGCTTTTTCCATCCACTTTTGTCCTAAGCCTTCTCCTTCACCATCTTCTTCTTTCTTCATTTTTTTTCTTGCTCCTCGCTTCTTTTTTCCTTTTATAGACTTTTTTAATGCAAATGTCAATATTCTATTTGCTATAACCGTGTGTCGTAACCGTTTTCTTTTCATTAGTATACTTCCCACATAAGTGGTCTTTCTTCTTTAATCCTATTCATTACTTCCTCATTCTCACTCTATCCATCTATATTTTTTCTCTGTCCTTCTCCATATCCAGATCTCAAAAGCATCAATCTCACTCCTCCTCCAAATTGTTCAAACTTCACTTCCACACAAGACAGTCATCACATAATTAGCATTACATAATTTTAAATAAATTAAAAAAAAAATATCAAAAAGTTCTGCTTTTTAAAAGTTAATCTTGAAGATTCGGCTATATGGATTTGAATTAAATAATGAGTTGAATATAATAAAGGTGTTCAAAAAGTGACGAACCTTATGGGAAAATGAGTAAGTTACAATACTAGTTGAAAGTATCCATTACGCATTCACATAATTGAATTTGTTGAAGAATTGCAATGACACATTTTTTCAATTTCGCTCTGCAATTCGGGAATGGTGTGAGTATGAGTTTTGTAAGCAATATCCTTAAGGTATCTTCACAAGAAAAAGTCAGAAGGGGATAAATCAGAAGACCGAAGGGGCCACAACCCCTTCGAAACCACTTGTCCATACAAACACTGATCTGAGAAAGTCATAGTGTTGTTGGCTATATGAACCGTAGTATTGACCTGCTGAAACCACGTATAATCTAGTGGGTCTGCAGATAGAGTGTTTACAAATTTTTTCACCATCTGTATGCAGCGCTCACTGTTCACTGTGACATGAAAGAATATCATGAATATTCGTCTACGTGACATTTCACGCAAATACTCACTTTTTCCCGTGCAGCTGATGTGGATTTTTCGTTCACCAAATGCGTGAATTCTGTGCATTCACATATCCATCCAGGTGGAACCATGCCTTGTTAGACCAAAACCAGTCATTGAGTTTTCCCCATCTGGCGTTACAGATGACATGAACCACTGACAGAAAGCTATATGTCATAAAGAGTCTGCAGGTAAAAACTCGTGAACAACAAAATTCTGTACGGATGCATGTTTAAACACTTGCGCAATGACATGTGGGCACTATAGAGGAGAGACCAGACTGGATAGATAGGCGTCGCACAGATTAACAGAATATGTAGCTTGCACTTCGATCAACTTTTCTGGTGTTAGCACTTTTGGTCGACCACTTTTGGGTGCATCTGCCACATTCCCTGTCTCTTGGAACTTATTTAGCCGCTTGATAGAGGAGTTGTTTGGTGCATCCATACCATAATTTTCTGTGAAGTCATTCTGGGTCTGGGCATAACTGGCACATCTAATGTATATGGAGACAGTGAATATTCTTTGCTGCATTGTGTAAACCAGTTTTCTTCAATTTTTCTGAATTAAACATGTAATAAAAAAAGGAAATATTCTTTAATTAGGTTGCGTCACTCTCTGAACATTCTGTAATAGATAATATTATATTTTCTAATATGTAAACATATGTTGACATGGTAAATTATAAAATTTACCATGTCATCGTAAAATATTTATATTTTACATTGACATAGTCTTTTTGTAAACTTTATTTTTTTCTAACGTGTAAGTAGCAGTCTGTTCAAATAGAGAATAATAAGCAACCCCCTCCCCAATGACCCAGTGAGATGAGGATGATATTTATGAAATGTGATGAGATGTAGTCTAGTACCGTCTCAGGCCGACATTCCTGAGATGTGTGGTTAATTGAACTCCAACCATCAATGTATACTGTTTCCACTGTCTTCAAATCCGTATAAATACAACAAAATTTTACTAGGATTTGACCTCAGAACGTTCGAATTTTGTAAATTAGCTGTTACATAACTGATCTGTGACGAGTTAGTCACCAGACCAGCTCGGTGAGCTTTTTTTTCTAAATTTAAATGACTCTTTTTATTAGTACATTGTTGAAAACGTGTATTTAAAAATAATTAAATATTGCATACTAGTAGTATTATTTCTTTACAAAGTGTTACTAAGAAATTGTATATCTCATAATATTTTTATATAATAATTTCAGTAATAAAAAAGTATTCTTAGCAAAGAATTAACAAGGATTTAAAAATTGGCCGCTGAGAAAACTGGTATTATTTTGGATTGTTTTGGACTTTACAAATGATGGAGTAATTATTTATTGCATTTTTAATATTTATGCATCATACGCGCGTATACACACACACACACACACACACACACACACATATATATACATATATATATTTTATAAGCCTGTAACTAAATATTTTAGATGCCTACATTCAATTTATTCTAATCTGTTAACAAAAGAGATATTATTCCATTGTAATTTATCATTATTTTCTAATTTTTATTGAAAAATATGATTGGCAAACCAATTTTTGTGATCTTGCACTGTTATCATTACGTTTAATTTATGATGAATAGAAAAAAAATAAAAAAGTAGTCTCTCAGAAACTAAAGCTAACTTCATAATTTTGATGTAGGTTTTTTTTTTGTTAACTTACTTTGTAAACTCGTATTTGAATAAAAGATTATTATTGTTTTTTATAGAATATATCCAATTGTAATGTGTAAAATCCCGATAATTTTTATATGTAATACAGTAAATATAAATTATGTTAACCCTGATTAATTCTAACAGCAGTTTCGTAGTTTTACTAATCAAAGTTTGGGCATCCATAGAGATTTGCTCGCTGGGTGAAAAGTTATTGTGAAATAGTCACAGTTTTCTCCTGGGAAAAATAAATATTCTAATAATGTTTAGTATTGGTTTACCTTAAATTGAAATATAAAATGAAAATTCGATAGTGGTAAACTTTTAAAATGCATGTGGATTACCAGTTATTAATAATATTCGATCATATACTTGCGTACACACGCACTCGCACGCGTATGAATACGTTCATGCTTGATAATGAACCAAAGGTAATTGTAATTATAATTTAGTTGTAACGGTATTTAACCTCCTTTCAGATTAGCGCCAGAAGCAATAAACTGTTTTGTCATATTACGAGTACAATAAATTGTTTTGAGACTGCTCTGGTTATTAGCTACTCGAGGTAACATCATGTAGTCGTATAACTGCACCTGGCGTTAGTTTAATTTCAGTGATTTACAGGAATCAATTATTTAAAATTATCTACCACAAAATTTTTATACTAACTTCGTAGTTCTTACATATTTAAGATACTATTTCTGAAACGCTCCAGTTATTGACGTTTAATAACTTAACAACTAATAGAGTTAAAAGTTCATGTTATGCTAATTTATGTTATGTAAAGTTAATTCTGTACGTACTCGGAATATTTTTTTGTAATTTTTGTTTTTCAGAATAGGTACGTCTTAAATTTAAACCTTTTAAAGAGTTATTTCATTTGATTAATGTATTTTCTGCTTTCTAGGCTTCATAAAAAGAATAGCAAATCCAATATTAACGTAATGTATAGGATGAATTTAGTTTAATGCTAAGTAGAATTTTAAATAGTATTTAACTTAAAAATAATATTTTTTAAAGCTTGTCCGCTACTTATCAGAAAATAGTTTTTATCATCCCCTCTTTCGGGATGTAATTTAACAAAATAATTCACTTAAATAAACTGTTGAATAAATTTAAAAATATATAAGTTTGAAAAGAATAGTTTTATTTTTTCTCATTTTGAAAGAGTGGAATACCCTTCTGGTGGAAACCCTCTGTAAATTACTGATCTAACAACGTACTTTAATAAAAACCTTAATAATAATTCCAGTTTTAAAATAGCTGTTAAAATATATAAACATGGATTTTTAAGTGAAAACAAGAGTAATGATCTCTCATAATAATTTAAGGCAAAACTATTAGAATGAACCAGAAAAAATCCTAGTGGTGTGTCTAAGTAAAAGTATAAAAAAAATTACTTTGCGTTTAAAAAAATTTCTATAGAATTTTTTCTTTCAAGCAGAAATTTCACATCTAATTGACAATTTTGTTTTTTTTATGATTTTTACTCGCTCGGAATGTATACAAGGGAAAAATTTTAAAGGAAGAAAAATTAACTATTTTCAAATTTAAAGTAGTGGTTTGGCTACTGTCTGTCGGAAACAGTTATCTGTGTTTTATTCTTTGCGGATAAAGTTTAACAAAAAAAAAAAAAAAACTTGTAGAGGTAAGAATTTAAGTAAATTGTAGAAAAACGCTTTTGTTTTGTATATAACCTTTTTCCGAATTTCGATTTAAAGGTTTTCTGTTAGATAACTAATGAGTGTTCTTTTACGTAGCCGGAAAAAACAACGGGTAATTCGCTTAAATGTGATGTAGCTACATATTTCCAATCTCTCATACTTCTCCATTTATCCTTTCATTTTGGTACTGAAAAACTCTTTTTGTAATTTTCTCTAAATAAATATACGTCCGGTGCAGTAAGATTCCTTATGTGAATTTATTTTATTAAATCGTTTGATTAGATTTCAAAAATGTTTGCGAGAGATCATCGATTTCTTGGTCGTAACTTCGAAAAAATTCATTGAGTAATATACTGAGTTTTATAGTTGGAAGTAAAACAAATTAGTCCATAAATTTTCCTAGGGGGCTGGAGCATACGAGCTATACTTTGGAAAGTCAAGAGACAAAATATATCCAAAATGAACAATATGTGGGCTGGCTGTCACCTGTCATATGTATGCGTAGTCTATTTAATGAAAATCGTTCATTACTTCATCAAAATCTCTTCTCGACCACAAATCTGTTGCTACATCAGCTAACTGTCAATTCTTGCTGTTACTACAACAAGCACAACGTTACAGAGTCTTCAATGATTGATTTCGGCTATGATTTGTCGTTGAAGACAATGAATTCAAAATTCATAGCAATTTTTTTTTTAACTTAGTATGTAAATAAAAAAAAAAATACACAAAAAATTGTTATTCACACTGCTTATCATTGTATATAATATATATATATATATATATATATTGGTTCATAATTAACGCCCAGCAAAGACTGCTGAAGATAGATTGATGAAAATTCGGATACACGTTCTTCTTACGGTGTAAGTGCACAAACTAAGGAATTATTTTTTGAAATCCTGAGTTTAAAGGGTTAAAATGACGTAAAAATGAACTTTACTCTTTTTTTAACTCCTCGGTAACGAATGCAGTTATCAATTTTATTTTTTGGTGGTGTGAATATCTAATAATCCGTTTCTAAATTTTTTTAAAATTCGACCTTGTAATGAGTGAAGAAAGGTAAAAAAAGTTTGACAATATTGCAAATTTTCCCCATTTCCGACTGTATCCTAAACGAGATATTGAAATGATTTGAGTTTCCACATGCTATTCAGGTAAATATAAAAAAAAATATTTTCGGGTTTTTTGAATTTTGATTTTTTTTAGGAAGTGCGACTGTATACGCCCGTGGTGGCTCAACTAACACAGCCACTATCAATGTTACTATACGTGCAATGCGACTGGCTCACCGCCTCCGATTACTTGAATAAAAAACATAAAATAAAATAAAAAATTGATGTGGACACCACATGACTTCCTTTTACGTCTATTAAATTACTTACATGTACACATTATTTTTTTAAAATAAAAAGTACATAAAATTTTATTTCACTAATAACATCTGATTTTTTCAATTGTTAAAATTGTTTTTTCAATATTCAACCAATTTTTTTTTTAATTGTTATTACTGAATTATTATTTATTGTAAATATATTTTTTATAATTGGAGATTGATAATTATTAGTAATTCAATATATATAAATTTTAAAAAAAGTTAAAAAAAGGAAATGAAGTCGGATTCGAACCAATGTGCCTTCCCTTGTAAGTTCCAAGTATTTCAGTAATTAAAATTTTTATTTCGCTATAACTAACTAATGAAAATAAGTATCATTTATGACATATCGTTGAAAAGTTCTCAATGAGGGCTTATTACTGCAATTAAGAGAAAGTCCAAAATCCGAATTGTTTGGATTTTGGGCAGTTTGGACATTTTGGGTCAAGTCATTTTGATTGCAATCAAAAGTAGAGGTTCTCAGCTAGATGTTACAACACTCCTAAATCCAAGATCTCAGCATTCTACGGCTAACCGTTTTTGAGTTATGTGAGATACGTACATCCCAACCCCGTAGGGGAAGACATCCACCTAGTGACGTTCCGGTCACACCCCCCCGCCCTTCCTTGCCCTGTTGGGATTTAACGGGAGTTGTCCCTCTGACAACCCTCTGACTTTTTACGTCTCATGGTAATAATCCTAGCCTCGTTGGAATGCCACCGATGCAAATGCCTCGGTAGACATTTGCATCGGCGATTTAATAACTCAGCTTATTGCCTTCGCAGTAGGCCTCGTCCGGACATCTTGAATGTTCTACATCGTCTCCCTCTAAACTAGCTAACCGAGCTCGCGGAAGCGCGACCCCGCGCCTAGTTCTACTTATTATGAGCCAATTTCGTGAATGTCTCGTAATTCGAGGCAAAATAAACACAACATACCACCAAAAATGTCGATTGCAACAACGAAATTTAGTCCTAGTTCCCTTAGTGAAACTCAGCTTACGCTTAAATAAACCCTTGACTTAGGTTAATTATGGACTCCGGTTTGGTCTACCAGCGAAAGGCGGATTGATCGCCTACTCCCACCCAGATTCTTCGTAGAGTCCCGCGTAACATTCACCACAATAAACTATCGTCGAGATGCCGCTACACCTCACGGCTGCATGGAATCCCATGCCCATCGGCAGTGCAGTCGCCTTTCCGCCGACAGCTTAATGACACCTCTTATCCGACTAACCGTGGCTCGCTGCCAAAGCGCCTAGCTTTAGCCAATCAACTATCCAGGCGGACCCTAACCACCGAGGATCCTACTCTACCATCTACTAGATATCCCTTCGGCCGTCCTGCAGAGGGCGAGGAAGGGAAGGAAACCAGCAACAATCACCCAGTCTCTGCGAGTCCTCCAGTTGACCCGCAGATCAAAGAAGGAGTTAACTCTCTCAAGTTCCCTTACAACTCTGGTACGCTCAGCTTCGTACCGGGGACAGACATACAGGACATGATCCACCGTGTCATCGACCCAACAGTCCCGACACAAGTCGGAGTCAACCAACCTAAATGTAGCCAAACTATCCTTAAAATCACCATGTCCCGAAAGAAATTAAGTAATGTGCTGATTGGGATAAACCCAGGTAATCGCTCACAACTCTCTAACATTTGGAAGAATACCATGCGTGTGTCTACCAGTAGAAGAATCGTTCCACCTAGCTTGCCAAGAATCAAAACCTTGAAATTGAAGCAATTTCCCGCATACGCCCTGACGTAAGAAGGCCTCCCTTCTTAGAAATATACGGCTGGCTACGTTCTGTAGCCGATATGTCCAGCTGTTTTCTGCAAGCGATCACAGTGACTGCCTCTCGCGAGACAGTTCTGTAGCCGCCGACAATAGCTAGCAATAGAAGATGCTGGACTCGCAAAAGAATGTCCCTATAACATTGGAATTGCAAACGATGAGCCCAGTATAATCGTCACGTCGAAATTAGTCAAAATGGGTTCAGGGATGGTTAAAATGGATATTTCCGTTGAAATCTGAAAACCGAAATTTTTCACGATTAAAATACTCCCTTGTACTTGTACAATGAAGTAAAAAATTGACCGCGATGGGATTAGTAACCATACTATATTCCCTCGCTGTATGGTTACAGCGAGGGAGAAGCCTAGACCGGTTTGCTAGTTACATATAAATATTAAATTGTAGTTTTTGTTTTCGAATGTATACAGGAGTATATTTTTCAGTTAATTACTCAGAATATAAAAACTTATTCCATAATGAAAAAAAAAAAATTCCTGATAAAAAGAAATAAAGAAATTTAGCCAACTATGTAATGATTTTAATTAATTAATTTTTTTAACCTCCGGAACCAGCGTGTTAGGTATTGCGTCAGAGGATAAGATGAATGATTTTAAGCGTGTGTGAAAATGCAATGCCTGACCGGAATTTTCACACGTTGGCTAATTTTCTTTATTTCTTTTTAGCAGGAATTTTTGTTTTTTAAACATTATAGAATTAAGTTTTTATATTCTGACTAATTATTTTTTTATGCTCCGGAACCACCATTAGATATGGCTTCAGAGGATGAGATGAACGATTTGTAGCGTGTGTCAATACGCCATGTCTGATCGGAATTCGAACCCGGAACCTTCAGATGAAAGGCCGAGACGCTACCACTCGCACCACGGTGGACGGTAACGATTTTTATTTGAATATTCTTTACCTTACTATGGTAGAAAAGTGATTTTAAAACCAAGCTGTCAACTTAATTAAACTGGGACTCAACTCTTCTCAAAAAAATAATTTCCAAAGTCCATTAAAATATAAGTTTTACAGGAAAATTTCTCCTTAATTTTTATAGAAAAATACAGTTTGAAATAAATTTCTCTTGTTTTCACGAAAAGAATAGATTTCAGCCAAAAATAAAAGATTGAAATTAAATTTAGATTACATGGGAATCACTTTAAAAAAAAAAAAATTGAAACTAGGTTCTTTGTACTCTATGAGAATATTGGAATCTGGTTTGAAGATTCCACTCCTATCTGATAGATTCATTTGATATTCCAGAAATCCTGACATTTTTTAAGCTTTATTGAATTTGGTTGCTCTCAGCTCTCTTCCTTATTCATCTAGTGTTAGTGATTCTATTATGTAGAGTTTTTCATCTTTAATATGCTAAGCCGAGATGTAATATTAACTGGAATCAACAAAATGATGACCTTTGGGGAATATCGACGAGACGATGGCGTTGAAATATAATTGGTCCACTTTGGCTTCATATAAACCACCTACCATACGGGGAACAAATACTAATCTCCTACGTCCTCCAGCAACATATTCTCCCCTTAAAGTGAGTGAGAACTGGAAATCAGAATAACTCCGGGTAATTGAGCTAATCTACATAGGTACTACTTATTAAAATAAAATAAAAGCGTAATAAAATAAAAAGAAAGTTGTAAAAAAATATTTATCTTCAATAATTTATAGAAATTTTCTTACTCTGTATAATATATTAAAAACAATGGTGAAATTCAAATAATTGAGGAGGAATAATTTAATTTTTAAGAATAACTAGCATCCTATGCCAGCTTATTTAGAAGTGTTAAGAATGTTTCCTCGTTTCCTTCTTTAAGATAAATACATTATTATATATATGCACGCCAAGCCCAGTAAAATATTACTGATATTCAAGCCTGTAAACAATGTCCATACTCCGTTCATCTCAGCAACTAGCTGTATAATCAACATCATTACTCTCAGTGAAAGTAACTGGATTAATTCAACTGTTCCTTAAATACTTTTAAATTTGTCATAATAATAAAAAAGACTGTGAGGGAGTATAGAAAGGATGAAATAATATACATATCTTTTGGGGAAAAATGTATTATACGCATTTTCTCCACTCTAGGGAACAATTTTTTAATTTTTATTTGTTGTTAATTCTTCTGAAGATTATTATTATTTCGTTAAAATGTTGTTTTTAAGGTATATACACGTTTTAATTGAAGATTATGTGCCCTAAACACAATAAAATATTAAGTAGAATTAGTTAACTATTGTTGTTTGCAAACAATTCTCCTTTCGCTAGGGAGTTGTAAAATAATATTTAAATAATCATTTGACGCAATATATCAACTTTCCCTACATATAATGTACCATAAAAGGTGATATTTAATTCACCGAAATTTGTTACCTTCACATTTTAATTTTAATTTTACCAACAATGATGAAATCTGATTTAGTAGCTTGCATTTTCGATGGGTGATTGATATAACTTTCTTCTTTTTTTTTACAAAATAGGATGAGGGATATCATTTTGGGAATAATAACTGAAAAAGTTAACCTACACGAAAATTTTGCTTGTTTACCTGTAATTCATCTTATAAAAAAAATCTGATCATAATCTGATAATCTAACTATTTTTACAAAGCCTGAAATAAAAACGGGAATCCAGAGTGGAGCCCCCTTGACCCCAGTTGTGTTTGTTATCCTCATGGTTGTGAGAAAATAACAAAGTATACAGACTTCACAAATTCAGCCCCAAGAAGTCTAGGGCCTCAATCTTAAAATTTTCCCTTGGATAACATAAATGTATCCTGAAAATTTGAAAGCAATCGGTCAGTTTCTCATGTGATCCTTTTGCAAATGGACAGACAGACAGAACCTGCTACAAAATTTTGCATTTATATATTAGAGTTATTATTGTCATTACGTATCTATTTATTTTAATTTTATTATAAAAAAAAATGTAATACTTTATTTCTATTATGAATTTTTTAATAAAAAAAAAATATTTAAAATGTAAAATTATAAAAAAATTAGCAGAAAAATTTTTCATTCTGTGATAAATTATTTTGTAATAAGTATTAAAAAATTTATATTTTAACAATCTCCGTGGAGGAGAGGTAGCGTCTCCGCATTTCATCCGGAGGTCCCGGGTTCGAATCCCGGTCAGGCTTGGTGTTTTTCACACGTTATAAAAAAGTTCCATTTCCATATTCCACGCTCAAGTTTAAATGGTGATATCATTAAAAAAAAAAAAAGAACAGGAAATGAAACAATAAAATCATCCTTTTTATTAACTTACAAACGTTTTGATAAGATATAACGGAACTGTTATTTTTATTTATTTTTAGTTTGATAATTTGTAATGTGGATATAAACTTACAGGTTTAAATTTTACAGATATTTAAAATATTAATCCGTGATTCGGTTTCAAAAAAAAAAAACTATTACATTTTTACTTATTTTTAATAAGTTTTTGTAAAATTTCGTTTATTTTAATTAAAACTTGATAATCTTTATCTTTGTTTAAATAACAAAATGGTCCGAAATTATATTGGTTAAACTTTTCTCATATACAACATGACAAGCACGTTACAAATATGAACGTTGCATGAAAACAATAAATAATAGTTAATCATCCTAAAGTTAGCCTGCATTAAAAACAAAAAACTGATAAAATCATCATTAATAAAATATACTATAACTAAAAACAGATTTCGAGCAAAATTTTAACTTTAAACAATTAATTAACTTTTAAACAATTAATTTATTTATATTTTTATAATTTTCCGATAAAACTCAAGTTTTGGATTTTCAGTAAAATTGACAATGATTGTACAGTACTTTACGACATTTATGTTGTCTTTAAATTTTATCTCCTGCGTATTAAAATCCCTATTTGTTAAGGATGTGTTTATGTTTTATATGATCTCTGCCTTTAAATCAGAGGAACGAATGTTAAAAGATTATTATATTTAAGTACTTAATAAATGTAAGTAGATTAACCAAAATTCAGATGAGGGTTGTAAGATACTGAATGGTGTTTTTAGCTTATCAATAAATAACATCAAAGTTAAAAACAATAGTACCTCCCTCAAAGATTCTGATCAAAGTTGAAAAATATCGATATTTTGAATTTTGTCTTGTTGGTTTTTTAAACGTTTAATAAAGGTTTAAATAATAAAATTAATAATATTAGAATAAAATTTCATATTAATTCACCCTCTACCACAAAAAATAAATCTTAGGTAACTTTTTATTGTTAGCACATTTTTCAGTGGAATATTTTATAATTTCTTCCATTTATTTAGAAAACGTAGAAAAAAAAAATTCTTAAAAAGGTGATTTTTGGACCGGGAGAACAGAAAAAAAATAAGTACCAAATTTTTTTTAAAAATGTTTTAAACTTTTTTCGTTGATTTAATCATATAATAATAATTTTATAATAAAATTTCCTTATGAATTACCCCCATTCCAAAAAAGAAATCTTGAGTAACTTTTTTATGAACCATTATTTTTTCACTATATAAGAATAAATAACCATTACCAGGAAAATATTACAACTTCGTTGTCAGCTTTTTAGAGAATTTATATTATTTCTCTCGCGGGGTAAAGCCCACTTAAGATATAAATAACATAAAAGAGTTATTTCTTGTAAAAAAATTCATACTT
This sequence comes from Lycorma delicatula, assembly GCF_047948215.1. Classification (NCBI taxonomy): domain Eukaryota; kingdom Metazoa; phylum Arthropoda; class Insecta; order Hemiptera; family Fulgoridae; genus Lycorma; species Lycorma delicatula. Next base: position 44,153,804 of record NC_134461.1, read on the forward strand.
TTATAAAAATTAGAAATTAAAAATAATAACCCTTATTTTATCATCGTTTCATGATAATAGTTGTTTTTCTTTATACTCATCGGTAAATATATAACATTACTATTCAGCTTTTTTATTGTTTTTTATTCAGTTGGTAATTTAATGTAATTTTCAATTACTTTCTGGTCTTCACTAGTATTTTAATGACTGCCTGTTTACTATCTATTACTATAATCGTAATACAATCTACATATCGTGTAAGCAATCGAACATTGTCATAATACAATTGACTGTTTTATATAATTCTGTCTTTTTCTTTCTATTCTGTTTTTACAAATTCATTCTTCAATAATAAAATAAACTCAACTTGGATTCCTTAAGATATAACCAATAACTATTTCTTTTTCCTAAATTCTACTAGAAACATCTTTTTTCTCATTCTTATTAAAACTTTATCACTTATATAATTTCCATATCTTTTTTTGTTGAAAAAATTTCAATTTCTATTTTTTTTGTGCATTAACTTTCATAGTTGATACTTTAATTTAAATGATATTTTGTTAATTTTGTAGATGCTGTTATGATAAACTTATAGTAAGTTTTTTCCAAATAATATGGTAGGAAAATTTTATTTTTAAATTTCATCTTTGCGAAAATGTTTGAAATAAAATACTTGGATTAAATTTGAAAAAAATTACTTCAATTCTGCAAAGTACTTATGACTTTCATGGCTATTATTAATAAAAAATTAAAGAGTTAGAAATAAAAAACAATATTATGTATTTTAGTGGAGGGGAATAGATTTTAAGATAACCTTTTCTAAAAATCTGACGTAACACAACACATGATTTCCTTGTACGCCTATTTAATTACATTTACACAATTTTTTTAAAATTAAAAGTACATAATATTTTATATCATTAAAAAAAATTGATAATTTTTCTTTTTTTATTATTATTATTAAATTATTATTCATCGTATTATTTTTTTTTACAATGAGAGGTTAATTATTAATAAATTAATATATTTAAATTAAAAAAAAAAAATAATAAAAAAAGGAGATGAAGTCGAACCGATGTGCCTTCCCCTAAGATCCAAATATTTCATTAATTAAACTTTTATTTGTCTATAACTGTGGAACCAATGAAAATAAGTACCACTTATGATATTCAATTGAAAAGTTTTCAATAAGGGCTTATTACTGCAGTTAAGAAAATATCAAAAATCTAAATTATTTGGATTTTGGGCTTTATGGACACTTTTGTTTTTTGTTTGTGCTTTTTTGGTTCAGTCGATTGCAATAAAAACGGGAGGTGCACAATTAGATATTACAACAGTCCTAAATCCAAAATTTCAACATTCTACGGCAAATCGTTTTTTGAGTTATGCGAGATATATACGTACATACGTCACGCCAAAATCAGTCAAAATGAATACAGGGATGGTCAAAATAGATATTTTCCTTGAAATCTGGAAACCAAAATTTCTCACGATCACAATACTTTCTTTATTTCGTACAAGGAAGTAAAAATATTCATGTATAGGTTGTGCATAACAAAATTTGCTTAAATAAAATTTTCTCTAAATTTAACACGCTTTGCAGTAAAAACTAAAATAAGGGAAAGAAAACTTTCAAAAATTTCTTTCTTCATTGTGTATCCGGGGTCTATAATTTAAAAATATATATAGAAATTTCTTTATAGCTCTCTATATGAAGTATAAATTAAAAAAAAATTTAAAGATATTTAAACCGAAGGAAGATAAAGCAAAATAACAAAAAACATATATTTCAATTTTAAGAGGTTGGGGGGGGGGGGGTGTATTTTTTGTAAAAGATTTTTTTTGATTATTTACATATCCAATGTAGGTAACAAATTTGCTTTAATAAATTTTTCTCTAAAATATCACTGAAGAAAATTAAAATTGTTATTTTTTCATGATATCTCCATCCTCAGAATGAATTTTCAAAAACAAATAATATGATAATGCCCCATATACAGAAATGTTTGACCCAAATTTGAAGAAAATCGATTGGGTCAATCATGAGATATAAGGCCAAACGCAGTGCGACACACATACTCTACGTACTGCAAACGTATGTTATTTCAGTCTAGAAAACTAGTCGGACCATGGAACGGTAAAACTTGCTAAAGAACCGGACACCCCAGTTTTGTGCGGTAATCATATTTTTCCTTTTGATATAGCAATTCTAGTTATATTCGCCGGGAAAGGTGGTTATTACAGTATAATGAATTTTCGTCACATAATGACGTATATCTTGTAATGATAGAATCATCCAATGATAATTCTTATCGTGTACAAAAATAATTAATATGAATAAATACAAGAAAAATAGAAACTATTAAATAACTTTATAATATTTTATAGTCTCTAAGAATATAGTAAATGCAGAATTAACGGGTACGTAAATATAGGAATAATAAATAGAACATTAACTTTAAGATAACCAAAGATAAATAATAAACGTAAGCATTCATAAATTTGAATAACCGAAGATAAACCAAAAACAATTATAAGTAAATTTAAAAGTTTTAAATTAAAAGTATCTCCAGCAAACCCGATCAACATAACGATCCATCAACCGGGTTAAGCACATAGTCTTTTTAGCCTCCTAACATCCTCACTGTTGTCAAGTAGATTCAAAACTAGATGATTAACATGTTTCTCCAGTCTGGATACATACCTCGAACTAGGCGTTCAACTTCTTGAACGTATGGAATTCTTATATGACTGTGGATCTCAGTATTTCTCGCGATACACGGCGCTTGTGTTATATTCCGTAATATTTTATTCTGAACCGTTGAATGACCTCGTTGTTGTTTCAGGTTCCAGACATACAACTTGAATTCGTCTGATAATCAAAGTATTATTTTGACGGAAAATTAAAAAAAAATAATGGTAATAACTGGAAAACTCAAATAAGAAAATAAATCATAATATTTTATATAAAAATACCTTATCTACCGCTTGAGATTAATTAATGAGTTTTGTTTTATTTTTTCTTATTTTTATCAAGACGCAGGTTTATTACTACCTTTTATGTTTCTACCTTTTGTGTGTGTTTTTTTTTAATGGGTTGTATTCTTTATAGGTTTAGATATATTTTATATAAAGATAAAGTTTTAATCAAAGTAACATAAAAAAAAAGTACTATTCATTCGGTACTTCATTAAAGTTCAACTCTGTAAGTCTGTGCCAAATTACAAGTTGCTAATAGCTTTGTATATTTTTATACAACGCTAACTATAAAGCCAAAATTTAAAAAAAACCTTGTGGACACTACATGACTTCCTTGTATGCCTATTAATTTACATATACACATCTTTTTTTTTTTTTTTAAATGAAAAGTACATAAAACTTTTATTTCATTAATAACTTCTGATGTTTTTTCATATATATAATTTTTTATTGTTATCATTGAATTATTATTTATCGAAATATTTTTTTTTACAATCAGAAGTTAACAATTATTAATAAATCAATATATTTAAATTAAAAAAAAAAGGAAACGAAGTCTGATTCGAACCGATGTGCCCTACCCTAAGATCCAAATATTTCTTTAATTAAACTTTTATTGGGGTGTAACTTTGGAAACAATGAAAATAAGTATAAGTATCACTTCATTATCATATATAGTTGGAAAGCTCTCAATGAGGGCTTATTACTGCAGTTAAGAGAAAGTCCAAAATCCAGTTTGTTTTGGATTTTGGGCTTTTTTGGAAACCTTTGGTTCAGTCGATTGCAATCAAAAGGGAAGGTGCTCAACTAGATGTTACAACAATCCAAAATCCAAAATTTCAAAATCCTACGGCTAATCATTTTTGAGTTATGCGAGATACATGCGTACTTACGTACAGAAATCATGTCGAAACTAGTCAAAATGGATTCAGAGATGGTCAAAATGTATATTTCCATTGAAATCTGAAAACCGACATTTTTCGCGACCCCAGTACTTCCTTTGCTTAGTACAAGGAACTAAAAATAATGGTTTAATTTCATAAAATAATGGTTAAATCATGTATTTAATTTTTGAAGACGGTTTTATTATTCTTTTTAAAGTTATTTTACTATATAAGTTATGTTCTTATTGTTTGTCACATCTATCATGTTTCTAGTTCTGAGTTGAAGCAGGGTATGTAATGCACTGTAAAGGATATACTAATAATCTTTTGCTTAACAATACGTATATATATATATCAACTATACTTATGGTTGAGACACAGTAAAGCGGCTATGTTACAAAAACCACTGATCACAGTTGCTTTATATAAGAAATTTATACTGCCAAATTTTTTAGTGAACAGAATGTAGGGCTAGGCTTGTGCAGGCCTGAATGTTTCTTGCATTTCAATGAACTTTGCTTACTGATAATTCAGTCGTATATCTATTACTGTAAAAAAGGCATCGGGAAACTGCTTCACGCTTCACTTTCCCTAGTAATCCTGACATCCTTATTCTTATCCTTAGTAATCCTGGGATGCTTTTTCTTCTTGGATGGATATCTCATTTTCAAGAAAATCTTGTTACCATGTCAGGTCTCTTATTTAGCATACACTGTTTAAATTCATTAACAATATTAAATTTTTTGATTTATAGTATATATCTCTTATATTTAATTAATTTTTTTTCATCACCAATAATTTACTGAGAAATTATTACTAGTTGAGTATAGGCTACAAAAAAGTTTATTAAATGTTCAGTATTTAATCATGTTAAATTTACTCATATATTAATAAACCAACTGGCGCGATAAATGTGTTCTAATATTGGGTTATATACATGTGTTCGTTTTGGCTATTTATTAAACCTATATTATTAGACTATACGCTAAGTTCATTTAATTGAACTGGTTGAATCAGTGCGCATTACGATAAAGGATATTCCTTTACACTTTACATTTGTTATACGTACTTTTCTGTTTATATAGAGAAACATATAACCTAGCTATATAGCAAGCAAATTGAAATTGGCGTTGATTAATTCTTGTAGTTTAGGTAAGAATGACGTCACGATAATACTCTCATGTTATTGGTTGATTTGGATGGGCGGAGCTTATTGTTAGACCGGCGCGAACTTTATAAAAGAATGACGCTCTACGTTCGGGGCCACATTCTCACCTCGTACGCCACCCTTGTAACAACACTTACCACTGTTGTTACGTTCATCGAGTCTATACAGAACATCGTATATTACATCTAAATAATAAATTTACCAATTTCCAAACTCTTCATAATCATGTAAGTGAAAATTATTTACTTTGATTTTAATTATTTTTTATATATTCTGATGTGTTTTATTTTTATAATTAGTTTTAAATAGGGTTTTACTACATTCTAGATGAAAAAAATGATTGTAGATTGTAATTATCTTATTAAAAAATATAATTTAGATTTACTGAAATAAAATAGGTAATTGATATAAAAACATTCTAAAAATCTTCTAGTTGTTTTTTGTACTTGGTGAATTAGTAAAAAACAAACTTTATTTTTAAGTAAATCGATAAAAGGGAACGCATTTTGTTTTAGATTTTTTTTAAAGTTTCCATATAATGCCACTTATTTTATTGCTGCTATAAACTTTTAATTTTTTTCCCTAAATAATTAACTTTTTTTTTCATTTTAGTGTAATAAAATATTCTCATGAAAAACCCTAAAATACTAATGATATCGTAAGATTGGTTAATTTCTTAGTTAAATATTATTTAGTGAAAAAAAAGTTGTAATTATTAGATTATTTTAATAAAATTTAAAAAAAATAACATTAACCTTTTCTTTAATAAAAAGAAAAGAAAAGTTTATTAGTATGAAATCCTTTTTTATTAGTAATTTAAAAAAAATATAAAATTTCAATCTATAAAATAGTATAAAATTATAATTATTTCATTATTATAAAATAAAGAAAATTGGTATAAAATTGTGATCATCTAAATAAAATAATGGTACCTGCCACTTCTGAGGTTGTTTTGTTACATCATTAAAAAGTAGAAAATTTTGATTTAATTTTTAAAGTATAAAATCTCTCAGTTTTTCAGATAGTTAATATTCTTAATTATTATTCCACGATAGTTAGTAGAAATGTAATGAACCTGTTATTAAAAATTAAATATAAAAATTGTTTAAAGTATTTAAAATAGTCGACTCTTATGTAGCTCTACATATATGACAAAATGACTGTTGGATAAAACGTTTATTACAAAGCAATTAAAAATTTTTAAATTAATAAAGTTTCATAAACAAGAAGTTAATTAAAAATTCAAAAAAATGATATTGTATTCTACAATGCCAATCATATAGTAATTATACACTTTAGTATAGTAATTAATTAATTTCAGTAATTAACTGATAATGGGAGAATCTTTTTGTCTGCAATTCTAAAAATGTGTGAATGTATGTTCTTGATTGTATAATAATTATTATATTGAGATTTATTTTAATCAATTACCTCTTTCATCTTTACATGTAACAATCACTTTTGTAAAAATAAAATATTTAAATCACCCTTAGTAATCAAAAATAAAAAATTAATAATTTTCATGTATATTTTTTTATATTTATTTATTTTTTATTAATTTAAAAATCACGATTTTTTATTAAAGTGTGTAAACTACTGATAATAATTATTTTTTAATACATAATTTTTGTAAAAAAAAAAAAAATTGTTTGAAACTCATAACGATCAGTGATTTTTTTTTACTACTCGTTTTAATGTAATTTAAAATTATTTTCAAGCTTAAATTCTTTGATTTTTTTTTAAAGCCATTTGTTTGTTAAATACACCCATTAGAATCAATGTGTATGTCGAATGCATGCATTGTTAAGTAAGTTTATTTTAATGCTAAAAATTGACAGTAATATATAAGAAGCTATATCAGGAAAAAACCAAAAAAAAACCAAAAAATTATGAAATGAAAAACACAAGGAAATGTAAAGTTAAAAAGAAAAAATCTTTCTAATTATGTAATTTAAATGATGTTTAAATTATTAAATATTATTTTTAACATCATGATGGTAAATACATAAGTATTTGCTGCAGGGAATTTCATTCGAAGATTTTATTATTCTACTTTTAATTGCAGAGTAATCTATACTTTATTAATAGTCGTGGTTGGTGACATTATTTATTTTTTCGTGCGATTACGTAGCAGAAAAATGTAATTAGATGATGCAATATCTACTTACTAAAATAAATATAACAGTAAAACTGTAATTATACAACAATAAACGAAATCAATATTGCCGAACATTAAATGATGAATTCATAAACTGTACACAGTGCATAATTTTCATAATTCATAATTTTTCACCATTTACAGTAGATATATTTAAAGATGTGCAGAAAATTATTCTGATTTTTTTAATGTATAAGGGGGGGTAAAAAATAATTCCAAATTTTATTTGATAATTTTAATAAATAAGTGTGTATTTTTAATAATTTTCTATAAAATTAGTATTTTTTTAAAAAAAGGAATTCATTATTCATTTAATATTTTGCATTGGTAGAGTTCTATTTCCCTATTTATTTCGAGAAAGTTTCTTTGTGAGTAGAAATGAATTATATCTACTTATAAAATTACCCACTAAAATAAAATTAAAAAAAATTTTTTTTGTGATGTATGTATGTGTCGAACCGTAAGATTACAGGTGAGTTCACACAAGACAAGTCATTCCCAGAAATGATGACATAGCTATTTTTAAGGATAACAAGAATCCCATGCCATTTTAACTAACGAAAATGAGGTTTCCTGTAGTATACGTCACTAAACTAAATGCCCTGTTGCATATTAATATTCCAAGTACTCTGAAATGCCTATGGTATTCGCTAATTTCAGGAAAGCAATTCTGATTAGCGTCATTTAAACCTCGTATTCTTTACTTGTGTCATAGTCATAAGAAATAAATTCAAGTACAATAAATTTTTTACTCCTTTATTTGGGAAGCGTACATATTAAATATATTTTGGAAGCACACACATTATTTTGGAGGATTGAGATAAAAATTAAAATTTTTTACATATTTTAATGAACTTAATTCTTTGAATTTAATCTGTTATATTTTTTGTATAAGATTTCCTCCTATTGATAATTTTATCATTTAATTTACTAGTTGTGTATATATTTCTTTGAATTTTCTTTCCTTTTATTTTTTATAGAGTTATTATTTGCAGATAATTACGTTAAGATGGTGAGATTAAAATTGTACTGTAGGTGCAAAAACAAGTTTGCAAGTTAACTTAATGTTTCATAATTGTTCACAATGTTTCCATAATTGTTATTTTAATAAATAGATTGGTGTTGCTCATTTGAACATCGTTAAACGATTTAAAGGCTACTATCACTTTTTATTTTAATCTTATATATAATTTAAAGTGCATACACATCCTGATATTTTAAAATATAACAAAACCCCCTCGCCTAGCAAAATTCTAACTCTCCTAAATTGTAACATAATTTGAATTTTTTGTGGGTTACGTTTAATAAAATCTATTTATGGATATTATTAATTCAAACTATAAAAATGTTAATAGTTTTTATGTTAAATGTAAATTACTAGTATTTAATTTTCTTGAATTATATAAAATTATAATTAACGTAGTTGTATAAATATCAGATTATCTTAGAAAAGTCGGCTATTTTCGACAGTTATGTTATTTTATTTTTGTTATACATAACTAATAAAAGTTATTAATTAAAAGAATATATAAATGTATTAATAAAAGATATATATATATATATATTTTTTTTTTGTAATAAAAGATTATATTTAACCTTTTTTTTTAACTTTAAACTTGGGTTCTGGAACAAGCTACATAGTTTACCTGTGAAGTGGTGAAGTAGAAGAAATTGCTCAAACGCACTAAATTTCATTTTAAACTGTTTTCTTTTCATTTTTATTAATTTAAATATATATTTTTAAATAAAATGAGTCAATCCATATTTACTACTCTTTATATTATAATGTTAAGCCAGATCGCCGATTTCTATGACGGACTAGCAGCGACTCTGCCTTTTATCTGGAGGTATCGGGTTCGAGCTCCGTTCAGGCACAGTATTTTTCACATAGCACAAAATTCATTATCATCCATCCTAGTAATTGTTATTTGGCACCAGCCTGTTGTTAATGTATGAATAAATATAACTTGTTGACAACAAAATATTTTTAATTAAAATAACATTGGTAAAATAACAATCTTTAACATATTGTTATTATTAATGAATAAAACTATTCATTAATGTTCCGTGACTAACTAGAAATCTACATCAATACATAAATCTTGATCAATATAGCATTTCTAAAATCCACGCCCTTACGCTTTCAGTCACTTCTAGAACATGATTAGTTAGATTTGAAATTTTCGTAATAATTAATATTAGACAATGCCAATTAAGAAATAACAGCATCAATCATTAGGACAGCACCAAAAGAGCCTGAAAGTAATATGACTGAATTTAAAAAAAAAAATAATTAAATAGATTATGTTCGGTTAATTGATAAAAATAATGTCTTTTTGTAACTATCATCCCTGATCATCACGGCCAAAGAGACAATTTCTTTTGTGTTTAAAAGGTAAAACTATATATTGTGTATTTTCATACAATCAAAAAATACAAGGTAAAAAAGTGATACAAAATCTTTTTGTACTCTAACAAAAGTTAAAAAATTTTTGTGACGTAATTTTTGTATTTCATAGTAATTACGGACATTGTTTTCAGGCAACATATTCGTTTTAGAGAAAGAAATAACCGTTTAATAAAAATATGTATAATATTTTGTATACTTTTTTTTTGGTCATTAATCATTTGACTGGTTTGACGCAGATCCACATTACTTTTTGTTCTCCGTAATCTTTTATCCGATAGGATATACGCTTATACAATTATATGCTTATGTAATCTAATGTTTGTTTTTTCTTACAGTTTAACCAAATATGTACACTTTCAAACAAAATAACAAATTACGTTAGATATTCGTTTTCGAACTTTTCCCTTTTCAAGTTTGTAATTCAAATCTCATTTCATACTTTATCAATTTATATATTTCCAATATTTTGATATTACATTTGAAAAGTTATTATTCACTTTTATTATGGTTGCTATTAAGTAATTTTACTGATATAAAATATCAATATTTTGTGAAAATATTTTAAATTTTCAACTGCTAAATCTGTTTGATTTTAGTATAATATTTTTATTTTACTTTATGCAGAGTTTTTTGTTCGATCTAGTTTGCTTTATCTAAAAATAATTTTTTATTTTATACATAGATATTTTTCATTTATTTATTTAATTATTAGTACTAGTTTTACTTCTTATAACAGTTTTGTAACCTTATAAGAACAATTCAGCAGAAAGTTTAGGGCTACTGTCGAAATAAGGTAAAATAAAAATTTTCTGTTTTCAAGGAACATGCCTTAGGTGTAAATATAAAAATGATCATTGGACTAAATTCAGTAAATATTAAAAAGACTCCTTGTAAGTTATCTTTTGTTGCGAAAGAACATTTTCAGTTATAATTGGAACTCTTTTCCAATTATAATTTATTCAAGAAAAAAAAAATTACTATTTAATTCCACGAAGTGCTTACACGAAGATTTTAGGGCTTCTGTGGTATTAGGTATAACAACCGATAACTTTTTCATTTTAAAGAAATATTTCCTTTAAATCTCCAGTCGTTTTTTATTACGTCAATATATGTAAAGTTACAACAAGGCTGTAATTAAATTCAGTTATAATGGCTTATTTATATTTTATATTTTATTACATGTTAATAATTTTTATCCGTTGCCAATAATTCCCATTAATAAAAATGATTGAGGTGTGGGTATAACTTACAGTAAGTTCATAAAAAAATTAACTTATATGTATGTTAGATGGCATAACCGAACAGTTGTAAGCAATCAGACATGAGAAACAAATATGTATGAAAAAGAGAATAGTCATTTTCAAGAATAAAAATCATCCTATACCGGGCTTAATGCACGAAGTAAACTGAGCCGAATATACTATCACAAAAAAGCTATTGAAATCCCAATAAAATCTTGTGATATTCACCCCTAAAGTTATATATCTACTATGTTAACCATAAGGAAACCGTATAGTAACATCATCACGTAAAAAAAAAGCTGACAGCACAGTTGTAGGACTTTCCCGTCACGCGGATAAAGCTTACACACACAACTTAATTTAAAATATTTATCATTTTATTTAAATATAATATTTTTTTAGTTTATTTATTCAAAGATTCTAACTAAAACGCGCGCGCATACCATATTTTATTCGCGCGGGTGTGGCGGTACTACCGGGGACTGTCGGCACTAACCAAACTAATATAATTTCACAACTTACATAGAACAAATTTTGCTTGTACGGTCGGCAGGCTGGTGTAGCCGCGAGGCTTAACGCATCAGGTACCAAATCTACCGGATGCTAGAGTTCGAGACTCAGCCAGCCGAGTTACTTTTTTACACTTTAAATATTATTCATTTATTTAATTCTACCACTCACCTCTGACGTCAAAACATAACAGACGACTACAACAACATTTTTTTGGGGTGGGGGTGCGATTTTACAAAAGTTTATTTTGCAAATATTGCTATTTTTTAATTGTTAACAAATTTGCGTAAGAAAAATATGACCTTAATTAGGCGAAATCTCGAGATACTGAGGGTGACCTTGCTTTACAGCCTCACCCACCTTGACCTGTTAAGTTGATAATTTATGGCATCAGTGTCCCATATATAGAAATAATCTGACAAGTTTGGTCAAAATTGGTTCAGTAGTTCTGGAAAAAGGTGATTTAGAGGCCAACAGCGAACACACGTACATACGAAAATTTAAATCCGGAAAATTTCCATCCGGTTTTTTGTTTTTTGGGGTTCCTTAGGTGTCAAAACGTCAAGACCCGGTGAAACCACATATGCTCAAATTGGACCGATTACAGTACTTTCCCTTTTAGGACTATAGCTCTGGTATAGCGCTATCTAGACGGTAAAATAAAAAAGCAACTAATTAGTGATTTTTGTACCTCAGGTGTTTTAAATATATCACAGCTTTAATAAATTCTAAAACTTATAATATAAAGTAACAAATTGTAAATTTTGTTTGGGAACACAGGACTAACTGAAGTTAGTATTTTTAATTGTCTATTTATTATTTGAATTTTTAAGTAACTACAGTATAATCACCCAAGTACAGCCGCTGATAAAAAATGAATTGTATAGAGTTTAATAATTACTACTGGATGTGTTACAAAATAAAAATAAAAAATTATATTTAAGAAACCTTTGTTTCTGAAGTAACTTAAATACTTTTCATATTTTCTGACTGAACATTTTGCTTTTACGGATAACCAAATTTTTTTAGCAAATTCTGAAGATAATTTGCAACATAAAATTACTTCCTTGTGTACAAGGAAGTATTTTGATCACGAAAAATGTCGGTTTTCAGATTTCAACGGAAATATACATTTTGACCATCCCTGAATCCATTTTGACTATTTTCGGCGTAACGTCTGTATGTACGTATGTATATATCTCGCATAACTGAAAAACGATTAGCCGTAGAATGTTGACATTTTGGATTTAGGACTGTTGTAACATCTAGTTGTGCACCTCAACTTTTGATTGCTATCGACTGGACCAAAAGTGTCCAAAAAAGACCCAAAATTCAAAAGATTTGGATATTAGGCTTTTTCTTAACTGCAATGAGAAGCCCTCAATAAGAAATTTTCAACGGTATTAGAAGTGGTACTTATTTTCACTGGTTCCAGAGTTATAGCCAAATGAAATTTTAATTAATGAAATATTTGGATCTTACAAGGGAAAGGCACATCGATTCCAATCCGACTTCATCTCCTTTTTTATGTTTAACTTTTTTATTAATTTAAATATATTGATCTATTAATAATTATAACCTTTGATTGTAAAAAAAAAAGTACAATAAGTAAAATTCAGTAATAATAATAAAGAAAAAAATCAGAAGTTATCAGTGAAATAATGCTTTAAGTACTTTTCATTTTAATTAAAAAATTTTATAGAATTAATAATTATTAATAAATCAATATATTTAAATTAGAAAAACTAGTTAAAAAAAAAATAATTGTGTAGGAAGTCGGTCGAACCGATGTGTCCACGGTTACGGATACGACACGTTCTCACTTACACCACATAGTACTCGTTCTTGAGCGACGTGAAACATAATTAATATATAAACTAATATAAAATGCTGATACGGACACCAAAAAAAAGTGTGATACAATGTGGTGTCCACCACAATGCAATTAATTGTGTATCTGTCCACTTTATTTAAGAATTGGAGGATCGTATCTCACTTACAAATGAAATTTAAATTATATTTAATTTCAAATGAAGTTCAGCCAAAAACGTTTATATGTAATTTAATAGGTGTACAAGGAAGTCATGTGGTGTCCACATCAGATTTTTTAAGGAATATAATTAATTAAAACGAGAATTTTAGATTTTAGAGAAGGAACATTCGGTTTGTGCGAATTAGGGATTGATAGTATCAAATTTTGTTTGAGCAATTAAACAAATTTAATTATTTTGGATGTCTATTATAATATTATAAATCGAATAATGCTAACAAAAAGGTAATTAAGTTTCAAAAGTTAACTATAAACTTTTAAAATGAGTTTTAAAATAAAATGAAAATTAAGAAAAGGAACTCAGGCTGCCTATACTTCTCTACAGCTACGAAGCATGGACGCTCCTCTTTACTTAATTTTAAAGGATAATAGCCGTAGAGATTAAATTCTTTCTTAATATTGGAAGATATACACCATGGAATCTGCCAACATAGCGAAGACACTCGGAAAGAGCTAAATGTAAAATATCTATTGGAGGGGATCAGGGAGGACAGTGAAATTTGGCACAAAATATGCAACAAGAAGGATTCCCTCGAATATTGTAAGCTTATAAAACAGCTGGCTGAATCAGTTCAGGTTACCCGAGGGAGAGACAGAAGGCTCAGTTCGATGCACAATGACAATATCTTTTATTTATTCTGCTTAAATAGAAAAAGATAAATTTTTATTGTCTTGTATTGGCATTATTTTATACCTATGAAATAGCCCAGAAGATCAATACCGGTATGTTTTTGATGATTTAAGAGATCTAAATTTTATAAATTATATATTATTAAATAATAATTAAATTCATTACGCATAAATACACAAACCTATTAAAATCAATGAATATTGACGTAATCATTTATCTATTCCCTTGTTGGAATTATTAAAGAATTTATGCATTTAAAACCTGGTACATTTAAAATCGGCAGCAAAGCACTAACATTTTACTAATTAATTGATAAAAGTTATCTCTCTATTTAATTAGGTTAAAATACGTTATTTAATCTATAACTCTATATTTGAGTATCACCTTATTTCGAATTTTGATTTAAATAACAAGAAAAGTTAGCTTACGTTTGATGCAATATTATTAGGTATAGTTTTTGTGATATATGTACGCGTCATACACGTATAATTTGAATCAGTACACGGTTCTGAATATCAGTAATTCAAAAACAATCAATGTATTTTGTAATGTAAATCAGTAAATTCATTTCATTAAATTTACCTAATAAATATGCTTGTCATATATTAACATCATTTCATTCCGTTATCTTGTCAAACTTAAAAGTTTACATTATTCATTTAAACCACAAAAATAATATAGTGCCAAATAATAATTTAGCCAACACAATGCATTGCATTATTGTTATTAATTTGTTAAAATGTGGATACTACAAAATCTTTTATGTATTTAATTTTTATTATGTTTTTTTTTAATTGTACGTTATCTCTATAAATAGCCGTTTAATATCAAATTTTATTTTTTGTTTTAATTTGAAAAATCAGTGAAAAACATTTTCTCTGATTCTTTGTTTTTTATTTATAAAACCATTTTGTTAATAAATATATACCGCCAGAAGCATTTCAAACCAATTATATTAAAATTACTGTAGTAAATTTTTCCATTATATTGATAGGTTATCCTTTACAATGATCTAAATTGTATTACAAAAATTAATGTCGAGGTATTACTGTTATCAGTATTACAAACAAAAAAGAACAAACTAAAATAAAAAAACATGAAAATTTATGAGTGGATTTAACTCCTCGATTAGATAAAAAATTATATTTTCCAGTTTCTGCACAGTTCTTTTTTTATCATGAAGAGAGGATTGTTTTAAACGATCAACGAGGACACATTAATCATATTACTTAAATTAGTGTATACACGTTTAACTATTTTATTATTTACATCTCTGCGACTTTTTTTATATTTATAATCAAATAAAAATCAATCATTAAAACCGTAGGTCAGAGTATATAATTTTTTATTTGTTTTTAGTCAAATTATTCTGTTAACGTTCTAATTTTGATGGCTTTAATCATCTAACAATCTATAGGTTGAAAGATCTGTGAGATGTACATAAAATTCAAATCTGTTTTTATATTTTTTCAAAATAATTACTTTTATATCAAATTTAAATAAAATGATCCAATCATCCTGGCGTATGTAAATTTCTTCTCTTATTTTTTATTTATTATTTTCCTAATGTGTACGTTGCAATCTGTTCGACTAAAGAACAATTAGCAACTCCCTTCACGGCTCAATGAGATAAGGATGATATGTTGACATATAAATGAGGTGTAGTGTGTACTGACTCAGGCCGACCATTCCTGAGATGTATGGTTAATTGAACTCCAACCGCCAAAGTACTCCGGTATCCGTTGCCTAGTGTATAAAAGTAATTAATGTTTACTAATAATTGAACCTCAGAACCTTTGACTTCTAAAATTAACTGTTAACAACTTATTTGCAACGACAAGTTAACCACTAGACCAACCCAGTGGGATTCTCTTATTAAAAAAAAAAAAATGTTAAAATTTGATGATCTATTTGTTATTTAAATTTTGTTTTTATTTGACTTTGAATTATTTCTTAAATATTTCACTAGTTTCCCACAAAATGCACTTTCTTTAGAGTGTTATGCCGTAGAAATAAAATTACTATTTTTTTTTATAAACGTGGATACGGACTCATGTTAGGACATAAGCTATAATTGTTCAATTTATGTAGACAGGATTTTTAAAAAAATCAATTTAAACAAAATTCAAATTTTAAAATACCGTTTTAGAAATTAAATATATTTTTAGTAGAATACTAATTGGATTTTGGACTTTTCTTAACTGCAGTAAAAATAAAATATAAATAACAAAAAAAATAAAATATGTAATTTAGTATATAAAATACAGTAGAAGAATATTTTTTTAATTAGAAATACTTTTATTTTATACAAATTTATATGTTGGTTATTCGTTTATAAAAATCGGTGTATAGGTAAAAATGTATGAAACCTAATACTATTAAGTGTAATTTCACGGGACGTATAAAATCAAGCCCTAATTTCTGTTAAACAGAGATGGTTTTTTTAAATTACTTTAAAATCGCCTTTTCACTGCAACTTTAACTCAGTTTTTTGTTACTAAAAAAAAAAAACAAAATAAAAAAAAGGCTAAATTGTTAAAATTAATATTCAAGATAAATTTTATTTACGAGTATATAACATACTTTTTTTTTATCTTCCTGCTTTTTTAGTTAAAATTCAAATATTTTTCTGAAATTTTCTTATGATGCTCCATAAAATTCCTTTTGTAATACCTCCTTATAATATATCACGTTTACTCGACCGATTTTCGTTGTAGAATGATCTCTAACTTTCATTAGGAAGTTTTCCGGATTCGAGTCTAGGCCAGGTATGGTATTTTTCACACGGTATAAAACCTCTTTATTATTCATCATAGAAACTTTTCATTGGGTGTCAGACTGTCGTTACTGTGTTTTAAATAATTAAATTGATAAATTATTAGTTTTATATACAAGTTATATATACATTGTTCTACTAAATGCTTTTTTAAAATTCTTTTAGTTTTTTTAATCATAATTTCATTCTTACTTTTACTTAGCGATTATTTTTTACTTTAATTTTAACTTTTTTAATCACTCCAAAAAGAAGAACTATTTACAGTTTTTTGTTGTTTTTTTTTACATCGGAGGAGGGGAATGCCCTTCCAGTCGCCCGCACAGACGGCAGGGTCGAGCTCTCTCCGATTAAAACCCCTCCCCCTTGTACAACATAACCCGATACCCGCCTTTCGACATTACTCAAGGGTATGATGTATTTTCTGCGAGGATAAAATGGTTTGAGAGGGTTCTGGTCATCTCAACAGTAGTGGTGATCCCTATAGATCCCTGGGATACCTCCTCGCTCAGGCTTTCTCATCCCCAACCAACCCATTAACAATCATCTTTGATATCTCTCTTCTGCTACTTTTTCTTGAAGATTGGGCCAGCTCATGGTAGAAATCTCCTTCCAATAGATTTCACTGTCAATTAGTTTATCCAGGAGAAATAAATGGATTTATTTCAGTTTTTTTTATTAATATTTTGTGGAATATGTTTCATTGGTGATCGTTTTCCAAATGTCATTAAAATTTTAAATTATAATGATTATAATTGTTCTTTTCATCATTGATTAGCGATAGATTTATATAATAGTATGGACTTATACAACAATATCTACTTTAATTTCAGAAAAAAAGTATCCTCAGAAAACTTTGTATAAACCATAATAATAGATATTCCACCTTCCGGACAGCCTTATCTCATGATTGGTCTTTTTATGTTTTTCATCATTCTTTTCCTTATTTTTATAAAGATGCGGGTTTCTCGCCTTTATATTTCTTTCCGGAGCCTTTTTCATATGGGAAGCGTTTCCTAAGATCTTTTTTTTGTTTGTTTGTTCTGCTGCTCCTCTGGTTCAGCTCAACAATCAAGTATTACTCAGCCCAGAGGAGTGTCCTTGCGACTCTAATGAGCCTTTCTGCCTAGCAGCAGTACGGCTGACATGGCAGGTCGGCTCACCAGTTCTGGATCTTTTCCTTATTCTCATCTTGCCTCTGCCTCTAACCGCTAAGGCCAGGGACCCCGGGCCGGCAATGCCGTTCTCGGGCTCAGCCCCAGCAGCCGGGTATCGGTCTTTTTTTACCCCTTAAATTAACTCCTCTATCCTTATTTTATTTTATGATTATTTTAATAATCATAAAATTAAAATAAATATATATATATATATATATATATATACATACTAGCTTAGTGTGTAAGAGAATTTTGTATGATGAGTGTATGAATGTGTATTGTCACCTGAGGAAGCTTCGAGAATTCTAAGTGAAACTTAGTGTATTTAAGTTTGTTTAGTTGATTGGTTAACCCAAGAGATTAATAAAAAAAAAATATATTTATGTAAAATATGTCTTATTATTATATTTAGCTCTATCTAATCAAGAGGAAAATAAATTTAAATAGATTACATTTAAGTTAATATATATATATTTTATATATTATTTTAAATCTAGAACATTTCATTTTTCTAATTTTTTAATTTCATCATGCGGTATTGTTGTAAAGCCCTATAAATTAAACTAACATGCGAATATTTAATCCTTTTTTAAACAGTTTTACTAGATATTCCTCTTGATGCACCTTTATTTTAAAGGTAGACCTTTTTTTTAAATAATTTTGACTGATTAGTTTAGAAAATATGCTGTTCACAGTTCATGAGTTCGTTTTATTTTAAAATGTTATATTGTCACTCAAAATAATTGAGACGAATCGTTTGTTATCAGCTTCGTGAAAATCACAGTTATGTTTTTTTATTAACTTCCGTCACATTTCACAGAGTAAATGGGTAAAAATTAACTAGACGATAATATTTTTAAATTTCCCAAAGTTTAAAAAATTAAATTCAATTCCAATAAGTAGCCTAAAAAATAATTTAATTAAAAAGTCCTGAAGTAAAATACAAGCACTCTTAAGATTTTTTTTTTTGAACCGTTAAATTTTTTGTAACAAATTTATTTTCTTTTACCATAACTGTTATTTTAATTAAAATTACATTCATTCATAAAAAAATGTAACCCTAATTACGTGCAGCAGTCGATCGACTGCTGCACGTATCCTGTACAATTTCAGATCAATAAATCAGAATAAGAGCAATTAAATTAAACTGAAATATACATTCGTAACATTTAAGTACTTTAAAATAATTTATATATTTTTTACCTTGGTTAAAAACTTTTTTGTATAAACAATATTGTTAAAATATTATGAATCGATGAAAAAATACAGGTCTACGGTAAACCATTTATACTCACACCCGATTCGCAAAACCACTCGTTGCTCTATGTAAAAAAGCAGCATGCACGAATAAATCCTACGTTAACATTCATAATGTTTTACTTCGCTTTGTATACTTTTATTTATTTTTTTAATAATAGTGGTTAAATTACCTTCAATTCTGCCAAAGTATTTTTTAATTGATTTAAAAATCAGAATATTTATCTAAACTTAGGGAAAACCTGCTTAATTCTTCCCTGATAGATTTAAAATGTATACGTTGCAATTTTTTAATCTAGTGAACAATAAGAACCCCCCCCCCCCCACCCACCCTCATGTCTTAATGAGATGAGGATATCTATGACATGTAAATGAAGTGTAGTCTTGTTCAGACTCAAGTCAAAGATTCCGGAGATGTGTGTTTAATTGAGCCCCAACCTCCAAAGAACACCGGTATTCACTATCTAGTATTTAAATCCGTATAAAAACAACTAAAGTTAACTAGAATTTTGACTTCAGAACCTTTGACTTTAAAAATCAGCTGATAAACAGACGATGACAAGTTTACCATTACACCAGCCCGGTGGGTTAAAGTAGTTTTAAAACTTTTTTTTGCGATTGAGGAAATATATTCTTATGAAATTTGGGATCATATTAACTCATATACATATATAACTAAGAACTATTTTTTGTTAAAGTGATTAAAACTGTGTTTTTCCTATTTTTGTTAAAAGGGACAATATGTAATTTAAATTTATATAATTGAATAATTTATGAAATTGAAGCAAATACATAATAAATTTTATTAATATTAATTTTGTAATAATCTAGGTGTAACATGAATGAGTATCAAGAGTTCAAGAAGTTTTTCTAGTAGGGTTGTCATGATTGAACAGAGTTAATTTAACATATGCAATAATTTTAATAATAAATTTTAATTACTCTCTTTGGCCGAAAAAAATCTCATCATGGAAAAAATGATTTATCCTTCTTAGTTTTCTTTATTTATATTTGATTTGAAAAATTAATAGCAATGAAAATTAATCAAAAACTGTAATACCTTTATAGGTAACGAAGATGGAAAACAAAATTATACCATTTAGGGTTTCAAAAAAGTTTTTAAAATATAGAACGTAATAAAAACATATATTACAACATTATTAACAAACAATGTTTGCAATCTGTAACAATTTTTAACTTCCTCTACTAAATAATATCTGGTTTATTTTAAACATAATATGTGAGAATTTATTTTCAAATTATCAAGTGGTAGGGGTATCATTTAAGATTTACTAGAATTTTAAATCTTACTGGAACATTAAATATTATAAAACTACCATATAAAAAAAATGAAAATATTTTTTCATTTATTTTATATTTATCGTTATTGAATTGTTATTTATTGTAAAAGTTTTTTACAATCGAAAATTAACAATTATTAATAACTCAATATATTTAAATAAAAAATAAAAAAAATGAGATGAAGTCTGATTCGAACCGATGTGCCTTCCTCTTGTAAGATCCAAATACTTCATTAATAAAAATTTTATTTGGCTCTAACTGTAGAACTAATGAAAATAAGTACCGCTAATGGGATATCGTTGAAAAAGTTCTCAACGAGGTTTTATTACTACAATTAAGAGAAAGTTCAAATTGCTTGGATTTTGGGCAGCTTGGACATTTTTGGGCAAGTCGATTGCAATCAGAAGTGGAAGTTTACAGCTAGATGTTACAACACTCCTAAATCCAAGATCTCAACATTCTACGGCTAACCGTTTTTGAGTTATGGGAGATACATACGTACGTAAGTACGTACAAAGGTCACACCGAAACTAGTCAAAATGGATTCAGGGACGGCCAAAATGGATATTTCCATTGAAATCAGAAACCAAAATTTTTTGCGATCACAGTACTCCTTTACTTCCTACAAGGAAGTAAAAACTATCTTTTTATTTTAATCTATAACATATTTTTTAACTGATTATTTTTTATGTCTTCCTAAACTTAGTAAAAATATGTGACCCATAAAAGTACTTTGGGGCATATATTTTTAAAATTTTGCCTGTTTTTGGTTTAAACTTTTAATAATAATATTAAAATAAAATTTCTTCATTCATCCTCCCCACACCAAAAATGAAATCTAAGGTAATTTTTTATTGTTTATACATTTTTCAGTGAAATTTTTAATTTTTTTCAATTTAATATAGTAAACTTAGAAAAATCAAGACATTTTCTTGGAAAGTGATTTTGGAGGTGGGGGAGCAGAAAAAATAAGAATCCATTATTTAAATTAAATTTTTTATTTTTTATTTTATCATATAATGATAATTTTATAATAAAACTTCGTCGTAAATTACCTCCACCTTAAAAAAAGGAATCTTCGAAAATTTTTCTCATTTACGATTACTTTTCCACAATATAAGAATAAATATGCTCTGCCAGAAAGTAACACAACTTTATTGCCAGATTTTTCTAACAGTGAAAAAGATCGTTTTGAAAATTATTATTTATTTGACTCGTAAAGGCAATAATAATATTCTTTTAAATTTACCACTGATAAGAATTTAAATTTTAAACTCTGAACGGAAAACGTAATAGTTCAGCAAAAACCTTTTTTTGTTATTTAATACTTTTAAAAAAATAAACATTCAGGTTAAGTCTCGGGTTCGAATCCCGGTCAGGCATGTCATTTTCACATGCTACAAAAATTGTCATTCATCTCCTCCTCTGAATCAATGCCTAACGGTGGTCTCGAGGTTTAAAAAAAAATTCAGGTTATCAATTATACTCACTCAGTGTGTTAATTAATAAAAATAATAAATTAGCTTTAAACGAATTTAACCCACCATCTTGTAAAAAATTACAAAAAAGCAGTAATGTTCTTTACAGATGTAAGGTGTACCAAATAACGGCAATGATTTTTATGGTAAATCAAAATAAATTTGTAATGTTTTAAGTAGAATTTATTTAAGTTGATTAAACATTAAATAAAACATAGAAGTAAACACTCTGCGTTATACAAATATATAGAAAATTATTTCAGTGTAGAAACCAAATATTTTATCTATAGCTAAACAGCTTTAAATATTGCTAATAATACGATGAGAACAACCGAGTTGAATAATTATGCAAATGCAGGTATAAATTTTAGTCACTCAATATTCAACTAAATAAACAGTAATTAAATCCACATTAGATTATATTATTATTACTATTATTGTTATAATTACTGTTGTTTCATATTATTATTACATTAAACAATAATTCCTTTAACATTACATAGAGTTTACCGAAGCAAATTATTTAGTTTACCACATGTAAAGAGAGAAAGAGAATTAGTTGATGTAAGAGATGAAATTACGACCGTTTTTCATCCAAATCTTTTACGAATATCATCTGTTGACTGATTTAATGCTGTGCTCCAAACGTTTCTATTCTATGTTAAACTTTTAACTTCAACATAATTACTACAAATTATATCCTTAATCTCTGTTTTATATATTCTAATATTCGATTTCCTGTACATTTTTACCGTCTACTCTTCCCTAAATCATCAAATTAACTAAGTAAATCTGAATTTCTCAATTTATGTCCTACTAAATCAAGTTTAAAACATTCTGAATTTGTAGCAAATTTATTTCCAAAGATATAATTCTCATAACTTCTAGAAAACTATAAAGTTCAGTTTGACCTTATAATTAAAATAATATGTGGAAATAGCAGTTAAAAAAATTAAACTAGTTGCAACAAGTGAAATTAATTAACATAAGCATAAATTAACGACAACAAAGAATAATTTATATATATATATAATATATTTAAATAATCTAGTATTACACTTTTTTTGTATTACACTTTACAGTGTAATGCATACATTCACACTTACAACCTTAAAAGCCAAACTAATTCACCATCGTTCTAAAATACAGTATTTTTACGTGGATGATATGTAAAATTTTTTTATGAATATGTTATTAAATGATATAAACTTGTAACAAGCCTAAAATTATAAATAAAACATTGCATTTTACACAGCATTCGTTTTATTGTACCAGTATAATTTAGTATTATTACATGGTATAATTAATAGTATAATTAATTATAGATTGATTACTTTAAGAAAATGTATATAGAAATCACATTTTATTAAATATAATATCAAACCACTTATCTAAAATTGAAAATTATTCAATTCCATTTTTATAATGAAAAAATAGAAAGAACAGGAATTTATAATTTATAATAGTAATATTCTCTAGCTTAGAAGTGGTTATACTTTCCTGGCTTCATAGCTCTAGGAGTATACTGCAAGAAGGAACGTATGATTGATAATCAGTCAAAAAATGGGGTATAGGATTTTTTTCTTTCGACGTTTTGTAATCTAGGGACCTCTAAAAAAAAATGAGGAGCAATGTTCGTACGAACAGAAACTAGTGTTCGTATCTTGGCGTGTATTCCATTCTAGTTTTTCATGGCATAAAGTAGAATGTCGTCCAAACAACTTGGCGTAAATAAAATTTAAAGAAGTTGTAAATTAAAACAAAATGAATAAACTAAGTATAGAAATAAAATAGCCTATTAATAACAGCAATATTGTGTTAGGTTTAGCTGGAAATTTAGAGCCCATTTGAATAAGTAAAAAAAAAAAAAAAAAAAAAAAAAAAGATCTTTATTTTCTAGGAAAAACGAAATACGATCTGCTACTTAAGTAATAAGCTTACAGTAAACTACCAAACTTTTAAGTGATATCAAACTTTTAATACCTTAAATAGTAAAAATAAAACTGTGTGGTAATTTTGAATATGCAAATCAAACAAAAACTATTAAAAGTAATTATATATTAAATAAATAACTTGTTGAAAAATGACATTCCGTAATACGTACATAAATATAGATTTTAAAATATTTTATTCGAATATTGTCAAAATGATTGCTAAACACAGTAATTTATTGATGAACATAGCTTCTAAGAAATAAATAATTTATTGCTTCGCCTGTTTGTACAGTTCTTTCTCAATTTTTGTATTAAATGAAATCCTAGATAACTAGTACAAATATTTTTGAATTTAAGATTGCGTTATCTGACAGATTGTAATTTATTAAAACTTCTTTTCGAAATAAATCCCCAAGACGGTTTTTGTAACCGAGAAACTATTTCGGAAAAAAAAACTGGTATTTCTGATCGAATGATTTTAAAGAATGTCTATTTGCGATTGTCTAGGTAAGAGTGACATTTCTCGTATACGTTAAGATTAGACGTCTTTGCATTACGTAGATGCTATTTAGTGATAGAGAAACGGATTTTATCTATCCTATTTCAGCAGTAAACATCAGATTTTCTCTACTCATAGTTTTTTAAATAAAAAGAAGTTAAAAATAATTATTTATGTGTGTTGTATAAATATATTTAACAAAGAAAACTATAATTTAAAATTATAAATAAAAATAAGTGTTTCAAAGTTATCGATTGGTTTGAACGTAGGAGTCGCAAAATTTCAGATGAAGTGTTTAATGTAAAGAAAAAATAATTTGTAATGCAAATAAAAGTTTTCTTACTTTGTATAATTAAATGCGTTAGTTCAAACATTTGTTAAAAATAGTATTTTACGGGAAAAAACGTTCGTAAAAAGTAACATTTTTTATGGAAAGTTTTACTTTTTCATAATCCTTTTTTAAATATTTGCAAAAATAGTAATAAAATTTAATTTGTATATATTCATTTTTTATTTTTTTTATTTTCTAGTTAATACGTGTATAAAAGAGTAGATGTTCATCTAAAAATTACTTACTGTCTGATCTTTATATTTTCCACTTTTATGAAATTTGTTGAATTAAAAATATTATAACATTAGTAGAAAAATTCAACATGTGCGCGCGCCCGCGTGTGTGTGATGTATAAACAGAAATAGCGTTTTCAGAAAAAAATAAGTCGGGAAAATGCTTGATCAAGAATTTCACTTTTTCTGTTCCAGGAATATGTTTGCCTTTTAATATTATATGTAGAAATGTTTCTCTTCTCAAAGTAAATATTACATTCGGAGAGCTATTTTAATTGATCTCAACACAAAATTATTTAAAACAAAAAAAATCTTTATAGCGTTGTTAAAGATTATTATTAAAATAAAATAAATATGTCACATTTTTTTATAAATAAATATTTTTTTTAAGAATATGCCGATCTCTGTGGTAGAGTGGTAGTGTCTTTACCTTTAATCCGGAGTTCTCGGGTTTGAATCTTGGTCAGGCATGAACTTTTTATACGCTACAAATTTCTATTTTCATATTCCACGTACAAGATTCTTTGTGAGTCTCTGTGGTGAATTAATTCATCAGAAAAAAAAATATCATTAATTTTTTCTAGACAGTAAATCTATATTAGTACAAAATTAAAAATATTTTTTTATGAATATTTGAACAGATAAGTTATTATTTAGCATAATATCGTATTCGGTCGTTTAAATTAACAGAGGTTTCCGTTAAAATACATTTTGATTAAATAATAATAAAAGCAATATTAACAACAAAAATAATAATTGTTACGTGATTTAAATACAAATATGCAGTTTCAAGCTGTTTTATTTTTTTGCCAGAATTAACCCATATAAATTTAATGTCATTTTAAGAGCAAAATAATAAGAATTATAAACAGCTTTAATAATATTATTTCAGCAGAAACTCTTCCAAAATAAAAGAAAAATAATTTAAGATATTTATTACTCCAATTCCCCTTAAATGTCTTATTTCATTTATGTTTTATTTTTATTGAAACTCTGATTTTATTGTAGTATCTTACCGATTTTATAGTTTAACCCAGTCCAATTTTTTTTTTATGTACAGTATTTATTTATATTTGTTTTATTTTATATTTAACTTATTTAGTGGAATGTTATACTTGTAATAAAAATAGTTAAAATTTTTTATTTGCATTTACATTTTTTCTTACAATGATAATGAAAGTTGAATTAAAAAATTGTTTTTTTTGTTACATTTTTTTAACGAAAAAAATGTTTTCGTTGACGTTTTTTTACGTTTTTTACCTATCATATTGTGAACAATAGACTTAGAGAATTCCTGTATGACTACTTTCTTTTTAATAGCAACCCTGTTATTTTGATTGTACAGGAAACCGTATTGTTTCTAAATTCTTTTTTATGTGGCAGCAGCATCTCTACACTAACGTGCTCTTTTTCTAACTTATATTTTGATTTTTAACGATAGAAATTTGTAATTTTAAGATTACATTTAAATTAACTCTGCTTTTTTCCGTGAAAGAATGGTAAAGTCTTCATATTTA
This sequence comes from Lycorma delicatula, assembly GCF_047948215.1. Taxonomy (NCBI): domain Eukaryota; kingdom Metazoa; phylum Arthropoda; class Insecta; order Hemiptera; family Fulgoridae; genus Lycorma; species Lycorma delicatula. The sequence goes on from NC_134461.1 coordinate 44,180,295, forward strand.
AATTAGAGGACTCTAGGTTCAAATTTTAACGGTAGTTACCGGATGCTAAACAGAAAAAAAGAAAAAGAAGATTCAAATTTTAATAAATTATAAATTTTTCAGTCGTAGTTTACTTTCATCACTCGTTCCATTTAGATACGTTAGTGTCGATGTAGGTAAAGAAATATTTACCCCCACAAAAAAAAAAAAAAAAAAAAAATAGAAATTTTTAACTTTTCTCTTTTTTATACAATCACCTTTGTTAATTAAGTAGTTAAATTTTCCAGATTTTCAAACACACAATCATTCAAATAAAAACTTAATTTTATTTTTTCTATGCGACTGTGTATATTTGTCTATCTGAAAGCTTACGTAAATATTTTACATTAGTGACTATTGTTTAATTGTTCTATATTTTATTTCTTAAGTTAAAAAATACATTATTGTAAATTTAATTTACAATTGTTAGGTGATTGTTTAACAAAATGAAACCGTATCTTATAATTAATTTAATTATTATAATAACAATTAATAATAAAAAATTAATTATCAAGGAATTAGTAATAATTCAAATTCAAATTACTTGCTGATTAAAATAGTAATAACATGTGTCTATATATGCCTCATGCGCAGACTGATTGAATGTTAAGTAAATAAACCTTTAATCTTTCTTTGATTGAGTTGGAAAATTTAAACATCAGTAAAATTAATTTTTTTCGGGAAATAGTTTTTTTTTTTTTTAATTCATAATGCACAATTTTAATAGTAAAGTTTTTTTATTTTTTAGATATTTTGGAGTTGAATTAAAATCACGTTTTTACTATTTTTGAAATTATTTTTTTAATGGAAAATAAAATTTTTCTTTTGTAGTTTAAATATAATCCTATTAAGATTTTGTTAGTAATAGTGTTGTGTCAAAGAACATGAAATAAATAAATATATATATAATGAATATTTAAGCCAAAAAGTTTGGAAAACTAAATTTTAATCCTCCAGTAGAATTTTGCACCTTCTACCAATATTTTTTATACCAAAATAACACAAAAAAATTCATTATTGGTATACATTTCAGTTTATTTAATGTGAAAAAATATATTGAAGCATATTTGGTGAAATTAAAAAAAAAAAATTATGTAAATAATTTTTTTTTATTCCAGTTAAGTGATCGAAGGCCTACAAAAATGTAAACTAATTTATCAATTTAAATCCATTGATTTTCCAATTCTAATTTTTATCACTTATGATGAAATTATTCGATTTTCAGGCGCAAAACCGCGTTAAAAGAAAAATGATAACCGTTCAAAAAAAATCTGTACATGACTTCCTCGTATGCCTCTTAAATTATATATACACATTTTTAAAATGAAACGTACATAAAATTTTATTTCATTAATAACTTCTGATATTTTTTCATAATTTTTATTTTTATTATTAAATTATTATTATTTATCTTAATTTTTTTTTCAATTGGAGGTTAATAAATCAATATATTTAAATTAAAAAAAGAGAGATGAAGTCTGATTCGAACCGTTGTGCCTTCCCCTTCTATGAACCAAATATTTAATTAATTAAAAATTCCATATGGCTATAATTCTGGAACCAACGAAAATAAGTACCACTTATGATACATCGTTGAAAAGCTCTCAATGAGGGCTTATTTTCTAAAATTAAGAAAAAGTCCAAACTCCAATTTTTTTTTGAATTTAGGCTTTTTTGGACACTTTTGGTTCAGTCAATTGCAATCAAAATGAGAGGTTCACAAGTAGATGTTACAACAGTTCTAAATCCAAAATTTCAACATCCTACGGCTAATCGTTTTTGAGTTATGCGAGATACATACATACATATGTACGTATACATACGTGTGTATGAGGTACGTATACATATGAGGACATATGAGGTGTCCCTCGTATGTATGTATACATATATATATATATACGAGGAACGATCAGAATGTAAGTTACACACCCTTTATGAAACAAACAGGTATTTATAAGACAATTTTTTTTACTAAACAAAAGACTACATATTTTTATCTATTTTTCGACATAATCACCAAGTTTTTCTACGCACTTTTCATACCTTGTGACAAGTTTTTCAGTTCCACTCTCATAAAAATTTCGTCCAGTTTTCTTCAACCATTTAAGGACCGCTTCTTTCAGTTCATCATTAGCGAAACGCTCCCCTCCCAGGTCTCACATGAGAGGACCAAACAAGTGGTAGTCGCAGGGTGCTAAGTCAGAGCTGTAAGGCGGATGAGACCACACTACCCACTTAAATCTTTGCATTAATTTTTATCACATTAGCTGAATGAGGAGTAGGGTTGTAGTTAAAAAAAACAACCCCATCGCTCAATTTTCCGGGTCTTCTATCTTTAATGGCTTTACGAAATTTTTCTGAAGTCTCACAGTAAAATTCGGCATTGATTCTTGTTCTTCGAGGCATAAATTCACTGTAAACAACTCCGTCAGAATCGAAAAAGACTATCAGCTTAACCTTTCGAACATGTGGGGGTGTATTCACTTTTTTTAGCTGCAGTGAGTTTGTGTGTTTCCATTCATGTGATGCTCGTTTAGCCTCAGGAGTGTAATAAAGCACCCAGCTCTGATCCCCTGTGATGATTTGTTTCAAAAACTGTGGACCAGTCCTGGAATAACGTTGAAGTAAAGAAAGCAGTAAAGCAGTAAAGGCAGTAAAGCAATAAAGGAAGCAGACGCAAAACGTTGACACACTACCATAGTTAAGTTCACTTGAAATCTCTGTAATTTTAATGTGCCAGTTTCTCAAGATCATTTCATTCACGCGTTCCGCGTTATCAGTCGTGTTTGCAGTTGAAGGACGCCCAGCACGCAGTTCGTTACTCACATTTGTTCTTCCGTTTCTGATTTTGTGATCATGGGACGTGACATTTTATTCTCACCGTATACTTGAACAATTTGGCGATGAATTTCACATTGTAATTTTTTACCGGCAAAAATCGGATTCTGAACACACTTCTATGCTGGAAGAAACATCTAGAGAAAATATTGCCAACGACACTACATACGTACTAAATGTCGTACAGAATTGCTGCTATGGAAGCGCGAGGACAACACAACCAGTGCTGCCACCACAAGACACTAATATATCCCATTCAGTTCAAGATCACGGCAAGAGTGTAACTTATTTTTTTGATCCACCTCTCGTACAGAGATCACGCTGAAACTGGTCAAAATGGATTCAGGGATGGTTAAAAATGGATATTTCCGTTGAAATTTGAAAACCAAAATGTTTCGCGATAAAAATATATCCTTTACTTCGTATAAGGAAGTAAAAAGACGTATGAGTTATGACTCAAATGACTTATGAGTTATTCGTCTGCAAAAAAAAGCTTAAAACTTTCTACATTATCATAAAAAAATAAAATGTTCATTTTCATGTGGAAAGGGACATGTGAATTTTGGAATATTTACCTAATTTTTTTCCACTGTAAGTTATTAAATAATGAGATAATTGTGCAATATTAATTAACGCCTTTCATTTTTGAGGAAGTTTATAAACTAATAAAAACACAAGGAAATTTATTTCGGGGGTTCCTTTTTGTCTTTTGCGTCCTTAGCCGTTGACCTAATCTGTTAGGTCAAAAACTAAAAAATCTGTCGGGTTTACCTGAAAAATATTGAAGCTACAGGACGCATTTTTTTATTGCTATCAAATAAGAATCTAAACTTCCGATACCAAAGCAATAGGTCAAACCATCTCAGTTAAATCTCATAATCATCAAAGGTTCAATGATTTAAACAGTACTCATAACTTTAGTGTGGATTCAAATGGTTCTAACCAAAACATAGAATATTCTAGAGAAAGGAGGTCAATAAGGAAAAGGAGTTGATAATTGTGAAAAGATTCTACCCAAAAATCATTCGCCGTGGAAACAGACAAGCAAACTCGTCAAAGTCCCTCATATTAGCGGTTGTCCAACTCATTCAAAACTCCTTAAAAGATCGAATTACTCTAGATGACACACCTGATTGCTGATCAACAATTGTAGAATGACCCTTTCAAACAGCTCAGACATATAATATACTCCGACAAAATGCTTGCTTTAAGGAACTAAAGAGCTACTTGAGAACACGCACATCTTCAAAATTATGTAATCTGTACAAGTAGCCACCTGATCATCTTATATTAAACCATAAAAAAATTATCTATGATAATAAAAATGTAAACATACTTTTTTTGTCTATGCAACCATGAATTAGTTCTTTGGGATCTATAAAGGCGTACAGCGTTAAAATTTAAATATTCATTGCTCAGGATTTCTAAATGGATAACATTTTTACGTTTCATTCGGGAGGAAAAACAGATTTTCCTTCTGAATAGTATAAACGTTTTTTAGCTTGCAAGCCTATTTTTATTAAAATGTTTTAATCAACTTTTCGCCCTCTACAGTTTGTAAAAATTAAAATTGTTAATTTAAAAATAGAATTTTTAATTTTTTTTATTAAAAATATTTCCAATTTAGATCTTATTTTTTGTGTCTTTCAAACCTGTAGTTTTCAAGTTATATTCCAAGTTGCAATTAGGTAAAAATATTTTTTTAAATAATTTTAAAATAAAAACTTTAGTCAAATTTTTAAGTTATCAGAATTTTATTTCTAATTTTTTTTCACTACGTCTTTACTTAAATTAGTTTTTTAATTAAAAATTTTTATAATGTTTGTTTTTGAATACTTAAATTTAAAAAGGTATAAAAATACCACAATTTATTCTGTGTTAGTTGTAAAATTATATTTTAAAAAGAATCAGATAACTTGGTCTGTTGTTTTTTTAACCAGATAATAACTACTAAACGTATAATCGTTATAAATTATTAGAAAAGCGTGTTTTAAATCGATCATTAAGTGCGTCTTATAATATGAAGTTTTCTAAACATCATCTTGTTTCATAAGTAGAGAAGCTTTCCGTATCACTTAAATTGATTAAGTTTCATAACCTTCAACCTTCTTCATCAATTTAATATTGTACTTTGTAGAGTAAAGAAATTTTACGTCTTCAAAATTAATATACAAGAAAAATATTATAGAGAAAAGAAAATACAGATTTTTTTGTAGGAAAAATAGTTTTGCTGTATTCCTAAATAATTTCACATACATAAAACCCATAATAAATTTTTAATTAAAAAACTAACAAATTAGAGTTTTGTTTGTAAATTATACATAATATTTTTAATTATTCGTAATTTTATCACTTTTTAGACAGCTAATTATTATTATATTTTTAAATAATTAATTTGATAAAAGCCGAAGGCAAGAGCTGGAGAAGGGTTTGGAAAAGTTAAACATAAAGTTTTGTATTGATCTGAAAATTTATTAGCTTATTAGTTCCATTGTGTAGCTAATCTTTACAAAGTATCTGCTCTGAAAGGTAACAAATTATTATTGTTAAGAAGATATTTTTTTGTACATGAACAATTATCGAACCAACTTCTGCATCAGCGCTTAACTTTTTTATTTCTTGTGCTTAATCAACTTAAAAAAATTAAAAATTATAAAGACCAACTTTTCGTAAATTTAATTTGGATTTAATATATATATATTTTTTTAATTTGGATTAATATTGTTAACAATAGATATCGCAGATACAGAAACGTCAACATTCAAATTTACAGCATCATAACGAACCACGCTTCTAACTTGCCAGGCTCAAATTTTTCCGACCTTATATTGATCGTAACTCAAGAACGGCTTAACCAATCTTCATCAAATTTTTACATGCGCAGATTCAGATACACTATTACAGCTTAACTAAATTTCATTGAAATTTATCTAGTGTGTTTAGAGATTTTCGAGCCACAAAACTTCGTACATAGGCCTACATACATATATATATATATATATATATATATTATAAGGAATGCCCATTTTACGTGGTGGTGTTTTCGTATATCTCATACCTCAAAAGTTAAAAAAAATTCATTTTTATATCCCACTCACACTACGTGATCGAAGTAATACCGCCGTACTTTTCTTCGAAACGTCGGTAAAATATATGTATATACGAGTACATCTATATCTATAAAATAACATGTCAGAACTCATAATTGGACGCCCAGCAAAAACTACGGAATTTAAATTGGTAACAATTGGTATATACGTTTCTACTAAAGCTTACTTACTATGAACTTTCTTACTATGAAAGTGCACACTAAGAAAGGAGTTTTCGAAATTCCAAGTTTAAAGAGCTAAAATGGAGTAACATTGAAATTTACCTTTTTTTTAATTTCTCACTAATAAATGAAGTTATCAGCTTGATTAATGGTGTGTGTAATCTTCATGTAAATATCTAAAAACAAAGTTGTAGATTTTCGAAATTCGACGTTGATAGGACTGAAGAAAGGTAAAAGATATTTGAACAATGGTTGCAAACTATTCCCGTTTCCGAGTATACTAAACTGGATATTCACTCACTTGAAAATTCAATTCTCTAAAAACCATTTTCGGGTTTTTTGAATTTCCATTTTTTTAAGGGATGCGACGGTGTAGGGTCATCCAACATAGGCATTGCCACTGTTACTGTATGCCAAAAGCCAAGCTGCTGGTGTTTGTTGAGTAACGCTAAGAACCGGGTAAAACACATTTTTACCCGTACGAACGGGTAATCAGCTGTAACTACTATTTTTAGGATCGACTATTTTGAAACCAGCATTCTTCAGATCACTTAGAGTTTCGGGTCAGTTTGTACTAACCAAATTGTTGCTCTGAAGAAATACAAGAAACACTGTTAGGTTTTATAAATTGAATTGACTTTAATTCTATTTATCACTATTATTCTCATGAAGTTTAATGACCACAGGGGCAGAGCCCTGACTAGCTAGTATATATATATATATATATGTATATAAATTAAATTTCAAAATTTATTTTAATTATTACAATATAATTTTAGCTATTATTCAAAACTAAATTTCTCAAAAATGATCCAGTTGTTTTAATTAATTTTGTTAGAAGTAATAAACTATTTCATGTATTTAATTTTCTAAGCATTTTGAACTGCTGGTATTAAAACGAGTACAACTATATAAATTAAAGTTCCACTTACCAAAAATTTTCAAATATATTTCCAAAAATAAAATATTATTTAATATATTATTTTAATAGTCATAAACATCTTACGGACATGACGTTATAGTCTTATTAACGTATAAATTATTTTTTTATTTCTTGACGACCGACTGTTATGAAGGTAGCAGTTATAATTTAAATATAATTATACATATGACATATTAATTTTGAATTAACATCTTATAAGAAATCCCTGATGATGGAATAATAACTCCGAAAGTACTTGGAAATATATTTGAAAATTGTTGGTAAGTGGAACTTTATATAATATTCCATGAATTTTTGTACTTCTAAAATTGTTGCAATAAAAAAAAAAACATGCTTTTAAATCATTTCACACTACTGAGTTACCATTTTAGAAATAATTATTCGATGGTGTAAAATATTACATGTATTTTGCAAAATTACAACAATATGCAATAGAATTTTTTAACAAAAATCCATTGAAAAAATTATGAGTTTGTTTAAAGTGCTGTAAAAAGAGTAGATACATGCGCGTACCCGCATGCCCATGCATCCACATTCATATACACACATGCATACTTTCTTTAGAAAACCCAAGAGGGTTTCAGATAATCCTACATTTCCTTTTTTCTTTTGAAAATTGATATTTTATAGAGAGCTTTGTTTTCACTAACTTTAGATTATGATGCTCACCTTTTACTTTAAATGAGCTTACTTAAAAATATGATATTTAACAAAACACTAGGTCTTAAATATGAGTCCAGACTATTTATTTATTTTTTTGCTCGAATAATTCATTACATAGACCCGAAGCTTCTTTAGCGTATGAAATAGCTCCATGCCTGACTGAGATTTGAACCCGGGACCTTCTGAATGAATGGCTGAAACTTTATTATTCCGTCCTAAAGTTCGGCGGGGTGATAAATTTAACTGCTAACTAAATCATAATACAGAAATCATAATACCACTCCACAGAGATCGGCAATCCATCAGACATTCTTAATTTCATGACTTTTTCTGCCTGTTTTATTTTACATTTTCTTCTATTTTATATTTTTTTATAATAAATATTACATGGGGAATACTACAAGTATATATTCATTAAAAATGAACAGTATTTATGTTTTATTTAAAAATATATACTCATTAGGTGTAAAATTGAAACTGGATGTTTTTCAATGATTTATTCATAAGTTTAGATGGATAATTTAGTTGAAATTCCCAACAGATTTATAAATTATTCAATATACAATGAAATGTAGGTTTTATCTATTTTTTATTTTATATTTCGCTTCATACATTAATAATTACTTGTAGCATTACCAACTAATGGATAAAATATGTGGACGATTTAAGACAAAATTCACTTATATTAAAATCAATATTTTAATTATCTAAAATGTTTAATGGAAAAGATTTTATTTAAATCAAATCAATGAATGAATGACAAAATTGAATTCAAGTCTACTTTCTTATAAATGAATGGTTAATATCCTACAAATTTTAAGTTTAAAACTTACCTAAAACCCATGAAAATCTCTAGTTTTTAATTAAACAAATCATTTTATCATTTATTTAAATGATATATATTTTTTAATTATATATATGTATATATAAAACACAAACAATATACAAAATGAAAAAGCGTATGAAGCTATAAAATGAATAGCGCATACTTTGTATGCGCTTTTCATTTTTTTAGCGTATGAAAAAGCTCCACGCCTGACTGAGATTTGAACCCGGGACCTTCAGAATGAATGACTGAAACTTTACTATTCCATGCTAAAGTTCGGCGGGGTGATAAATTTAACTGCTAACTAAATCCTAACACCGAAAGTAATCCAGTAAATTTGAAGTATAAATGAAAAGCGCATGAAGCTATCCTTCATTCTTTTAAGATGTGTAAATGAAGTGGTGTAAATGTTGATAATTGGATAATTCGATTAGTTTTTATATTATTTAAGCAAAAATAGCAAGAAAGAAAGATACTCTAAGCAATTTTTCAGAAAAAAAGAATTTAATACGATTTGTTTAGAGAGGTTTTCTTATCGAGTGGCAACAATACCAGCGGTGCCAGATGTTATATATATATCATTTATTTTTATTTTAATTAGAAAAAAGAAAAATGTATAAAAATCATTTTTTTTTGTTTTAGTGATTAAATAGAATATTTAAAATGGTTTTCATTTATATCATTGATAACTTTTTTTTTACAATCTAAAAGACGGATACAAGTAAAATTTTCGGGTAGTTTGAACCCGTACAAAACAACACCTCTTTAATTTTTCCCCAGACCCTTTTCTAATTTTTTTTAATAAATTTTTTTGAGATTCAATTTCCTTATTAAATGAGTATAGCTGTATTATAATTACATAAGGAATTTTGTAACTAGAAGAGAGTCTTCAAAACCCTTGGAAATAATAATAAAAAAAAAAAAAAAAAATCCGGGAATGTTAATTTCTTTTAATAGATATTAAAAGATATTATTATTATTTTTTAATAGATATTTGTACCTTTTTTATATGTAATTACAATGGAAAAGTAAAAATTATCTTCCTGCCGAGAGTCTGTATTTCCTATCAAATTTTAATTTTAATCTTGATTTCAGTGAAGAAGTAATAATTATTCTTCAAAATCTATTAAAATTAAATCCTTCATTCTTTTAAGATGTGTAAATGAACTGGCGTAAATGATGATAATTGGATAATTCGATTAGTTTTTATATTATTTAAGCAAAAATATCAAGAAAGAAAGATACTCTAAGCAATTTTTCAGAAAAAATGAATTTAATATGATTTGTTTAGAGAGGTTTTCCTATCGGGTGTGAGATTATTTGGTATACATTCTATTTAGTGCATTTATGTTTATTGTACTTCATTCTAAAAGTTGTAACATGAACATTTATTTAATCTTTTTCCTAATGCGTACGTTGCAATGTATTCAACTAGCGAACCATATGCAACCTCCTCCCACCTAGGCCCAATGAGATGAAAATGATATGTGTGACATGTAAATGACGTTTAGTCTAGTACGGAATCGCATCCATTGTCTAACATTCAAATCCGTATAAAAGCAACTAATATTTAATTAATTTTTAATTATTTTTTCATTTTAAAATTTTATAATCTATATAATTAAAATAATCAAATCATTATATCAAATGAAGTAAGTGTTATAATAATATGAGGCGTTAATAAATCTTTTAACAATACATACTATTATTTTTATTTAAAGTATATGTTGTTATTGTTGTATTATGTTGTTGTAACAATAACATAAAAATATGACGAGAAAAATATAATAAGAATAAATTGAATTCACTTTACTTGTGAACTGTTTGTTTTGTAATAATAATTAGAAATAAACTGTTTAAAGTATACAATTTTATATTTAAAAATATGACTTAAACTCTACATTTTAATTAAAATTAAATTAAAATCATTGCAATAATAATTTATCGTGTCCTTTTCGGTATGAAGTGGTTTTAAGACCGAAAATTGAAGCCTAATGCTTAATATCTTTGCCGCAATGACCCGGTTCTATTGAATTGAAGATTACTTGACGAGTGTATAAGATGTAAACGTTAATATCTAAATGGTGCTGTATGTGAAACTACAGAACAGCTTATAATAGTTGAATGAAGGTTTCAGTTTACAGAATATGAATACCGCGTTAGATTTGAGGTTTAAATAGACCGCTATTTAAGTTAACATTTTAATAAATATTTTTATAAAGAAAAAATAATTCTGTATTTTCAAAACATGTAAATTAATTTTCCTTATTTCGTACTTCACCTAATTAAACCTATATAAGTATAATTAAATGATACAGACTAACACGTTACTTGAGTGTACGTGATAAAAAATAATTTCCTTCATATTTATTTGTTTTTTTATGCACATAAACCGCACCAAATTTCCATCCCCCTTATTAATAAATCTTTATTCCACTTTTTTTTAACTCCTCCTATATCTGAATCCGAATTTTCTACTGGCCGTTAAAATTGTTTTAAGTAACACTTACCATATAAATGAAAATCTTGTAAGATAATACAACTTAACGTTTTCAAAATATCTTTACTTCATACAAGAACATAACTCTTTTATAATCACAGTAATTTAAAAGAACAGATCTATTATCATTTCTTTCAAATAAATTTATTTTTGAGTTACAATACGATCGAGGCATTTCTTTAAACATTTATCAAGTTATAATTTCTTTAAATTATGGTAACCATGAATGGATTTGCAAATACCCAATTTATTTATTATAAAACTCACAATATAATAGAGATACAATTTATATATGCCTTCATCCTTTTTGATTATACGTAAATTGCTTAACCAGTTTTAAGACATCAGCCTTTTGCTTATCCATTCTTTTCAAACGTATTTAAGAAAGATTTATTATAAATAACCTATAAAAATACTTTTCTTTATATTTAATTTTTATTGAAAATTAATGTTACTTTTTTATACGATTAAAGATGTTACATAATTGCCAGAAATTAATAAATATAAAATAAATTATTCTACTTCTATAGCGTCTAACATTTGTAAATTAGATCGTTACTAGTAATGATCATTACTAAATATTTATACAAATAATATTGTAATTAACGAAATAATTTTTTTTTAATGCTTTTATTTACAGTCGCATCAACAATTACAGTCATTAGAGACTAAAGTAACACTATATGATCATAAATAAGAAATATAAACGATAAAGAAACAGGAACAACAAAGAATAAACATAAACAAGTAACGACAACAAATACAAACTAAAATACAAAAATCAGACAAAAACCACTGTAGAGAGGAACCTCAATAGACGTTTTATACCTTCTTTCCGGTTTAGTAGAAATTTCATATCTGTACCCAGATCTAAGTTTTGCCGGATGGGTTCCAAAGATTGGACAATCAAAGAGTAGATGGTGCATGGACCGTTTGACCTTGCACGCTTAACGTAATTTTATTTCGATATAATCCTTATAAGTAAGCTAATTATAATATAAACGAATTTAAAGTACAGCTCTACAAATCAAAGTTACTATTACTTTTATTATAAATTGTTATTTCAACTATTTTTATTTTAATAAAAGTCTCTTGAAATTTTTAAATAAATTGTACATAATTTAAACAATAATGAATTCACATGAACAAGTTTAACTGTTAAAATAGTTTTATTACATTTTAATTCAATTAAATATTGTTCCAAGCAAACATTGGGAAATCCTTCATTTACTACTTTATCCTGTTTTTTAAATGCCTTTGTCAATTTCTTTCCCGTTTATACTTTTTCTGATATGCTAAGATACTTTTTCTTTTTATTCCTCTGTCTCTTTTTATACCGAAATTAGCTAAAAAATGTGATGAAATGCCAAATAAATAAAACTTTATTTGTAACTACTACACTAATGATATTTAAATATGAAGAGGGAATGCGAGTCGAACACTTAGGTATAATACATAATATTTATTCTTGAAAAAGTTATATAGTTTGCGATAGATTTTCAGAAGATAGGGATTATAAAGCTTGCTTTATTCGTTGTCGGTATGCTGTTCAGTACTCAGTATATTAAACAAATTCCTAGGATTTTCGCGATTTTACGTAGCCTGTTGTGTGATTTGAACTAATGAGAAATCAGGGAATAGTTTATCGGTAATACGCTGTCCCATTAGTAAAATCGAATTTATAGTTAAATTTTTCAATTCTATCTTTAATAGTACATGAAATAATGTATTTAACTTTATTATTTATTGCATTATAGTTTGATCTTCAGATAGGTACGTTGTAATTCTAAAATAGTAACATGCCGACTTTTCAAGTTCAAATAATACAGTTTTTTAAAATATTTTTATCGAGAGTTCTCAGTTTCATTACATGAAGGCATTTATTATAGATAAAATTTGCATAATTAAAACAATGTTCGTAAAAAATTCAGTTATGCGGTACGACTGCTGCATATGTTTAATTAAAATTTGGCAATATATAACATTTTTGGTGTACCACTCAAGAATTTTTTTTTGTGAATTGCTTAGTTTATAATTTGTTTTCTTAAAAATGAAACAATAAGTAAATTGTACCGTAATGATGAAGTGAAAGGGAGGCATCTAGTGATACCTCTCAAGACAGTATAAAGGTTTGAAACAGTGTAACATTAAAAAATACAATGAAGAAAAGTATAACAAAAAATTAAATGATTAACAAAACAGAACAAGCAATTGAGTACAAAAAAAAATTGTTAAAAGTCATACTCGAGAAAAAAGAAAACATAAATTAACACGCGGGATGTTTCTTGACGAGACATTGCAGTTCAAGAAGTACCTTAATTACGTCACGGAGAAGGATGTCGTGCCTTATTTGGTATTCGACGAGTGGTCAATCCTGATTGGGATCTTAATTTTAAGACTATGAGATTTCTGTATAAGGGCGTTTGTGAGGCAATTATGCTATATTCGGCGCCTGTTTGGGCTGATAAACTAAAATTTAAAAGCTATCGGAATATATTATTAAGAGCTCAACGCCTTATATTAGTAAAACTAATTGGAGGTTACAGTACTATTTCACGGGAGGCAATCTTGGTGATTGCAGGAGTGAAACCGGTAGATTTAATTGCGTCTGAAAAGCAGCAGCGTTATGTTACTAAGAAGTCAAGTGTATTGACTTCAGAAAAAATTCGCAAGATAGAACGGTATGGTAGTGCCTTATGGCAGGCTGGATGGGATGAGACAGAGGGTGGACGTTGTGTATACATGATCTCTTCCCTAACGTTGTTGGTTTACGAGGCGTCCTTGGGTCCACCCTAACAAGTATGTGACGTAATCTCTTTCTGGTTATGGTACCTTCCGAGACAGACTCCAGCGATTTGGTCTGGTGAATTCAGGTGTGTGTCCAGATTGTGGATAATTATATGACGCGTACCATGTAATTTACGAATGGGTGAAATACGAACTTTTGCGCTCGGAGACTATTTGTCGGCTCGACATTTTCGGGAAGACATTAGATCTCCGTAATAATTGACAAAACCGGGCCGAATGTGTAATTGTTGAAACTTTCATGGTGTACCTGACAAGAGAACAGATTGCCGAGGGAATTTAGGGTTCCGCCTGGTCTTTCCTGTATCGTGGTTTTGTTGTTCTGAAGTTATGAGATTTGATGTTTTTGTAGTGTTTTGTTTACTTAGTTTTATTTTTAAGTTAATTTTTATTTTTTTATGTTATGGTTGCGTGTTGAAATCAACTTCTAACCATCGGGTAGGTAGTTGCGTTTTTAATTACCGTCCTTCATGTTCCTCAATCTTCTTTCAGACTCAGCAAAGATGTGTTTTGTTTTAACGAGATTGTTTCCTAATAGTGCACCGATGGGAATATCACATGTGGTATTCGCATCGGTGGAATCCTGACTGAGGCAAGAACAAGGCTGAGAGTTGCCTTTTACCAGGGTTCTGAAGATTACCTTCGATAAAGCCCATAAGGGCTAGGTGCGGACGGTGTGGCGTGGCGACTGAAACTGCCACATGAAGGGTATCTTCCTCTACGGGTTGGTCAAATATAAAAATTTAATTAACAAAAGGATAATATTTAATACCCAACAGCCTCTAGATCCAATACATGCCTTTACAATCGTCTCAAATCTTCGCTATTATTCAAAAGGTTAATAACAGCCACATGGTTTTCGTTTGCGTTAAGCTTAAGTACATATTTTGAACTTAGCCGGTAGATTTCTTCACAAATAGATGGCACTCTCACGAAATTGTGGATCTCCTTGTTCCTCGCAAACCATGGCGCTTCCGAAATGTTCCTCAGCTCTCAGCACTTTGTTCTGGAACCTTTGGATGATGTCGATATTGTTGTTGCTTGCCGTACCCCAAAGTTGTATCCCACAGGCACGGCTTTAAAAACGCCTTGTAAAACAGCAGTTAGTTATTTAACGATACATAGACTTTCTATCCTGATAACCATTTGAACCATATTTTTTTTTTGTATTTAATATTTTTAATTTTCCGGATTATTTTATTTAAGACCGAAAAATTATATTCTTGCTTGATCAAATTAAGTATAATTGTTCAGTTTATAAGCTACATAGTAAAATTATTATAAATTAATTACTTATCTTAATAAATAAAAAGTTTATTTATATAGTTAATATTTTTAAATGAAGGAAAAAAATGAGCTTTTTTTCCAAAATAGTCGTGTGAACAAAAATAACAAGAAGAAAAAGTTATAATTACATCAAGTTTAACTGAAATTTATTTAATAAGCTAAAAATAACCTATTCGCTCCTAAATTAAGCAGATTGGTTTTATTATGGTTTTTTCTTAATAAAAAAGTTATGAATTTCATTTTTGCTTGGAAAATTCTTCTTTATTCAAATTCTTCTTTATTCTAAAATAATTGTATTAAAATTAAAAGTCATTAATTTCTAAAGGTTTTTTGATTTAATTTTTTTATAATAATTTTTTTGTTGGCACTGAAATCAATTAGTATTAAAATACTCATTATTAACATAATCTTCTATTTCTATATTTAGAGGAAACTTTTATGAACAAAATATTACGTTAAACGACGTGACAGTGTGTTTAATTTTTTTAAGTCACAATTACATAGTATTATGACGTAATTATATATAGCAGCATATCATTCTGAAATTTTACTTGGACGAAATTTCAAGTAAATTGGTAGAAAACTTAAGATAGAAAATAAAATATTGTCTCGCTTTTCATAAATCTCTTCTTAAGTTTGATAGCAGTTTCTTACGTCATTTTTCTCCATTATTTCTCTTATTTTATCAATATTCAGGTCACTCTTTTTTCGATTTTGCTGATGGCGTATTATTAAACAGCCTATGCTTTGTTTTGGACTACATGTCCTTAAAATAAAATTTAAAAAATAAAATGAACTTAAAAAAAAATAAAACCATTTAAAAACTTCTTTTAAGTTAAAAAAAATTAACGCTTCTACAATTCTGTTTAAATTTTAACTTTTGGGAGCCAAGTATCAAAATTTATTTTGACGGCGACATATAAAAGTCATAAACTAAACTGGATTGAAAAATTACTATTCTATTTGTTTAACTTCTTTAAACATTCATCTTTTTTAAAGAATGGTTTTTTTTACGGTAAAGTACGAACAGTTTAAGAAGTTTTAAAAATTGTAAACTTGCGTTCTCTAACATGCAACCAACTTCACTCTTCCATCATTTGATCTTATAGAATGTTGATTTACCATTGATTTTTACAGAGTTAATTTGTAAGTGTTTATGTTATTTACACTAAACGGAAATTGTAACCATTCATGAATATTCAGAAAAAAATAATCGATTTCAATAGCTAAGAGTAGAATATATAAAATTATGTTTGATTTATTAGTAAAATTACTTTACTATTAAAATAATTCTTATTAATCTTTTTTTAAATAAAAAGAGGGTGGTACTATGTTTTTAATAGACTGAAAAATATGTAATAGTAAAATATTTAATTTCAGGTATTACATCCGCTCAATAAACTTTTTCTCAAAAACTTTTATCGCAAAATTAATAAAATGAATTCTTTTTTAAACATTAAACTTTTCCAGATATACAAAGCTAAAGCAAATAAATACTGAAGCATGTAAATACGGAGTGTTAAAAAAAAACAGAAAAGAAAATAAATAAATTCTTTTACATATGTTTATAATTTATAAAAAAATGAAGTCAGACCTTTTAATTATTTACTTAATAATTAAGTAAATATTAACTTAAAAAATCTGATGTGGACCAACATGGCCTTTTTTTACGCCTATTAAATTACATATACACATTTTTTTAAATAAAAAGTACATAAAATTTTATTTCATTAAAAACGTCTAATATTTTTTCATATTTATTTTTTTATTGTTATTGGATTATTATTTATCGTAAAACCTTTTTTACAATCAGAGATTAATAATTATTAATAAATCAATACATTTAAATTTTAAAAAAAAGTTAAAAAAAAGGAAATGAAGTCGGAACTGAACCGATGTGCCTCCCCTTGTAAGATCCAAATATTTTATTAATTAGAATTTTATTTGGCTCTAACTCTGAAACCAATGAAAATAAGTACCAGTTATGATATATCGTTGAAAAGCTTTCAGTGAGGGCTTATTATTGCAGTTAAGAAAGAGTCCAAAATCCAGTTTTTTTGGACACATTTAGTTCAGTCGATTACAATCAAACGGGAGGTGCAGACTAGATATTACAACAGTCCTAAATCATAAATTTCAATAGCCTACAGCAAATCGTTTTTGAGTTATGCGAGATAGATATGTACGCACAGACATCACGCCGAAACTAGTCAAAATGGATTCAGGGATGGTCAAAATGGATATTTTCGTTGGAACCTGAAAACCGAAATTTTTCGCTACCACAATAGTTCCTTTACTTCTTTAAGAAAGTAAAAATCTTTCAAAACATTTACCATTCGCTTCAGTAAATATTTGATAACATAATATCATACTTAATACAATTTACAAAAATTTCGCAATTCTTTTTCTTAATTAGTATTTCAAATCCTACTTTATTCTTCGACAGCGTTATAAATTTTTTGTATTAAAAATCACGTTGTTTTATACGATTATTTAAATCATAAACTTTAGACTAATCTGTTCTACTTCGCTGTCCAATCCATTCATCATTATTAATACTGATGTACACTAAAGTACAAAGCCTTTATTTACTATTTTTTTGCTAAAGTAATTAGCGTTTTCAAACAACGGGGTGTATTATAAATCAGATAAAAATGTTTATTGTATTTAAAACTAAGTTCTTTTGTTATATTACAATTTAAGAATCCAAAATCATAACATTTTAAATATCTAATCATACCAGATATGTGGTTTCACAATACAATAACATTGCATCGATTGCAAATCTATGTGCACGAGGATTTTTCTTATATTTATTTTTTTTTAAGTCGTACCTGGGGCCAGTAGCAATCCAATTAGGGTTGCCGTTTTGTAAATTTTCCATCGGGCATCAAACCCGAGACCTACAGTACAGCAAGTAATCTTGGTATCTTTTGTACCATCGATGATCATGAAAATACATACTTTAATTTTATTAGGAGCTAATACTGCAATTATACTACTAATATATTGTTTAAATAGGTTAAATTATGAATGTGTTTTGAAAATTTTCATTCCAGTTCTCAACGATCACAAATTCAAAAACTTCTAAGGGTCTATTAAGTCATCATCCATAAAAACTGATGTTCATATGAGTTCAATTTCAGTGAATTTAGGATATTTTTACTGCAAAGAGAAATACCAAAATCAGCACTTTCTTTTGTAGAAATTTTTTAGGGGTTTGAGCAATAGTTATATAATCAGTTTCACATTTTTCTGTGTTTAGCCTACTTAAGGGTTTCTATTCAAAATATAAATCACATTCGAATGCTTCTAATAGTCTCACATTATTTAAATCGTTGTTAACGTATTGAGTTTATATTAAAGTTTCAAAAAAAATTTTAAACAGTTTAGATATTTGTTCTTCAAATTTTACTTAATTTACATTGATAATATAATATATAAAACCTTTTCCATTTTTTTTCTTGAAAAACTAATTTACCGCAGAAGCTTGTATGTAGGAAAATGAAAATAGAAATATAGCGCATAAAAAAAAAAATACCATGCCTGTCCGGAATTTGAACTCGGGACTTCGAAATTAAAGGCCAAGACGCTACCTTACCACCATGGAAATCGGAAAATCAGTTTGTGATTCATATTTTTACTGATAAGGTAAATGCAATAACGTATTTTTCAATAGCTGCTGAGCAGTGATACCAATCTTGAAAAATAGAAAATATCGCACAAAATTGTTAAATTTGTCATTTATTTATTCTGCTTGGCGAAGTGATATTCTAACAGCGGTGTTCTTACAGAATATTTTTTAACAAATCGTTTTATAATTTGGGAAAGAGTATATTATAACGTTGCGAAAAACAAAATTTCCGCAGGATTAATTTTGTTACTCTTGGTTTACGTTTACTTTCTCTCTGTTATGAACTATTGATTTGCGAAATTAAAATCTGAGAGCCAAATGATTTTATTTTCTATTTATAAAGTTAGGTAAACATAAATTAATAGTTATGTTTAACTAATGGTAAAACGTTTTACTTTACTGGTTTAATGTATAATGTATAAACCCACCGGACTGGTCTAGTGGTGAACGTGTCTTCGCAAATCAGCGTCGAAGTCGAGAGTTCCAAGTTCAAATCCTATTAATGGCAGTTTTGTACGGATTTGAATACTAGATCATGGATATCAGTGTTGTTTGGTGGTTGGGTTTCAATTAACCACACATCTCAGAAATGGTCGACTTGAGACTGTACAAGACTATAGTTCACTTACACGCATACATATCATCCTCATTCTTTCTCTGAAGTAATACTTGACGGATATTCTCGGAGGCTAAACAAGGGAAAAAAATTTAATGTGTAATAAAAAAAAAATACTGTCGTTGAATAATAATAACAAATATAAAAAGAAGTAAATGTATAATAAATTTATAGTATTTAAACGAAAGTAGACATTAAATTAAGTTATTATTGTAATTAATAATTAAATTTATATTTAAAAGTTGATTAAATCTTATTTATAAAACTAAAACGAATTTTATTTATTAAATAGTCATAAATAAATTAAAACTGGTAGCAAAATAAAGCTTTCTGTGAACAGTAGATGATGTATATTTTGAAAGAATAAATAATAAATGTTTAAGTTAAAGAAACAAGTTAAGCTTCTCAAAGTACAACTTCTAAAACAGATATAAACAATTAAGTCTTTTCATCAATGAAATAATGAATTATTAACAACTTAGATTTTGTCTCTTGAAGAATTAATAATTTATAGAAGTTTAACAATTACTATCGACATCATTTTTTTGTTTTAATAAGTGCGTTATTTTTGTTTTTTCATTTCTATAGTAAACTGATGGATTTTTCGTAATATTTTACTTTCATGAATTCAGCTTTTTTAAGTCTCTCGATTCACTCCACCTGTACACATAATCGATTTACTTGCAATAAATTTAAATAATTTCCCGGGTAGAACTTAAATCTTTCCTTGTATATTGTTCAGTAAATATCTCTTCAATTTAAACATTACATTGACCACTATGTTAGAGTAGTAGCATCTCTGCCTTTCCATCCAGAAACTTTTGAGATCGAATCCCACAGTCAGGTTTTATATTTTTTCACTCCTAGAACTAGAGAAGTGTTATAGTTGTCTCTTCAACCGAGACGAATATCAGTATGCTATTCCTTTCAAAATGCAAGTAATATTCAGCCTTAAATAAAACGTCTCTAGACAGTTTAGGCTAAAGTTTTAGAGAGAAAGGAACATCATTACCATCAGAACTGAAAATTTTTACATGCGTCACCCCATAACTAAGAAAGCTTAGAAAAATAAGTAAAGAAAAAATTTATATATTTCAAAATTCAAATTTAATATGGTTAAGATACATTAACTTTACCCGCCGGATTGGTCTAGCGGTGAACCCGTCTTCCCAAATCAGCTGATTTGGAAGTCGAGAGTTCCAGCGTTCAAGTCCTAGTAAAATCAGTTATTTTTACAGGGATTTGAATACTAGATCGTGGATACCGGTGTTCTTTGGTGATTGGGTTTCAATTAACTACACATCTCAGGAATGGTCGAATTGAGACTGTACAAGACACTTCATTTAAACTCATACACATCCTCTGAAGTATTATCTGAACGGTAATTACCGGAGGCTAAACAGGAAAAAGAAAGAAACATTAACTTTAAATATTTTATTAAAATTAATTATCCATCTTTAAGTAATCCTAAAAAAAATTAACATTCCAGAAAAAAAATATACCTAATAATTTAAATATATATTCACACACACTTTTTCATGGAAAAAGTCTTTTTAAATATAAATAATAAAAAACTAAAGTTTAATTTTATAAACTTTAATTTTAAACCTCGCTTAAAGTAAGTTTAAAATTTGTCCAACTTAATTTTCTGTATCAAAAAGAATTTAAAAAAATTTCATATTTATTGTTTCTAAAAAAATAAAAATCCGTAGAGTTCTATTAATCAGATATAAAATTCTAGTTTTTAAAATTGTTACGGGAAATAAAATAAAATTAAAAACTGTTTTATTTTTTAAAATCAAGAATAGTGTTGAAATTATTAGATTGTGAGACAGTGAAAATTAATTTCCTGATCAGTAAGACTGAATAAACATTCCCTTATCTTGAGTACATCTAGATATCCATATAGGTTGTTGGAATTCGTATATACGTATGTTACATATTATTTTTCTTTATATAGAATACATATATAAACAAGAAGGTGCATCCTATCTGTCTGAAAATGTCACTCGAATTGTAAAATGAAAACGGTATCTGTGTATTCTACAACCCTCTATATTACAGATAAGGAAGTTAATAATAGAGTTCGAGGTTAAAGGAAAACAAGAAAAGGATATACCCTAAAGAGAAATATAATACTCTGCTTCTCTATTTATTTAACGATTTTCTTATTATGCGGAAATACATAAATACAAACTAATCAAGAACACTATTTACTTCAACAAACATGATATTGCCTCTCATTAATATATACGAACACAAACATGTCCGTAAATGTACACATATTGGCAAATTGATTTATAGTTTGGAAATTAGTTACATACGAATACGAAATAATACATATATATTGTAACAAAAACAACGCTATTCACACACAATAAAAATAAATATCATTTTTTTTACCCGTTTTTAATACACCTACAGGCATTTTTCAAAATTATATTGAGAAAAATTACCTTTATAATGTGAATGAGTTTTGATGTTTGTGGATATTTAAAAAAAAAAACATACAGTCACTGCGCAATGTATTTTAGAATGGCCATATTACGTAGTAGTTCAAAGAAGGTTTTACATTATTCAAAAATATTTTTTCAGTTTTTGTTTATATATATTTTTTTCAAATAAAGTTTCGTTTTTTGGTGGAAAAATTTTTAAAAAAATTTTTGAAAATGGAAGCATGAAGAAATAAAAATAAATAAGGCTTGTATTTAATTATAAACGTTGCACATTTTTCAAGGAATAAAATGTGCAGTTTATCCAGTACTCTATTATATAATCGAAGCTAAATAAAATTTTTGTCTGGATAATCAAAATAATTTTTGTTACAGATAAAATACAGTTGATTTTTAATTATTTTTCCAGTACTGAATTCGTCTTTCAAATAAATTAAATTATATAAACCAGCAGAATGAGCCTATACTATCGATCAAATAAGTAAACCCGCCTAAAGTTTACATTCGAAGGACTCGTGAGTTCAGCAATATCGAAAAATTTATTTATTTTTATTTCTGTACCTCGGCATGAGATAAGCTTGGTTACTTTGATTTTTAATGCTATTGTCCGAACTGGTCATTTTCTTGGTCCGTGGAAAATTTCACAGATAACTATAATAGCAATACCGGGTAAAGACTTGACAAATGTACCGTCTTATAGGCTTTTTAGCCTGTTTCCTGTGCTCTCTAAGGTGTTTGAAAACCTCTTTTTGAAGAGACTGAAGCAATTCGTGGACGATCAAATTCTGGCTCACGAATTTGGGTTTTGGGAGCAACATGCTGCTGTGGAGATGGAAAACAGGATTTTTAACGTTATAAATCATGCTCTAGACGAGAAACAGTACTGTTCAGCGGTTTTCCTCGATGTCAATCAGGCTTTTGATAAGGTTTGGCTTGTAGGGTTGCTCTATAAACTGAAAACGTTTTGCTGCATGTTTTTTACGTAGTACTAAAATCTTACCAAGAATACAGATGTTTTCAGGTTAAACATGGAGAGGTTTTGACGGATTTGTTCCTTATACAATTAAGGGTATCTCAAGGAAGCGTTCTCGGGCCCATATTGTATGTTCTGTTTACGGCTGACTTGCCAGTTACGGCAGATACCACAGTTGCAATGTTTGCTGACGATACAACAGTTCTTGCTGTTCACAAAGATCCGGCTACTGCGTCTCGTTTTATTTAAGATTATATCACTCTCCTCAAATCGTGGCTTACATGTTGCAAAATAAAGATAAACAAAGCAAAATCAAAGCATGTCACGTTCACCTTCGTAAGGAACATTGTCCTCCTGTCTCTATCTTCAATGTTCCGATTCCGAGATCTCAGGACTGTAAATATTTGGGTTTTCATCTTGGCCGAAGACTTGGGCGAAACATATCGAATCTAAGCGGAAACAGTTGGATTACAAGTTTAAGAACATGTACTAAGTGATAGGACATATCTCAGCTTTCAGTAGAAAGTAAATTATTGATTTATAAATCAGTTTTGAAACCTGTTTGGACTTACGAGCTGAATTGTGGGGTACGGCATGCAATTCCAGTATTGATATACTTGAACGCTGCCAGACAAAAACACTGCGAAAAATGCTAAACATACCCTGGTACATAAGCAATAGCCTCATGTTTAATGATCTTAAGTTGCGAACTGTTCGAGAGGAAATCTCTTTGGTCAGCCTACGATGTCAAAATCGTTTGGATTGGCACCCAAATTATTTGGCCGTCAATTAATTGGATAACAGGATCAGTGATTTTTCAAGAATGCTGAAGAACAACATTCTTGGTCTGCGTTATCGTTTCAGTTAGGTGACTTTATGTTCTTGCCGTACGGAGTGCACTTCTATTTCATTATTAAGTCACAAGCCGCTGGGTCTGTGACTACTTAATGTTAATTCAAGAAAATGTTATTTGTTGATTGTTCGGTTATCTTGCTGAACAGATTGTAAAGTTACTGTGTCGTTCCAATAAAACAAAAAAATTATTTTATGGACGTCCCTATGGATGAAGTGACATACATGTACTTTAACATTTCAGAAATTTTTTAACCAATACCCATAAACTGTCATTTCCTAACACAATTTATAATTAATATTGTTAAGGTATTAAAGATTCCCAACTTTAATGTTAAAAATTATGTTTAACTTTAGATTGAGGCTTTTAACGTTAACATTTCCCACTTTCAGAATAATTCATCAGTATATTTTAAAAATTATTTGGTGAGTTATAGAAAAATAATGAGCAGCGTTGTATTTTTATTGAAGTTTCATTTTATTAAAATTTTACTGTTTCAATTTTTTTTAAGAAAAAAGTATAACATTTTTTTTTTTATTTTCAAAGAAAATCGATGGGGAAAACCATTTAACGTTTCTTTTTTTAATTTTTATGAAAGCTCCCCTTCATTTACTAACCTTTTCCAAATTTTCTGATTTATTAGCAATTTCAATTATCAGTGAATATTTAATTTTTTTTCTCTCCATACGAACCTGTCAGAGTAAGAAGCGGGTCTTCAATCTTTGATACAGAGATCTGAAGTAAGATTTTATAAAATTTTTAATTATAAATGTTTTGTTAAAAAGTGCAAAATGTTTTTCATTGATTTACTATAAATTATGTTTTATTTACCTTAGGGCATGCTTTATCACAAAATTAATTATAAAAATGCGTTGAATTTTAATCTGTAAGCAAATGCCGATAAAGATCAGAAACATCATTTCCGAATTTTTCTAAATTTTACTTTTCTGGCGAATATAGTTAGAATATTATGGCGATCATGTCAAAAATGGGGTGTCAGTTTTTAAATGTTTAGGGGTTTTTATTCTTTTAGGATGAGACTAGTTCAGCTGTACCAAAAACATATACTATTTATGTGCGTACGTATGTATGTATCTTTTTCGATCAGCTTTTGGCTTACAGCTCAGGATTTACCAAACCGACTTTTTCAAATTTGGCTCAAATATTTCTATATGTTTAAATGGGGCATCATATACTTCTTTAAGTATTAATCTTTTAAGTATAAAAGATCATATACTTTTTTTAAATTTGTTAAGAGGGGGATATCGTGAGAAATCCAATTTCGATTTTCTTCAAAGGCATTTTAGAGATAACGTTGTTAAACCAAATTTGTTACCTACAGCCTATATAAGTAACCCCAAAAAAAGTGTATTTTCAAAAGATAAATCCCCACCTCTTAAAATTGAAGTATATATTTTTTGTTCTTTTGTTCTATCTACCGTTGTTTTAAATATTTTTCAAAATGTTTGTAATTTTGTACTTCATATATAGATATATAAAAAATTTCTACACGTTTTTTAATTATAGTATCCCGAACCTAAAATGCAGAACGGTATTATGAAAACATTTTTTCTTATTTTTGCCTTTATTGAAGAAAGAGTTAGATTTAGGAAAACTTTAATTGAGAAAATATTTTAAGATTACCTGTGTGTATATGTGTGTTTGTGTGTGTGTGTGTGTGTGTGTGTGTGTGTGTTTCTCTAAAATTTATTCCCTGCTTTTGAAAAATATATATATTCAGTTTTTGGCTCCATCTCTTTAATTTTTTACTGTTTTTGTTTTTGTATTTTTCATGATCATTTAAGAAATATTAAGATTAAAGTATCTTTGGCATCCTATTATATTCCGGACCTAAAATGAGAAGAAAAGATGTTTCATTACTTTTATAAAAATTATATTTTATTTTTCAATATTTTTAAGTAGTTCTCTTTTAAATTTATTATTTTTTTTATTTTTAAAATAAAAGACCCTTACTCTTTGTACTGCAAAAAATTTCCGGTTAAACCGGAAAAAATTTGTTTTAAAAAGGTGTGAATGGTATTGTATAATTTGACCAGCGTAGCCGGATATTTTGCCAAATTTTTTATTTCGTGAAAAAAAATGCAAATATTCATAAAGTGTAAGATACAGTACATAAAAATAGCTTATTATTTTATATTTAACACCATTTTTTTATATGTGTATTTAGAACTGAATTTTAAAACAATATAAAAAAATGAAAAAGAATCGGACTTTTCAGTTTTACGGATAAAAATTATTTTTTTAATCATTAGTCTAATAAATTAAAATGACATCCAAACACTTTAAACTATATAAATCTATCATTAAATTCCTAAAAATATAACTAAAAAAAAAAAATTGGATTTTGAAAATGATTTTTATTTAACAAATCAGTCTAAATGTATTGTCATTTTTTTTTATCTTTTTACAGAAATAATTAAATATTAAGTAGAGGTAGTAACGGTAAAATAATTTTCAATTTTATCATTGGGAAAGGGATTAAACATAGGCCCGAATAAAGTAGACGGAAGTTCTTGGAATATAAATTCGCTACCAGTTTTTTTTTAAAAAAACTTTTAACAAATATTTTTATTATATGCTTGATACGTTAATTATATATATATATATATATATATATATATATATATATATATATATATATAAACATATACACACCTTAGCAGATAAATCTTTGTGTTTAAAAAATAGAATACATGCTTTGAATGCTAAATTTTGTGATAAAGTTAAATTAATTTTTTTTTCATTACTTTTCCTGCAAACTGTACATTAGACATTTCTGTTAAATTATTTGTAGAATGAATAGTCCTCCATAAGGATACCTATCCTACCCAGTACGTTTTATGTCATATTCCCGACGGGATTAATACAAATCTACTAGTTTCTCTTGAGATTTGTTACATTAAAGAAAATGTAAACGTAATTTTTCTCTTTGTAAATAAAAAAAAGTTTAAATTCAATGTTTAATGTTATTTTTTATTAGTATATAACTTCTTATTAGTATCATATGAAGAAGCAAATAAAAAAAACTGAGGTTTTAATTTTAAATTTAGATTAAATTTATCATTTAACATTAAAAAAAAAAAAACCATTTAACCTGAACATACTTTAAACTAAAACACTAATCTTTTTATTTATTTTACCAATAATAAGATATCTTTAAAAATTCTAGAACAACCTTAGTTTATTTTTCCGATTACATTTTATTAATGTATACAATTAAATTTCATTTCTGAAATTTTTTCTGAAAACCGAATAAAGGTAGAGCTATCTTTGTTAGGATTTGAACCTGAGAACTTCGACTTTGAAATCAGGTGATTTACGACGACCAGTTTACCGCTAGACTTAATTTTTTAAGATAAATTTAATACGTAATTTTTTTCTAATAAACTGATTAAATCATGATTATATTTATTCTACAAATCATGTGTATAAAAAAAATATTTCTTAGAGTACATTTTTAACTTGTCATATTTTTAAACAGATGGGGACTACTTTTGTATAAAAATGACTCAAGTGGAAACCTACTAAAGTGGAACATTTTCATAATTCCCAATGGTTTACGTTTACAAAGGTTTTACAACTTAGTTTTTTATTTTTTGAGTAATCAATCACTTGACTGGTTTATTATTAGTTTCCATTTCTTTCTGTTTTATGATAATCAAATAACTTGAACATATTTACTAAATTCTTTAGTTATTTTATTTATACTTCAATTTTAGTCTCCTTGAACAATTTTTACCTTTTCTTTATCACTAAATAAAAATGGATGTCTTAATGACGTCCAAGTTTAATGACATCTTGGATATCTTAATTTTCTCATACATACCTACTTTCATTCTTCCCAAGATTCTTCTATAAATTTTTCTTCTCTCGTATTCGTCTTTAGAACGCTAAATTTATAATTTTATCGACTCGAATAATTTATAGTATATCCTCCTGCAATCACATTTTGAAAACATTTATTCTTTCCCTATTAATATTTTTTGATGTAAAGTGAATCAGCTGTAATATTTGTGTATCAATTAAGATATGATTTTATTTTCAAATCTAATTACTGAAAAAAAAATTTATTATTATTGGAATTAGCTTCTATTAATTCTTTAAATTTTCCCTTTATCAACCCCCGCTCCAAAACACTACACAACTTTTTACCGGGTGACAAGATCTCACGATAAATTATCAATTTCAATTGTACTGTTATATAAAAACATTAAAAATATTCATCAAAATACAAATGTAATGTCATTAACTTTATCATCAGTTGGTAAAAGTGTGTATTTCAACTGTACATGAACACGTCCCTATATTTTTGAAATTTACCTTTCTCTCCTAGTAAACTCCCTAAGCGGTAGTCACATATTCGGCTAACAACATGTGTCGGCGTTTCAGCATCACGATATGAATTTAAAGTTCAGTATTTGAATAAAAGAAAGTGCGTTAGATAAAATACTGTTATTTATATACAAAAATAAATGTGTACTCATATATCTGGTATATTTAACCGAATCTTTAATTTATTTTATCTTTAAGTTTCATTTTGTGTAATTTCATTTAAAATTTTAGTATTTAACGGTTACATCTAAGATTATATAAAATAAAATTTATTTTCTTCTGGAAGATTATTGTTATTACGACCAATGGTGTTTTTTAATTTTTTTAATTAATCATGTTTCAATTTTTTGATTTGCAGAATTTTGCAATAAATATAATTTTTAACAGTTAAAAATAAAAATTGGCAATAATTTATGAAATTACCGAAAATGCTTATATTCTATATTACGCAAGATTACCGGTAGTCAAATATAAACTAAAAATAAGATAAAAAGCTAATATATTAGCAGACTGGCAACGTATCATTTTTTTATTTTGAAGGTTGCCGGTTCGAATCACGGTTAGCATTAGCATTTTTTTTATTAGCCAAATATTCTAATTAAAACCCTACCAGAAAGCTTCTACTATATGTTATGAATAAATTATGTGAAGAAGAAAACAAAAATTAGGTATTTTTTTTTAATAATATCAATTTTTGATATAAAAAAAGTTAGATATGTTGATTTTTTTCTTAGTGTAATTAAACTGATTAACCCTATTAATGTTTTCTAGTTAATCATTTCTATTTTAAATATACTGCAGTTAAATAGAATAATGAGATATTAAACGGTTTTTGGAATAAAAGAAATAAGCCAGTGCTCAATAATTGTTTCAAAAAAGTAGAACTCTGTGATACGATTAGATGTGTGTTCGATCACTAGTTTTAAAAAAAATACAAAATATAATTTAATTTTGTTTACGTTTATACGAGTATATTAATACTCGTATATTATTCTTGATTTGTTTTCGTCTAGAAAACAATTTTTCATCGGATCTTGACGTTTTGACACCTAAAGAACCCCAAAAAACAAAAATTCGAATCGAAATTTTCCGGATGTTAGTTCATATGTACGTGTGCGTGTTCGATGTTGGCCTCTAAATCACCTTATAACTCCAGAACTACTGGACCGATTTTGATCAAACTTGGTCAGATTACTTCTATATATGGAGCACTGATGTCGATCAAATTCAACTTTAAAGGTCAAGAGGGTGAGACTGTAGAGCAACGTATCTCGAGAATTCGTCTAATGAGGTCATACTTTTCTTAGATACATTTGTTAACAATTAAAAAATAACATTATTTGCATATAAAAACGTGCAAAATCGTACCCACACATAAAAAAATTCTGTTGTAGTCGTTTGCTGTGTTGAGCGATAGAATTAAATAAATGAAAAATATTTAAAGTGTAAAAGAATAACTCGTTCTAGCTGGGTCTCGAACTTGATAGCCCGATTGGTGTGTTAAGCTTCGCGGCTACACCAGTCTGCCGACCATAGAAGTGAAATTTGTTCTATGTAAGCTATTAAATTAGTTTTATTAGTGCCGACCGTCACCGCTAGTACCACCACACCCGTGCGAATTAAATACTGTATGCGCACGTGCTTTATTTAGAATCATTGAATTAAATAAACGAAAAAATATTATATTTAAATAAAGTGTTAAATAATTTAAGTTAAGTTTTGTGTATATGTACGTGTAAGCTGTGTATTAAAAATAATCTATAGTTGTAGGACTTTCCCCGGAACGCGGCTTTAGCCGCGTGACAGAAAAGTTCCACAACAATGTAGTCAGCTTTTTTTCATTACTTTCATTATAGAAATCATGTTGATTACATAACAATAGAACCACTTCTTGGTTTTCCTTTGTTTTAAATAAATTTTGAGCGTTTTATTTACTGTTGTATTGCAATTAGTGTAATTATATAATTTTGGATAAATAATATTTAATTTTAAGATAAAATAATTAGAATTAAATTTTATTTTTTTATCCTATGATTAAATATTTTTTTTGTTTATCCATTGCAAATTTTTTCCGATTATAAAAAATAATTATCGCAACCAAGTGACGTTAATGTAACTCTACTTTTTTTTTAATACTCCCCTAAAAGTTACAATTTTTTATCAATTCTCTAAATTTTAGTTCTCCTTCTGTTATTTTCTGAATATAACTTTTCAAAAATATCTATCTTATAAAATTTTTATAAATATAAATAGATTAACAAAATGTTTTATATTAAGAAAAAAAAACATCAAAAAATTCAATTTTCTAAGAAAATACACAAAATAGTTAAATTATTATTGTATCATAATATGAAAAATCAAACAATTATTTTATTGTAAATGAAGAGTTTTATTATAATTACAGAGATTTAATCAAGGAATCTTATGTAAAGATAAATTCCTTTAATAATTAAAGCGTAATAATAGATATGAAATATAACGCTAATCCGTATTAATATAGGTACTAGATTTAATTAAATTATCTAATGTAACGTGAAAGATTAATTTGAAGCTTCATATCAGTTTTATCTATTCTTGATGGGCTAATGAAATGGCAAATTATTATTTTATTTAAAAAAAGAAGGAGATTTTTTTATTCGACCTATATGTAATTTTATAATTTATACAAGCCTTACACATTACGTGGTGTTTTTCACCTTAAAAATACACGTAACTTATAATCGGTACGAGCAATGACAATGACGAAAAAAAAAGATTAAATTGTTTTTTTTAATAATTTATGTAAAAACTGAAAAGTTACATTTATATGTATATTTGTGTTGGGGTTTAATCTTATTTATAGTAATATGAATATATATTCTATATACTACATACAGTAAGCATATATGCGCGCGCGCACACGCACATACACACACACACACACAGTGTATATAGCGGAAGATTCCTTCATCTTCTTTTATTTTATTTAGATCTTCTTGATAAAAATTGAACAAGATATAAGATTCTAGCAGGAAATTCCCAGAGGACATAACATTGGAAAAAATATATGTATATACGCATATATGGTGTAATCAATCTTATGAATCACCAGAGAGAATAGTATCTTCCCTGTTTTTTCCCTTTTTTTTAACGTGAATATAAATATGGCTTTTGTGTCAGCATTTGTACATGAATGTCTTTAAAAATGGTAAGACATTTTTTCAACGTTTTTTTGTGTGTACGTAAATGTTTATCACGCGTGTTTGCACAGATCGATCATTGGTTTTAACCAACGTAGGAGAAAAGCAATGTTGTGGCGTAATATTTTTTTTTTTTTTTACCCCTATAACCCAGAACATCTCTTTATAATTTAAGATAGAATTATATATAATAAATGCACTGTCTTTTAAATAAAAGGGTTTATTAATCAACATTATGTATGAAAAATAATTGTACATTAGCGGTTACACCTCTGCATTTATAAAGCACTATAATTCTTCAACAATTCAAAGTATTTGATTCGCTCATTTATTATCTTATACATACATATACATGTGTATATATATATATATATATATATATATATATATATATATATGTATATGCGTTAGTTAATTATGATTTTTTAATTAAAATTAAATAAACAGGATCCTGACTACTGTGAATGAGGATTATTTATTTTAATGCTATTATAAGATTTTCTCTTAATTAAGAAATGGAAAATTTTATTAATAATTATTGTGTTACACACCACCATTATTATTCTGTATAATTATCAATTATTACTAATCGTAAGTACATACTTATATATAATTAAAAAACAAAATTAATTAAAAGTAACTCCTCTACTGTAATCTATGAATTAGAGATAATCGTATTATTCCAATAGATCTTATAGGCTATATCCCAAGACATTTAAAAGTATTTATTTAATTTAAATTTGTGATGCAGTAAAATTTTCCCAGTATATCTTTTACAATACAGCGCTTTAAAAAATAAATTTTCATTTTTAAGTAATCCGGATTATTGTTAAAAAAATATTAAATTTTATAGAATTAATTTGCGTTTTTACACAAGTATTATAAAACTTAGGTGTTCATTATTTTAAGATTTTATATCTTTTACTTCTCTTTCTATCTTGTTTTATTAATATTTCTTTCAAATTAGCTTCTTTTTAATCATAAGTTTGTTTTTTCTCTTTAATTCCCACACTTTCTTTTCCATCCTTCTATTTCTTCTTCATTTTTGTTTTTTTTTATTTTTATAAACATTATTACACAAAATTTATAGAAATTATTGCATTTAAGTAGCTTATTTATAATTTTGGGTCTTTTTGAAACAAGTATGGTGAATTTTATGACTATTCTTATCTATTCTGTTTGTGTTACACGTTTAATTACATCTATTATATTATCACATTGATATAGAAGCTTTTTCTTAAATATTTTTTTGGGTGATACAGTAATAAATAAGAAAATTCCCTGAATGTAATTTTGATAATATTCTTCTTTTTACATTTTCTAGTTAAATATTATCTATGAACTTGTAATCGGTATTAAAAATTCCAATTTTAATATTTTTATTTTTCTTGTAGTTCTATTGCATTATGTTATCTTAGGAAAATTCTATTTAATCTTTTATTAATCCGTGTATTACAACTTCTACTGATACCTGATTCAATATGTACACTCTAATGAAAGATATTAAATCTTAATTTAAATTTAAATAAAACTTTTATCTGCAGTATTTGTTTTCTGGTTTTATTATTATTATTACTGAATGATCACAAATTGTGAATCAGGTACATCTAAATAATGTATTATTCCCACATAATAATAACATACATTTACAGAAAGTATGTATGTAAAATAGTATATACACATTAAAATGTATAAAAAGTTACATCAGTACATATTTGTAATGCTTGTTAAGTGGCATAATATAAAAATAGTAGGCGACTTGATCCACGTCATCCTTAAAGCAACAAGTACTTCATGCCAGGTTACTAGGGAACATGAGCAGTTAGATAGTTTACCGTTGCCTTCTTCAGAGAGCCAAACGTTTGCGTATTAGCATAATAAGCCATCAAAATGCTATTATTACACAGTCCTACAAAATATACTACTGTTTACTAGAATTATCAACAACAAGTAGTAATAAAAAGAAAAATAGGCAATGATGTTACTGTAAACTAATCTGATATTTATATAAATTGTAAAGTTTAACCCCTTACATAGAATTTTAATTGTTTTTATCCTCTGATAAAAATTGTTTAGATTTACTAATTAAACCACTAAAAGGGTTTTTAAACATTGTAGAAATTTCAACCTTATATTTTAACTGAAATTAATTAAGTTTTACTGTATTTACAATTATTTAAAATGAATATATTTTAGGTTGTTTGAATAAAAATTATATTCGAAAATTTTTAATCTATCACCTACCATTTTAATGATTATTAAAAATTAATAACGTCTCAAGTAAAAAAAAATAAATAAATATTAATTTATAAAGTCTAGTGCTAAAAAAATAATATAGCAAAATATTATTATTATAATGATATTATAAATATTGGTATTTTTTAATATTACAAAATATAATAAAGATTACTTCAAAGGTTTTCAAAACTATCCCCTATCGAAACATAGTAACATCTCACTATTTCTGCAAACTCAAATCCCTTAAAAAAAACAATCCCCAGATTTAGAAGCTGCCATATAGATATCATTATTTAAAATTAAGCTGCTAGAAAAATATCGACCAGAATGCTAATTAATACAAATAAATACATACATACATCAATCAAAATGTACGAATTTTGTAAACAAGAATTTTAATCTATAAGGCAGTCTGCGAGAAATAAAATAGATCCGGGTGGAGTGATATTTTTAAATATAATTTTTATTTAGTTTTTATTAAATAAAACGATTGGGAAAATTTTAAACTTGGCAAAATAATTCCTTTTAATAAATACATTAAAAATAGAAATATTAAATCTCATATAAAATACATATTAAATCGCATAGCGAAACACTGTACTTATTAGTGAAAAAAAGAAACCATTGGTATTTCTTTTTTTCTTTTTGTTCCTTTTTTTTAAAGTAATATATGTTGTGTATTTTGCAGATGCATGTAATTTACATTAAAAAAAGAATCCTGATGACTGTCCAGCAAAGGAGATTTGTTTTATTAAACTCTGAATTACGCCATTTCAACCGATATTCTGTTTCTATTAAAGCACATTCATTAAATGTTTAATATGTATTATTTAATTTTATTGTTTTCTTTAAACTTCAAGAGAAACATATATTTTACACTAAGGATTATTTTTGTATCCCCTAAGTTAATTGAATTTCTCCATAATCTTTGTTTTCATATCGAAAATTTAAATGAAAAATCATTTAATAAATGAAAACGTATGAAATTTATTTTTTTTTTTTGTAATTTAAACTGTGATTATTTTCAATTTTAACTCAGAATTCAATTTCTATTGAAAAATAGGCATCTACAATATCACATTGAGTAAAATTAGGAACACAGCTTTACATCTCACATTTATATTTAACTTATAGCATCCAGTATTAACTAAATTTACAGCAGTTCGTATCATATTCATATGTTAAATCAGATTAAAATTTGTAATAGGCTACGAGTATATAACACTAATAAGAGAGAACAATAACAAGATAATATTTGTCATATGCGAAACTTGTGTTTTTTTTCAGTCATTTTTTATATCAAATAAAATGAGTACACAACCAGAAACGTCATTCATGTCAGTCGGCTTACTGTCTTTCATATTTAATCTATTTGAAATTAAACAGAATACCAGAACCTTTTAAAAAGCTCATCATCGTCTGAATAATATGAACAAAATTATATTCAAACACGAGCGCGTATGTACACACAGATAATCATTTACGTATTAAAGTCCATGTATATACATCATATCTTTTACTTCGTATTTTTTCTTTATTTTTCCATAACATTAGATAAGTTTTTTTTTACAAAAAAAGTAAATAAATAACTTTTGAATTTTTGGATACTTTATAAAAAAAGAGGTTAAAATAATCATTTTAAAATTATATTATTCCTTCCAACTAATGAGAAAATAAAATTATTGAAAATCTATTGTCATTGAATAATAAGTGCTTGGCTAATAATAAATACCTTAACTCAGATGTGATTTTCGTTTTTCATTTAAACATTTTTTAATAATTTTAAAAGATTAATTTTTTTTTTAATTCGTTATGAAAAAGGAATAATTTTACACAAATTAGAATGTACCTTACTCTTTTCTACATTAATTTTATTCAGTATTCATTATTAATATTGTAAGCGAGTACAATATTGTAAGAGATTAAACATGGCAGTATGTTTTTCTTAAATTTAGCTATAGTGTATGTTATGAAAGAAAATTTGTCCTCAACAAGCTATACATCTTACGAACAATTTGATGTGAAAAAATTTCGTTTTATACTCCATTAACTCTTGTTATTTTATATATTAAAAACTTGAATTGCAACTTATTTGAAGAAAATCCATTGGAAAAATGGAATCCATTTTTTTTCATTTTTCCGATGTGGGAGAATCAATTTTTCTCAAATTATTTTAGAGATAATTAAAAAAATTAAGATTTAAAAAAATGTTAATTATTTAAAAAAAGTTTTTTATCAATCATTAAAATATTCTAAAGTAACTGGCATTATTGTCAGTTCCAATAAGCTGTAGTGAACCTTTTAAAAAATCTATTTTTCCACTTTCAGTACAGGTAGGGAATTTTTCTGCTAAAAATCATGTATTTTAATAATCTTTATGATAAAACTTGTAAAACAGAAATTCATGTAAAAATGTAGAAATCTCATTTATCATTAAAGTATGCTTCACATTAAAGCGTAGAATAAAATAAAAGCATTTAATTTTTATTAAAGCAATTTTTAAGTTACAGTCTATTTGTTTCTTTGCAAAGCTTCTTACCAGTTTTTAATGAAGATACATTTGAATTAACAAATATACTAATTAATAGTGTTCTACCGGGAAAACAACATATTTTTTAAACATACGATTTTCTAAGAAAGCAGTAAAACTAGAATTAAAGGAACAATAAAATTCTTCATTGTGTAAAAAAAATTAGTTCAATTCTGATCTAGAAAAATAAAAAATACAATATTGAACGAAATAATAACGTAATAATGCGTAATGTAGCAGTTAGTACTACGTAGAAATACTAAGTAAAGTAATGAATATAATCAGATTTTTTGTTCTGATTAAAGATAAAAAGATTAGAGTAAAATTCTGGTAAGAGTAAAGATAGCTAAACTCAGTTTAACGATAAATACAATATGTACTTTCTGAGGAATGCATCGTTAAAATATATTAAAGGAATAAAAAATAAAACAAATGAAAAATGAGACTGCCTTGAAACTTTTTGTATACTCCGGCTAATGATACATAAGCTAATAATGAATAAGTATAACATAATATATTCACTTACTCATTACTGTATAAAATAAAATAACGAAGAGTTACCTATCATAAAAAAAAGCTGACAACGCAGTTGTATCTTATGCACGGCTTACACACACATACACGCACAACCTAATGTAAAATATTTATAATTTTATTTGAATATAATATTTTTTCGTTTATTTAATTCATTGATTCTAAAGCGCGCCCGCATACTGTATTTAATTCGCGCGGGTGTGGCGGTACTAGCAGCGACGGTCGGCACCTACTAAACTAATGTAATTTTACAACTTATATAGAACAAATTTCGCTTTTACGGAAGGAAGACTGGTGTAGGGAGTTATAACGCAACAAAAAAGAACATATACAGAACATAGATTAATATATTCTAGGTGTTTACTCGAAAAATAGTCGATAACCGGAAAAAATGTTCGTCAAGAAAAAACGCCCGAAGAAAAACGGTAAAAAATTGCTCATTAGACAGCTAACTGAAGGTATTTAAGATTTTTATCCATTTCCAAAACCAGAAATTATGTTTAAACTTAAAGGAAATCAAAAACAGGTACACTTTAGTTTCCATGAGTTGACCGGGCGATCGAGTTCGAGACCCAGACAGACCGAGTTACTTTTTTAAACTTTAAATATTATTAATTTATTTAATTCTACCGTTCACCTGTGACGTCACAACATATCATCGACTACAACAGCATTTTTTGTGGTGGGGGTTCGATTTTGCTAATTTTTTAAAAATATTGATATTTTTTGGTTGTTAAAAATTTGCGTAAGAAAAATATGACGTTAATTAGGCGAAATTTCGAGATACTGAGGGTGACGTTACTCTACAGTCTCATTCCCTTGACCTTTTAAGTTGAAAATTTAATGACTTCAATGACCCATATATATTGAAGTAATCTGACCAAGCTTGGTCAAAATCTGTCTAATAGTTCTGGAGATATAAGGTGATTTAGAAGTCAACACCGAACGCATGTATATTCGAACATTAACATCCGGAAAGCTCCATCTGGTTTTTTTGTTTTTTGGGAACGTTAGATGTCAAGGCCCGGTGAAAACTCCATATGCCCAAATTGGACCGATTACAATACTTTCCCTTCTAGAATTGTAGCTCTGCTGTAGTACTATCTGGACAGGAAGGTAACTTTTTATGCACAAAAAATTACACTTTCCGCACTCGTACGATACAAAAGCGACATACCACGAAACCATTTTAACACAAATTTTGTCCAACTAAAAAAGCGTTCCACCGAGAAGCAAAAAAACCACAAGTAGTACTGACCTATGATTTAGCGCCTACACGGACGGGAAAGTAGAATTTATTAAAATATTTTTTCTTTAGTTTTGTTATAAAGTTAAATTTTAGGTTATTCATATAAAAATTTACTTAGTATTTTCTCTCTAAGCAAAACAAACTCGTGGTCAAACAGAACCCAACTCCCTGCATTGTATTTCCTTTTTTCAAATGAAATTCTATGGATATTTTAGAGGTCTACAGTTGATCGGCTCCTCCAGTGCTTCTCGTTAGTTTACCAACATTCTACTTTATTCTACATATTATTTAATCTCTTGTGCAATTTTAAATATGTGGATTTTGACATCTTTTTAACATTATTGTGATAGTAAAAATAAACTACCAATCTCATTTGTTACTGAAGATTGTTCCCTGTTACTAAAAATTTAATAAAATAGTATCATCTTTTGCATCATTCTAATGACCAAAATTTTTTAATATATAAAATATCTTTGTAGTTTATTTAGATATATATTTTGTAATTACTTAGTTTAAATGAAATAAATAGAGTATTCTTTAAAACGAAAGAAATGGTTTTAAAATTGTTTTATGTGGTTATAAAAAGAGTAAAGTATACTTAAAAGTTGTTTAAATCCGTAAAATTTTTATTTTCTCATCTCTACTATTTTTAATAATTTTATTTTTTGAGTAAAAAAAATATCAATATTTGAGATCAATCATAAAGGAAAAACATTTTTGTTCAGTACATTGGATGAAAAATTTTAACGTCATTCTTTCAATCTATATTAAGAATAAATGATACCGAGCGATAAAATAGACTGCTTGTAGTTAGTTCCTTCTTCCGCAATCAAGACACAGGCACCACCATCTGTTTCAGTTGTAGAAGGACATTTCCTTTCTATTAACCACCCTACTTATTGGCCCTAACCAATCTACCCTTACCCACCCGTTCAACCTATATTGCAATATTGCTCTGGAAATTCTATATCTTCTCTCGTTTACAAATATTATTTCAGTTTATCTTTATATCATTTCCCCAAAAATATTATATTTGTAACTGTCTCATCGGTCGTTATCTCGTCTTATCGTTCATAAGATGATATTTTCAGATGTTACAGAATGGCCAACATTAGTGAATCGATTTTTGTTTTTAAATGTACAAAGAAAGTGAAAATGTGTAACTTTTTTCGAAGTAATGTAAAAAATTGTGTTGTTTTAAAAATTATTTCTCCATCTTTCACAAGTTAGGACAATAGTATTTAATTATTAAGTAAGAAGAAGGTTTCCTTCTTTTTAATTGTATATACCAAAGACTATAAATTAAGGATTTAACGTAAAATATTAAAATAGGAAATATGTAAATAAAGATTCCCTTATATAATGAAAAACGTTCGTTTTTAGAACGACCTAGTTAAGATTAAAACTCATACAATTTCACCTTGAAAATATTTTTGAAATTTATATTATAATTACCACTCTTTTTTTGTAAATGTATAAATTCAACCAATAGATTTATTTAGATAAAAACTAAACAGAATTAAATTTGAAGCATCTTTCATAAAAATAAAGATTTAAAATACAATCTTTTCACATTTTGCGAATTTTTGTGTAATTAGGAATCATTTTAACAATAGGTTTCTAGTTTCTGGTTATTATTTTTTATTTTAAATGAAATTTTTTCTTCCAGATAATATTCATTTAGTATTTGTATAACTTAAAACCTGCCCGGTTAATCTAGTGATTAAACTCTTCATCGCAAAATCAGCTAATTTTTTGAGTCGAGAATTCTAAGGTTCCAGTATTTGTAAAAGCAGTTGTTTTTATATGGATTTGAATGCTAGACTGTGGATACCGATGTTCTTTGGTAGTTTTTTTCGTAGGAGGAAGAAAAAGTTCTCCTAGCCGCTATGACGTTAAGAGCGGGGTTCTCACCCGCTAAAAACCTCCCCTCTAGTCACGCAGGGGACAGACCTAATCTATATGGTATGTACACAGCCCCTGCGCAATCACCCGGGCGCTCTTTCACCGATTTAGAATAGCCAGAGCGACGTTACCAAGGGATCATCGGCAAACGACGACTCCGAGGAGCCCCCGCCGACCCACACTAAGGCTGACCGCCTATAGCCGTCCGGTATCGGTCTCTCCGCCTCAGCTCAACTGCAGTCTTCCAGTCTACCTGCTCCTCTTTACTGCTGCCTTGTTTCTAATTATGGCTGACATCGCAGTCGTCACTCTCGTCCAAGCATCTCTGTCACCCAACATCACACTTATTGCATTATCCACATTTACTGCGCTGTGTTCTTTGGTAGTTGGGTTTCAGTTAACTACTCGTCTCAAATGTGTTCGACCTTAGTTTGTTTCAGATTACATTTTTACTCGTACACTTATATTTACATTGCATTATGTCTGAATTGTCAAGTCGGTAGTTATAATTGCATTTGCCTGCTCATATACATCCAGACCCGTCAGTAGCTGGAAAATTGGTTGGAATATATATATATATACTAAATTTGTGGATTTAATGAACTGGGTTCAAGGTAGAATGGATCTTGAAAAATGTTAGTTTTTAATGTTAAAAGATCTCATCAGTAAACTTTTATATTTTACTCTATTTCAGAAAAATGCAATATCCATTCGTAAAGACAGTAACATCATGATCCTATCAAATCACTTATAATAGAAGTTGTGAGGATTAAAGCTGTTTCCTGTAGCTACAT
Organism: Lycorma delicatula; assembly: GCF_047948215.1. Lineage (NCBI taxonomy): Eukaryota > Metazoa > Arthropoda > Insecta > Hemiptera > Fulgoridae > Lycorma > Lycorma delicatula. The sequence continues at coordinate 44,220,757 of NC_134461.1, forward strand.
TCTATGATTTATTACATTGTCAAAGCATCGACATTTAAATTATATTCAGATAATATTATGAATTAATATGAATGAATTCATTTTTAATTTTATTATTAATTTATTTCTATTTTTTGTCAACGTACGTAGCTTAAGTCTATCACAACTTGCAAGTTTTTAATCCCGATAAGTATGTGATCTAATAATGCATTTAACTTACATTATTTTTTTTCAATTTAGCAACTATTGACAGAATACATACCAACTTTTATTTCATCTTATTCTGTTGTTTTCTTTTTTCCAACATTCCTTCATTAACTCTCTGAAGCTCTTTCTTTCTTTCTGAATTTTAATTCTTAATTTTTTAATAATATTCAGATAATCGATACATTTTTATTCTGCCCACCATAGGAACTGTAATCCAATAAAAACATAATTACTGGTCAGAAAAAGCAACACAATTTTATACCATTTGTACATTCAGTGGTTTACATCCATCATATCCACAGAAATTTAAGGTATAAAGCAAAATGTTAATTTTATCTTTTTCTATCATGAACGATTGACTACATATATTGTTTGGTAGGGGAAACATATATTCAATAAATCCACAATTCACAAATGTTATTTGGTAGTAAGCTGTGTTACTGAAATTGGAAAATGGTTTGTAACCGAAGAAGAAGAGAAATTGTATGGTCTAAAAAACGCCGTATAAACAACATCTGTGTTTAAACTATTTAATTGGATTTTTTATGTTACTTTTCAGCTTCGTTTCTTTATGAACTACTGTTACCGTATGTAGTTAAACATACTACTCTCGTTTATATATAAAGTGAAATGACTTTTATTTTGTTAATACCTCTCTCTAACCTTTTCTTTATATATTCATCACATTCCTTTTCTTCATACCTATTACTCCTCTACCACATCTTTTTCTTCGTACTCTTTATTTTCTTCTCACTTAATATTAATGAAGTAAGTAATATATCTCACCAATAAACGCGTGAAACGTTAAAATTTCAAGCTATAATTATCCTCTGGGTATAAAATTTAGAAAACAGCGTAGTGGATGAACTAAAATTATGAGTATCCATATGATGCTTTATATATATATATATATATATATATATGAAATAAATTTAAATATATGAATAAATTAAATTCGTATAATTCTTTAATTATTATTTTTATTTAAGAGATATGATTACAAGAAGTGTACTTCACACATTTCATAAATAACGTTTGTTTAGCTGTGTGTGAATCCATTTATTTAATAGTAATTTTTTATACTGATTTGTTTTTTTATTTATTATCAAATGAAAATTAAAATGTTTATTGTTTTCGATATTTTATTTTACTGAAATTAAATTTATATACTAAAAAATAAATATTTGATGGAATAATTTATTTTTCATTTATTTTATCACATTTTAAAACCTGGTAATAATTTCCATCCTTCATTTTTAATGTAGAAATAAAATACTTCAGTGATTGATGGAATTATATTTTATATCAATAATTTTGTTTTTTTGTACTATCTCTTTCTAGTTAATTTAATTTAATTAAAATGTTTATTTATTTACTCTATTTTATAATATTAAAGAAAACTTGACCATTTCTGAATCAATTTTGACTAGTTTCGGCGTGACGTCTATTCGTACGTATGTATCTCGCATAACTCATAAACGATTAGCCGTAGGATGTTGAAAGTTTGGATTTAAAACTGTTGTAACATCTAGTTGTGCACCTCCCCTTTTGATTGCAATGACTATACCAATAGTGTCCAAAAAAGCCCAAAATTCAAAACAAGCTGGATTTTTTACTTTTTCTTAACTGCAGTAATAAGCCCTCTCTCTTTTTTCCTGTTTAGCTCCGGTAACTACCGTTTAGATAATTCTTCAGAGGATGAATAAGGATGATATGTATGAGTGCAAATGAAGTGTAGTCTTGTACATTCTCAGGTCGACCATTCCTGAGATGTGTGGTTAATTGAAACCCAACCACCAAAGAACACCGGTATCCACGATCTAGTATTCAAATCCGTGTAAAAATGAGTTTTTCAACGATATATCAAAAGCGGTACTTATTTTCATCGGTTCCTGAGTTATAGAAAAATGAAATTTTAATTAATGAAATATTTGGATCTTATAAGGGAAGCATGTCGGTTCGAATCGGACTTAATCTCCTTTTTTAACTTTTTTTCTAATTTAAATATATTGATTTATTAATAATTAATAATAACAATAAAAAAATTTCAGAAGTTATTAATGAAATAAATTTTATGTACATTTTATTTTAAAAAAAATGTGTATATGTAATTTAATAGGCGTACAAGGAAGTCATGTGGTGTCCACATCAGATTTGTCTATTAAAAATCAGGAACTACGCTGCTGAATTGAAAATTATTCTTTTATATTTGTTTTTATTGAATTTTGAATATGGTTTTGTACTTAAAATTTCCCGTATAAAGGGTAACTAACGTTAAGGCTTACGCAAAAAACGCGGTATTTTATTTTTTATTTTTTGTATATTAATTAATGTTTCATGAAGGTATTTAAACCACTTTCTAAACCGATATTATAGTATACTCTATAGTTGTCAACTGAAATTTAGAATTTGAAATGAATTTTATTTTAGTACTCTAATATACTCGTAATACATTCTGAATATATCAGATACTTATAGAATTTTATAACTTTATTGTTTCAAATATTATTAGCCATGAAACATAATTTCGTAACAAATTCTAAATACCATACAATTTATATTATAGTAGAATTAATTATATTTTAATGAGGAATTTATTTTTAATTACCAAAAAAATTTTTAAAATTACTTTTAGAAACTTTATATGTATTTAAAGGGATTATTTTTTTTGTGAATCTTACAAGAATTCATTGTTTTCGTAAATAGGTAATTTGGGTACCTACGTATTAACGCCACCGCAGCTACAGCTTTATTTAAAAACAAAGTAGTCAATCGGATTTCGGTGGAAAATGAACAGTCTCTATTAATTTTAATAAATGGTAATTTATATTTGTTTTATAAATATAATTTAACCAAACTTAACCTACGCTCGCTTCGCTCGCTAACCTTGACTAATTAACACCGTAATTTTTTGATTATTTATTTAATAAATCCAGTAATTCTTGCAATTATATATTATTTAAATATTATTATTATTATTTTATTATTTTATAATCAAAACACTCCTGTTAATTAGTCAAGGTTAGCGAGCGAAGCAAGCATAGGTTAAGTTTGGTTAAATTATATTTATAAAATAAATAAATATAAATAACCATTTATTAAAATTAATAAAGAGACTGTTTTGAATCTATGTTAATAACTCTATATCGGCCCATTTTCCACCGAAATCCGATTGACTGCTTTGTTTTTAAATAAAGCTGTAGCTTCGGTGGCGTTAATACGTAAGTACCGTAATTTGATATAAGTTTTTGTAGCAAACAATATTTATTTAATTTATATCTGCACCCGTTTTTATTTTCATATTATCTTTGTGTTTCATAAAAACCAAAAGATAAAGTCCACAATATTTCAGTTTGTATTCATTATTATATTAGCTTATAAAAATAAGATTTGTCTGTCTTTCTGTTTTTATTGAAATTGTGAGGGAATGACAATAAATCGTTTTGCGAGGTTAGATGAAACCTCAGATTTTGGAGAAAAATTAAGTTTTTTTTTGAATCTATAATATTTTCAAAATAAGATTGCGTTATGTAAATCATGCACAAAAAAAAATATTAGAATATTTTTTAGGTAAAGACACTTTATCTATTATACAAGTACAAAGTGACATTTGTACAGTCGTACAACTTGTCAAATAGCGAAAATAGCTGATGCTTTTATAACATACCATCGGTCAATAATGAAATCCAGGTAAATGAGTAAATATTAAAATTCCCACACGTATAAAACAATTAATAATTCATCAAACATTAAATTCAAACAAATGTAAAATTATTCGAAAGATTTATAGCTAGACGAAATCGGAAAGCCAAGAGAATTATATTTGACGAAAATGTGAAAAAATTACTTAAAGCGTTCCAAGGGAAAAATAAAAATAAAAAAAATAGCCGAAAATGTTCTTGGTGATAATGTGGGTTTAACGAGGGAAATTTCAGTTTTCATTCGGTAGCGAATAGGGTTTTAATCTTTCCAAGAAGAAGGAACAAGTTCTCAGCTAAAAGAAAAGTTTTCTGAAAGAAACAATGAACCTTTCCAGCGTGTTTTCCAAAATTATAAGAAAGATTAGGAAATAAAATTAAAAAGCATATGGAAAAGGCAGATAAAAAGAAAAGAAAGCTTTATTTATGAGTGCAGAAAAGTTTAATGATAAACTTTAGCCAATATAAACTTGATTTATTTTACATACACTTGATTTTTTTTCCGAGAGAGTAACAAGCGAGAGTAACGTCGAGGTTGTACAGCGAACGAACTATTGAGAAACAGAACAGCGCCGTGGTTTGTGAAAAACATTGAAGTACACATTTACGTTGGATTGCCAACCGTTCGTGAGGAGATATAGCGATTCAGTACAACATACAAAATGAGACTGAACAAACATGTGAACTGGCATGCGGTTAACCTCCTGGATAAGTGAGGACGTCAGGCGCCTAAAGCGACTGCATACTTTAGATGTGTAAAGTTCTCCAAGATTTGAGACGAATCGATTTCCTTAGCGTGTTCTGGATCGTCAAAATTCTTCAGTTTGTTTTGCCATTTACTTTCGTTGGTTGTCTGATTTGTTTCACTGTTCTTTGTGTGATTGATTAGACTACTTTTTATTGTTTTGTTTGCTTTTTTTATATTCAAAATTTTATCAATGTTACATAGACTCATCTTTTTGTATACTTATTTATATTTATTATATATTTACATATACTGTATAACATATTTATATATAGGCATACATATACAACTTTCTAAGGGATTTCAATGAAATCCCTCTCTGAGTATTATATTTTTTTGTATTCAAATTTACTTATGGTTTTGGTAAACTGGAACCGATTGTAAATTAGTACTTTACAAAAAAATTTAATATTAAAATAAAACGTAATACTAAGTAAAATTATAAATAATAAAAGGTTGAAAAATAAAACGTTCTACGTTAATTATTTAATTTTATATAGTAATTCTTTTAATATTTATTTTTCTAAAGTGAACTTCCCCACATAACTAATGAAAGATACCCTACAGATTTATTTCTATTGTTTTGTTTTAGTTCCGACCACTACGGATCACGTTTGCATAGCTTTGACTTGCTTTCCTTTTCCCAAAAGGTTTTTCATTCTTTTGCTCTGTTTTTGTCGCCTTTCTTCCGTCGATCTATTCAGGTTTACCCTTTTTCTTTCTGTCTGAAAACTTAGATTTTCGAACCACTTTTCTAAATTTATCTCTTTCTTTACACAATTCTTAGAAATGTTTAATGTTTTTAGATCTGTTACTATTTTTTTTAAAAATCAGTTGCTGTTTGTGGCTCTGTTTATGAAGAAATAAAATATTTGTTTTGTTAATCTTTGGTTGTTCATTCTGCACATATTTTCATAAAACTGTAATTTTCTTTTCCGGATTAACCCCATATTTTTTCTGTATATTTGTAAATTTCTTTTTATACATTTCATTTTGTTAATTCCATCTTCATATTTTGGTCAATAAATTTTACTAAAAATTCTTTTCTCTACTTTTTTATTTCTTGTTCTGAAAAAAACTCATACATTCTGCCGCATACAGTGCTTTTCGTTGGACTGTAGTTTTATTTATTTTATTTAAATACTTTTTGAATTCTTTTATTTTTATACGTTTTTAATTAATTGAATTTACACATTTTATTTATTTTACTAAATTCTAGTTTAATTTTGATCAAATTTAAATTATAACTTTCTACCATTTTTATATTTTATTGATTTTTTTTCAGTTAACGGTATTACTTTAAGAATAGGCCTGAAATTGAAAAATTGGAAATTAGCAAACTGAAATTTCATTTGAAGTTTACTAAACACTTATAAAATAATAGAAATCAACATTTTGGTACTTGAGGGGGTTTTCCTGGTACCACAGCTTTATTACTCAAATGGAAACGCTCTATTAAATTTGAAAAAATATTTCCTACAAGAATTATTTAAAAATATTATTTATTTCCTTCATCGCTTATTTTCTTTTGTGAAAAATCATTAAAAAGAAACTTTGATTTGAAAGGTTCTTAGTATGAAATTTAAAAAAATAAGATTTTTATTAGATTATCTTAAAATTGTATTTAGTTTAATTTTTATCGCTTGATAGAAAAGAAAAATTGCAAGAGGAGAATCCCACCCCTCATTCAGGGTTCGAGATTATAAATAAGACTACTAAGGAAGTTTTTTCAGATCGTGTTTAATAGAAAGCTGTAATTTTAAAAAGCTTTTGCATGTTAAAAAATAAATATATGAACTTCGATAAGAATAAAAACAGAAATTCATATCACGTTTTTAACCAAATTTCTACGTCTAAATGAAAACCTGAAATAAATCCGTGTCGATGTAAAATTTGCCATTATATAGTTCTATATCTATTTATTTTTTAACCAAACAACTTGAAATATTTATTTGCTTTTTACTATTTTATAAGTTTGTTTTTTATAATATATACACTATTAAGAGAAGTAGTTTTTATCCTTTATCATTGAAGTAAAAGAAAAATGTTTAGTATTAAACAAAATGGATGATAATATCTCAAAATATTAATATTAATTTTTTTTATGTTAGTTTTATAATGAGTAATAAATCAATGATACGTAATCATTGTAACGTGTAAGAAATTAGTAAAGAACTATTTTTCTTTTAGTAAGAAGAAAAATAAAATTTAAAGATTAGGTATAATTTTCAAGATTTTTTTTAATGATTAACCAAAAATTTTAAGCTCTAAACAAACACAAAATTGCTGAGAAAAATCAGAAATATCTTTTGCTAGCTTTACAGTTCTCGTTTTATACATTCACACTTCTTTAATCTTTTAAAATATTTCTTCATTTTTCTAATATACCGTGTGTTTCAAAATGATTATCGGGGTTTTAAAGCTATGTAATATTTCTCAAATTTCACATAAATTGTATACTCAAACAAGAAATAAAAGAGTGATTCAAACAGTTTTAGCTGTGTGCAAGCTCATAAACTATTTCTTGTATCTTCCGCTTTCAAGCGGAAGATGGCGATCCCCAACAGAAATCGTTCTGTGTTTTGTAGTTTGCAAAGTGTGAATCAGTAACTCCGTTCCGTTTGAAGTTCCGTTGTGATCCTCCGAGTGATGTAAACAATTTGAAACCTCCGGCTTTATTTGTAAAAAGAAGAGTATAGGATGACCGTGTTTGTCCGAAGACTGTGTTGAACGTATAAGAGAGCCTTTGTGCGTAGTCCTAGGAAATCCGTTAGGAAAGCTAGCTGCGAATTAGAAATTTCAGTGACGTCTCTGTGGAGGGTTTTATAAAAATGCTTACTACTGCAAAAATATAATTTACAGCTGTTACAATCTCTAAAGCCTACTGATTATGATTTGAGTTCTATCTTTGCAAATGAAATGATACACTGTGACAATGAAAACTTTTTTTTTCTTGTCGTATTCAGTGACGATTCAACATTTCATGTTAATTGAAAAGTAAGCACTCATAATATGCGTATATTGGGATCAGAAAATCCTCACGAAATATTGCAGTGTGACTCAGATTTCCCAAAACTGAATGTTTTTATTGTGCCGTATCCCGTTTGCAAGTTTACGGGCCGTTATTTTTCGCGAAAACAGTATGTCTGGAACGAACTATCGTAATATGATAAAACTATGGTTCTTTCCTCAACTGAAATACGAATCGCAGAACTTTATTTGCCAACAAGATGATGCGCCTTATCGCTAGTATAACGCTGTACTTGATCGGTTGAATGAAATTCTCTCCACCGCTGGATCGGTTGCCTGGAATCAAATGACAGGGCTTGTTTTCCGTGGCCTCCACGTTTGCCCGATCTGACCTGTATGATTTAAGTGAACGTGCTACCATTTCCAGCTGACCTACCCGACTTGAGTTAAAAGATTGAAGCAGCTGTCACCTCAATTACTCCAGACTTGATGATTTAAGTATGGGATGAACTCTCCTATCGGCTCGATGTATGCCTTGTGATGAATGATGCTTACATTGAACAATTATACTCCGATTCACAAAACTCTTTAAATTGCCCATTCATTTCATTATATTATCAGTTTAAGTAAAATTTAATAAATATTATCTGACTTTAAAAGCCCGATATTCATTTTGAAACACTATAATAGTAAACAAATAATATGTTTATTTCTGCACAGAAAAAAAAGTTAAGATTGAATAAGTTTTCATTAGAAAGATTTAATTAAATATACATTTTAATACAAATAAATTATGATTACAATATTTTTAGGACATGTTTTTTTTTTTTTACGGAATTATTTTGATAACGGTACAGTTTCTTTGTTTTACTGATTGTAATTAAGATTAAAAAATATATAGTTTTTTAATTATTTTGCCGTTTTATTTATTGCAATGAAAGATTTATATCCTTTATGTGATTTAATTCTTAAAATAGCGTTAGTTATTTTATTCAAAAATACTGCAGGTAGTGTAATTGAATGCATATTTCTTACCGAGTGGGCCTATATCTCTCAGTTGTTATTTTTATCTCATCTTTTCTAGCTGTCTTTTTCCCTCTCCCCACACTTTCTCTCTTATTTTTCATCCTCATTTTAATTTTAAATTTCCACTTTTAACTGATTTTTTACTCTATACTAATTTCCTTTTTTATAACTAAATCCTTATTATAAAAAATAAGTTAAAGTTGAAGAATACAAATTTGTAACTTTAATTCTGTGGGTTTTAGAGAAATTCATCATTTAGAGAGGGTGTCAAGAAAGCAGGTATTTACGGATAAAACTTTCTCATAGTAACAGAGAGAATTTTATGTCATCCGTGAAATCAAAATTACCACCGTTACTAATTGAAAACAAATTAATAATTAATTGTAAGGGTATTTATTTAGTTAATTAATTTCCCTACATTTAATTACTTCTGGTCTAATTGTATTTATGTTAATTATCTATATTTAGTTTTTTTTATACAGCCTATGATTTTTTTTATTAAATAATTTTAAAGTAAAATTTTATTGTTATTTAACTTAATACGCTTGTTAAATTTTAATTTATATATCTCTGTTGCTCAAAAGTTAATAATAAAAAATAGAGATAAAATTATCTTTAAAGTTTTGGCATTAAAAAATTATAATTTTTTAATTACCTGATTTAAAGATGGATTATCCGCTTAAAATTATTTATACAATTCACAATAGTGCAGTCCATCAAGATATTATATTTACTAAAATTCAGTATTAAACGTAATTTGATTTGATTATAATCATAAAATTTCTATGTGAAAAAATAAATTCAAAATTAAATCGCTAGCATTTCTTCCTTTTAAGGTTAACTAGGTGAATTTAATTAAAAATATATTTCTAAAAATAAATTGTATTTAAATAAATCGTAGGTTATTTCCAAGCTAATGTCCGTATTACAAAATTTATTATATAAAAGGGTACAAATTTTATACCATCATTGTATATAACGAAATCTTTCTAATCTTTCGCTATATAATAAAAATTAGGTATGTTAAAAAAACTATAAAAATCCAAAAAAATGTATCCTTTAAACACTAACAATAAAAAATTAGAAAATTCAAAAAATTGTCACAAAAAAACATTGTAGAAGCATGCAACTGGGATGTAGGGAACATTCTTTTGAAAGATTATCATTCTGCAAATCCATCCGCACTTTGCATCATAGTGAAAAAAGTTGGTAACAGCAATATTTAAGAGCCCTTTATGTTTTTTTGTTAAAAAAGGGCTCAATAAGTTCATCAAGCCCTTTGTCTTAAGGATATAGTATATATAAGGATGTTCCGGAACGTTTCCCCCCCCCCAACTTTAGGTACTTATTCAGGACATCAAAATGAGCAAAAAAGTTTATATCATCATAACGTCTATTTTGCTTTGTTTTCCTTCCGGATCCCGTATTGTGATTTTCATCAAAAATATTATTTCTCCGGAACGGGTAAACCTACATTAACTAAATTTGGCAAATATAAGACTTAGTGTCTTATTCTGAAAAAAATAAATATTGAAAACGTCACCTTCAAATATTTCAAAATTGCGGCCATTTTAATTTTTTAATCTTCAATATCTTTGTAATTATTTACCTGATAAATTTTTTTATTATTAAAAAATCTATTAAGCATTTTATTTTGAACAAAATGACACCTCATTTGTTAAAATCCGTTGACAAACGATCGAGTTATAGCAGACAATTAACTCGGCAGTACGTTTGCGCACCGTAATACAAGCTGATAAACTTTATTAATTTATTATTATTTATTTTAATCATTTTTGTTACGTTTAGTGGAGGAAATAAAAACAACAAGAAATTAAGAAGGCCACCACTTGAAATTTTTGAATGTGATATTTTCAATTTTTTTTATCTTGTAAAATAAGACACTAGTCATATTGGCTAAATTTATTTAAAGTAGGTTTACCTGTTCCTAAGAAATAATTTTTGATAAAAATCACAAAATGGCGTCCAGAAGGAAAACAAAGCGAAGTAGGACTTATGTTGATATGAACGTTTTTGCTCATTTTGGTGTCCTGTATCAGTACCTGAAGTTCCGGGAATATTAAGTATAGTATATTTAGTATGTGTAGTAATTTAGTATACAAAGAATATTTAGTATATACTATATATAGTAATATATATAATATATATATATATATATATATATATATATATATCATCATTTCAGCCATTTAATCCACTGTAGGATGAAGACCTCTTCAGCACGTTTCCACCTAATACGGTCTTGTGCGATCTTCTACCAATTCCGTCCAATGTACTTGATAATATCATCAAATCAACGAGCCTTTAATCTTTTTCGTGGGCGTTTAAGATCTAGTGGTATCCCATTCATGTGCTAATTTAGTGTACACCTTGCCATTGGTTCTTCTTGCTTCATGGCTTGCCCTTAGCCATATATATATATTAATTTCTAGTAGGATATAGTACTGTTCAGCTATACAGGTACAAACTAGTATACCCGTTTGAATCTTGGTTTGCGCTAGGACTATTTTAATATACGATCTTGTTTTATTTCATTGTATTAATTTACTGAATGAGTAAGTAATTTAATTACGAGTATAATTTGGATAAGGGTCTTCAGGATGTCTGATGTAGACTCATTTAGTATAGAACAGATATAGTGTCGGTGGCGATATCATGCATTCAAGTGTATTATATCATGATCAAAATGACATAAGAGAAGTCCCCTGGAGATAAACCAGTCGCATCTGTGACTGTCTTGTCAGATATATGGGTTAACATAGTTACTATCAGATTCAAATGTTTTCTCCACATACTTAAAAAAAACCCTAGCAGTTTGGTTTACAACAAAAGAATTATAATTTTTGTGAATACTCATTTATCACCCATTATTTGGTGTTATTCCCCTGTCCCTTACGTTAATCTATTCATAAATTATAAATAATTAAATAAAAAATTAATATAATAACAAATATAATTACAATTCCCTCATCTCATATATCGCTTCATCAGAAATAAATAAATGTAAAAAATGGATTATCTATAAATAAATATTAAACATGTCTTAATAAAATTATTTAATAACGAGACTTAGTTATTATTTTTAAAACATAAATAGTAATTCCATATACCTTAGTGTTTTTTAACCTTAAACCTAAACTTTTAAAAATAATTATTAAGGAACGGATTGTTAGATGCTAGAAAATGAAAGATTTTGTATGTACTAAAAAATGGAAACATATTTGCTAAAATAAATTTCATAACTATTCAAAATATTTGAATTTTAATAAATGTTGTACATTCACTAACTATAACTCGTAATTTATTAATAATACTTCACCGATGCTGAACACAATAATTAGTACTCAAGAATTTCTGTAAAGACTGTTTCTCCGTTTCAGAAATAAATATTACCGATTTTCTTGGAATAAAGCCCGAAATTGAGAAAAAGATGTTTTACGTACCCAAGAAATCAGTTTAGCATACTTTATTATTAAAACAATAAATAGAATAATAGTTTTTGAATGTCTACAAACAAAAACTCAAATATTTTTACTTTGGCTCTCAGAATTATATAAAACGACAAAGTTTGATCAGTTGGCACTATCAACAACGTAAGAGATACAAATAAAAGTTAATAAATGTCATTGGTCAAAAAAAGAAATGAGGATAACTTCATATATGAGAACAAAAAATGATATTCTTTCTCTGCATACATGAAGCAAAAATATTTTATCATAAAGGCTGTAGAAGAAAAGTTTAGTCATGTTTTGATAAACCGTTGGATTTATCACGAAATAAGGAATTGCATCATTTCATACAACAAAAAAAAATTAATTTACAATTAATTGGAAAATTTATTTTCATGCATTTTTCTAAATATACACACAATTAAAATAATTATAAAAATACTTACTTATAAACGAAATTTTTTAGAAATATGAATTGAAATGTGGAAAGAAATTTTTTTAAATGTAAAGAAAGGTAGAAGTGGTTTCTTTTTCTCTTAACTTAATATACCGCTTCAAATCATCGCTTCTCAATGATTTATTCTCGAAAATGCAGATGATAGTCAATTCTACAAGAAACACGATACCATACCTCATGGATTGGCTGTACAGTGAAAATCAGTATTAATTTTTGACTAAGGAATTCTGATTAGTGCCACCTGTTTTATTTCAAGTGCTTGAAATACATGACTCATAACTATAAGAAAGAAGGCAGGTGGAATATAAAACAAGAAGTTAATTTATGGATACCAGTTAATGTTGTGAAACAACTGTATTATTTACAGTTTCTTAAGTGAAGTTAAAGTATCTACAAAATAATAATTTTTGTTCAGTAGGTATATTCAGAATTATTTAATAATTAATTTAATAAAAAAGTTTATGAAAGTATAAATACAAAAAACAAGGAATTATTTTGACAGAAATATTAATATAATAAACTGTATCCCATACACCCTGATGAGTCTACATAATCTGGAACAATTTGAAGAGTAAAGTCCCAGAAATAGGGTGTAAAGTTCGGGTAAACTATCAACGAATGAAGCTAAATTTACTATACCGGTTGCTCTCAATCATTGTACAGCAATAGGTAAAGTTTCATTTAATGATCTAGGTATTAATTAATGGTTAATAATTTTAAGTAGTGAAGTCATTAAAAACTAAAAAAAAAAAAAAAAAAAACAGTTGAAATTTACTGTATTAATCTATAAGCTGGAATCAACATCCCAAATATTTTTAATTCAACAGTACTTCAAAAACTCGTTCCAATAAACGTAAATTATACTAGTTATTTATAAATATTCCAACACGTTGTATTTTTCTATTTTTATTTTTTGTCTTGGAAATATAAAATAATAAATTTCTTAATTAAAACTTATACGATAGTTTTTGTATAAGATAATATTTTTTTTTATTACAAAAAATTCAGAATAACAAAAATTTGTTAATTAAAGTTTTGTTTTATTTGCTTTAGGTTAACAACCAAATTAATTAGCGAGTTTTCTGTTATTTTTTTAAATTTTATTTCGTTTCACCGAAGAATATTTCTTTTTACTTTATTTCTTTGAAATATTTGTGAATAGAAAATAATTTCTTATTTTTTTATTCTTATTATTATTTCTTAAAATATTTTTTAGAATTATTAACTGAATTACTAATTATCTAGAATTATCATTTATATGTCTTTCAATATACTTTAGTAAAAATATACACAGCCTATATATAATTTTTGTTTTCTTTTTGATTTATGTAAAATATATTTATATGTCATTTTTAAACAGAACGTAAAATTAATATCAATTAAGAAAAAATTTTCCTTTATTTAAATGTATGAAAAAAAGTCATTTCTTGAACGCACGACAACTCATAAATTAAAGTAAGAAACGGTAAAATATGGCTTAACAACTTTATGAGGAGAATTTAAATTCCACTTACAACGATTTTAAGTCTGCGCAAAATTAAAATTTACCGACGTCGGATTTGATAAATTAATTAATTTCTATACGAAAGAAAAAATAAATCGATATTATTTCGATTACACAGTTTAGATTTGATCTATCGATCTATCATACGAAAAATTAATTTTTTTGAATATTTTAAAATCTGTATACGTTTTTTTTTTTTGTTTAGTCTCCGAAGCCACAGTAAGTTATTACTTCAGAGGATGAATGAGAATGATATGTATGAATGTAAATGAAGTGTAATCTTGTACACTATTCAGATAGACCATTCCTGAGACATGTCGTTAAATGAAATCCAACCACCAAAGAACACCGGTATCCAAGATCTAGTATTCAAATCCGTATAAAAGTAAACTGCCTTTACTAGGATTTGAACCTTATAACTTTCGACTTCGAAATCAGCTGATCTGCGATGACGAGTTCGCTACTAGACCAACCCGGTGATAGCAAATCTGTAATTTTCAATAATGAAAGTGTAATACTATGAATAAATCTAAATTATCCATTAAAATAAATCCTGGGTTTCTTTTGTTTTTTGTTTTTTGAAAAGACTTATTAATTACTACAATTATGAAGTAATTTTTAAATAAATGTATTGTTTTATATTCATAAATATTTTGTAGAACAAATGAACTAACGAACAGGAAAGTTTTTATGATAATGGATCCAAAATAATCATATAGGAGATCAGTTTAATTAATGTCTCAATGTACATTATATATATATATATATATATATATATATATATATATATATATATATATATATATAAATAATAAAAAAATGATTAATATAAAAAAATTATACGAGAAAAATAAATTTTTTTTTCAGACCGATTGATTTTTATTTCCGAGAAATTTACAAATATATAGGTTATGTAAAACTTAATCTAACAATTTTAATAGTGCTTGATTAGCATTTTCAGTGATGAATTGTTTAAAAAAAAAAATTAATTTGCGAGACCGGTTCAAAATAAATTATTTTTACTAATAACCAGTTATTTTAACTCGATCATATGAATTCTTAATTCCAAATCCTATCTACCGATACCTTGGCGGTAAATCCTATCTACCCGCTACATGGGCGCGGCCACGTAGAAGTTGTGAAGAGGCAGGGAGGCCGAGGTATTTGGGATACGATTTCAAGCCGGGCTTGTATCGGATCGGAACGGTGATCTCAATGTACCGGTTCTAAATTTCGAATAGTTGCCAATCTCCCGCCTGAGTAGGAGGCTGTACAGTCTCGCGATGGATGCATGGCAGCAATAATGGCACGCCACGACTAAGGGAAGGTCCTTTTATAGATTTATTCAGGACCTGGGCGATGGTATGCCTGTGTTTAAGGGCAACGGTTGCCCAGTTGCCCCCCCTTTCCAACCACGTGAACTTGAACCAATATTTTTTCCGGTTGTGTCTGGCAGCTGATGAGATGTGCGTCTCCAGGGAGGTCTGTTCGGACGAACACATGATGTTTGACTGCCCAGCTTTTGGGGGAGCCAGAACTCCTGGAGGATGGACCTCTAAGTTCTACCCTGGGACTTAGAGGTCAAGGAGATAGTTGGCCACTCATAAGCGGCAAGTCAATGTGGCGAGAACCTCATTGTTTAACCGTGTGAGTGTTCCTTGACGCCGTTCCGTTGTTCAACCAGCATCAGTAGTTTATTCAGGGGAAAGAGACTTTTACCGTGCTGTCGTGGGAAGCTACCCGAGAGTGATGACTGGCCATCGGCCAGTTAAAGCTCCAAGCGTTTTAATATGGTGGACAGGTACTTGCTAACATTCAGCGTCCTAGGCGTGGCAGCGAATTGTTGTCTTGAAGTAAATTTAATTTATTGAGTATCATATATATTGTTATTAGTTGACGGGGTATGTCTACCCATTTTTTAGCAATATGTGACAAGTGAGCGGTGGGACAAAAAGCGAGTGCTGTATGGCAGCACGGTTAGTTCGCTCATGCAATTAGGTTAGCTCTAGGAACTAGTTAGGACGGGTCGCTTAACTGATTCGAGGCTCAGTAGCCGTTTGTGGCACAGTCATTTGGTCTTATGCTTTAGGGCGACCGAATGGGGTGTGGCGGGAGAAATGCCATGCAAAACAATTACCGCTACCTTCTCTCTTTTCCTGTTTAGCCTCCGGTAACTACCGTTAAGATAATTCTTCAGAGGATGAATGAGGATGATATGTATGAGTGTAAATGAAGTGTAGTCTTGTACATTCTCAGTTCGACCGTTCCTGAGATGTGTGGTTAATTGAAACCCAACGACTAAAGAACACCGGTATCCACGATCTATTATTCAAATCCGTGTAAAAATATCTGGCTTTACTAGGACTTAAACACTGGAACTCTCGACTTCCAAATCAGCTGATTTGGGAAGACGCGTTCACCACTAGACCAACCCGGTGGGTTACCGCTACCTTGGGTTAAATTAAAAACACTGTTTTAGCCTAAAAACACACTTATATCACAGATTATATAAAAAAAACAACTTTCACTTGTTTTTCAACTACTGAGAGTTGTAGTAAAATGAAAATTGAAAAATAAAAAGAAAACAAATTATATGTACTCATATATATACGTTTAGTTAAATTTTATATTAAAAAATGCAATGAAATAATATTTTATATTAATTATTTTAAAATGATCTTACTTCTTTAATTAATATGAAACTGTTAAGATAAATAAAATTGTAAAGTTCATTAGTAAATTAAATATTTGTCTGAAAATTAGGGAAAGGAAACTTAATAATAGTCATACTTCGTTTGTATTGAATTCGATTAAATTTATACCTGACTACATTATTGGATATCTGTTTCTAGGACAACTGAAATAAAACCTTTAGAAATTTCAGTGATGATATATATATATATATATATATATATATATTCTTATAAATATTATTAAATTATTTATTATTAAATATTATTAATTATTAAATAATATTTTAATATTATTAAATATTATTAATATTATTATTAAATATTATTAAATATTCTTATAAATATGTTCCATATAGGTATATATATATATATATACCTATATCTCTTTATTGATTTTTAAAGGTCGTATGTTAAAAAAAAATCAAATAAATGAATTATAATATTAAAAAGTAAATTTTTTGAGTAGCACTGTTACATGTGTATCTCTAATTTTATTGACATTATTAGGTTAAATGTAGCTTTAATTTTCAACAATACATCGTAATCAGAAATCTGAAACTTGACCAGCTCAGGTGGAGAATTTAATTTATGTACCCTATGTTATTAGCTAATTATTTACTTTCAAGTGATACTATCAAGTTTTATTAATTTAAAGTACCTTCACTTCTCAAAGAAATTTGCAGGGCGTATCTTTTTTATCAGATAAATATTTACACGACTGAAATTTTAGATGCATTTTATGTCTTCACTTAAAATATTTACTAAGTATTTTTACTTTTTTAGCTAATTTCCTTTCTTTAAGTGTTATTTTCTTCAAATTTATATGACATTATGCATTTTAAAATATGGTATCAGAAAAAAAAATATTTCAAACAAAATTTTCCTTGGCAGTTTTATTTTTCATCTCGAACGTTGAATATTAGATCGAGTGTCTTTCCAGGAATTTTATTTTTAATTCATTATTTAAGGATACATTACTAGTAAACAATATTAAATAATGAAAATTAAAGCTAATAAAATTATAGACAATTTTCATAAAAAATCTTCTTTTTTAATTTCAGACAAGAGTACCTTCCTCATCAGGTGTTAACAATGGTTTGTGATTTATATCGTTGCAGATGTATTTTAATTAAATATTTCTGGATTAAATAAATAAAAAGTTTATAAAAAAATTTAATAAAAATTTCTTGAATTTTAATCTGAGAGTTCCCTTTTGGATAATACATAAGATGTAGTACCTGGAGGAAAACCGGTTTGATTATATGTACATAAGTTATGTACTTGGAAACCTAACTTAGCACCTAGCTAGTAGGCGCCAAATACCTAGGTCAGTCTTATGTAGCCATCCCAGAGGAAAAATACAATTTTTACTATACCAGTTATAGCAGAAAACCCACCGGGTCGGTTAAGTGGTGAAGTCGTCATCACTAATCAGCTGATTTCGAAGTCAAAAGTTCTAAGGTTTAAATCTTAGTAATGGCAGGCTTTTATACAGATTTGAATACTAGATAGTGGATACCGGTGTTCTTTGGTGTTTCATTTTCAATTAACCACACATCTCAGGACTGAGATGTACTCAGACACATCTGAGACTGTACAACACTACACTTCATTTACCTATATCATCTTCATTCATCCTCTGAAGTTTACCTTACGGTGGTTCCGGAGGCTAAACAGAAAAAGAGAGCAACCTGCATAAACAATAGCCTGTAATCGCATATTGTATGTTAAAATGAATATTATTAATTTTCAATATTAATAATAATAATTTCAGTTTGTTTCAGGAGGATAGAATAAAGAAAACAAATTTAAGTTGATTTAAAAAAGGTTACTCTTGCATAAAAATTTTCCCTCTATCACATCCATTTATACTGAAAATTCTGGGTAAGATGTTAAATAAAAAAAAAAAGACTCCCTAATCATTTAAATATATGTTAATTTTATGACTAACACAGTAAACTTAAGTAAAGTTGTTTATATGGGAATCTAAATTCCTTTGTTTATATTTCTGGAAAATCTCAGAGATTTTTTAATCTCTTATTTAATTAATGAGCATTTAAAAAATCTTAACTTTAAAATTAACGTTTCTTTCATTCTTTCATGGATATTAGAAAGTATTTATTATTTAATTGGTCAGATTAGAGAAGAAACAAAAAATATTTTATAAACTTTAATAAACATATTAAGATTATTTTTAAATTCGCTTTACTAAACTATCTCTAAAAAAAATATTTCCTTAGGGTATTATTTTTATTCTACAATAAATTTTATGAATAATTTTCTTTTCGAAAGATAAACTAATTTATCTATATCTTAATGAAACGTTTGTATTGTTTTGTTTTGTTTTATCGTCTGTTCTTTCTTTCTGGAAAAGTATTATTTCTTGTTTCATTTTTGTACGTTTCTGTTTTTATTAAAAATGATTTATACGGATTTAATTTTAATAGTTCAGTTCCTTTTTCTTAAATATTTTGTTTTTTATTTATTTTTACATTTTAGTGGGAATAAAATTTGTTATCATGAAAATAGCATGTACTGGCTGATAGGTCATAAGATCTCTGCTTTCAGTAGAAAGTAAATTATTGATTTATACATCAGTTTTGAAGCCTGTTTGGAGTTACGGACTTGAATTGTGGAGTACAGCATGCAACTACAGCATTGTCCTTAACACTACTTGAATGCTACCAGACAAAATCATTGCAAAAAATGCTAAACATCCCTTGGTACATAAGCAACAGCCTCATATATAATGATCTTAAGTTGCAAACCGTTTGGCAAAAAAATTTCTGTGCTCAATTTACGGTATCAAAATTGTTTGGATTGGCACCCGAATTATTATTAGTTTTTTTCTCAATAACAATTATAATTACAATCGCTTTTCCTCCGGAGCCATAAGTAAGTTTTTTGACAAAAGCACGTGATAAAAAGGTCCTTAAGGAACCTCCAAAATAAATAATACACAATAAACAGGTGTAAGTAAACTTAAAATATGAAATTTCAAGCTCAGTCATAAATCACAAACCAATAATTTCAGCACCATATAGTCCACAAAACAAACATTAATTACAAATAAAAAAGAAAAAGAAAGAGAAGTAACAACAAATTAGATACGAAACCACTAAACTTGACGGTGTTCGATTCCAAACTGTTACGCAGACCCTAAAATCGAGTACATGGGCTCGTTTCAACCGTCGGACGTCTCTGCTGTTATCGAGTAGATTAACTGCAAAGTTGTTTACATGTTTCTCTAGCCTCTGCAGGTATTTGACATTGCGCTGTTGTGCAATCTCATGAACCGATGGGAGCTCCAGATAATCCTGAATCTCATCATTCCGCATGAACCACGGAACTTCGGCAGTTACCCTCGCTACTTTGTTCTGAAATCGTTGTATAATTTCCACATTACTAGTACTATCCGTTCCCCACAATTTCACACCGTACGTCCAGATTGAGCGAAGGATAGCCTTATAAATTAAGATCTTGTTGGATAACGTGAGGCCTGAGTTTCTCCGTAGCAGCCAATGAAGTTCCCTGTAGGATCTGCGAGGCTAGGCAAGGGTTTTCGTTAACGGCCAGGATAGCAGTGTCATCACCGAACGTGGCGACGATGCAGTCATCCAGGACCGGAATATAGAAGAATCCAGTCCGCAGCGAATATGGAATACAACACAGGGCCCTATGTATAATCTTCTTGTACGCCTCGATGTCCCTAGAGATTATTCTCAGCTGCTTATCTCCAACCAGGCGAATGCTGTAATCACTCTTGCATACGGCCGCTTGCAGCAGTTCATACAACTTCAGCACGTCGTTTATTCCGTAAAGCACAATCGGAGGAGGCTTGATTGGCTCAGGTTGATTCACACTTCCGTATCCTCTAGTTGAAGGCCACTAAACTTATTCGATAGTTGTACTAGGACTACGACTCACTGTTTTCCTTCTTGGCACAGGTATCGTCCTCACTGACTAGTAGTAGGCTGGGACTCCATGGTTACACTCTCGTTATCACTCGACGCATCTGACTAATTGTTCGCCAAGTCGTCTCTAATAAGCCTCCTGCGTGCAGTCCTCCTTGGGTCCCTATCCAACGACGGTAGCAGACCACATTTCCTGGACGGTACACGACAATCTACGATATCAGATGACCCCTCGTATCATATCTATCATATCTGCCGAAGGCAACTGATCCATATCGTGCAAGAACTAAGCGTACATAAATTAGAAACCATAAAAAGTAAACAAAAATATAAGAAAAAAGTAAACAAAACAGTAAACAAACAATGAACACTCCTTAGCAACGAAGCGGCGTAACGAATGAACCTCCAAAATTATAAGAAAGGAAAAAAAATAAAATAAAACTTACACCTAATGATAATTAACTTCCAAAACACCACAATTATAAAACAGAACGAACACAACTCAATATAACAGAAAAACAAATTCTAGGTAGAGAACACAAACATACGACCATTTCAAATAACAGCTGATGAGTCTGATGAAATTAATAATAGTAATAAAATTGACAATCAGATAGTAACGAACTATCAGATTGTTAATTTATTGGATAATATGATCAGTGATTTTTCAAGATTGCTAAAGAACAATCTTCTTGGTTTGCCTTATCCGTTTCAATTAGGGGACTTTATGGTCTGGCTGTACGGAGTGCTCGTCTACTTCATTTCTTTCATTTCGTTGTTATCGTTAAATTACCAGCTGGGTCTGTGACTACTTAATTTTAGATAAAATATAAAAGTTATTTACTTATTGTTCAATTATCTTTCTGAACAGATTGTAAAGTTGCAGTGTCGTTATAATAAATAAAAAATTAAAATTAAAATATTAAATAATTTAAGCGATATTAACATTGTAGAGTAACAATTTCTCATTCAACATTGTATTTAGCAGATACGTGCGCACATATCTTCTTTTATATATTAAACGAAAGTATGTCTGTTTGTTCTCACATCAAATGAGAACCAACCGACCGATTGCTTTCAATTTGCAGGCTAAATAATCCGATGTCAGCCATAATCCGAGACCCTAACCCTCTTGGTGGTGAAGTTGTAAATTAAAGATATTTATTAAAGAAAAAAAAATCTTTTTGCTTCATTATTGTATTTCTTTCACCATGGCAACACAAATAAGTTATGAATTTTTCGTTGTCAAAGACGATATAAAAAAGCTTTTTAATTTTTCGTAATATGAATCGGCATTCACAGAAGTTCTAAGATTACTGAATTTGACAAGCAAGACACGTTTTTTCTTTCAAAAAATCAGTATCATAATTATTGTAATGTAAATCAAATTTTGTTTCTATAATTCTTCATTTTTCTCATTATGTACTATATATCTTGTTGCATGGTACTTTTCCTTTGATTTTTTTTTTGATTTTTATATTCGTTTCATTTCTAGAATATATTATTTGAAACAGATTAATAAAGTACAACAAATAGTACGTGATATACAATGCAATCGAGTACAAATAAAATACACAATGCACAATACAAGTTGTAATAAACAGTTATTACTTTAACACTTAGACTTTAATATGTCTTCAAAACTGTTGCTGCACACAATACTATCTTATACTGTTCTCTACGTGATGTGAAGTTTGAAGAGAAGTATTTTCCAAGATAAGCGAGATGAAGCTTTTGTTTAGTGTATACTAAAATTAATATATACTTATATATATATAACTTTTTTTGAGTAAATAAAACTAACTTTGAATTATAATTTATTTTTATCGTAATATCTAAAAAGTTCTAAAATATTTTCTATTTATTATAACATGTACATATATATATATATATTTATGTATGTATTATTCATCTTGGTTTTGTTTAATACCGAATAATTCTGTTTTATTTATCATGCAGTAATGAAAAAAAGGTTTATCTCAATACAAAACTTCGAAGTAGAATTACTAGAATTAGTTTTTATAATTTTTTTATAACCTTACTGAAGGAAAGCTAAATGTTTTTTTTGTTAACTTAGTCACGTCAATCTAAGACTAAAGACTTTAAAAAAAGTATCATTTTACGTGCAAAATAATATTTTTTAATAATTTAAAAATACTACGTATAAGGAAAAAAAATTAAATATTACAAGAATTCATTTGTGTTAAAAAACATTTTAAAAACTCATTTAGTTTGCCACGAATATACTATAATTGTTATAATCCAGACCAAACAGTGAAAATGACAACAGATCTTTGTTAAAATAATTAATATACGTACTTCACAAAAATATAAACTAGAAACATATTTTTCTTAAAAACTAACAATTTTTGTTTTTACTAACCGTAGTTTTCAACTTTTATGACTGAAACTCATATCATTCAAGTTAAATTTTTGTATGTATTTAATTTGTTGTATTATTTTACGTAGGAATAAATAAAGAACAAAAAAAAATAAACCAATTTTTTTTAATAATAAATAAATGTTACAAATCCATATGATTGTAATATAAATATAAATATATATATATATATATATATATATATATATATAGTCCTATATAAAACTTATATATTTATTTTATTGTCTGTAAAATTAGAGAGCATTAACTTAAATAAGGAATGTATTGTGTAGGAGTATTGTACCATAGGATTAATGTCAAAAACTAACAACAGTCTGTTGTTTCTTTGAGTGTTTCTATTACACTAACCCTCAGCGGTAATTATTAATTATTATCCTTAAATTTAAGAGGATTTTAACACTTCCTGTTTTCATTTATTGTTTTAGTTATTCTTTTCAAATTATTTTATTTTCGATATTCTTTTTTATATAATCATTTTAAGATATTTACAGAAAAACTAACAGAGTAGTATTAAATCTAACGATCTGTTTTAAAATATTAATTTATTTATTGTTAGAAACCGTATATATATATATATATATATTGTAAATTGCGTGTTCATGATTTAAATTATTGTTTACTTTAAAAATTTCAGAAGAAAAATTCAATTAATTTTCCTTACGAATCTCTTAAAAAGCAAACTATTATAAGAAAATTAGTTTTTAAATGGATATATTTTTTTTACACTTAAAAAAGAAACGAAAAAAGAAATACAGTCAGTTTGAAATTGAATTGGATTTATATAAAAATTAGAAAAAATTGGATATCTAAATTCTAAAGTAAATCGCAAAGAAATTTATATTTTTTAAATTTAGAAAGAATTCTCTATAATATTTACGCAACACAATATAATATTTACTACTAAATATTTTTCATAAATCTTAAATCTGCATACTAGATAGATTAGTAACAACAACGTAACAGTAATTTTTCACCAATAGCAAAGTAATTCTGTCAACGTCATTAATTATGACATTGGAATGCTTTTAATTATATTAAACAGTTTTATTCAATATTTAAATACTGTGCAAATCATTCAACAATTTTTTTAAGATGAGCAGTGAATGTTACTCTAGATTATTTTTCCATTTTCATATTTGATCATAATAGTGCAGAATCTTTATTGTATATAGTCATTTTTTACTAAGAAACAAGATTTGTGATCGTTCATTCCCTGTTAATGAATGTTACACCTGTTTCCTAAATCTTAAATATATTGGCAAAAATCCAGTCATTTCAGTGTTGACACGATTTATTAAATTACCCTCATTTATTGAAACGTTTAACATAATAATTTCATGAAAAAATTACGTATTTTTTAAATGTGATGCAGTTATTAAAAATATTGCATATTTATAAAGTTGTAAATGATAAATGGTTGAATTCTTCTGAACTTACATGTTATAATTGAGCCAAAATTGATGTATGATTTGTTATATTGGGGGTCGCATCAACAATTACAGTCATTAGCGACTAATGTAACACTACCATGTAGTGTTACATTAAAAGGAGAAAAGTTACATAAAAGAAGAAAAATCATAAACAACAAAAATAAACGATAAAGAATTAACATAGACAAGTAACAACAACAAATACAAACTAAAATGCATAGATCAGACAAAAACCACTAAATTGTATCCTTCATTCCACTGCAGGAGAGGAACCGCAATAGACGTTTTATACCTTCTTTCCGTTTTAGTAGAAATTTCATATCTGAACCCACGTCTATGTTTTGTCGGATGGTTCCAAAGATTGAGCAATAAACGAGCAGATGGTGCACAAACCATTTGACCTTGCAAGTCTCACAGATCTTTTGAGGAGAGCCAAATAGATGATCGTGGGTAAGCCTGGTGTGTCCAATCCTTAGGCGAGTTAAAATTGCTTGGTCTTTTTCTGTTGCTCGGGGAAAGAGGTTTTTCGAGCACATTCTCCTGATGTTATGTAATGCGGTGGGAGAACTCAGCAGTCAGAACCTATTTTGTTAATTTTTTTTTTTTTGAGAATTAGAAAAATTAATTCTTAATACGCATTTGTATTTCATAACTTGTAATAAAATAAAAACTACAAATTTTTCATTACTGTTATATAACTGACTGGAGTAAAAGTACAAAATGAATCTCTTTTTAAAAATTTAACATCTTTATTTAATGTATCTTTCTAATTTTATTTTTATAAATACTTAATTTCTCTTAACACTATTATATAGATTTTCCTTTTAAAATTTGAATATTTATCTACCATTTTATTACAAGTAAAAATATTTACTCATTTTTACATGTTCTAAATAACTGGTTGAAAAGTGTTTTTTATTTTTTAGGAAAGCTCAACTATTAGCATTTTCTTAATAATTAAATCAACTTTATTAGAAATATCTCTACCAAAATTAAGACCAATTATATAACTATACTATCTTTTAAACGACTCGGTATAACTAACAAAAGTTATTTTCTCAGTTAGTTCATTGGTTCTCAAGTTATAAGAATATTAAATAAAGGAAAAACCAATATATAAGTCAAACTCTGAATGTCTATTCTTTTTCCTTTTTTTTAAATCGGTTAAAAGGATATTATTTGTCTGAAATTCTGTTCTCTTTCTTTACTGCTTTGATCTGGATGACACTTTATCCCATCTCTTTTGCTTTCTTTTTTCTTTGTTTCTCTTTTCTTTTTTTTTTAACTGACATTTTAACAGTTGATGTTCACTTTTCAAACTAGATATTAAATAACTTTTATAAAAAGTAAAAACATCTAATCCTTTTTTTTCAAAGATAATTATCGATGTTATTTTTATTAAGTATTTTTCCAAATTTGTCTTAGGCAATGTTTTTTTAGCAGTTCTAAAGTATATAATTTAGTAATTAGTCTAAAGTTTCTAATTTAGTAAATTCACCAGATGTTTTCCAGGTTTTGTGTGAGAATATGAAAAATTTAGTATATTTTATTTTAAAATAAAAAATAATGTAATTTTTTTTTTAAATGAATAAATATAATTAATTAGCACTTAATTAATAATTCAAGATATGAATAATATTACAAATTCCATGAAAAAAATCAAAAATTTTATTAGAATATAGAAAAAAAAATTTCTAAACCAGAAAATGGTCTCGTTTACTAAGTTATCGTTAACTGTTTTGACAATTTAATCAGTACTTAAATTCTGAGCAAGAGTAGTATAATACTATGATTTGTGGAATATAATATTATTGATATGATAATATGTAATATTGTTATATATAAATATATATATATATATATACGTTCAATCTGTTGTTCCAATATATTTGTAAAATATTGGAGATTATAGACTACAATAGGTTAATTATTGCTGAAATAATAGCTAATTACTTTTGTAAGCAGGATAATACATTACCTATTTACTAATTCCTATTGGATGGGGAACCTTGATCTTAGAAAACTTACATCATAGTTATATCATAACAAAAATTGATAAATACCTTACCCATTTTTTTATATAGGTAAAAATAAATGGAAATTTGTAGCATATCACAGGAGATTTTTTCGCATATTCTTTTATTTAAATTAATATAATTAGGTAAATATGTTTACATATATTTGATTTCCTTTAATGGATTGTTAGGTTCAGCGTTTGAACTATTCGGGTTATGTCTAGGGAAAGAAAATAATTTTTTTTTTTTTAAATTTATATTTGGGTAACTCCTGAATTTTTACACTATAATGTAGGAAATTTTCAGCTTTATAAAATTTAAAATTTGATGACATTCAAAACGTATGAGAAAACAAATGATAAATTTATTCCGAAGAGCATTTTATGTTAGAAATTAAATGTTCTACATATTCTAAATAATCACCAACCATCTGTTTGAATATGGACTAAAAATTTGATACTTATTCGTAAAATTTTGTAATTATTTCTAAATATAATTTTTATACATAAAATTACTAAAATATGAACAGGGAATTAAAATTCTAAATTTATCAATTTTTTATGAATTCACATAATGAATTACGTGATTTGAAAACCAGCCTGTAACTTTTCTTACATGATGGATGATAACTATTAGTCATTTAAGGATCACGTCAGAGGGTTACAAAAAAGAAAAAGGTCTTTAAAAAAGTAATAAACTATATTCCAAATCAAATTATAATGTTTATTATCTTCATAAAAGAATAAGTTATGAAATTCTGTGTTAAAAATATGTCTCTGTAACATTTAAGGGAGTATAAATTTTATGATAGTGATTTGATAAATCGGCATTCCTTTTGCTTCATCGGTTTTATAAAATTCATTTAAAATTGTATTTTTTAGTTGTTAATCCCTTAAAAGTTTAAAAAGTGAAGTTTCAAATTGAAAATTAAATAAAATCGCCTTAGAAGGTTACTCAAATTTTTATTTAACATGTTTCTAATGTAAATTAAAAAAAAAAGATTTTGTCAAAAAAAAATCCTTATACAATGGAGAAGATTAACATTATTTTTACAAAGAATTTTTTGCAAAAAGATAATAATAATTAACTCAGTTATCAATTTGTATAATTTAATGTGGTATTTTACATTTCATAACAACTCAGATTTTCTCCTAAGTTCATTGTAATAAAAAATATTAATTAAAAGTATTTTATTCTTTCTTTATTAAAAATATTATCCTTTAAGATATACTTATTAAAATAATTAATTCTTTAAACTCTTTTTAATTAAGAGAAAAAAAGATTTTCCAAGAACAATAGGAAATCTCATCACACCAACAATTGAAATATTTCAGACTTTTCTCCAGTTTGATTTGTTGCCGTATTAAATAAACTGTTTTTAATAGCTAAATATAAAACCTGTTAAATATAAAAGTTAGCGTATATAAAATTTAATAATTAAATATTTAAAAAATCAATAATTAACAATTTTTTTAATGTAGAATATGTTTCATGTATAAAAAAACGAAAAAGTAAAGTTAAACTCTATTGTATAATATGTATAAAAGATTTTTCTTTCCTATTGTATACTTTGCATTTTTTCTTTTCAAAAAACTTTGAAGTTTTTACTAACAGATGATGAAAAGTAATGTTAAAGTTCAAAAAGGAATTCTAAGTTCATATTGTTTTTTTTTTTTTTTTTGTTAACTCTAACATACTGTGAAACAGTATTGCTCAGTAATCAAGCAAAATCTAACTGGTACTTT
Source organism: Lycorma delicatula (assembly GCF_047948215.1). Classification (NCBI taxonomy): domain Eukaryota; kingdom Metazoa; phylum Arthropoda; class Insecta; order Hemiptera; family Fulgoridae; genus Lycorma; species Lycorma delicatula. The sequence continues at coordinate 44,249,011 of NC_134461.1, forward strand.
TATATTGTTTTCATCCATTTTAATATTCTATATATTTTTTTTAAATTTATAAGTAATTTCGGTAATGAAAACAGAATATATATTAATTATTAATTTATATGATAAATAAATAATAATGGATTTTTTTTTTGTAAATTGTAAATTGTTGTTTGGCCCTACGCAATTGTAGGGTCAAGGTAGAGATGATTTCAGTATATATACTGAAATATATATATATATATATATATAAACTGATCAAAGCAATATTATTCATCATGAACCAGGTAAAAGTTCTCTGATCCTCAAAGAGGACGTTCAGTACCTAAAGTTATCCTCTCATTGGAGTTTATTTCGTTCCATTGTTTTTCAATGTATTGGTAATCCTTTTTATCATCAGTTTGGTTTTTTTTTTAATTTTGATTTATTTTTCCTTAATTTATCTGCGTGGTATTGAGATCAATTTTAATCTATTATATGGTAAGATATAGTAAATAATAGCTGAGTTTCGACAACTCCAGTAGCTTTTCAATAACCAGGAGTAATATCGGCTAGTAACGGATCCCCAAACTGATTCCTGAAAACATGTAAATAAAAAAATTCCTTTCGACACGGCGGAAGGCGGAGTTAGATTTCACCTGAGCTAAGTAGGGGATAAAAATGATTTCCACCTTAAAGTTAAGAAAAACTTTCAATTTACTCAATTCGACAATGATTGCATGTGAAAAAGTTTCACATGTTTAGCATACGACAAGCCCCATCTTTTTACAATTTTTTCCACCCATTGGCTCTATCCAAAGAAATAGCCTACTATTCTTTGGATAGAGCCAAGGGGTGGAACTTTAAACGAATTCGATATTTTACTTATTTTTAATAAGAAAGTTACAGCGATATTTTTTTTCGAAAAAATCCCACCATTTCCAACCCCAAGATCCAATTTTTCCCATTAACGAACTCGGCCGAGATTTTTAGTCGTTATTTTTTATGTATTAATTTGAAAGTGGCGCAAAACTACAGCAGTTATCGTGTCCACAAGAGAGTGAAATATATAAATATATATGTATATATAAACTTTTGGACTGACAGTGGTTTTGGGGTCTCGGGGATGTGAAACGCGGAGATATGTCGAAATTTTCCGGAAGTAGAATCATGGTACCCATTACAATAGGTAGCATTCTACTGAAGCTTTCTTCTGAAATCTACCTAATATGTGCCATACTCCAATTTTTTATACTGATCCAAAGATTTTACTTTTTATAGAAATTTTGTACCTTTAAAGTTTTCTACTTTCTAAACCGTATCTTTTATCAATTTTTTTTATTAATTCTAATTATTTAACGTTCTTATTACTCATAAATTATTTTCAGTAATATAATTATTTTATTTATAAAACGTATTTTTTAAACTGTAATATTTCATTCTAAAATTTGACGTTATCTTTTCCTTATTCTATAATAAGATTCAAAGACATGATTATTTTAATAAAAATTCCACGGCACGTACTGTGCCGTGAAATATTCAATATTAATGAAATATTCAATCATTTTCAGTGAAATAATAATAAAATGAGATTAAGCTATGATTATAATTTGTTGTTAACATAAGAATATTTTATTTTTAATTATTTTTTCCTATTTCAATATTTACGCTAATCAATATAAAATAGCTTTCCGAATTATTATTGTATATATTGCTAATTATTAATGAATAATGTGCTCATTAGATGTACGTGGATCACGTTTTCTTTATGAAATCACTACACATTTTACTTAATATTTATTTATTTTTTGTGTTAAATTACATACAATTTTTTTTTATTATTATGTTATAAATTACAGACAAAAACGTCCATACTTCAGTGTTTATAACAAATTAGGGAGAAAATTACTCTCTTCTTTTCCTAGTCCAGTTTTCTATTAATCTTATTTTTTTGAGTGATTAATAAAAGTTACTTTCCGACACACAACTTATATTAATTCTTGTTTTATGAAGTTTTATATTTACGCTTTTTCTGACGTAAATAATAAACTTTTGTAACAAATAATTGTAGTCACGGTTTGTTTTAAATATGCAAACTTATTATTCTTCAGATTAAAATTATATTTCATTAAATTATACATATTTTTTTTTAAATGTACATTCAAAATAACAGTATAGGAGCAATGGACAAAACTCTACTAGTGAATGAATATATGTTAATGCTCGTACAACATTCAAATTTCTCATTGTGAATGTATATCGTTTTTATTTCTCATAGATAATTAATTCAGCTACAATCGTATATCAATATTCTCTATAAATCTTAGAATTAAAATTTTTTTTGATAAGTACTTACAAACTCCTTACTTTATCATAGCTTGATTTTCTTTTTTCTTAGAATTTATTTATTTAACTTAAATTTTACCGTAATTTTTTTTAATTTTATGATTAATATTTCGAATTTTCTTTAAAAAAAGTATGGATGTGGAATATATTCTAAGACTGATTTACTCTTGCGTTTTTACTCGTATTATTAAAAAAAAAAAAAAAATCTGATGTGGACACCACATGATTTCTTTGTACGCTTATTAAATTAAATAAACACAATTTTTTTGCACTTCATTTAAACTTACTTCATTTAAAAGTGAGATACGATCCTCCAATTCTTTAATAAAAGTGGACAGTTACATGATTACTAAAATAAAGTAAAAGTCCCTTTATTATTCTTTAAATAAATGTAAGTCTTATATCTATCTAATACTATATTTCTTTAAAATTATGATGTAACCATCAACAAAAAGAAAACAATAACGAAATAGGAAAAGGTTACTACTAAATTTTATAGCGATATTTATTATCAAGTAGACTGAAACAAATGCATAAATGAAATAATCAGATGTTTCAACAAATCTGATGTGGACACCATGTGACTTCCTTGTATGCCTATTAAATTACATACAACATTTTTAAAAGTAAATAAAATTTTATTTCACTAATAATTTTTGATTTTTTTCATATTTTTTATTATTATAATTATTATTACTGAGTTATTATTTATTGCAATTTTTTTATAATTAGAGGTTAATAATTACCAATAATTCAATATATTTAAATTTAAAAAAATGAAAAAGATAAAAAGAAAAAGGAAATAAAGTTGCATTCAAACCAACCTGCCCTTCTCCTTATAAGATTCAAATACTTCATTAATTAAAATTTTATTTGGTTATAACTCTGGAACTAATGAAAATAACTATCAGTTATGATATATAGTTGAAAAGCTCTCAATGAGGGCTGATTACTGCAGTTAAGAAAAATTCCAAAAGCCAAATATTTTTGGATTTTTAGCTTTTTTGAACACTTTTAGTCCAGTCGATTGAAATCAAAAGGAGAGGTGCGCAATTACAACAGTTGTAAATCCAAAATTTTCACATTCTACGGCTAATAGTTTTTGAGTTATGTGAAATACGTAGGTACATACATACGTTCGTACGTACAGAGGTCACGACGAAACTAGTCAAAATGGATTCAGGGATGGTCAAAATTTCCGTTTTTAGATTTCCATTGAAATCTGAAAACGGAAATTTTTCGCGATCACAAATCCTTCCTTTACTTCGTACAAGGAAGTAAAAAAAAAACTGTATATTAATCAAACTTCTTAGTTCATATTATATTAAATTTAAAATAAAATATAATAAACTAACTTAAAATTTTTAACGTTTCTAAAGACAATTTCTGAGGCAATATTTTTGAATAAAATTATTTTTTCTATGGTTGTATTATAGCGTTTTAATTACACAGTTGGTTAACCCACCGGCTTGATTTAGTGGTGAACGCGTCTTCCCAAATCAGCTGTTTTAGTAGTCGAGAATTCCAGCGTTCAAGTCCTAATAAAGTCAGTTATTTTTACACGGATTTGAATATTAGTTCATGGATACCGGTGTTTTTTTGTGGTTGGGTTTCAATTAACCACACATCTCAGAAATGGTCGAACTGAGACTGTACATGACTACACTTTGTTTACACTCGTACATATCATTTTCATGCATGCTCTGAAGTATTATCTGAAAGGTAATTAGCGGAGGCTAAACAGGAAAAAGAAAAGAAATACAAAGCTGGAACCTGTATTGTAATGAGGGACATTATGAAACAGATTTTTATTATGATACAGGTGTTCAACCAATCAAAAACCTACTCTTTTCAACCACTAATCGATCAGAAGCGGGTATTGTTTAATTAATTAGCTATTTATGACTATTATTAGCTATTTTATATTTGAGTACTTCGCACTCGTGTATTAATGGTTATAATTATAGACTCGTTATATAATGTACTATAATTACTATAATTTAACGTATTAATAATATTTTTTTTTTATAATTGCTACTTTAACGAAGATTATAAAGTTTTTCCATTGCTTCCCTTGTTATCTTTTAAATATATGTTGATATTAATAACTAACTAAATTAATTTATATTTAAATTAAATATTATTCAACAAAATTTGACAACCATAAACACATAACGTGCAGAATTTCTATCTGAGATGATGTAATGTAGGCACCGCTAATAGTACAACACAAAGAATAAGGATATCATAGGCAGCAAAAAGTTATTCGTGGTACAGCAATCCCCAATCCTATACGACAATTGAATTTTCTTAATTTGAACTAGTAATTTAATTTTTGTATTCAATATAAATTATAAAGTTTTTATTCTTTACACTTTTCCAGTGAATTTAGCTAGAATATCTATATTAAAGGGGTAAATACGGTGATCATGTAAAAATTGGGGTATCAGATCTCTTCAAAGCTTTACGTTTTAGGGTCCAGCTGTTTCATCTATACCAATAAAACATATATAAGTATGCGCGTACATATGTATAATCGCACTGCTTTTGATCATATATCTTAGAATTGACCGAACCTATTTTCTTCAAATCTGGCTCCACTGTTTCTATATATTATTGATCATGTTAATTTTTTTTCAGAATTCGTTAAGGAGCGAAAAATATAATTTTGATTTTCTTCAGACGCATTTTAGAGAAAACTTTATTTAAGCAAATTTTTTACCAACAATGTATATATAAATAATTATTTTTTTTTAAAAATTCAACCCCAAAATTTAAAAATTAAAATAACATATATATCATCTTAAAATTGAACATATAGTTTTTGTTCTTTTGTTTCGTCTCCTTTCAGTTAAAACATTTTCAAAGATATTTTGAAAAAGTTTACACATAAATAAAACTATAATCAAGAAATACTTAAAAATTTTTTTTTAATTATAAACTTTGGATCAAAAATGAATTTATTATAGTCTTTAATGAAAGGAGTGTTAGATTTTGAAAAAAGTTTTTGTGTAAACAAATTTGATAAACTTAACCTTTACGTACAGGAGTATTTTAGAAAAAATATTTCTTAAATTTTATTTCCCACCTCTAAAAAATATATATTGTTCTTTTTTTTTGCTCTAACACTTTTAATTTTTTTATTAGTAGCCCTTAAAGTCATGCGTACTTTACCAGCCTTTTTAATATACAATTATGTAATTCTTTATTTTTAATAGTGTGTATTGAGGATATGTAGCTTAATCAGACGACAAGTTCTCCAACTTAATATTAGGCAAAGTTGATATTGATTATTACTCGACTGCCCAAAAAGGAGTGTAATGTATTTAGGGTGTATGTACGTTTATTTTTTCCACCGTAGTAACCCAATGGCTGAACCCATTTAGATGTACGACCCCACTTGAAAATCCTTATGTTACCGGGAGTGTCATAAGCTATGTAGTATGTAGTATAAAAAAGATTATACTACATACAAAATTGTCACCCGCACGCTCTTTAATTATCCTATTATCTTGGTATCATAACTATGGCTCAATTACTATAAATTGATATTACACTGGTTTCAGATTATTTCTTCAGTATTATTCACTAATATTAGATAATACAATCTTTCTCTTTTCTAAGAGCTTTGAAACAAACCTTATTTGACACTTTTTTCATTGTTAATTTATGATAATTTTAATAGTTTAATCCTATGATATAAATATTAAATGTAAAACTGGGTAAAACCAATAAGATTTTGTATTTTTTTAAATATTTCCTAGCAGTGCGACTGATAAAAACATTTCCTAAATAAGATATCAAAAAATGTTAAGTAGGCATAAGTAATTCGATCTAATTTGGCCTTTAATTAGATAATTAATCCTTAATTAATCTGCGATTGTAATTTCCTAATACTCGTACATCCATAATCAAAAGAGCCACTGAACTTGAGAATTAAAGAGCTCTTAACTTATAAAGGGCATTCTCAGAGTATGTTCACTACCAAGCAAACATACTTCACATCCCATATGCATCATCCACAATACTGCTGTAATAAGCAGACAATGACATCACTTATATTTGCCAGCGTTTGTGACATCATTAAGTACCATTATAAGAGAATAGATAAACTAATTGTAACGCTTTGATTAGTTAGTTAGGTTGGTAATTTATGTCAGGATTACACCTTATGCGTTAACAGATTAAAGAAGATTTAAATCGATAAAACTGATACATTTGTAAACTAATATTTTGCTGTGAGTCATAATAACCTTTTTTCTTTTAATTACATTTTCTTAATTATATTAGCATATTTATATATATATATATATATATTACATATCTCTACGTTTATCTGTGAAAAATCAAGCAGAACAGAGTTAAAATTATATTAAACTTAAGTTTTGTTATGATAATTATAAATTAACTAGCAGACCCGACAGTGCTTCGCTATTGCTAGATTTGAGTATATATATATATATATATATATATATATATACATTAAAAAAACACAATTGAAAGTTTGAGAAAAGTAGCGTTCTATAAATTTTCATATACTGAATTAAGAAGTTCCATCAGAATAATCCCAGTTTATCGGCATAGATTAGATTTTCAATTTGGTATTAATATTTTAATAACACCTAGTTCGTTGAGGTTGCATTACTTTTATAAGGATTTGAATACTCGCGGATACTGATGTTCCGTAATATTTGGGTTTCAATTATCCACACACCTCAGAAATGGTCGACCTGAGACTGTTTTAAAACTACACTTCATTTACTTTCATATGTTTCATCCTCATTCATTCTCTGAAGTAATACCTTATGGTGGTCCCCAGACTAAACAGAAACAGAAACGTTGGTGAAGTCGCAGATAGGAAAAAGAACTTCTAGAGCTGTTAGCATTTATAATGGTAAACAAAGTGAATCTTCGCTAAAACGTTCTCAAAAACTTAAAAAAAGAGCGTATATGCTCAGTTCAAAATCGAGTTCTTCAAGAAATATGTCAGTCTCAAATAAGCTTTTGATTACTCTGAAATTGACCACCTGAATTTCAAAGATATTTAAATAGGTAATATGGTTCAAATATATTATTATTGCAATGCCAAAAAATGGAATGATGAAACATCTGGACTTTGTTGTGTTGTGGCAAAGTAATTTATGAACAACTTCATTAACTACCTTACTTCATTAAAAATTTTGAGAAAACATCCTTGATTTACATATTTCATTTTATCCAGTTATTTTTTAATACGGATGTGAGAGCAACGTCCTACAAATTATTACTAAAAAACTATTTCCAGTTTTTGAAATTCTGTACGCTTATAGCACAGGCAAAGTCGCGACGGGAGATTCTAGGATTACAAATATTTAATATAGTTTTAAGTATTAAGATTTGTGATCTTATCTAATAATAAGTTAGTTTTTCCTTACATTAAATAAAACATTATGATACTGATATTTTTGATAACCTCCGCTAAATTGTTTTAGTCTTACAAATTTTTCTTCTTCTAAAATTAAAATAAATAAAGAATTATTTGAATAATAGTATATCTTTAATAATAATAAAATCATGAAGTAACAAAAAAAAAATGAATAAGACTATAATATAAACTATTATTATATTTATTAATATGTAACTATTGGTCTCTCTTCTACAATTAAGTTCAGTATATTATGATTTATGTATTTATTCTTTACAATTTTTTGTACATATATTTTTATTTTTCAATGAGGATTAATATTACTTAAAATGATATTTTTTCTCAATAATGATTTTATTTTTTTAAGCTCATCTGAAGAAAATAAAATTTTAAAGATATATTTAAATTTTCAGATATTTATTTCATTGTTTGAAATAGTAGAAAAATGACTCCACAATTATAGTGTAGGAAAAATGATAAAATAAAATTTTCAACAAAATCATTGTTGAATAAAAAATAATTCATTTGATTCAGTGGGTTCAAGAGCGCTTTTCTTTATCAATACTTTTCACGTTTGTCAAATGCGTCTTCACATTCTCAAACGAAAACGTCTGCTCTTACTATTTTGAACATTTACTGATTCATTTCAAAAAGATATTTGTTAAAAAGTAAGTGACTAAAATTTCTTTTGAAAATAAACGTAAACTTTATGGTGAAAAGATATCTTATTTTTTTAGATAAGAAAAAAAGCTTGAATTTTATTGTAGAAAGATTAAATTTTTTAAAAACTGTATCCAACTAAATTTAAAACTATGTAATTAAAATAAAACGAGAATTATATATATAAATAAGCAAAAATTATATATAATACATATGAACTACATTATTTCGCGTATAAGAGTTAATAATAAGAATAAAAAGTTGGCATGAATTCCAGCATGCTGAATAATAATAGTATGCAAATTCTATAGCAAAGACTAATAACCTGAAAAATGTATTACATATTTTAAATAATATAATCTTCTATGTAATCATTTTTAAAAATATATACGTACTTTTTTTTTAATTTTGATTTGAAAAAAGTTTTTTAGATTTTCCCCCTATTCTTATTATAATGTTGAAACCTGATAATCAAATAAATATTACTGATAATCCATCAGAAATTACTAAATTTTCTTGTAGATAGCTGGAGTACTAGAACTATATCAAATTGGTATTTTTAATTTACTATCTCAAAAATAAAATTCAGTAAATACCTTAATAAATACGGTAATCATCTCTTTCATCAACCACAATTTGATTGTGTTTCTTTTATTAAAATATATATTAGTTATTTTGAAGTTAAATAATAACTGATTTTTTTTATTTTATAATTTTAAACTTTATATTTAATTTAAGGAATTATAATGGTTATTATGTAGGAAATCGCAGCTCAGATATCCCAAAATCAAGCACGTATTGAAGTACAAAAAATAAAAAAAATAATATAGGTTAAATAAAATTATACGTGTTCGAATGTGGATTTTTATAGCCTTTTTTTATAAGCTTTTATACGATTATATATATACGTATATTATATATTTATATCTCTTTTGACATAAGTGGCGTCCAAAATAATATTTCCCCGCTATTAATGGCGTCTTTTGTTTTATTATAAAATTACTATTAGTTTTTTTCTACTACAACACAATTTAGCTAAACAAATTTCATGATATTTAGGTAAAGCAATCCCAACGTACTGAGCAGAATAATCGATGATTTAAATATCAGCTTAGCATAATTGCTAAGCTGATATTTTATTTTAGCTACGCCCCCGATTAGTTAATTCCCTCAAACGTTTTCAACTATTCCGCCATCTTCAGGAGGATTGATCTTACAATAGTTTAGAATTGAAATATAAAAATATATAAAATTCACAAAATAAAATTGTTAGAATCATATCAGTTGATCATCATAAGTTAAAAATTGTAAATTTAAAGTAAAAGTACATACGTCCGGTTTGTAAGAATATCACAATTGTTATCTGATAACAATTATGGCATTCTTACAAACCGGATGTACGTAACTTTAAATTTACAATTTTTAACTTTTGACGATCAATTATTATGATTTTAGCAATTTTATTTTGTGAATTTTATAAATTTTTATATTTGAATTCTAGATTATTATAAAATCAATCCTCCTGAAGATGGCGGAATAACCGAAAACGTTTGAGGGAATTAACTAATCTATTGGTAAGTTGATTTTAATATCATATTTAAATTAAATTCTATGTAATCGAGATTTTTATTTAATTTTTCTTTACGTACTAGATAAATTGAAAATTAAAATAATAGATAGAATTATGAAATGACAGATATTTTCCAAAGATAAATATTATTATATCAGGAAAATAGTTTCATTTGTATATACTGATTTTTAATAACACTTTCCACCTGTCAGAAAATGAATTTTACATATATAAATGTATTTTTTAACATTGAAGTAATTTGTTATTCGAATATAAAAATAAAATAAAGAGATTAATATTTATTTTCGTTTACATATTTATTATTTGAATATGATTTAACTTCTGTTACAAAATAAATATTGTAGTAAAATATATGTCATTTTATTTCAAGTATACTCGTATCGTTGTCGTAAAGTGGAAAAAACCAGGACATCAAGTTTTCTTTCTTTGTCTATAAACGAATTCAAAATATTTAAAAAGCTTCCAGTGAAATTCCTTTTTCAATGTGAAACAAACATGCCACACGGACAGTGTAACTTCTTTTTTTCTTTTACCCTTTTTCTTTTTTTGTAGTTTTTGTTTGAAACAAATATTTGCTGTGTGGTTTAAAACGTGAAAACGGTTATTCAATTTCGTCTTGTAATTTTGTTAAAATAAATTTTAACCCAAGTTATCGAAAGTATTTCTTTAATGAAATATATTAACGAATTGTATTTTTTTGTATGAATTTTTAAAGATATAAATTAATTATTTATATATGAAAATTTATTAAGACTTATATAAAGAATTTATTCAAAATTCTTTTGCTTCAAATAATTAGGTTCACCTTAAACGTAAAACGCTTCTAAAATATTATTACTTTTTATTTTTTAATACTTAATCTGATATTAAATTTTGAAACAACCTGATTTTTTCATAATACAGCTAATTTGGCATTAATATTAAATAAAAAAAGTGGCTGACTCCAGTCTTCGTTGTGAAAAAACCTTTGTTGGAAGAAGTAGTTAATAATATTACGTGAAATTTACATCACAAATTTATTTTTTTATTTTTTCTAATGTGCACGTTACATTCTGTTCAACTAGTGAACAATAATCAATTCTCCCATTGCCCAATAACATAAGAATTATACGTATGACATATAAATATGATGTAGTCTTGCACAAACTCAGATCGACCATTCCTGAGACGTATGGTTAATTGAACCCCAACAACCAAAGTACACCGGTATCCACTGTTTAGTATTCAAATTCATATAAAACCAATTATCGTTTACTAGGATTTGAACCTGAGGACCTTCGATTTCGAAAATCAGCTATTATTTTTTGTTTTGCTGCAGAACAAAAATTTACAATTTGTTTTTTCTGACGAAACCGTAGTAAATAATATTTTTAAAATGTTACATGAGAGAAGGCCATTCAATGACCACCCCTTCCCCACGAAAACAAACAGTAAAAGATTATAATTACATAAACGTCCATGTTAATAAACATACTTACAGTAGCACGTAAGATTCAATAAACACTAATTATGTCATAAGCAGTATCATCACTGGGTTCTATAATTTGGTCAATCTAAGGACCACACTTATACAACACACATTCAGTTCGTATGCAATGTTTTTTATCAAACAGAAGATAAACATAAGTAGATAAACAAATGAAAACAACGTTATACAATAATAACGTTATATCAACAAAAAAGTAAGCGTTAAAACAACAATAAAGAAAAATAGTAAGAACATATTACTAGAAAAAAATATTCCAGGATCTTCAACCACCATCACTAAGGTTCAGCACTAGAATACTTTACAGTCGTCTAATGTCATTACCGTTGTCTAGCAGATTCAAAGCATATGTCTATTTAGCCTAACCATGCATTTAGAAATGAAATGGGGGCAATCTCATCCCCAACATATGAGATCCCCAGTATTGATACATTTCAGGATTCCTACGAACCAAGGCAGTTGGGTCATTTTCCTCAATATCTTGTTCTGTGATCTTTGGATTACTTTAATATTGTTGTCACTAATCGTCCCCCAAATCTGAATCCAGATTAACCAGGAATTCTAGCGTATGTACTGATTAATCAGTAGGAGTTCTCAGTTTCCGCTCTCTAACAAGATGCTTTTAAAATATTTTTGAATTTTTTATTTATTTCATCTCTTATCGAAATTATAATTTGTTGATTGTGGTTTTTAAAACAACTTCGTGAATAGTCCTAAGACAATAAAGGCTTGCTTCCAGCCTCCTTTCTCCAATCGCGCCGCTTCGAACGATCTTGCCTGTTTTCTAAAGAGGGTGGTTCATGATGAGTGGTAAAGCGAATAAGATGCTAATATTAACAATAAACTTCATCTACTTAAGAACACTGTGTCACCGTGGAGCTCCTCATGCAGAAATAACCGTCGAGAGGAGGTTGTTATTTTCCGTTTGCGAATAAGTTATAATAGGCTCACTCATGGATATCTCATGACGCAAACACATCCACCCGTTTGTACACGCTGCGACTGCCAACTAACAGTGCACCACGTCCTTGTGGATTGTATCTGTTATACGGCATTGCATCGCAAGTTTGAACTATGGGCTAACATGCGAATTATTCTAAGAGATAATGAAATGTTATCTTATGTTTTACAATTTCTTGGAGCCGACCGTTTATATTCAGTATTTGAATTACTATAGAGTGTTTCACTTGTTTGTGCCCATTTTCCACAAAGTAGATTGTAATCTTATTATTTCAATTGAGATACAGGCTTTTTCCTTTTAAGATGTAATTTTATGTTGCTGGGTTTTATTTTTTAATTAATTTTTATTTGTCAATTTTTAGGTTTATTTAATTACAATCAATACACGAATATGTGTCCAAGTGATGATAACGCGAAAGCGTTTTTCGCCCAGGAAAATAATTCGTAAAATACTAGTGATATTTTGCCTTAATTGGTTAGTTTAGTTTAGGGTCAGTAATACTGTGCAAGACTATGGTCATTTCTTTTTCAAGCTAATCCTACATACATTACCAACGTTATCGCCCTCTGCCTATAAATTTTAAGTTAAATAAAAAAAAGGCCAGACGGACTACAAACATTAAACTTTATTTGCAATTTAAACTAAAACTAAGGGTTTTTTATTATTTTCTTTTTTTACGTGTATCATGAATTTTACTTTTTCTGCTATAATAATATATAACTGAAGGAAAGTACTCCTCCGTTGAGAAAATTAGACACTTCCCCAGATTATTGGAATCCTATACGTTTTAAAATCTTTGACACCAAAAATAATTAAAATTATACTTAACAAATTATTTACATATATTTGAGAGTAGATGTGTATTTAACGAATTAATGTACAATCAAGAAATTTGATGATTGTATATTTAACTTATTAACTTGTACATTTAACGTATTAACAGATGTAGGTTATTTACCGTTAAAACCGCGAAGTTGGAATTACTCTCCGTACTCTACACGAGAATAACCGCGATGACATTCTATGCCTTGCGTGTTAGCTATTTGCGGATATAATTTATGCCGTTCAAAATATAATCTGATATAATTTCTGTTATCACAAATAGAGGTCAGTTACGTCATTTTCTACCATAAATTCCTGAGCGTTGTTTATTTCATATAATATTCATTGTTTAGCCGACATATTTTGTAGCTTTTTTTCTTGTATATAAGCATCGAAAAATTCTTTACGTTATAAATGTTCTTTGCTATATTGATGCATGTTTAATTTTATTTTACTGTATTTTTTCATTAAAAATTAGCAAACTAGTTTCTCCTTTGTCATAAAAATATCTCAATTAAAAGAAAAATTATTTTATAAATAAACTCTTAAATCTCATAAAAAAAAAATATGTACAAAAATTCTAAATGGCATATATTTATTACTTGGAAAAAAATTAGATTAAAAACTAAAATAGATTAAAGTAAAATAAATCAAATACAAAGGTAAGTCAAAATAATAAACTAAATTTTATGAAATTTTGTTATCTATGTAATAAGATTACAAAGAAAAGGATGTATATAACTAACTACATTAGGGCTCCGGCAAACACACTACCTCACATTTCTTGAGTATCTTCTGGTAAATTACAATATGCAACTTGATAATGCAATCTTAGATACCAAGCTTGAACAAGGAGTATGCATCCTGATTTTACATTATTGTGTTTACGATTGCTGGATAACAGTATTAATGAAAAAATGTTCAATAATATTTATTTTTAATTCCCGATCGCAGCGAAGCAAAAAAGGTGATTATTTTTTTCATCTGTACTATGTATGTTCACGATTTTCTTGGCACCTATTGCAGCTACGACTAGGTTCTTTCACAGAATGATTTGTCACGATCCTCTGAAAAGTTTGAGCCGTTAATATTGTAAATTTTTAAACTTCTAATTTTATTATTCCTTTTAAATTTTTATTTTATTTTTTTTAACATCGGTGTCGGGGTTTTCAAAAATGTTTAATTTTATACTTGTAACTATAAAATGTTAAAAAGGAAATTTTTAAATCAGCAGAAGCGAACTTAGGTAAAACAAAGAGAACTGGTAGAAAACCTTAGATATCAAAGGATATATTGCAGCTGATGGATGAATTTAGAAAGTATAAGAATGCTAGTGTTGAAGAAGGTAAAAGAAACTATCGACAATTACGAAATACTATAAACAGGTTGTGAAAATTAGCGAAAGAAGTGTGGATTAAAGAAAAGTGTTCAGAAGGGGAAAGAGAAAAGATCATTGATTAAATAGATAGAACATACAGGAAAGTTAAGGAGAATTTTGTGGTACATAAATTAAAATGTAGTAATGTGTTAGATAAAGATGGTACACCGATTTATAATAAGATAAAACAGGTCGATAGGTGGGTGGAATACATTGAAGAGTTAAACACAGGAAATTTTCGAAACTCGTGTTACAGAGGAAGAAGAGGAAGTCGAAGAGGATGAAAATTAAAATACAATACCGAGATCTGAAACTAATAGAACATTAAAAGATTGGAATAGGAGAAAGGCTCCCGTCTGCCCAACGGAATACCTACAGAATTACTGCGCAGTACAGGTAAGGAAGCGATAGATAGATTATTCGAACTGGTATATAATATTTATGAAAAAGGGGAAGTTCCGTCAAACTTCAAAAAGAGTGTTATTGTCATCATAATTGATACCATGTAGTATCAATGTAAATACCATGTAGAATAAGTAATATTGTTATCATGTATTGATATCAAAGAAAGGAGCAGATAAATGTGAATAATACAAAACAAGTAGCTTTAACTTCTCGTGCATCAAAATTCTTAACTAGAATTCTGTAGAGAAGAATTGAGAGGAGAGTGGAAGAAGTGTCAGGAGAAAACCAATTTGATTTCAGGAAAAGTGTAGGGATAAGGGAAGCAATTTTAGCACTCAGATTAACAGTAGAAAGAAGATTAATGAAAAACAAACCAACATACTTGGCATTTATAGATTTAGAAAAGACATTTGATGAAGTAGAGTGGAATAAAATGTTCAACATTTAAAAAAATGTAGGGTTCAGCAGAAGTTATAATTGAAGAACATAAGAAAGAAGCTGTAATAAGAAAGGAAGTCCAACAAGGATGTTCCCTACCCTCGTTACTTTTTAATCTTTACGTAGAACTAGCAGTTAATGATGTTAAAGAACAATTCAGATCCGGAGTAACAGTGCAAGGTAAAAGATAAAGATGCTACTATTTGCTGATGATATAGTAATAGCTGAGAGTAAAATGGATTTAGAAGGAACAATGAACAGCGTGGATGAAGTCTTACGCAAGAACTACCGCATGAAAATAAATAAGAACAAAACGAAAGTAATGAAATCTAGTAGAAATAACGAAGATGGACCACTGAATGTAAAAATAGGAAGATTATGGAGGTAGTAGAATTTTGTTATTTGGGAAGTAGAATTACTAAAGATGGACGAAGCAGGAGCGACATAAAATGCCAAATAACACAAGCGAAACCAGCTTTCAGTCAGAAATATAATTTGCTTACATTAAAAATTAATTTAAACGTCAGGAAAACAGTTTTGAAAGTTTATATTTGGAGTGTAGCGTTATATAGAAGTAAAACTTGACGATCGGAGTACCTGATAAGAAAAGATTAGAAGCTTCTGAAATGTTGTGCTACAGGAGAATGTTAAAAATCAGATGGGTGAATAAAGTGATAAATAAAGAGGTGTTGCGTCAAATTGATGAAGAAAAAGCATTTGGAAAATATAGTTAAAAGAAGAGATAGACTTATAGGCCACATATTAACGCATCCTGGAATAGTCACTTTGATATTGGAGGGACAAGTAGATGGGAAAAATTGTGCAGGCAGGCAACATTTGAAATATGTAAAACAAATTGTTTATAGATGTAGCATGTTGGGTATACCGTAATGAAACGACCGGCATTTCATAGGGAATCTTGGAGAACTGCATCAAAACAGTCAAATGGCTGAATACTAAAAAACTATAAAATTTTTCTCTATTTTTTTATTTTGGTTTCAACCACTACAGATTACGATTACATAGTTTTGAATTCTTTTTCTTTTCAGAATAGCTTTTCATTCTTTTGCTTTGTTTGTTGTCGCCTTTCCTCCATCCATCTATTTAGGTTTATACCCTTCTTTATCTTACTCTGTGGAAATTTAGATACTCGAATTGCTTTTCTAAATTTATCTCCTCTGTCTTTACACGGTTCTTTAGAAATGTTTATTGTTTTTATATGTGTGTTTTCTTTAAACCAGTTGCTGTTTATGGCTCTGTTTTTGTAGAAATTAATTTTTTTTTGTCAATCTTATATTTTTCATTCTGCATAAATGTCCTTAAAACTGTAATCTTTTCCGGATTAAATCCCCTATTTTTTTTCTGTACGTTTATAAATTTATTTTCACTTATCATTTTGTAAATTCCATCTTAATATTTTGGTCAATAAATTTCTCTTAGAATTCTTTTTTATACTTTTACTATTTCTTGTTCTGAAACGACACTCTGCCCCGTACAGTGCTTCTGGTAGGACTACAATTTTCTAGTGCCTCAATTTGGATTGTATGTTGGGAATTTTTTATTGGAAATTTTCTTCGTGAATTGATAGGCAGTTTCCATTTTTCTTACTCTGTTCTTCATCCCTTTTTTTTCAGTTATATTCGGTGTTATGATTTTTCCCCAATATTTAAATTTTTGAGTTCTACGTATTTTTTTGTTTTCGGAAATTTTAAGCGTTTGAGTTTTGTTCTCTTTATCACTGAAAAACTTTTATTAATTAGTATTTATTTTATGTAAAAATAGTATTTAGTTAAAAGTTGATTGAGCCTCTAAAAGAGTTTATTTTTGCGAATGTTTTAGCGGTATATTACTGAAAAACGTTATCTTATGTTCATAGCTAAAGTTAAAAGGATACACAAGTAACGTAAACACAGCTCGTTTTCTAATCTAACCGCAAATAAATGTGCCCGCGCACATTTATAAAATGCTTTGACTTTCACTTGTCATCGTTACAATTTTTCATATGGTACGTTACAAACCATAAAGTAATTTGTTTATGGAGGAACGAATAAATATTAAAGAAGGGATGTAAAGACGTTTGCTTGCATTACTGTGAATAGAATGGTTGATGAATTGTCGTTCATTTTCACGTAAAGCCGCATTTGGATTAATTTTCATGTTTATTAAAAAAAACGAATACCCTAGAAATAAATATATTAAATTTTTTTTTAATTTGTTTTAATGTACCATATTGAAGAGCACATACTTGACTTACTTGAAATGATATTTTCTCTTCTGTTCTAGTGTTTTTTCCCTCTTATTATTGTTTTTATTATTCTCTATATTTTTTATTCCTTTGTTGTGATGTCAACTGAAACAGTTCCTATTCTGTGCCATCAGAATATCCTTTTTACCTTGGCATCGTTCTTCATCTTGTATCTTCTATTTCAGCCTGAAATTTTTGTGCTAATATTTGTTGTATTACAAAACTTTTACAGAATTCTAGTGTAGGATTTAATAATTAGAAATAGATATTTTGATTTATTTTTGAAGAAAAGTCAACTTTTGACGAGTGGCTAAAAATTAAATACTAAAATTAATATAAACCTTCACTTCACAGTAATCTATTATATCTAAAAATTGTACTATGTATATACGTATACATACAATATGTATTTATAGCAGAAGTATAAAAAATGTAAAACATTTTTATATTCATTATTATATTGATATTTTTATATTAACATTTGTATATTTGAAAAATATACATAAAAACCCTATCAGATTTTAGTTTGATTTATCTGTTTCTTTTAACATAATTTTATATGTATATACATCAAGATGGAATGAGAAATGAATTTTTAAATAATGGCATACATTTTTACAAACGAAATTACTAATAATTTAGTTTTAGTATTTAAATTTCAAAATGGTAGCCATTTTAATTTTAAATTAGTTCATAAACTATTAGTTTAGTAAAACTGTGTTTTTTTTAGCTAGAATTTGATTTATTAAATAAATATAAAAGTTGATGATATCTTCAGTTTTAAAGACAAATTTTAAACGACAGAATTATACTGGAAATAATTCTTCCAATACAGTCTAAATTTAAAAAATGTAAAACGGGAAAATAATAATTCTTAAAAGAAATATTTTACGTCAGATTTCTTTTCCTTTACTTTTTTTTTATTAAGTAAGAAATCTTGAGTGAGAAAGTCTTATGGAAGAATCTAATATTTTTATTTAACGTCGTTATTTTAATACGTAATATACATTTCAGTTATATTAAAATTTATTAAATAAACCATCAAGTAAAAAATATTGAGATAAGATGTATCTTACCTTAATTTTTCATGAAAGTACTTTTGCGGGTACTTGTTAATATAAAATTAAATATATCAGAAAAAAATTGCATATATAAATACAAACGTAATTTCAATTTAATAAACCATCAGGCAGTGTTTGATGGATACGGTCTTATAATACCTGCAACAGATAGCTGCACTCATGTAAATTATTACACAATTATCATTGTTTTATTATTTTTACTTTGTAATAACGAAATTATTTCATTCATGATTGAGGACTGCGGAATCCTGTGAAAATACTTTTATGAAAAATTAAGGTAAGATATATCTTATCTCAATATTCTATACTAGGTGGTTTATTTAATAGAATTTATAATAATTTAACAGTACATAGAGAATATGAATCTAAAAAGAGTAGTTTCAGTAAAGTAATATATATATATATTACTATATTTATTTATAATATATATATATTTATTCCTAATGTATTCTTTGCAATTTGTTCAACTATTGAACAATAAGCAACTCCCCCTATTGCCCAAAGAGATGAGGATGACGTGTTAATGAAGTGTAGTACAGACCCAGGTCAATCATTCCTAAGTTGTGTATTAATTAAACCCAAATCATCAAAGTTCACCTGTATCCATTGTCTAATATGCAAATCCGTATAGAAGCCACTAAATTTTATTAGGATTTCAACCTCTGAAACTTTGACTTCGAAAATCAGCCCGTTGGGCAACCGGATTGCTCTAATAGTAAACTCATCATTGCAAATCAGCTGATTTCGTAGTCGAGAGTTCTAAGATCCAACTCCTAGTAAAGGCAATTTATTTTATATGGATTTGAATACTAGGTCGTGGATTTGGTGGTTGGATTTTAATTAACCATACATCTCAGGAATAGTCGACCTGAGACTGTAAAGACTACAGTTTATTTACATTTATACAAATCATCCTCATTCATGTTCTGAAGTATACCTTACAGTGGTTCCAAAGACTAAACAGAAAAAGAAAAAACCCGGTGAGCAAAAAAACTGTAATTTTTATAATTATTTCAGATGTGCTACATAATTACTATTCAATATTTTATCAGATTTTTTAAATTATTGATAGTAAAGGAGATTTAGATATTAAAATAATAATTCAATTTCAGTAATTATTGAATAGTAATTTAGCCTGGAAGCATACTTTTGAAGTTATACTTTTTTAGGCGCGTTAGCAGAATCTGATTAGAGTGTACTTTCTGCAAGTTACTGAAGTTGCGCGCCTCGATGTAACACATCATAAAGATTTGAGCAGGCCCAAGTTGATCAGTTTGCACGCACATGCGTGTAGTGTCTTAATTCATTCGGTAGTTCAATGCAATTAAGTGATTAGCACGTGTAAACATAACAGATATTGAGTCGTAATAAATATAAATTTATATACAGGATTTCTGTAGACGGATATTTTAAACTGTGAATATTGTTGTTCATATTCATAAAACTTTATTTATATTGCAGCATATATATATATTTATTGTTACTTTTTTTGTGAATATGTTATATCAAGATTTGAGGTTATATTTATGTAAGTATTATTTTTTGTGAGTAAAATTATATTTTTTAATGACAGCAAAAAGCACTCGTCAGATAAATTCTTGGTTTTGCATAAATAACTTTAAATTTACCAAAAACAAAATTTTTGATAAAATGAAACATTTGTATAATATTTTTCATATCATAAGCCGCTGATAACCCTCCTGCCTATTCAATCGTCATCCGAAGAATTAATGGAACTAAACTTAACGAAATATATTCGATAAACTTTCTTATATGACAACGATCCGTTTACAATGTCTATCGACGTTTGAGTCAGTTCAAATTTGTTTGAATGCGTAAAAAAATAATTTTTTTTTTTTATTCACGCCAAAAAAGTTTAACGTCTTACGTGCGTACTTAAGTACACACGACCTTTTTTTTTTAGGTGAATTCTAGGTTAAAAAGGATCCTATACTTTAAAAGCTGAAAAAAGGAAAATAAAAGAATTATGGAATTGTCCTGAAAAAATTTAATTAAAAATTTTTATCGACTTTCTGAAACATTTTTTGTTCACAAAACATAA
Organism: Lycorma delicatula; assembly: GCF_047948215.1. Taxonomy (NCBI): domain Eukaryota; kingdom Metazoa; phylum Arthropoda; class Insecta; order Hemiptera; family Fulgoridae; genus Lycorma; species Lycorma delicatula. The sequence goes on from NC_134461.1 coordinate 44,269,846, forward strand.
CTATATTAATTAATCACAAGTGAAGTTTTATACTTTTCCTTCCATAAATAAACTTTTTATATTATAAATAGATGAAAATATTATCTTATATGTTTTATTAATTGTAAACGATTATTTATTTAGATTACAATATAATTCCTTTTTACATATTCCTGAATAATACTACTGCAAATATAAACCGCATATTGTATAATAAAACCACAGATAAATATTTATTTCTTTTAAATTAACTTTTGATCTGATAATAAAAATAAAAGCATTAAACGAATTATACGTCCTATTATTAAAACGATTAGAGGTACAACAGTGTGATATTTCCAGTTCGACGTGATTCGTAGATGTATTTATTTAGAATTAACAAAAAGTCTGACATATTTTTCAACCATGTTCTTATTCCTTCTAGGTAAGTTTAAAAAAATGATCAGTATTTGTATGTTATCTAGTAGACAAAAATTCCTTAATGGTGAATTTTTTTTTGCGAATAAATCATCAAAGGGTTTTACAAATATATTTTTTTCTTCTTCCTTTTCTTTATGTGTTCTGATTTGATATTTTTATCTTCTTCGGTCCATTTCCTACAAAATTGGCGTTTTCTGATCCACAGGTATGTTCAAATTATAAAAAAAATTTTAAACTAATAACTATTTGAGAAAATTTGCTGAGTTAGATTGAAGTTATGCATTTCTGTTTTAATTCATCTGATGTAAATTTTGTATTTTCAAATATTATCAAAGATTTTTTTGTTTAATTTAGATTCATTCCTCCTCTTCATATGTTTAAGAAATCTTAATTTTCTTTTTTTACAATTTTTTCAGTATTTTAATAAATTTCTTTATTTTATCTTAATTTATATTATTAATAATAAAAATATTAAGTATTTTGGTCGTTTTTAAGTCCGCATATTTTTCTGAGGAATCATATTTCTATTTTTAATTTTTTTTTCTAAATTGTTAAAGCAAAGAGTTTTCATATCATTCTTTATCTGTTTTGATTTGATCTTTTTATCTTTTTTAGTCCAGTTTGTATTGTAAAGTCTAATTTTTGGACTAATGGATAATACTTTTATCTAATATAATATTATGGATGTTAGATCATCATCTCCCTGTCTTCATCCCTTCTGATTTTGAATATTTTGCTGATTTCTCCCCAGAATTTAGCTTTGCAAATATTTCATTTATATAAAAGCGAAAAAAAGTAGAAGATTGATAAATCAACGAATATGTACTTTTTTAATTTTAATATTTGTTCAAATATTCTTATTTTACTACTTGATTAAACTGACCGATTTCAATGATTTTTTTTTGATTTTTTGTAAGGGAAGTTCCCAATATTAATACTTTTTAACCTCTGAGACCACCGTTAGGTATTGCTTCACAGGATGAGATGAATTATTTGTAGCGTGTGTGAAAATGCCATGTCTGACCGGGATTCGAACCCGGGACCTCCGGATGAAAGGCCGAGACATCATGTACATCATAAGCAATTTGAAAATTCTTTTTTTGTTGTTTGTTGTTATCATTCTTGATTACTAAGAATTCGATTTTTTGACGTAATGATTAATAAACCTGATGAATGAATATAATATTCAAAATATTTTCAATAAACTATTTAAGAAAATTGGTAGATTGCAAGGGAAAACATACTTCAAACACTCTTAGACCGTGCTTCGTAGTATTCTTTTTAAGCTATTTTCCTGAATTTCTTTTCTTATTTTTATCAGAACAAAGGTTTATTGTAATTGCAATTCTTACAAAGATCTTTCACTTCTTTTAATACGGGCAGAGTTTTGTTTGTAGGTTTATTCGTACTTAGACTAATAAATAAAAAACTATTAACGCTTAATAAAAATTAAACGTACTTTTTAAAAAGTAAAAAGTACGGTTTTGCAATTCTTTTTAAATGTTAACTTTTTGAAATCGATTAATGATTACTAAGTGGATACTTGGTTATAAATCTGACTTGAAGTAAACATTTTTTTTAAATTATTGAATAACTATTATTGAATTTTTTATTTTAGTTTTTGTTAAGTCGTTTTTATTTTTAAGTATATTTTACTTCATTAAATATTTAGAATTTTTTTGAGAAAACCTCTCTCTTTTTTTCTTTATACGATTAATTTTTAATACTTTTTATACTTTAATTTTTTTCTTTATACTGTTTTATTCCCATCATTATTCCTAGAATGTGCTTAAGGAATTTGTATTACAAAAGGTGACATCAGTGATTTATACCTGATTAGTGGAGTTTTTATTATATTCACCCAGTGCAATTTATTCTATTCAATTCAGTACAGTAAAACATAAAAATTCAAACCAGGCATGGAATTTGTTATTCCCTAAATTTCGATTATCGCGTTTAACAGATTAATATTTGGTATCGAAACTAAAAATAAATGTATAATATTTCAAGCTAACATATTGTTTTTTAAACATAATCTGATGATAGAAGTGTAAAAATTGTATTCAGATAAAGAATAACAGAAAATCACGAATGTTCTATGTTTATTTGTTCTAATTAAACATGTTCTATTTTCTGATTTATTTAACCCACTATAGATAACTCTACAATTGAAAATTATAGTTACTGTTCTTTTTTTACAACAACCACAATTTAATACAAAAAAAAAAGTTACGATATGTTAATATATGGACATGTTTGATTCTTTTTCCTTTTTATTTTAAATCCATTACAAGTTGACATTGTACTGTAGATTATATTTAGAAAGCTTGTATTTTAGTAATTAATTACATGTAATTCTCTGATCAGTTGTTGGATACCATGTGAATAAATACTTTAACAAATTAAACGCTTTGGTTGTTAAGTTAAGCGTAAATTTCCCGTTTAATGTAATCTGAACTCTAAAAAAACTGGTCTTATTTCAAAGTATAGCTAGTGAGTTATTTAACATGTTATTTTTCTTTTGAACAAGAATTAATCTTCAAAAATTATTATACTACCTCCAGATTTATAAATAAATTTCTACCTGAATTCTTTTTTTTTTTTTTTGTATTTCATTTTCAAGTAAATTTACTTCTAATATTTTTAAGGATAAGTTCTGTATTTTTATCCAGGATAAAAATGCTTTTTTTTAAATCATATTTCCCCCAGAAAAAAATTGTCATAAAAAATAAGTTTTAAGGAGACAAAAAAATTTAATTATTTATTCCATGAACAAATAAAAAGTATTGGTGGTGAGATTATAGAGCCATCTCATTTCATACCTAAACTTACGAAAGATGGTTATTAAACTCAATAGTAGTTTAAAATTTCATTCATAAAAATGATAATTTTTACATCTTGGTATAATTAGACCAGAAAATTTTTACAATGTGTAATATGCATCCGGAACCGTATACGGTACGAAAGTGGAAAATAGTCGATATTTTTTATACAAAATTTTTCAATAAATTTATCTTTTAAATTGTATTTTTCTTGTCAAGAAAAAAATATATTTGTTTATCCATAAAACATCTATTGATTATTTTTTAAATTAAAATAAATTTAATTTTTAATAGTATATACATGTTTTACCAGTTTTTTTCTGGAAGGCTATTTCTTTAAAATTATAGTTTTGTAATGAATGACACTGGCTGCGTAACAAATCAAAAAGAAAACTTGAAAATCATTTTATTTGTTTAATGGCAACTTACTTGAAAGTTATAAGTTTAAGTGTCAAATATAAGTTCTATAAAGGAACTTATATCTACAAATATAATTCTTCAAAGGAAGATTTTAAATACAAGCAAATCAGTTATTATTATTATTATTAATAAATAAATAGAAACGGAACTAAATTATCGGTTCACCCTTATTTCTGTGAAACAAGATACTTCTCTGAAGAAGTATTTTTTATACAGTTTCCCACAAAGAAACGGAGAAACTTTCAGGACATGACAACCTTCTCCAGGCGGAAAGGATAAAGGTTTTCTTCTTGTAGGATGCATCACACTTTCTTTATTGACAAACCAGTGCGACATGAAATTCGCTTTTTACTAGTGCCTGGGCTACGTTAAATCACACGATGTTCATAATTAACTCGATGATTTATTTGGCGTTCAACAGAAATCGAATACGTTGGAAATGACTCTTTCGTTCTTAAATGCTGATACACCGAAGAATGTTTATTAGGTACCTAAAGAATAACACTATTTTCTATCTATTTTTTCTCTACCTGATTCGATAAAAAACCGATTTTAAAATTTTTTTATTGGCTCTATTTACATTAATTTTCTCAGAATTTAATTCTCTACAAGTTTTGTTACTAAATCTTCCGCATTTAGTCATTTAACAAAGCTATTGTATTACAAACCTAAAAGAAACTTGTTTTTCTACAACGAATTTTGTGTTTTACATCAGATATCTTAAATACAACTAAAGTTACAGTTTTGCGAACTGTTTTATCCCATTTCCCAGCTCAAGTTACATAAAATAAACTGAACTTTACTTCTTAATTTGGGTCCAAGAAGTTACAGAACGGCTTCTTTTTATTAGAAGAGCTGAAATCTGGGCGAGAATAAACTATGTTTATTCTCGTACGAACGTTTTTCATTATTTTTACCAGTAGACCATGTCCTGAAGGTTTTTCTGTTTCTTCGTGAGATATTCTGTATATATTACTTTAAGAGCTGTTTTTTAAATCGGTTTTATTTTTTTATACATCGTTTTTCTTACTTTACATTTTTAGTTTTACTTTATTTCAAACGAATATAGTGGTACAAAAATGCTATCCGTATCAAAAAAAAGCTGATTATAAGAAAAATAATGACGAGAATCCTAATTTATTATTAAAAAATTATGAAAAGAAATGCACAAAAACAAATTTGAATGTGAGTTAAGATGTTCTGAAATTCAAAAAGTTTTTTTACTTTACGATTTTTTTTTTAAGAATCTTGAATTATCATGTGAAAATAGATTTAATTTCAATTTAAAATGAAATTAAATCTATTTTCACATGATAATTGCAGGAAATGATCACTGCAGGAAAAAGAAAACATCTTTTGTATAAACAGCGTATGGAAAGCGTTGAAAAGACGTTTTCCATACGCTGGACCAACTTCTGCCACAAAATAAAAAGAAATAAATAAAAATCGATACACTTGATAAAGAGGAAAGCTTGAACATAAATTTAAAAAATAAAGACAATTATATCGAATTGAGAATATCTTTTTTTTTCTTTTGAACAGGTTAAAAAAAAACAATATTTCCACATTTTACAAGTAATAATTTTACAACACGTAATAACATTTCATTTCAATATACAGGTAATAAATGTCATTACACTGAATTTACAAGAATTAAATAATTCTAGTAATCATTTTCTTAAATTCCTTTTAATAACGGGGTTTTTCCTGTAAATGACAAATGCTTAACTTTCTAAAACCTTGAAGATATAATTTAATATTTAAACAGTTTAAAGCTATAATAACTATTTTCTACAAGGAAAATTCGTCGTCAAAATACAGTAGTTTTTTTTCTTTTTTCATAAGTGTATTGCCATAACTAAATAAAAATCATCTATAATGAAAGGTTTTCTCTAATATTTTTTTAATTTAAAAATCGTACATATTTTCTAGTAGTAATAATAATAATAATAATAATAATAATATGTATGAGCCAGGAAAATAGGAGATTATTTATAACATTTTTTTTTTTTTTTATTTTTTTTTCAGCATGTAAAAAAAATGTAAACTTTTTTTATTATATCTAAGATTGTAGGACATAATTCACTAGAATAAAATTGTGATTTGAATAAAGTATCCTGCATATGTAACATTTTCTACTTTTATATTCTTTTTATCTTATAAATATGTGAAAAGCTAAAAACACTCCGTAAATTCTTATTAAAAATTCAAAGGCAAAAAAAGAAATAATTGAAGCTTTGTTCTTTCTATAATTTTTAATTTTAACAACATGAAGTCTGTTTAGTAATTCTTTTTTTATTCTTAATCCTTTTTTAATTGTTTTTAATGACTACCTATTTTTTTGTTATTATATTTAAGTACTGTAATGTAATAAATACATCACATATTTTTCCCTCCCATCGGTATATGATATGCATATATTAAAACTTTTCTGCCAGTGGATTACCGATAGCTCCATGCTTGCGTATAAGTTATCTATAGAATTTATCTGCGGCATACATTATAGTAATCGTTTCATATATCATAACTGTGTGAAAATGAATAATACTTCAAAAATTAATAAACTTCATTATATCGATGTAAATTAAGTGTGATTCTATCGTTTAATTTTGCACTTGTATTTTTTATTTGATTTCATTTAGAAATAATTGCTGAGAAACAAAACAGTATTTTTTTTTTCACGTAAGTTTAGATATTTATAAGCTTTATAAAATCTGCGAAAAAATATACCGTATAACTTCCTAATTTCTTATGATTTTTTTTCATTATTTTGGTCAATTTGGATGATTTATCTGAACCATTATCCAAACTATTCAATTAATATATAATTCACTAAGAAATGTATTTTTTTTAGAAATTAAAAGAATTAGCATATTAATTTTTAAAAAAGGAACAAACCATAAATTTACAGTAATTAATTAAAAAACAATCGTTACTATGTCATAATTTCGTTTCTCTGGAAGGAGTAGGAAATGGGTATATGTAGAATATCTCTGAAATACACTCATTTAGGAAATGATTCTTAACATCATAATTAAACAAATTTCCCTGTACACTGGGAAACGCTTAGATTTCAAGATTTCAGGTATACATTTACCAACCATTTTTTTTTTTAGTATATATCTTTTTCAGTATAGATTCATACCTCAATAGCAGGGGGTCTATGTATGTGTCTTGTTTCACAGTTGATGTAAGTAGTTGATAAACCACTTACACTACTATCACGAATGACTAATAATTCCGAAATTTTTCAAAATCGATCCATTGATTCATCATTTCATTTCATTGATTCATTCCTCAGAGGTAAATTTTTATGGATTTCTTTAGATTCTAGTTGGGTCCGTGTGAAAGATGTAACCAAAACCTTTCCTGGTTATTTTTGTATTTTTTATTTTTAAAGCAATTGTTTACCTGTTGGTCTGTCCTAGAATTAATCAAGTAAAGCTAGATAAGCACCTAAGCCGTTTCGTAATGCAGTACTAACTAGAATATAGCTGGTCCTCAATATTTCCCTGAGCAATCATTTAAAAATAAAAACAATATATTGAGAATTAATATCCCTAAATACGAAAGCTTTTGCTTAGTATTTTGTAATTTTACTTTAAATTGTTTTCTTGTTGTGAAAGTAAAATATATATTTTATTTTAATGTATACTTATTCCAAAGCTTTAATATTTTAGAGCCAGGAAATTCCAAAAGAAAAAATACAGAAATCTGAAGATATCTTTTTGGTGTTTTTTCGACTTGTTTTTTTAAGGTTTATATTACCATTCCTCTATTATTAAATAATAAAACAAACCGGAAGGAAAATAGATATTTTACCTAAAAAAAATGTTTAACCATGTTACCAATAATTTTTATTTTTGAAAAAAATAATCGTCTACAATCTGTTCCGTCAGAAAAATGGAATAGATATGTTGAATGTCTACAACTGATTCGAAGGAGAAAAAGTCTAACAGTAATTAGCTTCACTACTTCCATTTTATTTTGGCTTGCACTTTATGTCAGCTGTCGATGTATGATAAAGAAATTAACTTTTTCTTAAAGTGTGAGAAAAAACGCCATACCTGATCAGGATTCAAACCAAACCTCCGGATAAAAGGGAGAGATGTAACTATTACGCTAGGAAGATTGGCATCATTAAAATTAAACATTTCTTTTTTTTAAATATTTAATAGATTTGATCTACAATAAGTAAAAACCATCCGATTAAATTATATTTTTTTACGTTTTACGTAATTCTAAAAAATTATGAAAGTAGAGTAAACAAAAACTAAATAAATTGTTATAGTACAATTCTACGGATCAGTAAATTTATGCCTGTACCATCCGTTTAATGAGTCACGTTATATAAAGTAATTTAGTTATCTCATTTAAAATATTCCTCTACATAGAGGAATATATATATATATAGACAAGTATGCACAAACACACACACACATATACACACCAACATTCATTAGTGTTCCATTTGCGTTTGAATTTTAGCAACGTTTTAATTGCTTGTTAGTGAATCCAAGCAATTTAAGTTAATATATTTATACGTTTTATAACTTTATTTAATTTTTATATAATGTATATCTGTAAAAAAAGTAAATTATTTAACGTATACGTTATACGTTATAACGTATACGTTAATGTATACGTTTGTAGTCTAAACATATTAATATTATAATGGGGTTTTAATTTCCATTACCTTAAAATACGAGTAATTCCCAGTATTACGAATATTATATTACAACATTAGCTAAAAGTATAAAATTAATAATTACATACAAATTAATATTAATTAATTACATAAGAACATTCACTTTATTCTATTGGTACTATTTCTTCATAATTAGGCATCATGTAGATTGCAATAATATAAGCAATGTATTGGTTAAATGAAATTTTAAATGTATGTTTTCAAGCATTATTTCCTGTTATTTTTTAATCAACAAAAACCTATAACACTAAAATAATTTATTGTAACACAAGAAAAAAATATTGCGCAGTAAATGAAGTAGAAGAACTCGGGGAGGATCTCTGAGAGGATTAAAAAGATATTCTTAATTGCACTCTTAACAGAACATAAGAAATAAAGAGAGAAGCTCATTACACGTGGCCTTCACCTCTTGCACCTAAAAAGACATAAAAGATATGACTGTGTAACTTCGACATAAGGTGTAAATTAAAGTATATGTCTGGTATGTACCTGAGTATACACGTAGGGATGTAAAAATGTTGACGTAGGGATGTTGGTAAAAAGAGGACTGTACTTTCTACTTACCTTAGTTAGTTACAAAGCTGCTTTGCTTTTAAAAACGTTTTTAATGACTTTTTTTTTATCAAAATGCTACATCACGAGTTACTGAACTAGAGCTAATTTGTAGATATATGTTTAAATTTATCTTATTTATATGACTATTAAACACAAAATTTTTGAAATATGAACATACAGTCACTTTAATTATTATTTCAATTCATTTAAAACAATACTACATTAATATTTAGCTTTTCATCCCGTAAGTCCTGAATTAAAATCCTGGTCAGGCTTAACATTTTTCATACAAACAAATTTACACATCATATTTAAATACTTAAGCTTACGTGATAAATTAATTATTTTTAAAATTCACTTCCAGTTATTGATATTTCATTTATCAATTTATCGATATTTATTTATCATTTTTTATACATTCTGAAAAGTTTTTAACATTACATATACCATCCTTTTTAATTAATTCCTGTTGCATGTTATGTGTGGTGTGTGTGTGTGTGTGTGTGTGTGTGTGTGTGTGTGTAAAAAATACGTTCGTATTAGACTGAAAAAAAGTTTGAAATGTCTTTCAAATAAACTCATTCATGAATTTTGTATTTCACTAGAAAAAGTTAATTTTTTCCCCGATAAATGGGTCTCTTTATAAGCTATTATACTAATATATATTCTAAATATGACCCAAATCCGACCATAAATGCAATTTTCTCCAAATATCTCAACCCCAGCGCCATTTAGCGGGTCCATTTTTTGCAGAGGTATTTCTTTCCATGTAAGTAACACATATTCTGAATTTGGGCCAAATCGGACAATAAATACAATTTTTCAAAATATCTCGACCACAGCACCACCTACCGGGTCCAAACTAATTCAGAAACCTTCGCGGGCGTGCGCACAACTTACCAAAGTTTCATCGCAATCGGATGAACGGTTTAGGAAGGCATAAGAGACATACAGACAGACAAACATTCATTTTATATATATATTTTATTTATAAGTACATATATATATGTAAGTACAGTATACTATACATAAAACATATATATATATTAAACAGTGTTAAAAAATTATGTGTCCAAATTCTAGTATTTTTATTAATATATTGAAGTCTCTTAGTTTAAAAATACTATCTTTGATTTAAAGTTCTATATTTTTCGATGTTGTCAATGTCTATTTTGGTAAATGTTTTTAAATATTATTTTGTGTTTTGATGTTTTTATTTATGGATCAAGCGACACTACAATCAGAAATAAATGTTTTTAAAAAAATATATATTCTTTCATTAAAAATATTTTAACACGATTTAATAAGGATTAATTTTAACGTGGAAGTACTTTGATTTTTGTTATATTTTTCAATAAATTTAAATATTCTACTGGTTGATTCAAATTTTTAACTTATGTCTTATTTATCCATATTTATTATGGATTTTTCTCTATATTTTCCCTTTTTTTGTTATGGTATATATATAAATTTATAAGTAATTATAAATTTATACGTATAAATTTTTCAGTGAATTTTTTAATTGATTAATTTCTCTTTTTATAATAGATAACTACGTATATTATGTGCTTTTTATACCTATCTTGAAGGTTAATTCATAATATTTTAATAAAATTTTATTTTTAAGTAGAATTTTATATTTATAAATTAGCTTTGAGTTACGTAGTTTATTTAAATTATCAAATATACCCAGCACTCAACTTATATATCATGTATTCAGTTTTTTGTATGTTAAACAATAAAATCCAACATAAGCATATTTATTCGTTGAACGGTTAGCAATTTAGTTATAAATACGAACACTACATGGTTGAAATAATAAAACTCAGTCTAAGTTTCAAACAAAATACAAAACAATTACTAAATACATTTACATCAGAACAGATTATATCCAACTTTCCTGCTTCAATAATGAGTTGTGGTATACATGGTAAACCATTTTATTTACATTTAATTAACCAAGACCTGTGAGATATTTTATGTTCCTTTTACACTCTTTTTCATTCATATACTCATACATGCATGCATTTTTAAAAATTGTTTTAACATGAGGTTGATATGTTTTGCATATATTATTAAAAAAAAACAAATATTTTTCGCAATTTTGAATGTGTTATTTAATGGATAAATTTAAATAAATAGATTTTGTAGGAAACGAGTTACTTTAAATTTTGACTTATTTTTACCAGTTGTTGCTTATTTATGTAGCTTAAGTTAAATTGTTTTTAATAGTTTTAAATTATGTATTATTTATTTATCAATCTAAATTTATTTAGAGAATTGTATTTTTATTTTCATATTAAGTAAGAAGTAAATCGATGTTTACAAAAATCGATGTTTACTTTTTTTTATACATTTAATTAATCAACCTTTCTAAGCATACTTGAGCGTTCATAATTCAATAACAGATGATTAAGTATTAATGAGCAATAGATTGCAACAACAATTACAGTAATATATGAAAATTCGGAAAGTGTATTTTAGGATATATATCAAACTAATATTTCAGAAAAATCCTGTCAGTTCAGTGAGATTCAATAAAAAATATTGATTAAAAGAAAATAGTTGTTGAACATGAAATAAGTAGAACGTTTAAGAATTATTTATTAAAGTTGGACTTTAAATGTATACCCATTTCGATCATCAGGAACGCTCCCCGCCCTACAGAGGCGAACTGAATCGTGGGCGAGGACTGATAAAGAAAAGACCGATCTGTTTGCTTCACACCTAGAGGTAACGTTCCGATGCCACGATGCCCATGTACTCGATTTAGGGTCTGCGTAACAGTTTGGAATCTAACACCGTCAATTTTAGTGGTGTCGTATCTAATTTCTTGTTATTTCTCTTTCTTTTTCTTTTTTATTCATTATTAATGTTTGTTTTGTGGACTATATGGTGCTGAAATTAATGGTTTGTGATTTATGACTGTGCTTGAAATTTCATATTTGACTTTATGTTTGCTTGCGACTATTTATTATGTATTATTTATTTTTGGGGTTCCTTAAGGATCTTCTTATCACTTTCTTTTGTCAGGAAGCTTACTTATGGCTCCGCAGGAAAGCGGATTGTAATTATAATTGTTATTGAGCAAAAAAAAAAATGTCCATTGTGAAGCAAATACAATCAGCAATAATTATTAAATATAATAAAAAAATTAAACAAAGATTAAAAAAAAACAAAATAAAATATTTTATTGAATTTATAAAATAAAACCAAATATAAATAAAAATATATCCTAGCTGTGAAGAGTCCAATCAGTAAAGAAAAGTTAGCTTGTTATGTATTCTGTACCAACTAAATATTCCTCTATGAATTGCCAGTCAAAGTGAAAAATTTGTTCTTTAAGTATTGTTTTTATGGCCTTTTTGTAGAAAAGTATGGTATTACATCGATCGCTGATGGAAGTGGGGTGAAAATTAATTTTCTTTATGTATTGAGATATGAGGAATACGAAATATCATTCAGTTAAATTGTGGTTTCCTTAATTATATATATATATAAAATTTTATGGCTCAAATATCTCCAAAACTACTAGATCATAAGCTTTGGTAGTTAAGTTGTGCATATAAAAGTTTCATAAAGATTGGTTTAGTCGTTCTTGAGTTACGCTTAATGTATGGTTGAAAACGTTTGACCGGGGCAAGACAGAAGCATGTTTCGTTATGATGCTGTAGATTGGAACCTTTAAATTTCTTTATCTGTGGTATCTATTGTTAGCAATACTGTTCGGCGTATTCAGGCAGCCTTACCTACTTTGAGAGTCATGATGACTCGGTATGTTTTTTATTTAAGGGATAAATTGACTGTGTATGGCGTATTTTTCATACGCACTTACGCAATAAGTCGCAGAGACGAGTGAGCTGAAGCTTGATGCTTGTGCGTAGGGTCTACTGCTTAATCGTACGTGTATAGTGTGTAGCACTCTGAAAATCAGTGCGTTTTTGACTGTGAAATAGTGAGGGAGATGGAATTATTAACTTATTACTGATTTTATTTTTAAAAAAACATTAAAATGATTTTTGTATTATTATTTATATATGTGCATAGTTTTATTTTATTTTAATTTTCTTCTTGATTACTTACTTATTTCTGTTGTTTATTTCTTAATTCTTTTAAAATATATAGTTGCTATAAAAAATCATCGGTAAAAATATGGTTTGAATGTTTTCTTTTAAACATCTTTGGTCTTCACTGTTCGTTATAATTACAAATTTGTTAAACATGTAATTCGTTACGTTTATTCTAGTTGCAATTTCAGCTTATTACTTTTATAAAAAAAAAACTTGGTAATACCTTTTTATAAATATATTTTTATAAAAATACAGTAGACAGTGCTCATTCTTTTCATATATTCATGAGCCAACATGTTTATATGGGTTTAAATACAGACTGTGATTGTTTGGTTTCCTTCGTAACACAATCGTTCTTCAGCCTAAACCCCAATTATTCTTCGGGGTTCGGTTGAAGTCCTTCATTGGATTACACTGAACCTCTTAATAACCCTTGCACTAGTTCATAAGCTAAACCTGCAGGAATCAAACTGACCACTTCATGTACGTATTATAGGTAAATTGAATCTCAAAAGCCAAATAGACCTTTCTTTTCTTCAGATAAAATATTACCTCGAAATTTAATTTAGTTATATTTTTTTTTATGCTTTACTTTTATGTATTTATTTTGTTTCATTATTTAAATAACCGTATTCTATATCAAAATAAAAGAAAAAGAATCTGATCACTAAAAAAAGAAAACAAATTTTAATTTCATATTATTTTGTATCTGAAAAGTATAATTTGTTAGAAAAAATAAAAGACTAATTATGATATCACTCGATGTTAGTTTTATCTGTAGTAAAATTTGTATTTAAAATTAATAAGGGTTGTATACTGGCTAATTGTAAATAAGGGATAAACTGTACGTGATTTCAGATTGCTGTTTACTTAATAATAAATTGTATGTACACAAAAATTCAGTAATTAAATTAATGCTTTCAATGTTTCATTGTGTAACAATAAATTTATTTTTTTCTAAACGTAAAAGTAAACGAAGAATTTTTATTGTACTTTTCGAATTTCAGAAAAATAAATTAGTTGATTTGGCATGTTTTCATTTATATGACAAAAGTACTATTAATGCAGTTATCTTTCTGTATATAATATACTCGTATATATGTAATTAAACCAAATATTTACACATATACTTATAAATATATGTTTGTGTGCGGGTGTATGGACGCGCATTCATGCCTGAATGTGTGAATATTTCATTCACAAATTGTATCTGTAATTTTGTCTGTTTCTATTTGAATATAAAAAGAGAGCTTTTTGATTAGATGCCTTTAAATTAATCAATTTTACCTCATTGATAATAGTCATAGCAGTAGAATTTTCAATAATTATACAGTTGTAGACTAATTATTAAATACTAATGAGGAAGTTAATTAAAGAAAAATAATAAATAAATACAGACAGTAAAATACAATAAACATGTTTTAATCTTGTTTTTTTTTTCTTAATGCACTCAAAATAAGAATTTAATATCTTTTTGTAATAATTTATTTTGTCCCCTTTTATCATTTTAAATAAACTCTATTTTTCTTATTCCTACTCTAATATATATTTCAAAAAATTACCTTAATGAGAAAAATAAATTATGGATGCTTTAACTGAAAATTTACGGAAATTAATATGATATATTAATACCTTATGATATATATATATAATTTAAAAAAAAAATCATAAACTGGAAAGTTTGGCTGCAATCCATTTAAAGGAACATTTTTATTAAGGTCTACCGTTTAGGCATGCTTCAAAGGATGAGATGAATAATATGTAGTGGGTGTGAAAATACCATGCCTGACCGGGATTCGAACCCAGGAGACCTTCGGATGAAAGGCCGAGACGCTACCTCTCGCGCCATGGAGGCCGGCAACTTAAAACGTGTTGGAAATACAGAATAAAACTCTACTTCCAAGGTTCATTGTTAGTAAAAATATATAAATGTGTTTTTGTTAATGCTGGTCATTACTCTTCTGATAAGTTTGATACTCAATAATTTTCTTCAAAATAGTTGTCATATGTTGAAAATAATCTTAAATTATTTCCCATTTATTTTTCTGATAATCTTAAACGAATTTCATTGGTAAATTTTTCTTTAAAAAACTAAACGAAAAATAGGAAAAAGTACTTTCATTGAGTGTTTTTAACCTAACATGAATTTACGCACTTGTAAAATAGGTAAAATTATTTATGTAAATGTGCATTAAATATTCAATTTTAATAAAGCAATCCTGTCAAAATAACGATTATTTTTTATTATTGTCGATAACAAAACAACTGTTAGTTGTAAAACAGTAAAATTTAGTAAGATAATGAGAAATAGAAAAGTTATTAGGGAATTAATAGCACGTGTTTAAAAATTATTTTTTGGTACGTTTCAAACAGGCAAGCTTATATTTTGATTAAAAACAACCAAACATAATAGTTTCACTATTATTCAACAATTTGAATAATATTATGAAATGATAAAGTTAATATAAAAAACTTTTTGAGTTATTGACACCCTTGATTTCTTTTTTTTTTTTTTTGCTTGATGATATTGCCACGTAAGCTTGAAGTTTGTGCGTGCGGTATGCAAATGTAATCTTGTAGAGTCTGAAAAATGCCGTGCCTGACCAGGATTCGAATCCAAGACCTCGGAATGAAAGGCTGAGCTGCTACCACTCGCGCAACTTTCCTGATATCATAGCTCTCTAGAGCTATGTTGCAAGAAGGAAAGTATGGTAATAAGTAAAAAAAAGGGGGATAGGGTTTTTTTATATTTCTCAACGTTTCAATTTTCAGGAAAAAAATTAAAAAGTAGGGAATAATTTTGTACATACGTATGTACGAGTGTTGGCGTATTTAAAGCTTGATAATTTTTGACTGAATAAACTGATTTTGATGAAATTTGGCGCAGAGACTCTCGAGTATAGAGCATTTTGTTGGTAAAAGTTTGGGATGATAATCTTTTAGGGGGTGGGGTAATTATTTTTTTTGGAGTAAATTTTCTCAAAGTTTTGTCAAGATAACCACACTTTATATTAAGCTCAGTACATGTTTACATGATTATCTTACTACTTTAACAACGAATTTTACCCCAAATTTTCTCCTTCCCCAAAAATCGTAAAATCTTTTATTTTTTTCACATTTTTTAACCGTTCTTTTATCTCTTTCTTGGCATAGTAGTAGTGCAAATGGTCTAAAAAAATACTTTAGGGCCAATTTTGGGGATGGAGGAGCCGATTAAAGTTTAAAAATATTGATTTTTTAAAACGGTTTTTAGTTTAAACTTTTAATAATAATATTACAATAAAATGTCATCACAATTCATCCCTTCCACTCCCCCAAAAAGAGAAATCTAAAGTAACTCTTTATTTGTTGTATATTTTCTAGTTGAATTTTTTTAGATTCTTCCGTTTAACATAGTAAACGTAGACAAATCAAAGACATTTCTTAGGAGGTAATTTTGAGGATGGGGGAGAGAAAAAGTAAACAAATATCGATTTTATGAATTTTTTCACTCTTTTCATGCATCATTATTTTTTTGCTAAATAAGAATAAATAACCAGTGCCAGGAAAGTATACAAATTTGTTATCAGCTTTTTATTTCTATTATAAAAAGAAATCCAAGTTCCAAAATAATCGGATAATATATAACCAATACTGATATAATGCCGTAACTAATACTGATGATTTGTTTAATGCTGAGCCGGCCGTTTGTAATGATAATTATAATGGTTGGTGCGTAAGGTTCTTCAGTGAATTTTTATCCCCTCATTCTCTATAAATATGTTTTTACCCTAGCACTTGTACTCAACTCTTGTTTAGGCTTACTACTTATTACGTTACCGCTACTCAACCTGATTCAAATTACAATTTCTAAGAATTTTATGAAGTATTCAAATGTTCTAAATTTGAAATATTAATGGAAAAGCACATTAAGAGAAATATACAGCAATATAATTTATATAATTATTATTCAATAACAATTTAAAATTATTTCGTAGGAAAGAAGTTTATAAAAATTATACATTTCATTTAAATATATTATACATATATATATATCACCATATATCATACATATGGTGATATTTAAGTATGGAAACAGCTTTATACAACATACATGAATGGTATTTGGAGGCAGAAAGAAATGGAGTTTTACATAGTTAAAAAAAATCTTTTTATGGTGGGTTTTTAATTTAATTTTTGTTCGCCTTACTGAATTAAATTTAATTTTTTTTCGTTATTAAAGGTACGTACGTATTAATTCGTGAATCTTCGTACGAAGATTCATTAATTAAAATTTTATTTGGGTATAACTCTGGAACCAATGAAAATAAGTACCAATTTTGAAATGTCGTTGAAAAACTCTCATTGAGAGCTTATTACTGCAGTTAAGAAAAAGTAAAAAATCCAGCTTGTGTTGAATTTTGGGCTTTTTTGGACACTTTTGGTGTAGTCGATTGCAATCAAAAGGGGAGGTCCACAACTAGATGTTACAACAGTTTTAAATCCAAAATTTCAACATCCTATGGGTAATCGTTTTTGAGTTATGTGATATACATACGTACAGACGTTAACGTCGAAACTAGTCAAAATGGATTTAGGGATGGTCAAGTTTCCTTTAATATTATAAAATAGAGTAAATAAATAAACATTTTAATTAAATTAAATTAACTAGATAGAGTACAAAAACAAAATTATTGATACAAAATATAATATCATTGAAGTATTTTATTTCTACATTAAAAAAGAAGCTTTTCAACGATATATGATATCGTTGAAAAGCTGAGAATCAGGGCTTATTATTGCAGTTAAGAGAAAGTCCAAAAACCAAATTATTTTGGATTTTGGGCTTTTTTGGGCACTTTTGGTTCAGTCGATTGCAATCAAAAGGAGAGGCGCACAACTAGATGTACAACCGACCTAAATCCAAAATTTCAACATCCTACGGTTAATCGTTTTTGAATTATGGGAGATACATTCGTACATACATAATATGTACCTACGTACGTACAGACGTCACGCCGAAAATGTCAAAATGGATATTTCCGTTGAAATCTAGAAATCGAAATTTTTCGCGATCACAATCCATTCTTTACTTCGTATACGGAAGTAAAATACGAAGAAATATTTTAATTTTACCAAGATAAGGTTGCAATTCATTCTGTAAATATCAAACAAAAATTATACTTTGAAAAATTTGTAAAATTTTTCTTAATTTTATTTATTTTTTAATAGAATCATTTTTGAACAAGAAAATATCTAAATGAAAAATGATATTTTATGAAGAAAATTAGTTTTAAATTAGAAGATTAAACAGACACTATAGCAAACAACTAAATCCAGTTAAGATAAAATATAATCTAGTTTTCATTATAATCAAGTTTTTTAACGATTTTTATTATTATTATTTTAAATTCTTACCTTGTAATTGTTTTCTGTAATATTTCAGTGATTATAAATTTTAATTAAAATGGCTTACATATTTTTAAAAAACAATAAATTTAATTTTTTTTTTGAAATAGTTTTTAAAATTATCTTTCTTTCTTAATCTTGACAGACCAAAGAATTTAACTATTTCATTTAAGAAAACTCTTATGAAACAATAGGTTTCTAATGACCATAGTTGAAAAGTTCTAAATTACTTCAGTCGAACTTTATTAGTGGCCAGCTCTTTATTGAACTTCATTCTTCATATAATTAAAATTGTTTGACTAAGTAATTGAAACATTCTATTCCATTTAAAATTTTGTAAAGATCTAATACTAGAAATTCATTTACTTTTAAACGGTTCACATATTTATTCGAAGCTTGTTTTTTTGTTCGAATAGGCGGCCTGTAGACCACGAGATTCAATTAATTGATTTTGTAAAGTTTTTTCTTCTTCCAAATTTCTATCATAATCTTTCCGTGTTTCTCTTTCGTTTCTTCAGCCCAAGTTCTTCTAGTCAAATATTTTATTTCTTTCTGAAAACCTGTTATTCTTTGTAATTTGTTTCTCAGAGGTTATCGTTGTTTGATGCCGATATCAGTTATTCCGAGTTTGTTTAAATTTTCTCTTGTCTCTTGAAACCAGTTATTGTTGGTTTTTTTATATAGAAGTGTATAAAGAAGTGAAATTTTTTAAGCTTCAATAGCAGATATTATTGAAAAAATAAACCATTAAGAGCTCAATGTTTCTAAACGATAAGGTCTTTTTAATATTTAGAATGTTACAACTTTAAATAGACATTTAATTGCCTAAGTCTCTAAATTTTAACCAAATTTTTCACATTATTTACCAAATTAATTTTTCCAAATTATTAACCACATTTTAATCCACTCTAATCATAAAAGAAAAACCATTTGGTAATATATTTAAAAAATGTATTTATGTACTAATTAAAATATGTTACACTTGTAATAAAATAAACGTTTAATGATTTTATTTTATTTTTGAAAATTACCATATTAATTTTTTTTAATTTAAAATTTACCCCCCCCCCCCTCACACACACTAATACGATTGATGAGTTAAATTGTAAGTTATATTCTCGTATAAAACATTTATTTAAATTCAATAAAAACTAATTAATGAAAAAAACGGAAGCAATGTTTACTACTTTATTTCGTTTATACCAGTGATACAAAAACTGTTTTAATTAATTTAAAAATTTTCATCTAGATAAAACCGTTTTAGTTTTAATCTAGTTTTATTATGTATAATTCTGTAATAACAAAATTATAACGTAATAGAGAGTGCATTTATTTCATAGCTAACCTAACAGCCAGTGAGATGTTTTTTGCATAGGAATTTTTTTAATATTAATTATTTTCTACGTTAATTCTTTCCTAAACTAAATTAAAGACATTTTTGTTAATTAAAAAATAATATTTTGTCTTCTATTATAGTATAAATAGCCACTGGCACATTATACATGATCGAAAAAGTTTTCTAGATATCTATGAATTTATTTTCATAAGGATTTTAGAAATCGATTTTTAATTAAAACAAGCTTAGTCGGCACTCCTTCAGGTATCAAATCGTATCTAATCTATTTTTATGGATGATAACCAACCCTCCTTCAAAAAAAAATATACATATTTATGTATATGTGTAGAGAGAGAGAGAGAGAAAGAGAGAGAGAGAGAGAGAGAAAGTGAGTGTGTGTGTATAATAATTTTCTTTTCCTAGAAAGGAAACAGAAAAACAGTTTATAATTTTTTAGATACATAAATTAAAAAGCTTTAATGTTTTTTTTATTATCATTTGAAATTGTTTGCCAAAATTCGTCCAAACCCTCTAATTACAAAATGTTTTTAAAGTGAAAGAGAAGAAGTCCCTTTTTAAAAATTATATAAATAATTTTTTGTGGTTTCTCTTCTTATTTAAAAAAATATATTTTGATTAAAATGATGTAGATTATAAGGAAAAACTATCGGTTGCTAGCACTGAAACTCAGAAAATATATTTATTAAAAAGAATATTAAATACCAGCCGGTCGGAACTTGATTCGCTTGCCCGGCCATCTAGCCAGATCTGGACAACAGGCAAACCCCGGAGCCGACCCAGTGCTTCCCAGGCCATGGGATCACGGGGCCTGTCACCGGACCGCACGGCTCACTTCGCTCACCACTCTCGTCTAGCTAGGACCACCGGAGTGTTCGTTCCCCTCATGCTTGTAAAAATAATACTGATAAATAACAGTTAAAGTATTCAGGCTTTATAGAAACCTGAAAAAGAAATTAAAATACAAAATACAGAATAGTAATAACTATGGTAATTAATGTACACATCTTAGAGGACGAAAAAATCATAAATTATTTCTGTTGCCATAGTGACAGATAAAATAATGAAGTAAAAGTGGTAGTTAATCTTTTATTTTTTTTATGAGTATCTTTAGTTAACAATCTCACCCCCAAAGGGCTACAGCCTCTATCTATGGCTTAAAACCATTCCTGGGATAACACGAATATATTTTTCAAATTTAAAAGCAATTGTTTGGTTGATTCTAGTGTGATAAGAACAAGAATAATAATTTTACTTTTAAAATTTTGATTTGCATTTAACTATAAAGAAACTTTTTTCAGAAGTTCAAAATTAGAAACGAAAATTGTTTCCTTTAATACATATTACAAAAGTGTTAAATTTTTATTTTTATTCCTTTAATTCATAAGTCCAACCTGAAAGAATAAATTCCCAAAAAATTACAACAAAAAAAAAGGAATGTATAAATATTTTTTATGTGAGTTTTATTGAATTTAATGGAAAAAAAATTAATAAACTAAGAAATTTATTAAACTTCGAAAATTACCATAAATTAACCTTATCCGCCAGTTAAGCTGTTTCAGTATACGTTAATGGCTTAAAATGGGGGCAAAAAAGCAAAGGTAGAGCAAGTCACTTATCAAAAAACATTTTTAACTCGCCTATCAGCAAGATAAACCACGATGAAAATTTTTGGGATGCATAAGAAACGGTTTTTTATTATTATCTACATTAGCGAACCAATAAACTGTGACATGGTTATCAAGAGAGTGAAACCAGCAGTGCTTAAAAAACTTACTGGATCTCGACGCAAAGGTATCATTCTGTTTCACAAAATGGTCCGACCTCATACAGCTCAGATAACTTGAGGAACCACCGGGAAATAGTACCACATCCCGATACAGTTGGGATTTGCCTCATCGGATTTCCAATTCTTTCGTCCACTCAAGGAGGCGCTACCTAGTAAGATGTCTTGCAGCGACGACAACGAAGAAAATGTGCTAAATCGGCTCGATATTAAGACAAATATTTTTTTGCAACAGAAATAAATAAAGCTTATTGGACAAGTGTATTAATGTTACTAGTGATTATATTGAAAATTGAAAAAATGTCACTTTGATTCAATAAACCGTTTTAGCTCCATGAAATTTGTGTTTTTAATTATCGAGTGACCTTTCTTACATACATATATTAATTATTAAGTTGAAAAGCCACCGTCTGGATTATCATAAATCTCTTACTACTCTGAAAAATCAGTATTAATAAAACAACTGTAATATTTAGTATTAGATAGATATAAACCTGAAGTACATAAATTTCATAGGGAGGTGATTCTTGTAATACATTTTAAAAGTAATTTTTTTTTGTACACATGTTGAAGTTAACTTGACTACTAGAAGAGAATTATGATGAGAGAAAAATTGACAAAAACCTTCACGATATTTGAAGAGTTTTTGATACGATATTTTGAAGGTGTATAAAATACTTCGTAATTTTATAAAAATCAATCGTAATTATACTTTTTAATTAATCGAGATCAATCTTTCTGATATAATAAACGATTTATATCTATCGGTAAAAAAAAGAAAGGATTTTCTAATGGAATCCTCATTAAATCTCCTCTGTATAAATATCGTCTTTAATAAATATATAGCAATTAGTAATGAACAGGTAATATAAAAGTAATTATGAAATAAATCAATTTTTTTTTCAGATTTTATAGATAAAAATTGAATTTGCAGCTGTAGATTTATTATTATTTAATGTAAATAAATAAATCTATCTTTCTTAGTATAAAACGAAGCAACAAATTAAGTGTGAGGCCAGAATATACTGTTGGCCGAATCTTCCTTGTCGTAGTTTTAGGCAGTATGGGATGAGTGCGACGAACAGTGCAACAGTTTTCATTAGCACAGCAAGCAATAATATGACCTCCCTCTTCCAACACTCCACCCTTTAACACTTATTCTCCTTCCTTTTCTGTAACCACAGCAATTGCTTCTCTGTTTCTTATGTCTTTATCTCATCTACTTCCTCTTAATCTTCTCGGTTTGTACGTCGATCCCCATTAAAGACGCTTCAATTCATCCATCCAAAAAGACAGTTCCTTCAAATAAAAAAAGAATATTTTTTTTTGTAAAATGTTCAATCTTGTTTATTTATTCTACAAAAAAGATCTACTTTTTTCAACAGTTATCATTAGTCGCTAAAAATGTGTGTTTGAAAATAAAAAAGGGAATTTAAATTTTATTATTATTATTATTTTTATCCTTCAACTGAAAAAGGTAAAACTCTTTTATTCGATAATGTTAAATTATTCTTTCATATCTCTTTTTGAGCGTAAAGTATTTGTTTTTGAAGAACATTATAAACAAAGAAAAACCACTGGGAAATGTAGCGTTACACTATTCTTTTATTTTACACTACAAAAGATAAATTTGTTAAAAAAAAAATCTTATCTCATTCCACCATTTCATCATACTGCTCGTTAAAGAACGGACTTTTTAAGTATTACACGATTTAATTTCTACCTTTAAAAAAAACTATTGATATTTATAAAAGAACAAAGCGAAGGTCGAAATACGCTAACTGCTGTAAGTAGATGTAAAGGTAGGGAAGTGATATTAACGGGGGGAAGAAATACATAAATTGGGGAAGTAGTATTTTCATGATACTCCTACTTACACAGGATAGTGATTATAGCAATCTTTCGTTGCCCATCATATCTACAGCGTATGTCTTAGGCATCATCCCTCAATTTGATTACTCTTCTCTCCCAAGGCCATCTTGTATTACTAAGGTGTGTGAGCTGAAACCTCTAAATCCCTTCATTCTGGATCGTAAGTAATATTTTTGTCTATCAAATATTAGTATCGACCGGAGTATACAAAAATTACTGATGGAAGAACTGAGAATTAATTTAGACTATTTTCGAGCTCATATTTTTTTAAATATGCGGATTACATACTTGCACACCTTTCCTTTTCCATGTTTTTAACTGGTATTCACCCCGGGAGTGATATAGGCCTAGGTGTATATAGGTTATGTACCATAAACTAATGGTTTAGATAATCTAACATGATATAGTAGATATTTATTTGAGATGGCACTACAATTCTTAATTAGTATTACATGCTAGCCTAATTATCTAAAGTGGAAAGTGAAGTGGTTTCCCGCTGCCTTCAATAATAAACCTGGATAAACTGTTACGAAACATGGATTCTTGAGGTAGAGAAGAAAGGAGAATTAAAGCTTTTGAAATGTGGTGCTACCACAGGATGAAGAAAATCTGATCAATAGACTAAGTGACTATAAGGAATTTTAAGGATTGTGATATTGATAAACCATTCCTTTTAATCAAGTTAAAACAAAGAAGGACCAACTGGATTGATCGTTTTAAAACATAAAACGTTGGATAAAACGATATTAGAACGTGTAGTGGAAGGAAGAAGTCCTAAAGGAAGTCGAAAGCTTAAGTATATCGATTATATTATAAAAATCATGGGATGTACTCATAAGGAGTAAAGAGATTAACTGAAAATCGGGAATATTGAACAACTGTAAACCAATCCAAAAAAAGAAGAAACTTTGCTTGTTGACATAAAAAATATATAAAATATTTTTATATTTACAAAATATTAATTTTTAAGTTTTGGATTAGTTCCTTATCATTGTGATATTGTGTTTGTTACAAATTATTATTTATCGTATTAATTTACGACTAATTTGTAATTCCTTTTTAAAAATTTTAATTATATTTCAATGAACTACAGATAGGTAGTTAATTATTACTTCAATCATGTTTCAACATTGTCAGGTTTGTACGTGCTGTTAGGTGTAATTATTATTAGTCACTGTTGAATTGGCGTTTTAGAGCGTCTTAAGTTTTGGTCTATACAAGGAATTAATGTATTACAACGCTGCTCAAATTAGAGCACAATAAATTTATTAAAAGGTTAAAGTAGTCGAATTTTTCCAGTTGAAAGGGAAGTAATTCCACATAATTTTCGTTGGTTTTTCTTACAGCAAAATCTCTGCCGTCACTGGCGGTGAACTTCCATGAAGTTTTCTCCAATTATAGAAATTGGATGGGTCTCGCAATCGTCTTAACATTATTATTTGATAAATTAATAATTTCTGAAAAGAAATGTAAAAAATTAAATATTTTGTTCTGATTTATATTAATATGATATTTTCATCACAGTTTTTAATATGTAACCTGATGCAAACAAGCTTATTTAGTACCCGTTTTGTACTATCTATATCAGTTAATTTCTTTTTATCACATAAAAGTAGTTTCTTTTTTCATGAAGTTTGGATTATAAGTTAATCATATATTATAATTGAATAATATTCTGTTTTTTAACTTGAAATATATATTTAAGAGTAATTTCTCAGTTGATTTTTTAAAAGAATCATATTCAGCATAATAAAAGCAATAATCATTTTATATTTTTGTCCAAACAATCTTTTTTCTTCTTCTAGGCGATTTTTTACAGCTATAAAAGTCGTCTCTCACATCCGAACCGCCAAATTTTTCTATCCCGCATACTTTTCTCTTCTAAATTCCTTCTCTCCATCGCCTACATCATTCCAGATATCCACTGCCTTAAAGAATGTCAAAGTTTCCTCTTCTCTCCTAGAGTACATTCCAACATCCTCCTAGGCTATTTATACTCCTCCATTCTCCAAACATGCCCGTACCATTGTAATCTTCTTCCTTTCAAAACATCAATCACTGTACCAGTTACCCCAATTCTTCTTCTAATCTCATTATTTCTCACGCACTGCATTCTTGAAACTCCACAACTATTGCATTGCACATCCATCTCCACAGTCAACAATCTTCCCTTATCTCATCTTTTTCTAATTTCCCTAATTTCTGAACTATACAATAAAACGCTCTCAATAACAATCTTGTACAACCTATACTTAGTTACTTTCTGTATCCCTTTAGACCACCACAAAGAACTACAATTCTGAATAACCGTCCACCCCAAAGCTACACGATGATTTATGTCTTTTCCACTATGTCCTTCCTGTGATAGTATAGAGTCAAGATATTTAAATTTCTCGTATGCCTTGATGGTATTCTCATCAAAAGTCAAATCATCTCCTTTGCACCAGCCATTAGATACTTCGTCTTAGTGCAATTTATATTCAAACCCCCACTTGATAAAGGTTTTCGTCAATTTTCTTATCATGTAGCTAATATCAAACAGATATGATGCTCTGATGACCTGATCATCTGCAAACAACAATGTATGTATATATATATATATATATATATATATACTTTTTTTTAGTGATAGTTATAAACTGGGTATTCCTGCTAGTGATTAATAAAATAACTATTAAAAAAAAAACATAATATTTTTGCTGTTATCCAGATTATCAGTTTTAAAAACTAAGCTGCTGTTTGTCGTAGAATAAGTGGTTTCGATTTTTACAAAACCTAAACACTTGTAAACGTAACAATGTTAGTTCCTTATCTTTGAAGGTATTAATAGTTATGAATGTTTTATTCTATACTTTCAAAATATTGTAATATTTTTCTATAATGAAAAATTTAGGATTTAATTTAATTTTTTGTAATAAATAGTTATAATCTTTATTTTTTTAAACCAACTACCATATTATTTCAGATTTATTGATTAGTTGTCTAGATGTAATAGAATAAAATGCTCTTTATTTTTAAGTAACAAAATTATTTTTAAAAGATTATATAGATATTTAAATTTAAATTAGGAATACTAGTTTCTTTTTTTATTAAGTTATATTATTAAAATTAAACAAACCGTACCTAGAAAAAAAATAAAAATAATTTTAATTGTGTAAAAGAGATTTCATGTAATTATTAATCCATTAGTTTTAAGTAAACTTATTTTTTATAGCATATTTTATTATGTTAAAAAATAAATAAGGTAGGGATTATTATATCAGGATTTTTAAACTTATACTCAGTGTTTTAAAAAGAGAATAATAACCGAAGTATGATGAAATTCATGATGATGGGTCTTATTACGAAAGCGGAAAAATTTCCTGAATTGCTATTATAATAGCAAAAAATAAGTTTTTTTTTGTATAGAAAAAACTTTAACTTACAAAAACTTCATTCATTTTTCTGAAGGCCAAAATACTTTTATGGAGGACATCTTTCAAAACTTAATCGCACGGGTCCCTTTCACTGATACGTTGTTGCCACATTAATTCACATAAGTAGGAGTTTAATATAGATTTCGATGTACGACACTCCTTGCAAATCCGTCTTTTCGCTGTTGCTCGTAAACTCTCGACTCGATTTGTGTGCACATCAGTAATTGGATCTCGAAAGTTAACCGAATTATTAATACTTTGATGTGTAAAATTGTAACCTTGTAGATTAGATATATCATCATAACTTTACCAACAATCAGAAATTATGTTCGTCGCAGATCTAATACGTGTAGATTCTTTTGTAACAGTTAATTCTTTCACTCGATCGGAGACAGCATATAGGAAAATTCTGTTACTTCTTTACAAATTCCTGCATTCCTGTCAACACCCTCTGCTGAGGGTAGAATGTTTCCATATTGAATGAACGTGGAATGTTTGTACTTTCATCTTGAAAACTAAAATTCTACTATTTTCACATTCAGACCATTCCCGTCTATTATTACTGGGTTGAGAGTAACATGTCCTCACAAACTTCACTTATAATTTATTTTCCAAATGGGTTGCAGCTGCAATACCCGTACTCAAATTTTCGTTACAAAACTTAAAACTGTAACTTAAAAGGAAATTCAGAATCATTTCGGCTCTTCGTATCCAATTAAGTGAATGCAAAGTCAGAAGCGGATACCTAAAATCAATGCTACGTATTAAATTTGCTAGTTCGCTGTTCAAAAAATAAGTAATTTTTCTTTTCTAATTTCACTGTACCCGCTCTTTTTAAACATTCAGTAAATTTAATTTAACAGGAAGCTGGTAAAATGTTTGTTATATCGAATACAATAAGAAAAAAATATCTCCGGTTGATTTTATATGACCGACATTAATGAGATAAGAGATAAATTTATTTCATTTTTATAAAAAGTAAAGGTAATCTCTAAAGACTAGAAAAAAGGCGGGCAATGGCTCGCCACGAAAATGTTACATGGTTTATGTTTCATTACACAAGATTTTGTTAAATGTTTTTACCAATAGTCATTAATTAAGCGTACTTAACGCTTAATTAATGTTTCATTAATTAAGCGTTAAGTAATTAATGTTAAATGTTAATAGCGTTTGTAGTACGCTATTAATTTAGCGCACTAACAACAAAGAATTTTACAACGAAAAGCTTCAAAATCCTGAACATTTTTAGCTGTTTCTTAAGTTATATTTGTGTTTTGCGGATAAAAAAGAAAACATAAGGGTTAGAGCTGTGCTAAAAAATCACAATTTGAGATAAATCATATGTATAAAGAAATATAAATCGTTGGAACGAATGAATCGTTTGTGCGTTTCATCCAAAATAAAAATGTGAGTACATCAAAGAAACAAACCCACGTATCGTCCTTTTTTTTATTTGTAAAAAATAAAACTAATTTTTTTTTAAAGAAAAAATATAGTCTTTTTCATCTAAACTATAAATTTCTAATCACTAAATAAAGTTTAAATGTTTTGTTAAAAAATTAAAAACCATGTAAAACTGCGAATTACTGTATATTACTAGTTGTATGAAAATCCATTAGTTTTATTAAAATACCTAAAAATATTCTAACATTTCGGTTCGATGTAGGTGTTTTTGTTATCAATCATTGTTATTTATTATTATTGTGTATTTTGTTATCAATTAGTCATTTCATTCATTGTTTATGAATTTATAAAAACCAAAATGAAGCAACTTAACATTGTTTCACATTTTTTGTTTGTTTTAAAGTTTATTACCTGTTTACAATAGAATTTAAATAAATGTTTACTGATACAGAAATAAATATTAAAAATTTAATATTATATTTTGTTTTACAATCAGAGGTTAATAAATTTATTAATATATTTAAATTAAAGAAAAAACGTAAGAAAAAGGAAATTAAGTAGGATTTGAACCGATGTGCCTTCCTCTTATAAGATCCAAATATTTCATTAATTAAAATTTTATTTGGCTATAACACTAGAACCAGAATTTTAAAATCCAAAAATTCAACATCCTACGGCTAATCGTCTTTGAGTTATGCGAGGTACATACGTATGTACTCACAGACATTACGCCGAAAATATTCAAAATGGATATTTCTGTTGAAACCTGAAATCCGAGTTTTTCAGGATTACAGTACTTCCTTTACTTCGTACAAGGAAGTAAAAAGAGATCCTGAGGAATTATTTTTTCAACTTAATAAAAAAATGTTGAGATCACAGTATTTTATTTTTTTATTGACAAAACATAAAATACTTGAAATTCTAATAAAAAAAAATTCTTTATACTGAAACGGAAATTCTAGAAACATCACTTAAAACTGGTACTTTAACCATTTCAGCGTTTAAATGACACATTTTATACCATTTTAAAATCACCTTTTACTAAGTTGAAAGAGAAAATAAAGGGAATGAATGGAAGACTAGGACCATTTAATCTGAGGATTGACCCTCGGAGATGAATCCGTTACAGAATGTGCGCTACGTATGTTTTGTGTTTCGCCTGCGGTCGACTGCACAACTACACCTACACTTGTCTAACTTACACTAGCTCTACATAATCGTAAAGCTGTTTTCTAACATGACGTTATTTATCTGTAATCTTTTAACAGTTTATTCTTCTATTTCATTCAACTATTCTTCTAAATCGTCCTTTACAAAAAAGAATCTGACCCAGTTCTTTCTCCACATTGTTTTATTGTTTTTATTACATTTGTTTTTTTTACTTATTCATAATTCCTATTCTACGTTGTTTAGTCTGACCATTTAATTTTTTTTATGTTTATTCAGCTTGCCTTATAATCCTAAAAAAGAAATTGTTAATTTTAGCACAATATTTTGTTTGTAGTATTTTCAATTTACTAAAGAATAACATAAAATTTCTATCAAAAAACAGATTTTATATATATATATATATATATATATCATATGAATGGATGTAATTATTGCTATTATTGTTTTTCTCTTTAATATTAATAATTTAAATTTTCTGGATAATAATTCGTATTTTTTAAGATTTTAATTCAAGTATTATAACTGCAGAGATGTTTAATACATAAAAATGATATTAACGTTATGAATTAATAAATTACAACTTTTATTTAACAAACCAATTTTATTTACAGGATGATAAAATGAATTTATTATTTCTTTTATAAAAATAATTAAATGGTATTTAAATTGATTTTAATTATTTTGTACTAATGAAATATTTTTTTAAATATAAAGCTATTTTCCTCTATAACATTACTAGCCGTACAATATCAGCTAGCCGTTAAATGGAATCCATACAATCTAGAAAATTGATACATCCGCTCGATTCAACAGAACTGAGTAAGACTTCACGAGACTTCAATCAATCAAACAGTATACTTGACAGCTTTTGATCTGTTTTGCATTAACCCTAAAAATTTGAAAGTTATCTAATTTAATAAATTAATACTGCCTACTTCAACCTATTCTTCAAAGGATAAGTCTTTAAGCTGATAATAGTGTTTGATACATGATCTCAAAAATCATTCCTTATATAGATTAAAAATCAATCACTTTGTTCTTTATTAAGAGATCTAAAGTTTCAATTTAATTTTTTCAAAAAATATTGTTCAGAAATAAATTCAGAAAAATGTTTTAAAGAAAATATGTGCCAATATTTTATAAACTCGCACCGTTGAACTTGATTCTAAATTAAGATGCTTAAAATTTTTCGGAGTTCATAACATACAGAAACAGTACTTTTTTCATCCGACTATGAGCATAGGAAGAATGGTAATAGGTTTTAATTGTAATCTATGTTTGTTTCCTTCTATAAATCCAAGCAAATTAGCCTTCTACAAATCCAAGCAATTACAACCAAATTTTGGGTAGTAACAGGTCTTCAGTCTGGAAGTAACATAGACTATCTTAGATTGACTTAATCAAAAAGGGGGGCGCTACATTTTGGAATAAAATTAAACAAACTATATTCAAATTTTAATTGTGGTATACCATAAAACAAAAAATAAACACTTTTTGCCTCTTGTGATTATTTCAAAAATTCCAGATTCAAAAGTAAGCAGTAATTTACCGTGGTCAGCATACACATGAGTTATCATTACAATTTCTATTTAAGTAGCATAACGTTTCTGACAAAAAAATTATACCAGCATCGTATCTAGGTGATAAGTATATTGGATGGTAAAATTATGGAAACAACAAAAAAGGGCTAAATAAAATATTTATTAAAAAACTAAAAACTCTACTACTAATTGGAATACATCTACCTAGAATAATTATGAAAAACGAACAAAAAGTATTTACAGAAGTAAAATAGCAAGACGTAAATAAAAAAGAAGTTTTTCCTTCTTTTCTTACGGTCATTTTATTTTGAGGATACATTAAGTTAGCGATGCGAAATTTAATTTCTAAATTTTATATCGTAGTAGGGGGTCTGTGTTACCCACCGGGTTGGTCTAGTGGTGAACACGTCTACTAAAATTCTGATTTGAAAGTCGAGAGTTCCAGCGTTCGAAGTCCTAGTAAAGGCTTATTACTTTTATACAGATTTGAATACTAGATCGTGGATACCGGTGTTCTTTGGTGGTTGAGTTTCAATTAACCACACATCTCAGGAATGGTCGAGCTGAAACTGTACAAGATTACTCTTCATTTACACTCATACATATCATCCTCATTTATCCTTTGAAGTACTACCTGAACGGTAATTCCCGAAGGCTAAACAGGAAAAAGAAATAAAAGGGCATCTGTGTAGGCTTTATGATATGATGACTTTAATGGCATCCACTTTGTTGAGAATAACAGACACACGTATACAAAATAAAATGTAGAAGTAATATTTATTTCACATTACTGTCTAACTTACTGTATTCGGCAAAAATTCCTGTAAGAAAAAATTGTTTAACTATTTTTTGTTCGTTTATCATAATTATTTTAGGTAGATTTGTTCCAGTTAGTAGTCGGATTTTTGGTTTTTTAATTAATATTTTATTAATAAAAAAAAAATGATTGCTCTATAAAGTTTTATTTATACAATTTTTCTTAAAATAAAAATATGAACGTTTAATCTTAAGTTAAAATTAATACTACTTTTGTTAAAAACAACCATTAGTGGGCTCATAACTATACATACAACTTGTGTTACCGAATTAATAATACTGATCTGTTAAAAAGGAAAGTCCTGTAGAGATATGTAACAACCATCATTTTTAAATAGAAACTACATTTTTTTTATTTTACTAAAGGTTTTATAGTGATGAGATTTTTTTAATTGACAACCCATCGCGTGCAAGCATTGACTGAATATTGCGATGAAATTACGTTAACTTTATTACGGTAGTCATAAAAATTCATTGTTCTTTTTTTTCATTTTAGAGTTATTTTATTCCATACATAGTAATAATATACTCGTATATGATTCACATTATATTTTCTATAAAAATTAATTTGTTGTTAACTTTTTTGTGTGTCGTTATGAATTACTAAATAACTTTTATGGTATTTTTATGTAATACCATATAAATAATTTATTATTATTATGGTAAAAACAAATTTTTCTAAGTATAGAATAAATAATTTATAATCAAGACATAATTTCATATTTAAAATAATAACTGAAAAACAAAAACCACACTTTTTTTATCTCTAATAGGAATTCACTCTTAAAAAATATTATAAAGATTAAATCACACAACAAAAGTACAATATATTAAATTTTTATTAATTCGGGCTATTGAAACATGTTATGCAATAGTGAATTATCTTATGTTTTTATCGTCTATTTTTAATTACATTGAATGCATTACAGATTTAGGGTCTGGAGGATTGTTCAGTATCAAGAAAGCATGCTTATAACAGCGCTCTTTGCAATCTAGTTCATCTATACATATTAATTAAATCTAATGATTATGGTTTAAATTAGAATAATCATTTTATTTCAATCAACGATTTTTGATTCAGTACTTTGAAATGTATAATTTGTGATTTAGTGATTATTATTTATTTGTACAAAACATCAACTGAGAATAAAAGTACATGACTTCAATTGATTATAAAAAATTGAAGCAAGACTAGACTTTTAAAATGTAGTGATATACGATGAGATTGTGATACACTCTCCATCACTTATAATATACAACTATAATCAGTGTAATTTTATAATATGCAGCCATAATTTATAATATACATTTATGTACGTAAAGACAAATAGTGATTATATTTATGGGGGATTAGTGTCTTGCGTTAATCTATACAAGTTTTTAGGTGAAAACAGATTGACGAAATTGAAGGTTAGTAACGGAATGGACAATGGAATAGCCCTTTCATAACTGTCTTTTGAAAATTTAGGAAAACTTTTTCTCCTTACTTTTATATATTATCAATCTTTTTTAATTTAATGATGACCTCTGAGAGGCTGAATGATAGGAATCCTGTTTATTACATACCTTTTTTCCCCTCCCCTGGGCTCACAGCTAAGCATAACTCAGTCCAGGGGAGCGTCCTTTGACTAACGGACCTTCCCGCCCACCAGCTGTACGTCTGGAAAGGCAGGTCGGCCCGCCGGTTGGATCTTTTATATTATGACAGGGAACTGTCATAGTAGTACACGTGATATACGGAGTCCCCAACTGATCATCGGAGCTGGCTCACCAAGGGGTACCAGTACTCACAGCTGAGGGTGTCCAACGCCTCCCGCTAGAAGCGCCTTCTCCACTGTTCATCATCTTTAGTTCGAAGCACTGTCCGGGAAAAGATGTTGAACGCATCCCAACGGGTTGCAGAAGCAATTACGTGAGTCAGTAAGAATGCAGTTGTCAAGCCGGGAATCCTTGCACTAATCCTATGTTCCACCTAAATAGGGCACTGAAACAAGGTGTCGTCGATAGTGTCGTGGTCTGTACAGATTATTACACACCCTAAAGCAATTCATTATCACCTTGCTTTTAAAACCTTTTTTACGTTTTAGTAATACTTTTTCAATAGTGTGTACACTTAAAAAAATATAAAAAAACAACTGATATTAAGTGAATAAAAAGCTTGTTGCTCATTATATCTTCTTTGTAGAAAATGCATCGACATTAACATCAATCTTATTACGTAATTTATTAAAAATTTCTACAACACTTTATCCCATTTAATGAAGATATTCTAGCTATATTCGTCCGGAAACTAATATTTACATATTGTAGTGAATTTATATATATATAAATTCACTTAAATTGCAAAGTTTCATGGAATCAAAACTTAGAGAAAGTTTAACAGCTTTGAAAACACGTTCGTTTTATGTAAGTATATTAGGTTCTTCTAACGATTATAAATTTTCGAAAACGAGGGAGTTTTAAGCCGTTTTAGAAAGTAAAAAAAAAAATCCTGTTATATATTTTCATATTCAGGGCTATATTATTGAAGCATAATACGTATAAAGGTAACATAGATTAGATTATGTAATATAATAATAGAAAAAATCTATAACATTTAAGGAAAGACAAAAGTAGGATACATATGCAGTGTTGTATGAAATCGTTAGTATACGAAGAGATTGTAATTAGAAAAGAAGAATTATTTTGCCAGGTTTTGGTCCGAACAGATTTTAATAAAAAGTAAAACTTTTTAAACACTTTATTATGTTTAGTTGACATTATTTACATAGATTTCCTTAGGATTAAATTTTCTACAAATTTCGTTTTATAAGATTTTATTATTTACTGGAAATTTAACGAAGTTCGTATGTCAAACCTAAAAAAATTGTTTTGTGAACAAATATTTTGTTATACAATAATTTTTCTCAAAATTTACTAAAGATATATTTCAGATACTTAGAATGTTTGGAACAACGTTCCAAACATTTTAACTGAAATTTGGTTTGGATAGAAATGTATTATAAGTTTTCAAAGGATTAAATTAAAATCATTATCTGTTGTTTGCCGTACCAAAGTTGTTGTTAGGTAGGTTGAATAGGTGGAAATTGATTTCAGGTTTATTTTTCTTCTAAAAATATAGTCTTTAATATTGGAAGAAAAAAGGGCCTGGTACACGACAGTAATAAATCTTGGAACTCACTGATAGAAAATTATCTTTTTCTTTAATAACATATTTTTTCTCTATTAAATTAAAGTATTTTTTACGTGATTCAAGTATCGTATAGATATAATCCATTTCTTTCACATATTATATACATAAAGCACTTGAAAGTGTTAATAACTTAGTTATATATATATATATATATATATATAGTACTACTTTTTCGCAATAAAATATAAAATAGAATTTAAATACACATTAAATAAAAATTTTCAATAAATAAATAAATCAATTAAAAGTTTTCAACCAACATTATACTGTTTTAAACAATTTTATTCAATTAAAAAATGATTTAAAATTTCAAGATTGATTTCGATAGATAAATACTGGATAATTATCCGTTATTTAGTACGCATGTGATGTGTAAACTATGAATTTGTATCTAATTCTTAGAAAATTATTTTTATAATATCGGAAGCGATAAAATACATTCAGTTATTTTAAAGATTACAGAACATGGTCTTTTATGGTCTTTTAAATAAAGATTCGATTTCTAAATTTTATTATTTATCTCAACAAAATACAATTTTTAACAGATTTTAAAAGGAATGGTTGTTCGATTTAATTCTTTTGTTACTTTTCTGGTAGCATAACTCTAAAAGGAGAAAGTATGGTGATCAATCGAAAAATGGAGTATGGTTTTATTTGCATTTCTGGACGTTTCATGACCAAGGAACCTCAAAAATCAAAATGTGTTAAGTGTTTGGAGCTTAATAACTTTTGGCTGGATAAACCGATTTCAATGAAATTTTGTAGAGACTCGTGTATATGGGGCAATTATTTGGCTAAACTTTGAGGTCATTAACTCCAGGGCTGGTTTTGGAGGTCAATCTTCTCAAAATTTTGCAAGCAAACCCCACTTTATATTAAGCTTAATTCATAGGTGCATACTTATCTTACCATTTTTTTTTTTTTTTTAATTTTGGCCCTAAAATTGAACAAAGCTATCTTTTTATTTATTGCATACTTTTTAACAGAATTTTTTTTATGTCTTCCTAGGCGTAGAAGTAGGCCAAGCGACTTGAAAGAAAATACTTTGGAGGTAATATTGTGGGCGTGGAGCCGATTAAAGTTTAAAATAGTAGATGTTTTTTGAGGTTTTCAAAACGTTTTGGTTTATACAGACTTTAAATATAGTTAATAATAAACTTTTAGTAATAATATTATAATAGATCTCATCATAATTCCCCTCCACCTCAAAAAAGTAATGCTTGAGTAAATTTTTCCATGTATAATTATTTATTTTTACACCACTGTCCAAAAAGAAGTGTAATGTATTTAGGTTGTATGTATGTTTGTTCCACCGTAGCAGCTCAACGGTTGGACCGATTTAGATCCGTAACAATATCAATGAATCCTTACGCTACCACCGGAATGCATTCGGGAATGCCATACCATTCCCGAATGCCATAGGCAATATATATATATATATATATATATATATATATCTAAATCTGTCAGATGAATGAGTTGTTTTTTAATAACTGGTACCTCAACGCTACATTCTGAACGATTCGAAAGCCTCGTGTCTCATACGTGTGAATTTGTTTTAATAGTGTTTATAAACGACTGCCCAAAAAGTGTATTTATACATACATACATTACATTTGTTTCACCGCAGTAGCTCAACGCCTGGACCGATTATCACCCGCACACTCTTTAATTATTCTATATTAAAAAACAATGTTTTTTTTGGCAGTTGTGTTTTTAAATTTTAATATTAATTTATTCCACTATACAAAAATAAATAACCAATGCCTGGAAATTAGTATAACTTTGTTGTCAGTTTTTATTGTATGTAAAAACCTTATTTGTTACTACATTCACCGAGTTCAATAATTTATTTTATTTATCTGAGGGAGTTCCTCTGAAAATTACGTACAAGGTTTCTTTCAGATAACATTAGTATAAGTTTGTAAGTGAAAAAAATTTAAATAAAAAAAAATGTTTTTTCACGTAACAGCTTGATGATTTTTCCTCCATCATAGGATACATAACCTGAGCTAGGTTAGGATACATAACTTGAAGTCATTCAGATATTTTCACCGGAAACAAAAAAAAAAGTTAATTAGGAAAATTCTTTGTAAAAGAATATTACATATTTTAATACTCCAAACAAGCTTAGTTTAATCTCGGAACTAGTTTCATTAGGTTTCTTCTCTGAATCCATTTTCTAATTTTTATCAAGATTCTCAGTTTTATAATTGTTTTAGACGTTTTCCTCTCATACGGGCATCGTCTTTTATTGGCCTAAACTTTTAATTTCATTTTTATTTAAAAAATAAATTTGAAACTAAGAAAAGATGTTAAATTAAATAAAATTTAAAAAAATTAAATTCATACAATTTACTTAAAAAGTTAATTAATACGTGAAATATAACACTAATCAACATTTTTCTTTAAATTTCAACTCTTTTTAAGTCTGATAAAATTAATATATATATTTTTTTAATAATTTTATTTATAGTATCATCAACAATTAAAGTCATTAAAGACTCATCAAAATTATATCTGTAAGCATAAATGTACTGAGAAAATTGTAGTTTTGAACAGATTCAAGCAGACCATTCCTGAAACGTGAGGTTAATTGAAACCCAACCACCAAAGAACACCGGTATTCACGATCTAAGATTAAAATTCGCATAAAAGCAACTACCCTTGGTAGATTTTGTAACTTACAACTCTCGAATTCGAAATCAGCTGATTTAAGATGACGAGTTTACCGCTAGACCAACCCAGTGGATTTCATAAAATTGTTACCAGATATTTATATTACAAAATAGCAAAAGCGTTGCAATCAATTTAAAATTTAACACACCAGATTTTTATGCTTCTCATCGTTTTAAAGTGTCTCTTTTCAATAATAGTAAAATCATATTTATGAAATATACTATGATAATAGAAGTATTTGTCTGCGCTTTTATGTTACTGAATATCTCAAGAACGTTTCAATAGATAATTACTTAAATATTTTTCCAAAATTTAATTTAAAATTTATAAACAAATATAATTGAAAATATGAATGGAAAATCGAATAAAATTTTATTAAAATTACCTCGTATTAATAAACATTTGATTTTTATATATATTTCTTACAACGATACAAATCCTGAATTAAAATTTATTCAAAATTATTTTCTTTAAATAAACCCCAAGCATAGAGAACAAGTTTTATAAAATTTTTTAGTGTATGAAAAATTGTGTGGTGGAGGTGTTTACATCCTGCCCACAGAGGGGCGGGCGACACTCCTCCGGTGGCTTGATGGAGGTGAAGCTGGAGAATGTGGCTACGCAGACGCGGACTTTTGGTGGTAGATTGAGGTTGTGCCAGGAGGATCTGGCCACCCAGACACTTGATGAGTACGACGATCATGGTGACCTTTACCGAGCCCTTGAAGATGGGTTCCGGAGAAGCTTTAGTACGATTGGTACACCGGAGCTGGACAAAAAATGTCTTTTGTTTTTCTACGTTGGTGAAGGACGGTTCATCACGTGATGGGGCCCTTCAGGCCTGGCTACTGGATTTAACAGCGGGTATTGGACTTCCTCAACATTGTCGAGTTCTATGCCGAGTACCTCTATCCTAACACCAATCTATCCTGTCGGAGAAATTGTTACGTGACGGCCGGGTACGGATCGAATGGGTGGCCTGTAGGGTGGTGCGGCGGTTGCTGGAAGAACAATGCTTCCGTTGCTGGAGTTCGGGGCACCGGACCAAGTTTTGTGGTGGCCCGGACAGGACTGGCCATTGCTTTAATTGTGGGGAGGTCGGCCATGTCAAGAAGAACTGCCAAAAGGAGACCCGCTGTGTTTCATGCTGCACCCTCCGCCACGCTCAGGGGGGCCAGGGTTGCAGGGTTGCACATCGTAATTGAAAAGTGCGCGCTGGTAAGTGTGGAACTACGATGGCTCCGGCATGTGACAGCCTCGTCCAGGAGAGGTGGGACGCTCCGGCGTCTCATCGTCCATGAGTGGACGGGGACGGAGCCACCAGGGGGATTGAATACTGAAGGCCCGGTGGAGGATTGCCCATTTGAGGTGAAGGCATCGTAAAGACCGGAGTCCCGGTGAGTTCGGGGGTTAGTAGAGGCATAGCACAAAAAAACCGATTCTCGGCTGCCTGGGTGGGGGCTTGGGAACGGCATAGCCGGGCCCAGGTGGTTTGAGGCACTGAACTCCTCCCCCCTCCGGGGCTGTGTTTGTGCTTAAGTGTGGATCCGGCTTTGGTGCGCGGGCCAAATAATGAAAAGAAAAAAAATTATTTTATTAATAAAACCTTATATTAAAAAATCGGTTTGTATTTCAGCATTTTTTCCTTCTAAACAGTTTGTTCATATACATTGTTAAAGGTTTTCAGTGCAAAAAAAATACACTAAAAAACGAGAAAAAATGTTATTTATGCATTTAAAATTAATTAAAAAATAACATTTTATTTTTTACGCTATTTAATGAACTCAGATATCATCTGAGTTCATTATAATTAATAATTAATTAATTATTACATAGCGTGCTTACCTAGCCATTAAAAAAAGAATCACATTGCTTTGATTTTATTTTGTTATTTATTATTTTTTTTATTATGTAAAAGATTTTATAACAAAATAAAAAATAAATAAAATGAATCTGTTTCCTAGTGTTGTATTTTAGACATGTAAACATTAAATGAATTACATAATTTTTTACTGTAATAAAAATCCATTTCAAACTAAAATTGATGTTCTTTCTTTAGGTTTTGTTAAACATTAACTAAAAAATAAGATTTAAAGCATTCCGTTGTATCTGGAAATTTACTCTAACTGCTATTTTATTAATTTAACAGAATCAATCTATGTAACCGGAGTTGTCTTACATTTCTGCTTTATATTTTACTCTACAAAGTTTGAAAGTCTTCAATGAAGAAAAAAGTAATCAGTTTTATCCTGATCCAGTTATGTTGTTTTCTTTTTAATCCATATTACACTATTTTGACCGATGAATTAAAAAAAAAATCTGAACATACAATTTTTTTAATTTTTTTTATACAGTTAGTAATAATAATAATAATAGATACGACAACTAAGCATGTATCTGCTAGTATAATTATAAATCCGTTCATCCAGCTGGAAAAAGCATTAGTTAAAGTATGATGTTATCGTGAAATTTATTGAAAAATTTTTCTCCAGAATTGGATTATTAGGGAAAAATAATTAAACTAATACCTATATTTCATCTGAGATAATTATGTGACGATATCAGGAGTTAACAAAATTATAGATGTATTTAATGGAAATATTGAAGTTTTTTTCCAAATTCTAATTCTTTCCCAATCTATCATCATCGACAAATCATCACTGTTTTTTACGACCCACGTACTTTTCCGGAATAGCGTCATTGTAATTGTTTTTTCCCTTTGGCATAATTTAAAAAAAATTATGGTATCCTGTTTGTATCAAACAGCTGAATTAAATCAGTTTTATTTAGTAATTTAAGATTTATAAATAAGAGGCGTTTTTATAGATAGATATAGATTTATAAATAAGAGAAGTTTTTATACTCTTGCAAAAGAGTTGCAAGAGTATAAAAACTTGACGGAATTTATATGTTTTTTGACTACTTACAAAAATAAGACGACAAAGTAAAAATACAGGTACTTGTTGAATGTTCCTACCGCGAATCTAATTTCACAATAAAATAAAACGGTAACGTTTAAAAGTTCAATATTTTCGTAATAGATAGAAAGATACATTAAATTGATAAGTGTTGAAGTAAATGAATATAATATTACATTATAATATAGTATAATAAATATAAAAATTGATTGATAGAATTAGAATTTTTTATGATTATGATTTTATGATTGATGTGCATTCTTAAATGAGTTTTCCTTAACCTCCCGCTTTATTTCGCGTGCGAATCGAGATTTCGGTAAACGTTTGTTTATCTCGCTATTACTGAATTGTTTTTCATCCAAAAAAATCTGAAAAAATTAGGATATGTTAACAATGCGTTATTAATTTATATTGTTTAACAAAAATTAATTTTTGGTAATATTTCAATATGTTGCGCGCGCACAAATATGGTATAAAAATACAATGTTTTTTTTATTTTTTTAATGATCAGTGACCTATGTTTTTTTTATATTTATAGAACTATAGACTTTTCTGGTTAATTTGATGTAAAATTTATTTATATCCGATAAAAACTGATTATATAAATAAATAAAAACTAAAACACTTTACATTTCAGAAAATTGTAACTAAAAAAAATTGAGATTTCGGTAAAGGTAAAGGAGTGAGTATACGTGCGTACGTTTGTGTCACTGAACCAGTATAAAATCTAACTTTATATATATATATAATTTAAAATTACTGCTTCCTTTCATAAAAGTCACGTTCACTCGTTATTCTGCTGAATTTATGTTTGCATAGCAATTATATAAAAGATAACAAACTGCTAATGTATATAAGAATCAAATAAACATAAAAATACCAAAATACTACGACTTAAACAATGACGTCAGGGAAAAAAGTACTATGTGTTTGATTCCTTGTGAATATGTACATTATACATGCCTGTTATGGTTATTGCATTTTATCATAATTCAAGGCGTTTCGATTAAATCCATATAAAAATATTTTTTCTATGTTAAATGGTTCATGAGAAATTTGAATTTGAAAAATTGATTACCCGCGGTTAATATAGTGACCAGCGGGAGACAAGGGGTTAAATTATTTTTATTGTTATATTTATTTGTGAATTTTTTGTTTAGAATCATATTTGTATAATAATTACAGTTAAATTG
This sequence comes from Lycorma delicatula, assembly GCF_047948215.1. NCBI lineage: Eukaryota > Metazoa > Arthropoda > Insecta > Hemiptera > Fulgoridae > Lycorma > Lycorma delicatula. The sequence continues at coordinate 44,311,550 of NC_134461.1, forward strand.
TTTATTATTGGTAATAATTATCACAATATACTTCAACAACACATAAAATCAAAGTAGAGCGACAGAACATTTTTATTTCCAACTAATTTGATAATTTCTTTTGAGTAAAAAGACATAAATTGATTTGCATTATCTAATTTCAAGTATTGAACAATAGTTCCTTGTCGGTTTATGAAATAAAAGAGGGCCTGTCCGTACCATCGTTCACCAGAATTACCCTAAATTTCAGGTATAAAGTCAACATTACGCGATAATTTGTTGAAAATTCAGATTGGAATCAAGAATACTGAAATAAATAATTTATATTTTTAAATTCGGTTAGATTAATAATAATTAATTGAATTCTAATCTTTTTAATTTATTTATATCCATTTTTTTTTATGCGGAAGACCAACTTAGGATCATGCAAATATCACTTCTTAGTAGTATTTTGTTTCTCTTCTTATATGCGTTTCTCATATTTTTGGTATGGGTTCTCCTCATCTGTCCATTTTACTTCCTGTCCTTTTGTTTACCACAAGAATTTTTATAAATTTATTTTCTCTCCTTTCAAGGCTATCCTTTTGAGGTCCTCTTTCATCTGTTTAGATAATCTGAATTGCTTCATTTTCCTTAGTTTTTCAAAGATTTGATTATTAATCTGTTTCGATCCATCCTGATCGTACTTCCCAATAATTTTAACCTTCTTTTCCTTATAATTGTTACTATGTCTCCTTGATTTTGGTAATATATTTTTGTTAGATTTCATTCTGTATCATTCCTTTTCACCTTTGGACAATGGATTTTGCCTAGTAAAATTTTTCGATCTTAAACAATTTTTCGAGGTTGGTTAAATATAATGTTACATATAAGATTACTGGACTTACTATCTTGTATAATATCATGAAGAGAATTTTCTTATTGTGGATATCTTTGGTGTTAGTTTTTTTTATATATATAAATGTACTAGCTGAATTTCCGCTGAATCTCCACTGTGTTTTTATCCTCATGGTTATGAAAAAAACACTGGTAAATATCAATTAAAGCCTGAAAAGCTCTCTTTCCTCCAACGTTTCCTTCGTTCTTGATGTAGAATATCTGACACGCTCTTGCTGTAGACAAGACATCTCTTTTGGTTTCCCTTTCCATCATCCCAAAATACCCTATAAGAAAAGGAAAAAAGGGACCTGAAAAAAGGAAAAAAAGGAAAGGGACCTGAAAATCGAATATGTTTTAAAATGCATAGTCTATTATTTTTCCGTCTAAAAACGAAATAAAAAACTATATTAGGTCGTCGTTCAAGAGAACAAAAGAAAAAACATCACCTCAAAGAGAGCTAGAGCCTCCATTTATGGTTTAAAGCATTCCCCTGGATAACACAAATGTATCCGAAAAATTTGAAAGTAATCGGTCTGTTGGTTCACGCGTGATGCTGTTAAAAACGAACTGAACTGCCACAATTTTTTGCATTTATTCATTACTCCTAGTTATTATCCCGGTCTAATTATTTGTAAACATATTTTTTATTTGTGTATATGCTCTATGCTATCATTTATTTTATTAAATTTTTTTTCCATAATATGTGATAGATATTTTCACTAGAATGCCTTTAAGAAAATATTTTACCGTTTTAGTCTTATAAGCATAACAATTTTGAGGTGTTTAAAAATTATCGATAATTTAAAAAATTTACTTTTAGTTCTCATAGTTGAAATTTAATCTTATTACACATTTAGGATCTTCTTTGTATTTACACATTTTTAATTCAGTTTATAATTAATATTTTGATTATTTAAAGGCCTCTTTAAAATATTCACTGGGATGCGTGTTTAATACCTGTTTTTAAATGTTCCTATAACATTTTTTATCTCTGATGGAAGTATTAATCGAGTTTTCTAAAATTGCTTAGGTAAATTTATTTTTTTTAGTTAATTAGATACAATACCTTCATAACATTACTTCCTAATTTTTTTTCTGTTTAAAATAAAATACTTTTATCGTTTAATATCTTCAATCATTTATATTCTCTTATCTTAAGCGTTTTTTTATCTTTATGTAAAAAAAGATATTTGAATAATCTATAAGATATTTTAATAGATTAAGAATTAAATATATTTATAAAATATTTGAACTTTTACTGTATAAAATTAAAAAAAAGAACTTTTACCGTAGAATAAAATAATCCTTTTGATGCAAATAACTAATTTACTTTTAGAAAACAAAAAACCTGTTATCATTTAAATAACATGTTATCATTAAATAGTACACCCGTATGTATATATTCATAGTGTAATAATTAACAAATCCGTTACGGATAATCTGTCAAACTTTCCTTTGTAACATGATATTAATTAAATAGAAATTTAAACAATAGGTATTACAATACAGTAAAGGGTAAATACAGTAAATAATAATAGTAATAATAATAAACAACCTGTTCTTATTAACTTTGAAGAGTTAATTAATAAAGTAAATATTATGTGAAGTATAGCAAATAACTTGTGTATTAGGAAATATTTATAAATTTGTATTAAATATTTTTAATTTTCCAGAATTATCTAACCAGTGTAAAAAAATATTATGCTTCTAAGTTGTATGTAGACAGTCTTACTTTATTTTTCTTAATTATAAAATGTTATTAAAAAAAACATTACTGTAAAAAAAAGAATGATATATTTAAAAAATGTTATACATTATTTATTTTTTTCTTAGGTGTACTTTTAAGACTTCATATCATCCAATCATACATTAATTTAAGAAGAAATTGATTAATGAATATGATATTTTCGTAATAATATGACTGGAAAGTATAATTAAGTGTACAATACATAATACAATATTAGAAATATTTTATTAATTCAGCCGCTGTAAGAGGCCGTATGGATTTGAGAAGTGGGAATGTCCTTAGTCAACTTGTTGACCTAATTGTTGTGCGTAATTATTTTCTGATTATACCATATTTAGGCTTAGATTTAATAGCCATTTTTTACTTCCTTGTACGAAGTAAAGGAAGTATTGTGATCGCTTAAAATTTCGGTTTCCAGATTTCAACGGAAATATCAATTTTTATCATCCCTGAATCCATTTTGACTAGTTTTGGCGTGACGTCTGTACGTACGTACGTGTATGTGTGAGGTCATACGTACGTACGTATGTATCTCACATAACTCAAAAACGATTAGGCGCAGGATGTAGAAATTGTGGATTTAGCACGGCTGTAATATCTAGTTGTGCATCTCCCCGTTTGATTGCAATCGACTGGACCAAAAGTGTCCAAAAAAGCCCAAAATCCAAAAACAAAATTGGATTTTGGACTTTTTCTTAACTGCAGTAGTAAGTCGCCGTTGAGAGCTTTTCAACGATATAAGTGGTACTTATTTTCATTGGTTACAGAGTTATAGCCAAATACAATATTAATTAATGGATGAAATATTTAGATCTTAGAAGGGGAAAGCACATCGGTTCGAATCAGACCTTATCTCCCTTTTTTTAAATTTAAATTTATTGATTTATTAATAATTACTAACCTCTGATTGTAAAAAAATTTACGATAAATAATAATTCAATAATAGCAATAAAAAATATCAGAAATTATTAATAAAATACATTTTATGTACTTTTCATTTTAAAAAAATGTGTAAATGTAATTAATAGGTGTACAAGGAAGTCATGTGATGTCCACATCAGATTTTTTATTTAGTTATGAAATTGTTGCCCGTAAATTACTGAAAATTTTGTTTGTATTCAAATTAAATTCATTATACATTACTGTCTTGATGTAAATTATTTGTATTTAAGTGAATAAATTACGTCTTAATGATTTTCTTTTTATCTTCAGATTCCTTGTTGAATAGTTTGGGTATTTTATAGTCAAATTATTTTTGTTTTAATATTATTTCACATCATGGATTACAGTCGATATATACAGTTTAATCTGCAGTTCCCGATAAATCAAATCTTTCAATCAAGTCAACTGGAAATAGTTTAGGTACTCTAATTATTATCTTTAAAGATAATTTTTCATTTTATAAGTTAAAATTTTCCTAATTTCCTCTCTATGCTATTATGTTGTAGCTTAATATTAATTAATATATTTTAAATAGGTCCTCCGTGTTTAATTTTTTTCAAATTTTAGAAAACAAATATTAAATTTCTAAGCTTCTTATTAAGCTGTGTTCTTTCCAATTGAGATAACAGTCAGTTATGATTCACAAATATTAAAAGTTTTCATATTTGTTAAAGCGATATAAACCTTTCCTTGATTCATTTATTTTTAATGATAAACCTTGATCATTAATTTGGTAAAATAGTTGTTACACTACATTCATTATTTTTTTCTATTCATTCGTATAAAAGACAATTGTCACTGAATTCTCCGGTCGGTAAATCAATCAATGAACTCGAACAATCATTTTTTTCCTTCATGTCCCTCACTCTTTTATTAATAAAAATTTTGTTTTCATATTAACTTAATATGCACACTTTTTTTCTATTAATCACATTGTTTTTTTTTTATGTCAGAGTAATAATAATAATAACAATAACAAATCTAATAATTTTTGTTTTTTGTCTGTTTCAGGTGAGTGGTTGTTTGATATCTGACGTAAGATATTTATACTTTCTAATCTGTGTTAATAATTTTAAGATTAATAAAATAAGAAAATTAATATTATTTTTTAAATATTTGCTGATCTCCGTGGCGGCGTGATATTGTCTCTACCTTTATTCTGGAGGGCCACGATTAGAATCCCCAGTCAGTCAAGATTGAAAAATTTATATTTTCAAATTCCCAGGTATAAGCATTCTTTTTAAACTTCTGTGGTGAATTAATTCACCAGTAAAAAAAAAATATTTTATTACATTAAAACAGAAAAATGATGAAATCTTTTGGAAATATTATAAAAATATTAAAAATAGATTTCAGTGAGCATACAGTTTTCAACATTCAAACAATAATAATTATAATTTAAAAGTATCTATTAATCTTTATTTAGTGTATTTTGTTCCCGTTAATTTTTAATAAGTTATACGATAATTTTTTTATAAATGAAGCAGTTTTGATTTTCAAAAATTTAAAAGATAATTTTATAAGTTATAACATCATAAAAATTATTGCGAAAAAGTTTATTTTAAATAATTAAAGTAAATAAACAATTATAATTATTACTAAATTAAATTAGTAATTCTTAAATCCACGTAAATACTTTTTTGAAGTAAATATAGTGGTTTTAACATTATAGATCTATTGAAATGTATTTTACATGGTTTTCAACAATAAAATAATAATTTATTTTGCATCTTTAAGCGCTCTGTGGTTGAGGCAACAGAGAAGCCCTACAAAAACATTTTGCTCACCAGCTATGTTGAAGTAGTGTACATCTAGAAAACCCATCGTTTCATGCAGAAGGATTATGTTAATATTTTGCTTTGTATTACGGTCATTGTGTATATAAACCACCTGACGTACAATAAACATCAATCAGAGTTACTTTCTCTGAGAGCGATTATGTTTTCTTTATAACCATTGTCTGTGGTGTACAGAATGAAAGTATTAATTGTATGGATGAATAAAATTTCATTTTGGTAATCATAACATGCTAAATGCAGCTGTACATTTGATTAGTGAAAAAAAAATTAACTGAATACCAGTTTACTTTTCACCTATCCCTAGAAAGCCTAGCATGGGATTTTTCATTTTATAAAGTGACTATGCTGATTTTTAATGACTTGTGACTCATTTCAGGTTGTTCGTTTCAGATTATCCTGGCTATATTTTTTATTACTTTCATCAAATAACATTTTTCTTAAGCATAATATTTTTTTAACGCCTATTTTTAATGATATTATTACCGGAATGACTTGTAGTTTGAAGAAAATGAAAATGAAAGTTGAAATATTAGAATTACATCTATATTATATTAATGTAATAGATATGACTGAGCTCAGAAATAGCACACACCAAAAAAAATAAAAAAAACCATATTTTCTGGTACTTTTCTGTTAAAACGACTTCTCAAAAAAACAATTTAAGACAGAACTGCCTTTAATTCAGTGTATATATTATATATATACATGCATTATATATATATATATACATATATATATACATGCACATAATGTTTCTGATAATTACAAACTACAAGAGTGATAAATCACAGATTACCTTATAATTTGTAATTTATCTCTCAGAATTGTAAATTATAAGATAATAATGAATTATTCAAGAGTGCAAGAGTGAAATCGCCTTCTTTCGTAAACCAGTTGAAAATACAACAGATGGTTTTGGTTTATTCAGAATGCTTCAGAAAAAATTATTTAAATACATTTTCATTTATTTTAACAATAACAGTAAAAATAACTGGTTCTGTAACTAGATAGGTAGACCTCATCCATTACCATCGGTATCAGGCTTCCTGTTTAACTATAGTTTCAAAAATATGTCGTAATTTATCGGTAATTAGTTTCACCATGAGAATTCGTAAGTTATTTTCTGTAATTCCACCTGTAAGTATTTTCTGTAATTCCACCTGTAAAAGCAAATTCGAATTCCATATTCATGTCTGTAAAAAAAACATTTCATATTTAAATTAACTTTCAGTATTTGTTCATTTCAGTAAGCTATGTACATACTGAAATACTTAATGAATATTCAAAATAACAAATTTATATTTTCTCTATTTTGACTTAATAAGTAACAATAGCTATATCCATATCCAATGATAGTAAGAAAACAGTGTTTATTTTATCTTCTTTTAAACTCAGACTCCCTTCCTTGATTTTCATAATTCATTAACCTACTTTTCGAACAATATCACCAAAACCAGGGAATTGTAGAAATGAGATTTATTTTCATTAATTCCATCTCGATGGGAAAAATGTTTATTTATATCTATGAATGTAAATTTGATTATATTTTGGACATTTTTTATTTCCCCCTGATCTAAGCCTATTTAACCAATAAAATATTTTAGATTATTGACTTTTAAAGTACTTTTAAAAATGTAAATGTCAATAATCTTAACAGTTGTATATACAAATGAATATAGAATAATTATATGCAACTATACTAATAGTTAAAAAGCGTTAGGTTAATCAAGTCCGACATAAGTGGTTTTTGTTCAGAGATATAAAGAGATCAATTTTAGTTAGAATTAATGAATACATATGAAAAAACATAAGCTCTAAGATAGTTTACAAAAAAAAATTTATAAATCTAAAATTGTAATTTCGATGTTACGTAACTATCATCAGTATATAATGAGGAAGTAGTATATATATATATATATATATATACTTCCTATATATAGGAAGAAAGGATATATGTTTATATATATAAGCAATAATTAACGAAACACTATAAAACGATATTTTACCAGTGAATGAAAAATGTAAGAGTTTTCCAAACCCAGTCGGAAGTGTAAAGTTATTTTAACAGTTCTAGTAATTAAATCTTCTATTCTGATTGCCCGCAAAGACTTAACGAATAACTTTTATGTACGATTGTATAAGATAAAATCCAACTTAAGAAAGACAGATAAAGAAACCAATAAAATTTAAATAAAATATCATTTGTGAAAATTTTCATCTTAAGAATATTAAACGAAATTTATATATCTTAAATATCGAAATTTATATAAATTTATATATTAATATAATTTATATTAATATTTAAACGAATATTGAACGAAATTTAAGAGGGAAGATAACAATCTTCCCTCTTAAATTTCGTTCAAGAAAAGGGAATATATTTCTAATAATGAATTATCACAAATCTTCTTTTTTGACAGGCGTTTTCATTTTTACACGTTACAAGTTTCGTAATGTTTACTGAACATTATTTGTTACCTTTTTTCTGTATAAATACGATTACCTCATTATCCACTGATGATGATTGTTTAACAATTGAAATAGCAGTCCGATTTTAGAGTGAAGTAATTTTATTTGTAGCAGGTCTTCAAGCTCTTTTCAGTTTTAAAATTTATTTTAATAACAGTTAAGGTCAATAGGTCTTTCATTTCAATCAAATAAGTATTTTTATTAAAATTGTTGATGGTTCGTTTTTGACTGTAGTTTATTAAATAAATGCGCGGATTATTTCCCACATTTACTGCGGCGTTTCAATTTGAAACATGTTAAAATACAGTGTCAACATAGCAATTATTTTATAAATGCTGATTATTCCGCCTTCCATATTTTCACTCCATAACAAATAAAATAAATCTGTACCGAATTTATTAAATAACTTCAAATTTTTTTGTTTTATTTAATTTCTGGTTTCAATTATACAAGCAAAAAAATTAAAAATTCATTGCAAATTAAGCAAACATGTAATTATTAACAAAAATGAAGATTATCATCTTTTGTTGATAATCATCGTTACAAAAAAATGAAATATTTTTGTAATTCTCTTTGTAACAGTACAGTGTAAAATATAACACACACACATACACACACACACACACACACACACACACACACATATATATATATATAGAGAGAGAGAGAGAGAGAGAGAGAGAGAGAGAGAAAGTGTAAGAGAGGTGATAGAGATATGGGTCTGAAAACGTTTTGTTTTTTAATTACGGCAAGTGAAACATTGCCCAGATTTCTACCATAAATACTGATATACTAAAACTCTATGGCACAATATTATTAAGTAAAAATCTCTGGTTTCTTTATGAAATCTTAGATAAAATATTATAATTCTTTATTTCCATTAAAATTCACACGTAAATTATTATACATTATTTTACAAGTAATATTCATAAATAAAATAGAAAAGATAATGTTAAAATTTTTTAATTTAAATGCAAAAAAAAACTTTAGTCATGTACATTAGTAAAAAGATGTGCTAGGTACTTCATATTCAAACAAATGAACCCTTAAACTGGAGGTACAGTTATTTCTGAGAAAATTTGTTTTTTTCCATAAAAATTTTAGTCGAAAAAAAACAGTTTCTAATATATCATAAATTTTCTTTGTTAAATTACTATTAGTTAAATAAAATATTAAGAAAAAATTAGTAAAGAATTTAATTCTGCTGAAAAATGTATTCAATTAAAGTCAATCGAATAAAATGTTTGTTAGTTCAGCAGAAATCTGGGCGAAATCTTTCACTAATGTTTTGTTGAAAACAAATTATTTCCAGATTTGTGTTTTTTATTTGAACATTTTTCATTATTTTTGTGACGAATACTCCTATGAAGCACGGTAAAAACTTCCAGAAACATTCGGTATAAACACTTTTTTTATCAATCATATATTTTTTTTTATTAAATTTGATTAATTATTATTCTATTATTTTTTTACGATGTTTATGTTAAATTTGACGTCAGAATCAGTTAGGTCTTATTTAACGAGAAATAAAGGAACAAATACAAGGAGACTTTCTTATGTAGCAGACAAAAAGACTGTTTTATGTTTTCACTTGATGAACGTATTTATAAAATTTGTTACTTACTTTTTATTATGCACATTGTAAGTTGTAAAATTAAGTTAAAAAAAAAAGAAAGAATAATTACTGTTTAAATATTTAACCCTGAATTAACTTTAATAACTAACTGAAGTTTCTGGTTTAATAGAACGAGATTTTGTTCGAATTATCAGTGATATTAATTATTTATTAAAACTTTATTACAAAACTTCTAACTGTCTTTTATGATATAAAATAGATTGATAATTAACTGTTATTACGACGTTTATGTATAATTTAGTATAAAATAAATATAATTAAAAGACTAATAATAAAGTAATTATAAATAAGCATAAAAAATTTATTTAAATTAATCTTAATAACTTTCACGAAAAATCATTTTATTTCAAATCTAAAAATGTGTAATCTCCGACAAAATTTGTTCGTGTTTTACTCCGTTTTTTAAAAAATGTAAGTAAGATAAAGGTCTGCGATCACTTCTATTCAATTTCTTAGGTCAAGATTCATTCGGTAGTATCAAATTTACCCCTTTGATTTGTATTCCAAGAATTTTAGTACGGTTTAATTTCACAGGGGGAGCGGAAAGCAGGGCTAAATCTTTCACGAGCCAAAACTCACTAAAAAACTGTTTACTGACTTATGTTTATATGAATATTTTTCTAATTTTTGGCTATAGAATCATCTCCCCAGAGATTGCGCGTAATTTGGAATCACCTATATAAATATATATATATATATATATATATATATATATATATATATATAAGGAAATGTAGCACACCTGCCTTTTTCGATAAGTAAATTTCACACCAGAGTTACTTTTCGTACAACTTCAGGATAGAATGATTAGAATTCCAAGAAAAGCAGAGCTGTCTAATATCAAATCACACAAATACTTTACACACAATACTTCTGAAGATCTCTGTGCTTAAAACGGTTTCATTGATGAGTAGATTAAAATTCGTACATTTCGGGGAAAACGGATCAAGGAAATTGCAAAATTAAATAAATCACCATATTTCAAGAAACACTTCAGGGTTCTTCAGGCAGTGTAAATCTCTCTCGTTCACAATTCTTTGAGAGATCAGAGAATCCTTACGTAAGGTAGGAAGAGATAACTAATTCATTTTTTTATGATAAATTGATTTTCTTTTAGATTCTATACAACCATCAGAGAATTTTCCTTTCATTTTTCCTGAGCCTGGAAAGGTTTAAGAAAAATTATCTCTTGTACTCAATCATTGGATAACGCATTAAATAGAAATATTCAAATAAAATTTATATATCTGATAGAAATTTGGGTTAGAAATATCCAACAGTCTACATCTATTGCAAATCTTGTAGATAAAATACGAGCGTCATTAGGATTTTGTGCCCGCCAAAATAGAAACCTTTTTTAATGAATGAATGAATTTATTTCCTCGATAAGGAATGATTTTTAAAACAGCATATATAATTAGGGGCTCATAAAGTCAATTCTTTTTGAGATGTTATGACATTCTTATCAGATTTTTAGATCTTTACCTATCTTTCTGGTTACCTTTTTCTCTTTGTAACTACTTTAGAATTTTTTTAACTTCCCCATAAATTATTTATTTACACTTTCTTTCATCTATTTTCATCATTAAAATGTACTTTTCTTTCTAGGTTATATTACTTGTAGTGAGTGACTTTTTTTTTTCTCTATTTTTCTTTTGTATTATGAGTGTTTTGTCTCGCAGTTTTTTTTTGTTTTTTTTTCTATTAATGACTGCACTGTTTAATTCAAAAATGTGTTTTATAGTCTACAAGAAGATTAAAGCATAAGAGATTTTTGATACAGAACAATACAAAATAAATGTTCAATCTTTAAAAGAACTTCTTACCATCCGAATCGCTTTAACTATCTCGTCTAACTTGCAAACTTATTACTAGCTGCCAAGCATTATTGATCGATGTTAGAGATTTCTGAAATATGCCGATGATGGCTTCACGTAATCAATTTGAATAGTTCAATGACAACCAGTACTATTCCACTTCACTGCCTAAAACCATATTACGTTCCATGTAAAGCTGCATTTAATGTACAATATACCTATGCACCACAAAATCACTAACTTTAGTAACCGCAGGCAAGGATTTCAGTGATCGTATAAAAAGACTGATAAGGGTGTCAAGTTCACGGAGTTGACCATTATCACACATTTAATCATGTGGACCTTATGAATTTTTTTCAAAGAATGTAGGGAATGTTAGTACTTTTTTCTGTATTATTATTTACTTAATAATTATACAATTACAAAGCACGGATACTTCATGATCATTCTGTAACTCTTCAACTAGAGTGTGATGAATCAGTATTCATTACCAGAAATAACGGATTAATATTCTGTATTAAAAAAAAATCATTATAATTAAAATATAATTAAGTTTTTTTGTTGTAAGTTATATTTCGATTTGCTGAATTTGTTTATTTAATATCAGCATACTGAAGCTAAGTAAGTAAGTTGTATGACTTGAAATAGGATCATCCAATGATAATCCTCAACGAGAACAAAAATAATTAATATGAATAAATATAAAATGGCACCTAAATTAGAAGTTAATTATCGATAAATATCAGTTGTTAAATATTGGTAAATGTAAAATTAATCAACTTAACACCATTTAAGTCTTCACACCATTTGGTCTTCACACCATTTACAGGATAATCCTCACGGCATAAAGCACAATTTGCCGGATTAGTTCTGTCTGTCTTCTGGCAGTCAGTGGTCCTGTATTCTCCTGCAGACTTTACACAGTGGTATGGCATAGTGTAGTTATTTCTATTGTAACCGTACTGCTGAAATCTCATATATTGTACCAATCCTGAAGCTCTCTACGGGGTTTCAAGTCTAACACAACAGTTAGCTATGTACTTTATTACGAACACTTCCCTATTGTTATCCTTACGTTCCAGGTTCACGAAAAAAGTGGCGAATGATTCTGTTTTTACTCGGTTTATTATACTCCAAACTTTATGTCTCCGACTTTTAAATTCCTCCTGTATAACAGGATGTGGGATCGAGTGGTGAAATTTTTTTAACACCACCTGAAACGCCCTCTCATCACGTCTTATGAAAGTATGTCCTATTAGGTTATTTTCTCGTACCACTCAAATTATTCTCTTGTAGCTCTCAGTAAAATTCGGTAACAGTTAAAGTTTATGGTTAATTCGTAAATTCTGTATTCTGTCTTGCTCTCTACCAATTTCATCAATTAATATAGCTTCTTAAAATACTATTGGAGGAGGTTTAACTCCTTCCTTTTGTTGAACAAAATTGTTTGCTTCCTCCATCGGTAGATGATCAAATTGATTTAAAAGAGGGTGTACTTTCAGGAATTGTGTTAGTTACCGTTGGTATGCGCAACACCGATACCGTTTACCATGGCGGATTGACCGCACTGTGTTTGTAATATCAATCACTACCAATCTCCAAAGAACCACTCTTTATTTTCTATGATCTGATTTCTGATAATTTCCTTCGCGGTGAATTTTATGGATCCCTTTTAATGGTCCAGGTTTTCTGTTTACCTGCAAGTTGTTAATATTTGTTGTTTCGCAGCTGCTGTTTGCTGATTGGCTGCTATTTGGTACAGCCTGCAGCTGGTTTATAGCAACGATTTGATTGCTAGGTTATGTAGTCTAGCGTAGGCCTTACATTATTTAAACAACTATCTTATTAAAGTAAACTTAATTTACAATATATAGTTTACATTTTTTTTACATCTCTTTGCTGGAAAAATATCTTGTTTAGGTAACATTATTTTTCCCGGAAAATTATTAGCATAATAGTAACTTTTAAACACGTTTTCCTCTTTGGTAATATAATATACACTTCAATTTTCATTATAATCAGGGTTTTTTACTAGCTCATACAAACACAATATTTATTTTTTTTAACTATTTTAATGTGACCGTCTTATCAGAGTTAGAATAAAATGGTAGTTAATTTCAACTTGCTTATAGAAAGCTCATCTTTATATTTTCTAAAGTGAATAAACCATTACAAAAAAAAATGTTGTAGAAAGGAAAGGTTTGGTCGTCCAACATATAATTTGCCCTTTATCACTCCTTGGATAATACTACCGTTCAATATGTATTATATAATTATAATACGAACGATAGTGTTATTTATTCCTTTAATAATGTTATAATAATATGTTGTAAAATTTATGTACAAAAACACCTCGTTCAGAAATTTATCGAAGATTATATATTTTAAAAGAAAATAAATATTTCAAAAATGTTAACAAATAGCTTAAAATTAACTCTTTAAAAGAAAATTTTAAATAAGTTAAGCAGAACTTATATAGCCTAGCATTTTTTTAGATATATAAATAAAATTTTTAAAATAAAATTAATTACAAAAACTAATAAAACCCACATTTATATACACTATAAAAATATAATTTATAGAAATATTTCTTTAAATTGTAATTTATTGTAATCTGCGTCAATTTAAAAATAAAAAAACATTTTTACAAGCTTATAGGATTATGTAGGGAATTAAACTACAAAAAATAATTGAAAAAGAACTTTTCTTCCCTCCCCACGCATAAATACATTATATATGAATTTTAATAACATTTTACAATAACTGCAAAGTCGGGTTGAATTTTTTATTGTAATCTTTTACCAAATGGAGCGTTATAAAAATGGAAAATTTTCAATTTGAATCAGATTACTGGATTGCAATCTCTCAACCACAGTAGTAAAAATTCTACAAATTTTTCTTACTTTTTTAAAATTGAAAGTCTTTACTACTCTTTTCTAAAGTAAGGCTTTAATTGTTTTTTTTTTTTGGTTTTTTTTTGGCTCGACGATTTCGTCATATAAGCTTAATGCTTATGCGTGGGAAATTAAAATGAAATTTTGTAGTGTATGAAAAAAAAACCAAGCCTGACCAAAATTCGAACCCAGGACCTACGGATAAAAGACATTACCATTCCACCACAGAGATCGGCATTGTTTCTTTTCACTTCCTTGTATGAAGTAAAGGAAGTATTTTGATTGCAAAAAATTTCGGTTTTCTGATTTCAACGGAAATATCCATTTTGACTATCCCTGAATCCATTTTGACTAGTTTCGTCGTGACGTTTGAACGTACATATGTACGAATGTATCTCGCAGAACTCAAAAAGCCGTAGAATATTGAAATTTTGAATTTAGCACTGTTGTAACATCTAGTTGTGCACCTCCTCTTTTGATTGCAATCGACTGGACCAAAATTATCCAAAAAAGCTCAAAATCCAAAAAAAATGGTTTTGGACTTTTTCATAACTGCAGTAAACAGCCCTCATTGAGAGCTTTTTCAACGATATATCATAATTGGTACTTATTTTCATTGGTTCCGCAGTTATAGCCAAATAAAATTTTAATTAATGAAATATTTGGATATTACAAAGGGAAGGCACATCAGTTCGAATCCGACTTCATTTAATTTTTTTATTTCAATATATTGATTTATTAATAATTAATTATTAACCTCTGGTAGAAAAAAAAATTACAGTAAAAAAAATAAATGTAAAAAAATCAGAAGTTATTAGTGAAATAAAATTTTATGGACTTACAAAAAAATGTGAATAAGTAATTTAATAGGAGTACAAGAAAGCCATGTGGTGTCCAGACCAGATTATTTTTATAACTTTTTTTTAATTTAAATATATTGATTTATTAATAATGACTAATCTCTATTTTTTGTATAAAAAAAATTTGTATATTTAATTTAATAGGCGTAAAAGGAAGTCATATGGTATCCACATCAGATTTTTTAGATTTTTTTTCATCTAGGTAGAGATAAATTAATTTTTCCCCTTAATAGTACCTAAAGTAATTTTATTCTCACGAGGTCGCAAAATTTTCTACTAGTTGAAAGAATTATTTAAAATTTTATTCAATTATTCAACCTTTTTTAAAATTATACATCCACTCAAACAAATTTACAATTTTATATTAATATTCAGTTTAATTGAAAGAAGATTTTTTCCTAATGTGTTCATTGTAATCTGTTCAACTAGTAAAAAACTGCCTTCTCTACGGTCCGATGAGATGATAATGATACGTGTGACATGTAAATGACCTAGTTTTGTATAAATTCAGGCCGACCATTCCTGAGACTTGTAGCAAACTGAACCCCAACTTCCCAAAGTACAACGATATCCACTGTTTAGTATTCAAATTCGTATAAAAGCAACTAACGTTTACCAGAATTTTAACCTCAGAACCTTCTATTTCGAAAATCAGCTATAAAAAACTGATTTGCGGGACGAATTAACTACTAAACTCGGTGGACTTGAAAGAGATTTTTTTCTTTTTTAATGAGATTACGAGCATCAACTGCTATGGTCATTAACCCGATGGATATTTGAACAAAATGAAAAATGCCATGCCTGACCGGGTTCGAATCCGGGATCTCGGGGTGAAAAGCCAAGACGCTACCACTCCGCCACAGAAATCGATATTTAAGATTTAAATTATTCAAATATAGAGATATTTTAACAACACTGTAACCAAATGTTTTTAATTCCTAAATTACAATTTTATTTTATGTTTTGGTATTCCATTTACAAATATTCTATCGTTTTAAAAAAATTCTTATGTTTAATTCTTATTCAGGATATCTGCTACAAGGAAATTCTTCTTTGTTTAGTAATAAATATACTGAATTAACTTTATAATGAAACCCTTTTAAGGCTGAATTACAAGAAAAGAGATAGATCTCTCTCTTTTACTGTATTTCTTTAACGTAAACTATCGCCTTGTAAATATCAATTTAAAAAGTAAATACGATAGTTTTATACTAGATCCTTATGGTTTAAAGGGTACCATTTAAATGATTTTATATTATTAGATTCTATTATTTTCTATTCAGTTATTTCTTTGTTGAATGGTTTCTAAGTTATACGCGATACCTGTTGTGTTTTCATTCATTTATATCAATTCATTTTGTAGTATATTTGTATTGTAATATATTCAATTATTTCAATAGGGTCTATTCATTCCAACTTTGTAGATTGCATATATCAATGGACATCTGCTCCCATTCTCTTTTAAATACAACTATGAATTTAGAACGAAGAAAAGTTTTGTAATAAATTGACATATGAGATAATTAACAATCTCATTAACGTATATTCTATATTTAAAATATTACATATTGTTCAAAGGAACCTAATTTATGAAGTTTTGTTTTCTATAACTGATAAGATTTTGTCTCTTAAATATAAAATGAAGTAAGAATTTAAATACTTCCAAATGGAGAAAGAAATATCAGTAATTTTATTTTTTTCTATTCCTTTCTCCTTTATCTTCATTTTTTAGTGTGAACGTACTTACTATATTCTAATGTATATCCTGAATTATCTGATACATTTATTCTAATCTTAGAAGTATTTTATTAATTTTTTTAGTATTTTTATTACCGATTTTTTTTTATGACATGGGCTGAGCTGACAGTTTAAATGTTTACCCGAAGACGACTTTTTAGTGATCCACCTAGTGTATACTTTTCCATTCCGATGGGATATGGCCATGACAAGAAATTCTAAACTTTTATTATATTCTACTTTACTTGTAAATTTAATGTCTTCATAAAATTTGTTAAATTCATTTACTATTTCATCGATTTGGCTTTCAAGCAAACATTATAAAATATCATCTACAAATCTTTTATAGAAAGCCACTTTACAACTCCATTTGGCCATTATTTGGTTTTCACAAAATTCCATAAGTAAACTTGCTAAACAGCAAATAACTTGTGATAAAATATTTGCATAATCATAACTTTTATATATATAAATATTAGCAGACCCGGCAATGCTTCGCTATTGCTAGCTTTGAGTGTATATATATATATATATTAAATGAACACAATTGAAAATTTGATAAAACATAAAATAATGAACATTACGGAACATCACAGAATTTAACCTTTCACTTTATCTCTTTTTCCCCTTTGTCCCTATTTCCCTTTTTCCCTTTTACCTATTCCCCTTTCTCCCTTTTACCGATTTCCCTTTTTCCCTTCTTCACTTTCCCCTATTTACCTTTTTCCCTATTTCCCTTTTTTCCGGCATGTAAATCGGTCCAGCAGTGTTTAGTTTATAGCGGACATACATTCGAACATTATCTTTTATATATATAGAAGAAGAAAGTCTGTTTGTATATTTGTTTGTTTCGTAAATATTTCGACACCGGCGTCACCTAGCGGTTATATTTTTTTTGCAAAAATTTGTCTTTTCACATAACTAATGTATATTCTGAATATGAGCCAAATCGGACCATAAATACAATTTTTCGAAATATATCGACCCCCAGCGCCACCTAGCGGGTCCAAACTAATTCAGAAACCTTCGCAGGCGTGCCCACAACAACTCATCGAAGTTTCATCGCAATCGGATGAACGGTTTAGGAAGGCATAAGAGACATACAGACAGACAAACATTCATTTATATATATATATATATTTCGTCTTTAGCTCTAATCTATAAAAAAATGTATTATTATTATTATAATTATTATTTTTATAAATATTGTACTTTATTATTTTATGTGTATACTTTTAAAACATGAAAATAATGGTAGGTAAGTTATTTTAATTCTTAAATATAATTAATAGTAGAAAAGCTTGTTTTTGTCCTTCACAATTTTGCGTAGTAAAACTTTACGTTGTATTTTTAACGACTTGACATAAGTTTAATGTTTCAATTATAATACATGAATAATATACTCACCATTATAATATCACGTTGTAACTTGAATTAATAATATGTATTATATTCTGAAATAGGTAAAGTGAATATACTATAGACTAAAAAATATATAACCAGCTTTCTTACGTTATATCATAAACTAAAAAAGTATAAAAGTATAATTTAATTAGTATCTGTTACCGGCTGTTGATCGTACCGGCAGTATCTCGTACTGTTGAACATTGTGATACCACTGAGCGCTTCTAAGATGGTTAGCAAATATCCCCTTGAAAAAATCTTAAAAATATTTTTAATAATTGATGTCAAATGTATATTTGAAATTTTAAAAATACGTATATATACATATATTTTTTTTTTTTGACCTCAAATCTGTAAACACAGTTGATGAAAATTGTCTTTAAAATGAATTGTTTACTAGCCAACTTTTAAAGAAGTTCAGCATTTTAACTGATACATTTATTGTAATTCTAAACGAAAAAGTATTTAAAATACAGTTTTATATAGAATAGAAAGCCAAAATTTTCAGAATACTGATTAATATATCCTATTCTTTTAAATAGCAGACAAGTTAAAAAAAGCTCTAGTTTAATTAAGTGACGTATTTCCAATTATCTTTTGATTGTAGTTAAAAGTTCTAGTATACAGAAAAATATTTCCAACAAAAGTTGTTTTAGATTGTATCTTCTTTAATGGTGAATGATTGTTTTTTATTAAATTCTTTTCAAGTAAATTATAAATACAAACAGTCTGGTAACCTAGTTTAAAATTAAAAGTTCTGTAACATACTAATTACTAATTGTTAATATAGAAAGAGTTTTTTTCAATTCAGCTAGTACATATTTAAAAATGTTTCCTCATTACCGAGTGAACCAATTATGATTTTTTTTTCTATAGGAATTATTTTTCTTTGTAATCCCGCTGAAAATATTTTAGAGGTAACTTAAATGAAAAAGTTTTAAATAAAACATCCCTATAGAGAAAATTTGAAATTTTTTATCATAATAATTCCGTATTATCAGTTTTTATAGCGAAACAATAATAATAATAATACATAAGGATAACAATAGTTGTAGAGATTTGGTTACAGCGAAAAACTAAAAATACAAAATATACTTAGTCCCCACCGATGCTAGTATTTCAAAAATAATTTTTACAGATAACCTGTAAGGCCGGTCTCTGTGGGGCAAGTGGTAGCGTCTCGGCCTTTCATTCGAATGTTCTGGGTTCGAATCCTGGTCAGTCATGACATTTTCATGCACGCTACAAATCTTCATCTTATCCTCTGAAGCAATACTTGACGGTGGTCCCGGAAGTTAAAAAAATCCTATAAGTGTCAGCTGAAAAATATTATTTAATATGAAGTGTTTATGTTTTGAATTACATTTCTTGTCAGTTTTTACATAACTGATTAAATAAATAAATGTATTTATTCAAAACAAGCATTTTTAATTATGAGAATTCATTTTATTTTCGAGATAAATCAGAGTACTGAGTCAAACGTTTATCGCTGATATCATATTAGACAACCTTTCTACTATAAATTTTTTTAATGATTTCTTTTCCCCAAAATCATAGTTGTCTATAAATTTTATAAGCATGATTATTATAGTTTATATAACTTCTTCGCCTAGTGCGATTTCAGAGGATAATCCATCCTTTATTCTTCTACACTTTTAGATGTACTTTTTACTAGCCAACGCCCGTCCTTAGCTGTTGAACCATTTGTCGATACGCTGACTAATAAAGACGGACTTCTGTGAATTCCAGGCTGGGCGCAGCCCTGGACCGGACAATCTCTCAGCATCCATTGTACCGCGATCACATAGCGGACACTCAGGAGACGGCAGCACATTGATGCGGTAAAGGTCACAGGCAAGATAGTCGTGGCCAGTTTTAATCGGAAGGCACCTACGCTGACCGCATGTAGGAGGCCGGGGCAGTACGTTTGGGTGTTGCGCGGTAGATCATGCATAGCGACTTGGGGATCGACTATTAAAAACACGCTTACAAAGGAGAAGCTAGCTTTTCCAATTCGGCCGCAGCGGCATGCACTGCTTCAACTTCGCCATCATAGTTACTGATGGAGGCACCTACGACTATATGTCCCACAACTTTTTTTGTCCCACCAGCAGCAGTTTTTAGGAAAGATTCACTGAAGAATAAAAATAAATAGCAAAAAAACTTCTTTTTTTTTAAATTTGAGTTATTTTAAGATAATTTTTATCGTTTACTTTAACGGAAGCGCTGCATGAACGAAATATCTATCAATTACAAATAGTTAATTGTTTAAAAATTTTCTATAAATTAGTTCTCTTTAGCGGATTTTCAAAGAATTTGGTAATCGCTACTGCGCCCGATCATATTTATACACATGTATGTATAAATTTTTTTCGCCCGCACTACCGGACGCAAATCTTAACTGATTTTGACGAAAAATGGTGGGGTATTATAAACATATTGAGAATAGAGCCCTATTGATTTTCAAGCGAATCGGTCGACAGAAACCGGAGTTTTTGTTATTTAATTTTACCGCTATTTTCGACCTTAAATTGAGCGTAATTCAAGAACGACTAGACCAATTCTTCACATGCACAACTTCAGATACATTACTACAGTATATATAAATTTCAGAAAAATTGATATAGTATTTCTGGATATTTTTGAGTCGTAAAATCTTAAATATAAGTCTATATACACGAATATATAAATATATAAGGAAACTCCAATTTATGTGAATGGTATTTTCGTACTCCTGACACCTGAAAACGTAAAGAAAACCATTTTCACCCCTCCCATTCCAACCATGCCACTAATAGTCAAATTTTCTTCGAAAATTCGGTAAAAAAAACACAATTACATAAAATAATCTAGTTTCGCTATACTACCTTAGTTTCGCAATAATCCAAAATGTGATCTAGAATAAAAGAAAAGAATTGGTGTCAAAAAAATCAGTTTTGAACTCTTAATCTTTCGAACATATGATACTAACATAACATGAAATACAAAAAAACACACCGAAAGCAATGTTATCTTCAAAAATCATTACATCAATGCAACATCCTTTCTTTCTTAATTAAAACCGGAAATCCACCCTCCTGACCTCCTAAGACCTACGACGTCCTTACTTACTAAGACAGAGTTTTTTTTTATTACTTATGGATTTAAATAATAAAAAAAAATTAATAAAAATTAAACCATTACATAATACAAAGTTACAAACAAACAACGTTCTCGTACGATTATACAAGTTGTATATAGTGTATATATTGCTTACATAACAATATTAAAGTTTATACCTTTTTCTCAGAAATTGGAAAAGATGTTATTTTAATTATTTTAACATATAATATATACTTTCTTATTATAAATATGTACTATACAAAATTTATATTTAATGAAGTATCATAACATGAAAAAATACTAATTTTTTATAAACGTAATTTATAAATTTGCAAAAGTAATTAACTATAATTAAAACAAGAAATAGGTAAAGGAAACATACTATAAAAAGAAAAAAAAACGTAAGAAAAGAAAATCTAATTTACAAACTATGAACTTTTTACTGTATTATAAAGTGGATTTTCTGGGACTTCATCTTCTGTAAATAATCTTTCTACTTTCTTTTTGCACTACTACAGATTTTTCATTTCGATTAATCTCCGTTAAATCGAATTTCTTTATAGAATTTATTGTACTTCCGTCAGGTTGAATTCCGATTTCTTTAAAACTCCCAAGTTTTTGTAATTCTCCCGTTATTAAAACTACTTACTGCATCATTCAAAAACGAAAAATGTGTGTTCAAACGAAAATGTTTTTTGTAATGTTCTCTATAGAATATTGTTTAAATTATTCTGAACTGTTATCCTTAATACATCAGTTAGTTTAGGGATTTTATGAATCCGCAAATTCTGGTTTTATAAATGATACGATAATCTCCTGTAAATTTAAATATCCACTGTGATTGTGAAACACCCACTAATTTTCATCCGTCGAGAAAAATTTATTACATAGATTATCATTAGAAAATATTAGTTATCTAGGAATATATTTTATCCACATAGCTTTTCTCATTTTATAAACACACTCATTGTTTATTTTATATTATGGGACAACCAGTGCAATGTTTTTTTAATGAAATATCTTTATGATAATTTTACGTTTTTCCAACTACATACAAATTTTAGAATTGTGTTGCCCATCTTTTTTTTAACGTGATCAATGTCATAATTTTTCTTAATCTCTCTGTAATCTTAAGACTAAGTATATTTTTCAAATTTTATTTTTTAGTTATTATTTATTTCAAATTATTCTCCTTAAACAAATTAATATAATAATATTAGTTTAATATTAGTCTAATATTAGATTATCATCTCGTTTTTGACAATTTTAAATTTTGTTATTAAAAAAAAATTGGTAAAACTACTAAAAATATCCTATTCATCATCCCTTTGATTGTGTTGCAATAAGGATTCTCCGTGGCAATTTAAGATTCTTACGCAATATCTTTCATTTGAAAATTATGTAGGTAGTAATTTATTTCCATCAGCTGTTACAGCTAGCATTACGGTACAGCGTAACATTTCGTTGCCAATTGTTCGTTGCCGGACAGTTACAGTTGTGATGGATGTGTTACGTGGCATATCAAAACACACAAAGGTCTAATCTGCATTACCTATCTACGATAATTCATACAAAGTATCTTGACATTTTCGCAAAACAAAATGATCAAATAGTATAACTTTTTCTGTATAATCTCTGGCAGTTTTTTTGGCAAATAGACTTTCTCTTTATGCAGTGCCACTGCATAAACCTATGGGCCTACCCATAACTTCCTCGGAATAATTCTTTAGAAATATTTTTATTTCTTCCCACTTTGCGAGCCTTACATTGAATCATATAATACTTAACCCAGAAACAATTGTTTCTTAATTCTTCGACAGAATTAAAAACTTCCACATCTACCTCAGGATACTTTACAAATTTAGCCCTTCTGAAGTACGGCGAGAAACATCCGCGTTTTTAATTTGTTTTAAATTTTTCGACATCCTCTCACAAACTTTTCATTAACAGAAAACTGTTGTTCGGCCTCTCTGTTATCATGTTGTTCAGCATAATCAATAACTGTTAGTTTAAAACCAGCAGTATAACTATTTTTTTCCCCATTATGAAAGTTATACTGATACTTGTAGGTTCACAGAACAAAACGCTAAACACACTATTACGAAACAGGCAGAGATTGGTTGTTTACAGCACAGTACTTGCTGAGAAACTGAGAAGTTGGCAATAACATACGATTGTGGGCGTCAATAAGCTCTTCCCTACGTTTTCTGTTAATTAACAGAACGAGAGAGTTATAAAAGGTTATGGCAATTGACCGATAAAACCATCAGACTAATAGCGCTGCTAGTTTTCGTTTTATAATTCTGAAAAAACCTGTGTCTAAATTACATCAGTTTACAACAAAAATTGTTAATACCGTTTTTTTGAATTGAAGGAATAGGGTGCGATCTAAACGCTATATATATTTATATATTTTATAAAATCTTTTATTAACTATTAGATATTAATTATTTCACTCAAGAAATTTTAGTTATTCTTATACTCGAAATAAAACCTTAAAATATTTATCATTTTCTATAAATTTATATGCTAGAAAATAAAATAATAAGAAGAAAATAAAATAATTTATGTTATTATCACTCCATTATGGTGGCAGAGTGGTATCGTCTCCGTCTTTCATCTGGGGTCCCGGGTTCGAATCCCGGTCAGGCACCGAAGTTTTTACACGCTACGATATGCTATCTCTATATTTCCACGTGCAAGTTTCAATCCTATTGTAGTAAATTAATTCATTAAAAAAATGTCTAAATCATGTTTTTATTTTTGCCTTAGGCAAACGTTTGTGCATACCCGGAATAAATTGAATATATATATTTTTTACCGATAAAAATTGAAACAAAGAAAATTACTTTTGAATGAATTTTCTACTGTGTTTTATCTGTGGGTACACTTCATCTACTTTTTTTAAAATTTTTTGTTAGAAACATTGTATAAAATTACTTTATTGTCACTTGATTTTGATTCCATTTTTACTTTAAAAGTAATTAAACAACCTTATTTACGTTTCTTAAAACATCATTTTTAAGTAAGAATATGTAAGATTCCTTCCAGTATATAAGATGATGTAAAATTTTGCAAATATCCCTTCCCACTTTTATACGTAATTAATTGCTTAGTTAATGAACGGCTTCTTACTACTCGTACGTATGTGATAATTAACCTTTAAATACAACAACTAATCATCTAATGTATTCAATCATACTTTGCTAAAATCGATACCGATATTTTGGATTTGTAACTTATTATGAGTATCGTAAAACATTTTCAAAATTTTTTTATATTATTCATGATAAAAAATTTTCGCGAAGCTTTACATAGAAAAAATAAATATATTAGTTAAATAATAACATTTATTTACTCATAAAATTTTATTATCTAATTTGTCATCACTTACATTAAATGTTTCAATTTCTAAAAATAAGTAAGCGACTGTCTAAAAAACAGTTATAAAGTTGATTAAAATCGAAGTCAAAGTATACTTGACTTCGATTTTAACCAAAAATGACATCATTGTAACTTTACATGTTATTTAATAAGCTATTAACTTAGCTAAAAACTAATTTTGTATCTAAATAATAGTGAAAATATTCTGATTTCAAATTCTGTCGTTTCTTTTGCTATCTTATATTCATGAATATTCATACGCTAAATTGGTAAATAAATGTTTGATAACATCAATAAAGTAAAATGATTTGCTAAAAATTAGATATTTAAAACAATTACGTAAATAGAAAATAATTTTTTTTAAATGCCGATGGGTGAACAACATATTTAATCTTGTTTGTAACTTTTTAGGGATTAGCTTATGTTCTACCACAGAAACAACTAACCAAGAACTGATACTACTAAAACATCATCAAGTTGCCGCAGATTATTGTACTGAATGATAGGTTGGTGATTATAATGATTCAGTTATGTCTTAGCAGGTGCAAAACATAGACCTGTTGAAACACGTCAGTAATGACTACTGCAGTTCTTTATGACATACTATCGTCCGTATACCGCTAGCAAAATCAGCAAGGATGCTTTACTCCTGTTAACTCAAATATTGGACTAATTATACCGTTCAAAAAAATTAATTTGTCTGGAAATTGACAAGTTTTAAGTCATTTTTAAGATAGTTTGTTAGGTTCAGAAATAGATTTTATCTAGGTATTATACATTCAAAAATCACCTTTGAGTATTATTAGGCATGGGTCTTATTTTAATTGTATTTATATAGTTGTATTTTTTTTTTTTTTTTTAATGAAAAATTATAAGCAAATATTCATCCGAATTTTCAGTTGACTAGTATGCTTTTAAATCATCTAATGCTTCTGTTTTGACTGTTAGTGATGGAAGACATTCTAAACCGCAATTACAAACTAAGCACAGTTTATATTTTGTTTCCAGTAGTCGAGATTATACTTTGATCAAGTTACGCGTTTAATCCCGATAAAACTATCCTGTCAGTCCCATAATAGTAATCCTAAACATAATATTGTATGTAGTTCGATCGCTATTTCTAGTACATTCTGAAAAATTTTAAAAAGCGTAATTTTTTCAATCTGTTGATTAAATTTTATTATAATAGTAAAATAGCAGTAAATCAGACTGAAAACTTTATACGTTTATCTGCTGTGACTTTTTTCTTTCTTTTTTACGCTTTTCGCTAAGTTCAATGACTTCATTTCGTTAACATTTTGTCTCACTTAAATTTATTCAATTCTGTTCCCTCGAAATGTAATCAGCGCTGTTACTACAAACTTATCGTAGTCCATCTTCTTTGAATTTACTACAATTTCAGAGTATCTTTATTTTTAGGTGAGGTTTCCTGTTATCTTGAAGTACTTGCTATTTCCTACCGACTAAAGATAATATAAAGTCTATTATCTCAATCTGTTTATATAAATGTATTTCAATCCTTCTAATGCCTGTATCTTATTGTAATAAATTCATTTATAAAAAGAACCGATTAAGAGTTGTTCCCCCTGTAAGTAATGTTGTTTCAATATCACCCATTTCTTCGTTGATGATGATCAAACTTAAGTATTTTTAGGAGGAATTTTACGTGCTTTTTTGGTGGATATGGTATATTGATGTAACTATATATTTCACTGAAGAAAAGGCTACGAAAATTAAATTAATTTCTTCATAAATTATTGGCTGCGAGGAATAATTGTGCCATTTTTGAAGTGATGTATTAAATTTCAGCTGTCTTAAAAAACTGAAAAAGTGAAAGCCCAACAGGGCTATGAATAGGGGGGTGGCGACCGGAACGTCACTAGGCGGGTGTCTTTCCCTAAGGGGTTGGGATGCCCTTAAACGACAGGTTTTCTTTTATTTTAACAATAATTTTAAAGTCAGTTTATGATACTGACTGACCACTGATATTCCTCTCACCTTAGTTAACTGATGTATAAAATTTTTTTATAAATATATTTATAGTAAATACTTGCTTTCATGAATTAATTTTCTGTTCCTTGGTTTTCTGAGTGACCAAATTAGGTTAATCAATGGCTCTGAGCTTTGCAAAATGAATACATAAACAGAGTTTTTTTTCTTGTTTTATTATTCTCATTAATTACTTCCTTGTACGTAGTAAAGGGAGTATTATGATCGCGAAAAATATCGGTTTTAAAATTTCCATGGAAGTATCCATTTTGACTAGTTTCGGCATGACGTCTGTACGTATGTATGTATCTCGCATAATTCAAAAACAATTAGTCGTAGGATGATGAAATTTTGGATTTAGGACTCTTGTAACATGTAGTTGTGCATCTATCCTTTTGATTGCAGTCAACTGGACCAAAATTGTTCAAAAAAACCCAAAAATAAAAAAACTGGATTTTGGACTTTTACTTAACTGCAGTAATAGCCCTCATTGAGAGCTTTTCAATGATACATCATAAGTGGTACTTATTTTCATTGGTTCCAGAATTATAGCCAAATAAAATTTTATTAATGAAATATTTGGATCTTAGAAGAAAAAGACACATCGGTTCAAAACCGACTTCATCTCCGTTTTTTTAATTTAAATGTATTGATTTATTAATATTATTAACCTCTGATTGTAACAAAAAATTTACAATAAATAATAATTCAAAAGTAACAATAAAAATAAAAATATATTAAAAAATATTAATGAAATAAAATTTTATGTACTTTTCATTTAAAAAAAAAATGTGTTTAAAATTTAATAAGTGTACAAGGAAGTTATGTGGTGTCCACATTAGATTTTTTAATTAATGTATAAATATTTTTAACAGAACCGTAACAAAAACACATATAATTAAAGATATAATATTATTATGAAAATTATTTATTGCAATAAAATTAAATTGTACTAAGTTAAGATTTTTGTTTAAAAATAAAATGTAAAACATAAATTTTCATTAAACATAACATTTATTCGTGATACTAATTTAACTATTCATACTTAAAATTTAAATTAAAAAATGCACCGTAGTTTATTTTCCGCTTTTGAACTAGCGAAATCATTAATGATATCTTTGAATTTCAAATTGCTCAATAATTTATATTCTTTTGACAAAAGACTTTAATCTGAAGTACGATTTTGATTACTTGTATATCTCAAATAATTTTTGATTTTTCTTAATTTGATACACTTTTTTCGGCCTGGCTATTGTCGCAGGTATTGTCAGAAATATGCCTATTGCTTTTACAATACTTTGATATGATTCTTCAAAATCCCATTAATTCAGTATATTCAAAATACCCAAAATAAATAGTACTCGGACCTTTATTTTCCAATAAACATTTTTATTCGGTATTTAAAATTCATTGATGATCTTATTTTTGTCTATTTCTGCTGCCAACAACAGATTTCCTTTTCCTTCTGCTCATGATGAAGTTAAACCTTTCCCGGTTAAAAAATAGAACTCTTTCACAGTCTGTCGAATGCAGTGAAAGTGTTCTCCAATTGTATTATTACAGCATTCTGTAACGCTGTAACATATTTTAATGAAATCTAAACTCGGCAATTCATCATCATCGGCAAATTCATCTTTCATTTTCTTCATTTTATATTTTCTTATATCTGATTCAATGTTAATTCTGAATTTATCACAAAGATGATGATTTGATCTCCATCTATAAATCTATAAATCTTGATCTCTTTTCTGAAGTAATATATTGACAGTATTTAATATATTTACTACCAGATTCCGGAGGTTCAAAAAGAAAAGAAACTTATAATTTTACATCTGTTTGTACAGCAATTTGGCGAGCGAATGAGAGTCAGTAAAAAAATCGAAGTCTTTCATATTTCTCAAGACAAACGATATCCTCAAATTGATCAAAAATTGCCTTGACTTCAATTGCTTGGTTAGACCATTGTAAATGGGTACCCATTACGATCCTTTTAAGTCTAACCTTTGAATAAAACCTTTAATAGTTTTTGTTGTAAGAAAGATTTGTTTCACGTTCCCAGCGCTCTTCAGGTTTTTGCGACCTTGGTAAATGTCCCATTGCCAATCCTTTGGTTACGACCCTGACTGTTAATATTGTTTAATAATTTTACTTTCTTACATTTTTATTATATTCAATAAAAAAAATATGTATTAAGATTGAAGATTTTATTAAAAATTATTATTAATTCTATTTTAAATATTTGTAAAAGAAGAAATTATATAATTTAATAATTTTTTTACCAAAAAAAATTTATTTTTGTGTTTATTACATTAACCAACACAATGATGATTTTATAATTATTTCTTTAAAAATTAATAAATAAACAACAAAGGGATTCTTTTAAATATGTAGTTTTTTTTTTTAATTTTGTTAATAACTTTTCTTTGTATTAACAAAGAAAAACCACCAGCTTTTCGTTCAAAGTATAACTATATTAATAGAAAAAGTTTTATCAGACGAAAGTTTTTATTTATAATAATACTGTAAAAGATCTTATCTTAAGATCAATGAACCGTGAAGATTAATTTCATAATTTTTTTTACAGTTTATTTCACAATAAAAAAATATTTTTACACATTTCGATTATAATTTTTATACTTAGTAGGAAAATGTATATCATTATATTTACTTTATTTCGTATCGCGATAGAAATTGTATTGGGTTAAAAATACCTATTTTTATCTTTATAAATTACACCGATTGAATAAACGATAATAAAATACAATTCATACTATTGAAAGAAATATCCGAATTGAGTAGGAAACACACAATCGAGAATTTAGACTTCATAGCAACTGAACTGAAGGAAAATTTTTTGAAGAATGAAATAACGGAAAAGGTTTCAGATGTTAAAGGAAATCCGTAGAATGTACTTTATGTAGCGTTCATTTGGACGAGAAAACGAATTAGATTGCTGAAAATCGAAGTGGTTTAAGAAATTATTAATTTTTTTAACTGAACTCTGGTAACGTTTATAATTTTTTGGTTCTTTAGATTTTTTTATATACTGTATACAACCTATTTTAACCCACAATTCTGGCTTGTTTTTTTAATTAATTATCTATTTATTTTTTTTAGTTACTTTAACTTAAGTACATATACAAGCTTACATGTTTTAAACAACAAATTTTTTATTGCATTCATCTACTTAATTCTATTATGCCATTACTTTATTTTTTTTTTTTAATTCATGTACATGAAAATTAAATTATAAAGTTTTACTAAAAAGCTCTTTATTTATTTGTTCATTTACTAACCTGATATTGTGTAATGTACTATCACTTGACAGTAAATAGACTATGTAAATATGACTATCACTTGACTTAATTTAAATAGTGTAAATTTAACTTTTATTTGGTTAGAAAAAGTTTTTTACATTTTTATAGGTAAAAAAAAAAATCGATACATTTTAATATAAAATATCGTTTCTACCAGATTTTTTAATAATAATATCAAATGCTTCTTTCAGTTTTTCATATAAGATTCCTTATTAAACTTTAATCCCTTAATTTCGGTCTTAAGAATTACAGTCTAGCTTAATTTTCTAAAGGTGCTGAAATTAGGGCGAAATCATTCGCCAGCCGACGCTTGCGCTTCCGAATCATAGTTTATATGAAATTTTTTCGTCATTTTTACCAGTAGAAAGGTGTCCTGAAAGTTTGTTACGTTCTTCATGAAATTCTGTACATGGACTCTATTTTTTAAATAGATTTTTCAAAAGAAGGTAATTTTTAGCATTTTTATTTTTTATACGTTATAAAGAATTTTAAATGCAACCCTTTTGTGTGGGATTTTCTGCAGACAAGATAAAATATATATAAGATAAGAAAATAATACAAATTTTATGATTGTATGAAAAAAAAATACCTTATCTCAATAGAAAAAACTAATATTCGTTACTAAATGCGTACTAATAAAATGCTAGTGTAGCATTGTCAATTACATACCTTAACG
Source organism: Lycorma delicatula (assembly GCF_047948215.1). Classification (NCBI taxonomy): domain Eukaryota; kingdom Metazoa; phylum Arthropoda; class Insecta; order Hemiptera; family Fulgoridae; genus Lycorma; species Lycorma delicatula. The sequence goes on from NC_134461.1 coordinate 44,342,181, forward strand.
CAACACACAATGCAATGGCGATATAGTAGTAAAGATTTATTTCAAGTGTTTCTTAATTTTTTTTTTATCATTGGATAATGTTTTATGTAGAATAAACATTTCTTTTGACACGGTATTTAATTTATAATTGGTTCCAATTTATCGCAGTCATAAGTAAATTTAATACAAAAAAATTATATACAGAGAGGTATTTCCATTGAAATCCCTCAAAGAGCTGTATATGTATACATATCTTATACAGTATACATAAATATAAGAGTTCCCAAAAAATCATTTGATTTGAATTGTCTTTGTTTTTGAAAAAATATTGAATTTAAAAACTTAAGATTAATTTCGTATTAAATGTTTATTCACATTTTTTACATACTAAGTCATAGGTGCTCAATATGCCACCCTCAGAATGCACGGTATACTTCCATATGGTAGTCGAATTCGTCCCATATCTTAGCGTTTCTCTATTCATTACTACTGTCACGACTGCTGTTATGCGGTTCGACCACTGCAGTCGGAAAGGAATTACATAGACGGAATTTTAGAAAACCCCTCAAGTAAAAATCGCCCAGAAAGGTCTAGTGATCTTGGAGGCCAGTGATGTAAAGTTGAATCGTTAGGTCTCATACAGCCGATCCGACGTTGAGGAATCCTACTGATCAAAAGTTTTCGAACATGCAGAGTTTGGTGAGGTGGTATTGCGTCCTTCTGGAAAATAAAATCTTCCGAATCGGCCTCTAATTGAAAAAAAAAACCAGTTTATTGAGATGGATTATTCCCATAAAGTGTTCTGTAAAAAAAAGGACCGTACACCTTTTCCCGAAAAATTGCACAAAAAATATTAACTTTGGGAGAGTCTCTCTCCTGCTATACAAATTCATGTGGTTTCTCCAAACGCTATATTATAATATTTTGGCGGTTCACCTTCGAACTTAAATGAAAAGTAGCCTCGTCGTTAATCATTAAACGTGTTAAAATTTGTCATCTTCTGCCTCCTTGTTAAGGAAGAATTCACGAAACTATACACGTCATTGTTTTTCTTCTTCATAAAGAGCTTGCAGTAACTGAATCCTGTAAATTTTTATAATCGAACGTCCACGCAAAGCACGCCAGATAGACATATTGGGAATGTTTAGTTCTCTACCGGCACCGCGAGTTGATTTTCGGGGGCTGCGTGAGAAACTATGACGGATGCAATTTACATCTTCGTCTGACGCACGGGATCAACCACTTCATTTCCCCTTACACAGAAAAACCGTGTTTTTAAATTGTCAATACTATCGCCTAATGCTCTGAGCGGTAGGAAGTTCAGCACCGTATTCACTACGGAATCACGCTAAATAATAATTACGGATTCATACTGCGCGGAGCGTAGAACACAAAATGATTTCTGTTGTGAAGTCGCCATTTTCTCTAACAATGAAGTGAACGAAGTTCTGGTGCTACCTAGCGGCAACTGCGTGTAACTCGAGAGTTCCCTCTTTCTAACAGTACTTTGTTCGATCAAAACAGAATTAAAGCTGAATAGTTAAATTTAAAAATCGGATGATAATAAACATAAATAAGTACATACAAAAATGTTATAGAATAGAAATAGAGATTAAAAAACACCATACAATAATTAAAAGTTGTAATAGTTAGTTAAGAATTTTTATTCCATTGCAATCAGTTAGTATTTTATTTAAAAAAAATAGCATTAGTTACGTGACACATGCCATTTATTCAGTTTATTTGCCAGCTTAATAATAAATCATGTAACAAAGAACCGACTCGAATAACAGTTATTTTACTTATATATCTTATGAAAAATGTGTTGAAATCGATCTATTTTCAGTTGTTTAGCTGAATGAACGTAATAATTAAACACTCACACACACGCGCGCGCACGCATATGTGTTATATATATATATAATACACGAATTTATAAAGTTCGTAAATTTTTTTTCAAAGATTAACACAATTTATCATTTTACCTGCGGTAGTATTCCTACCCTAACACAAAACTAGGATTTTCGTTCCTGAAAATTAGTAACTAATTTAAGATTCAAAGAGATTGAAATGTGAATCTTGTATGAGTTTCGTACGTGAAAGTCTCGTATTTATTATTCAGTTAAATGTTTTGTTTAAACGGTGACTAATGACACCAACCATTCAATTACTAACTGATGATGTTACATTTCACCATTCTTACTTTGTTTACTGCCAACTGCTGCTGTTCCTCAGAATATTACAAACTCACTGAATTTACTTTCCTTTGTTTCATTTAACTGATTTCGTTTTTCATACTGTTTTTTTTTTAATTCGAGTAGGTTTTTAGGAGTTCGTTTTTAAAGCTTTTTCATATTTTACATTAATAGATTACAGCGTACAATAAAATAAATATTATAGTTAGGCAAAAAGTTACCTTCCCTCACAGATTTTTGCATTTTTGAAAATTTTGAGGTCCAATATTTAAAAATATATTTCAATAATCTTGCTTAAATAATCCTGTATTTAGACTATAGATGTATTTATATGTAATTTATATGAATTGTTTTTTACCGTTTATTTTACCTAAGTCATATGAACAGATTAACCGACAATCAGAAAATTTTCATATGTAGTTACATATAACTACATAGCCCCTTTCCATACCCCCCTTAATCCCTGTCGAATTAAAACAATGTATATAATGCATTGTTTCAGAATAGAAAGAGGTACATTGTTTTGTTATTTTATTTTTTCCCATTTTTTTTTAGTAGATGTGACGCATGTAATGGATTTGGGTACAAGAGATACCGGTCAGAATTCCCTTCTCTGAGAGTAATGATGTTCACTATATATTAAGTCCCTAAATTAAAGTGAAGGTATCACTTATAAAGGTAAATATCACATCCATTGTTTAAAAAGAGTTGATTAATTTAAAAGAGATAATTTATTGTGTAATCAAAACGTGGCAAACGCCATATAAAAAAGACATAACAATGCCACATACCAAACAACACAAAAAAAACAGCTGTAACATATGCTTGCAACCCGTACTTACAACTAGTTGATATTTATTATTTCAGATTATACTAAAACATAAATTATATTATTATTTGTTTAATGCATTTAACATTATTATAAAAACATTAATATAATATTAATATTCAATATTCAACAGCGTGTTTTTAGTTTAACAAAAGAATATTATTTCAATAAATATTTTTATAATAATTTCGTAGATTGCATTCCAGCTTCTACTAATTGCAATTTAAAACGGTTTTAACTTTAGTCGAATCATCGTATTTCAAAAAAAGGTTTTCATTATTTTATTTTAAAACACCAGTGGTGTTTTAGAAAAATTCAGTAAAGTTATATTTTTGTAAGAGAAATGAGTGTACATTAAAAATTAAATTTATTGTAAATAAAATTACAAAGTTTACTATTTTTGCCTTTTCGTCTAGTTAGCGCTATAGATCCAGAAGGGAAAGTATTGTAATCGGTCCAATTTGGGTATATGCGGTTTTCATCGGATCTTGACGTTTTGACACCTAAGGAACCCAAAAAACAAAAAAACCGGATGGAAATTTTTCGAATGTTCCTGTTCTTATGCACATGTGTTCGATGTTGGCCTTTAATCAACATATATTTCCAACATTACTGGACCGATTTTGACAAAACTTGGTCAGATTACTTCTATATATGAGTTATTGTTGCCATTAACTTTTCAACTTAAAAGGTCAAGGGCTGTAGAGCAAACTTACCCTCAGTATCTCAAAATTTCGCCTAATTAAAGGCATATTTTTCTTAAACACATTTGGTAACAATTAAAATATTTGCAAAAACAAATTTTTACAAAATTGTACCCCCCCACGTCAAAAAATACTCTAAACTACTGCTGTGTTGTGTCACAGGTGTGCGGTAGAATTAAATAAATGAATAATATTTAAAGTATAAAAAAGTAACTCGGTTTGGCTAGGTCTCTAACTCGACCGGCTGGTTGAATCGGTAACTGGTGCGTTAAGCCTCGCGGCTACACCAGTATATCAACTGTACAAGCGAAATTTGTTCTATGTAAGTTGTGAAATTGCATTAGTTTAATTACTGCAACCGTCACCGCTAGTACCGCCACACCCACGCGAATTAAATACGGTATGCACGCGCGCTTTAGTTAGAATCATTGAATTAAATAAACGAAAAAATATTATATTTAAATAAAATGACAAATATTGTAAATTAGTTGTGTATGTATGTCTGTGTAAGCTATTCCTCAGAAAATACCCACAGTTGCAGGTACTTTCCGGAACGCGGCTTAACCGTGTGACGAGAAAGTCCTACAACTGTGTTGTCAACTTTATTTTTTAACAAAAATTTAATTTATTGTAAAAAAAATTACAAAATTTACTGATTCAAAAATCCAATCTAATCAGTGGATACAGTTTGATCAAGTTACGATGGATTTCGGAATACCCGAATAAAATGGATTAATCCAATTGTAAAGCCGTAAAAATAGCCTAATGAAACGTGTAAAATCAAAGAACAATAAAATTATAAATAAAAAAAATCAAATCGATTCACTAATTTAAATTCAACATATTGGCACCAAATTTATATCATTCGAATAAAATCAGTCCTCCTTTTAAATTGCTCATTAACAGAACCAAGGAATGAAAAGAGATAGCTTTTCCTTCATTGAGAAATTCTTAAAAGTTTGAAAATTTTTAATTCAGATTATATGAAAAATCTGGTAGAAGAACATCACATGTAACAATTTGTTTGTACCGGCCTTGACAGTTTTTCTCGAATATTTTTCTCGGTTGTTCAACAATTTACCGTTTGAAATTTGACGCATATATTGGTATATAATATGAAATTTATAAAAACTGATGTATAAATATCGATAGATGTTTGGTTACAGTTTTAGTTTGAATAAATTCTTTTGAGTTGCTCATAAAATCTTTCTGAAATATCTAAAATTTAATTAACGCAAATGGTAATTATTAAAGCGTTTACGATAGATATCAAGTTCTACATATGAAATTAAATTATCAATTTAATCAGCAAATTTTTACACGATTATATACTTTCCTTGGATCTTTATTCTACTCTAAAATTTATTATTCAAATCCTTATATCTTGGGATAGATTGCACCCTTGGGTGAAATTATATACCGCTACAAGTAAATACCCTTAGAAAACTACCGTTCTTAAATAATGTGTTATAAAATATAATATATGAATGAATATTTCATTTTTTTTAAACAAAATAAATGATGATTCGTAAGATACATTAAAACCAAAATATTTATACCTAATTTTTCTTCTCATAATTAGACTATAATTTTTAAACTGGTAGCTTGAGTTGAAGAATATATATTGATAAATATATAATGTTTTTATTGATAGAAAATTGAGAATAAGTAGATAGAGTATATCCATCACAAAATATGACCAAAAAAAAAATTAATTCCAGGGAGAAACGTGTCGTAATTCCTTTATAATTAAACATTATTTTCACTTTATTTTAATATGACGGCCGAACTATACCAGTGGACGTATATATGCACTAAAAAAAATTATTGTGTTTAACCAAATGTAAATACTCATAATTCCATGTAAAGATAATATTGCAAGTGTATTTATATACTCCACGATGCAAAATTGGTATCAACGCTGTATGTAGCAAAGAAAATCTTTTTACTGGAAAAGTGATTTGTTAAACGACAAAATAATTTTAATTACTCCAGTCATATAATTCAGTTACGCATCTTGAAGTTCGTCCTAACTGTTTTTCTAAGTTGCCTAACGAAGAAGCAAATGTAAAATGAAAAAGTTTAACACTTAGATGTTTTACCTGAATTTACAGAGAGTTGATGTATTTCTATTTAACTAGAAAATTTCAGTTGCATATTCAACATTTACAGTTTGTTTTTTTTTTCTAATAAATTTCGCAAAAACATTTACATATACATATATATATATAATTACTTATTTATATTAGGCATGCAGAATGCAGTTGATAGAAATAAATTTTTAATTTATTTTTAAAAATACTAATTGACTTAATTAAAATAAAATAAACAATTTGGGTTCTGAATAAAACATGCTGTATATCTTAGAACTTGGTGTTTTTATAACATTTGGAATGTTTCAGCGAGATAATTTTGGAAAAAAGGATTAAGAACTAATGATAACTGGTCAATCACTAGAACTGAGTTAATATACAATAACGGACAATCATTTATAATTTTTTTCTACTAATTTTAAATGAACAGAAATAAATTTATTTACAATCTATTTCATATTTCTATAATATTTGAATAAATTTTATTATTTCATTCAAAATTACGATAAACAGCTTTAAAAGCTTCATGCATATTTGATCACTAATGAATTACTAGCATCTTGGATGTTATTTCCATATCGTGTTACTTTATGGGATTATTGGCGAGACATACTGCCAAAAAGAGCTTGAAGTACTGATTTTGCTAGAACTACTACCTCGTTTCGCGATTCTTGTTTTAATAGATCTTACCTCTTTTATTATTTACCTTTTATCCTTCATCGTTTTCTTAATTAAGAACTGCTTAAGAATTATTTAATTAATTAATCACTGCTTAAGAATTAACGAAGTTCTTAATGGAGATATGTTCCATTCTCCCTGTTAGTTTTCTCTGGATTTTGATATCCCAAAATCTCGAAAAACATGAGAATCTTTATAAAAATCCGTCCTTTGTAATTGAGTGGTTTTGCGGGGTGGATTTATTGCATGAATTTACCTTCCTGTATAGCGGTTGTATAAAAATCTATATCTCCGGACGATGTACTTACCAGACAAACTCTTTCCTAACACAAAGCAACCAGTAATCCTTTATAGATCAATGGAGTTTGAAAAAAGGGGAAGATTGTTGTCATTTTCTGTTAATAAAATGTATTATGTATTTTCGTCCTGCACTTCTTGTAGACCATACGATTAGTTACAGAAAGTAATGTAACGTATTTTATCTCTTTTATTTCATTTCAAAAGTTGATTAAATTTCAGTTCAAGAAGAAAATCGTAAGATAAATCTTATTTAATTTAAATCTTATCTACAAGTACGTAGTAATATGTATGTATCAGTAACATACTCACGTATATTACATGATGTAATACTCCCATATAACTCATCTTTTTAGTAATAATTTTATATAATAATAATAATACGATTTGCTTTGCTTCATGATTGAATATTGATTTTATTTTCAAATTCGTTTTTCATTAAAACCTTTTTAACTGATTCAGTGATGAAACATATGAAGAGACTATAATTTTTTCCGTACATTGCTTACAACGCACACATCTTGGAATCATATCATATATAAGTTAACACATTGCTGATCTTCCAAAATTAAATTTAATGAATTTCGCATAATGAATTTTTAAGCCTTGACTGAAATGTATGCTAGCTTAAGTTGCAATAAGCTACTTATAGTCATCCTTGTAATCTATATATAAAAGATAATACTATCCTGAAATTTTTTTTATAGAATATCGATTTTTAACAAAACGCTGGTATCATACTCAACATTTTCTATATATTAGTAGAAGTTATAATTTAAATCTTTTGTTATTGATAGTTTTGACTCCTTTTTTTTCTTTAACCTCTGGGACCACCGTTAGGTATTGCTTCAGAGGATGATATGAATAAATAACGCGTGAAAATGCCATACCTGACCGGGATTCGAACCCGGGACTTCCGGATAAAAGACGAGACGCTACTCCTCACGCCACGGAGGCCGGCTGACTCCCTCTTTAGATTCTTTTAAATTTCAAAAATTTAATATAATCAAATTTAACGATTGTATTTTAAACTGTTACTGAGATTAAACCTTCTTATATATACATAAACTGTCATTTTTTTAACTTATAGCAATCTGCTAACTATTGTTGAACATTTTTTCCAGCTTGATATAGGTTAGAAAAAAGTACAGAGTATATAATTTACAAGTATATCATTATTTAAACATTATTTTGAATATCAAAAGAGACCCTACATTTAATAAAAATAATTTTGCTAATTTGCTATCTTATTTCACTAAGATAGGCGTTTTGGCATCGAACATCGGTTAGCTGAGTTGTTCTTCGATGTTAGCATGAGATGAAGTTGTGGAGAACACTGTGGTGGGGCTGCAGTGTAGGAGAGTGTACACAGTGACCTCGGTCCCGAAAGCGGGCCACAGCAGAGAGAGATAGGGTATGATTTTATTAGAGGCTTATTAAATCTGTGAATCTGTTTCTCGATTTTTAAATAAATCAAGAGAAGTTTGAGTAAATTAAATTGTAGGACAAAATTGTCGTTATAGAATATTTGGTGTTTTAAGACTCAAGGAAGTAAAGTGATCTGAATGCATAAACCCTTAGACTAATTTAAGTTAGATACAGAAAAGGTTTTTTTGTGAAACCTTCCGTGTAAGAGGAAGGCGCGGGGATCGTGCTTCTGCGAATAGATTAATTTGATTATTTAACGTATGGTAGGCAATCGTGGTTGGAAGAGACCATACGAAGGCGTGTAAATACACTGATGGAAACCTCTGCCTAGGTATTTGCATCGGTGGCATCCTGACTCAGGCCGAACTGATGACTCTGTTGTGTTCAAGTTTACAGGGACTAAAAGATGATCTCCGGTAAAGCCCATCAGAGCTAGGAACGGAGGGAATGGTATAGTGACCTGAATCGTAACAGGGCAGGTGTCTTTTCCTATGGGTATCAGGATGATCTGCCCATCCCAAGATATATTTTATTCAAACTTTTTGAGAATTAACAGTCATCATCAGTCCATCGCGTCTTAAAATATGTCGGATCAAGTTTTTCTTCCCCATTTTATTTTATTCCAAACACGAGTCACTTCACTGACTTTCAGTAATACTTCGTAATTTATAATTCGATCAATCCACGAAATACGTAACATCCTTTTATAACATTATAGTTCAAACGCTTTGATCCTTCTTTTTTAGTCTGAACAAAAGGTCCATGTCTCACATCCGTAAAGCAATACACTACAAACAAAGATCTTACTAAAGTTTTTCTCAATTCTAAATTAATGTTTTTGGATACAAGCATTCCTTTCTTTTTATTGAAGGCAGTTTTTGCCTGGTCTATCCTGCTCCCTATCTCTCTTTTACTGCACCTATCACATGTTTTTCTACAGCCAAGTTACATGAATTCCTCTGTACTACTTAAATGATGACCATTTATGGTTATGTAAGCCTTTGTTTCATGCCTGCTTACCATCAGAATTTTAGTCTTGCTTGTATTTAACTTTATATTGTATTTATTATTGAGGGTTCTTTCCATTTTTCCAGTATTTTAGTCGAATCTTCCCCATTTTGAGCAAGGACTGCATCTGCAAAGCATATCACGACTATTCTTTCATCTTGTATTTTTACTCCATCAAATTCATCCAATCCGCACTTAATGTACTCATAGAAGAGAATCAATGACAATGAGCATTCTTCTCTCACTAATCCTCATTAATTTTTGCTTCTTGCTGATGTTCACCACATGTTGTCATTGTTACTTCTTCCTTGTACAGATTCCATATTATTCTCCTCTCTCTCTATACTTTACTCCTATCTCCTTCAATATCTGAACTAGCATATTCCATTTAACCTTGTCGAAAGCCCTTTCCAAGTCGACAAAAGCTACAAAAGTGTCCTTGTCTTTCTTTATGCGCTTTTCAACTATTATCAGTCAGAGTGCCAGACTGCTTCTAAAGTACCTTTTCCCTCTCTAAAACCGAATTAGTCCTTTATGAGAATTTCTTCCACTCTGCTTCCAATTATTTTTAAAATTATAGTCGTCAGAATCTTTGTTGCACTTGAGATAAGGCTGAGTGTTGCTCACATATTCTTGCGGAAACTTTCTTTGGCAAAGGAACAATAAGGCACTTCTTGAAGTGTACCAATAAAGATTTAACCTCATTATTATGGTTAATTCTATATGTTTAATATAATTTATGTTATTTTGTTAATATAATATATGTTTAATATGGTTTATTATATATTATAATACTGTTTTATTATGATTCTTGCAAAAAAAAATATTTTTCGATAAAAATAGCAATGTTTATCATCTCTTTTTAGAAGCAAAACTTAATTAATGAAGTTAAAATTTGTAAGTAAATATAAAATCAATTTTAGGAGTAAAATAAAACAACCTCCATATATTTTGTTACTGTAAAGAAATTAAATCGTGGGGAAAAATATAGTGCGCAGAGTAGATGAATAATTATTAGTATTCTAAACATTTAATTATTTTGTGCTATCTGATATTTGATTATCATTTAATTTTATAAGGCAGATTTGTTGTATAGATTATTTTTTGACTAAGTAATTTCTCTTCTTACTTTTACTCTCTATTTATTTCTTTTATTTTCAACAATCATAGGTATTGTAATATTTGTACTGGGAATGTAGAAATTACCTTTTTATCTAAATTTATACTTCTTTATCACTTTCTCTCTCTCTCTCTCTCTCTCTCTGTATTTATCTCCTATTCAAACTCAGCGGTTATATCAAAACGAATAATTTAAACTTATTTAACTCACAAACGCACTGTCTTTCGTGTTCATTGTTTAACCGTGTTGTATGTACATTTCGTGACCTTGTTGCTAAATATTTAATGGCGAGGGTGATAGATGCTAAGTTTACTCTGCTAAGTGAAGAAAGCGAACAACCAAGTAAATTTAAGTCGTAATTCTGTTACTTTATTTGAAGTTATTTTCTACTTATAGATTAATTTCTAATTTTAAATTTATATAATTAAATTTTATTTATTTAAGTTTTTTATTACGTAATTGTTTCTTAGAAAATAACTCTGTGAACGCTCAAGAACCGTAAAATTAAGCAATTAAAGTTTGGTACTAGATACCCATTTCAGTTATTAAACGGCCATCATCAGTCATTATAAAGAAAATAGTATATAATAAATATAAGAATGAAATTAATAAATAAGAAATTTTTAGACCTCAGAATGAGGCTAGGTTTAAGAGGCGATCTCTCATATAATTTGAGAAAGACGAAGAAGTTGAAAAGATATTGTTAAATTTTTTTACAGAAGCGATATGTTGGAATATCTTTGAACGTTAATAAGGTTTTTTTTATAAGTGTTGTGTTAATAATCCGGTTTCTAATAACAATTTTTATAGAAATTAATTTGTGTCCCTTTTTTACCCTTATCACTGTTTTGAATTTTTGACGATACTCTTTTCATGAGCATATATTGGTGATCTCTTCTTAATCTTGATGTGGGCCGTATACATCTGCTTTACAACGTGTAGTTTGATAAATTTTAAAGTTAATGAAACTTTGCAGATACATTTTATATTTGATAATAAAAAAATTAATTGCTCCAGTTGCTATTAAGATATGAGTTTTTGTGGTAAATTATTTATAAAGAGCTAATAGCTAAGTCAATGCCTCAAAAAAAAAGAATGAAACATAAGTATATAAATTAAACAAATTGTAATAAATAAGCAAAAGCGAAAACAATAAATAAAAACACTGAGATAAATCCTAGGACCAAAGAAAACAACGGAAGAATACAGACTACAATCCAACCAAGAACTTTATGAAGAAATCCAGGATATCTAATAAGCGATAAGAAAAAGGAGTCTGAGATTCCTAGTTCATGTATGCTGAATGGACGAACAGATGCCAAATAAACAAATATTCAATAAACTCTGGGAACAAAAGAACAACCTTCAACAAATGAAAAAAGAATTACAGAATCTAGGGATATAAAAACAGGAAATGAAAAATAGACAGGTATTCAGAAAAACCCCTTAGTTGAGTTTGAAACGGTGAGGAAGGAAAATAGTCACACAAAGTGAAATGTTTAAAAAAGAGATGACCAGGCGCGCGAAAAGAATGAAATAATATTGCGAAAAAATAAAAAGAAACCAGAAAAAATTATATTTGCGTGGTCGATAACCTCAAAAAAGAAAATTAATGAATTTAAATCTTTTTTTCCATTTTTTTTAATTATCAGATCAGCAATAACAACCTATAATTATCATTAATTTACTAACCCAAAAATTCGATATTTGAAAAACAACTGAGTTTTATTTATACCTTTCAGTTTTTTAAGTATATTTTATTTAAGAATATATTTTTATTTTATCTCTGAAGAGGCGTATAGAAAACGTTGCTTTTGTAATAGAAACCGTTTGCAAACGCGAGAAATCTGTCTTAATAAAAACAAGAAATGATGTGAAACTATCAAGCGTGAAGTAATTAAAGGTCCTAGACTGTTTTTACTAACTATTTACTATTTTTTGCATTAAATTTTTTGTAACCAGTTTTTTCATGTAATAATAATTTGATTATAGAAATAATATTAGCCGTAATTTATACCATTTAATAATCCAGTACTAACCAGTATTACAAGGAAAATATTAAAAAATTCTTAATATCGTCTGTGTAGACCATGTTATTTTTCATTATAATAATCTTTCATGAGAATTCTGTAAGAAATTTATTAAAAATAACAGAAGCTTTCTTTGTGAAATAAAGTAGCAAATAAATCCTATATCATTTGGTCAAGGCTTGAATTTATACGAATAAAAAAATATACTAAGAGGTCAACAAAATACTAACTCTTACAAAAACAATTTAAAAAATCTGTGTAGTCATATTCAAAGAAGGTAAAAATAATTACAACATGGCTATGCGGGCACAATCAAAAGTTAAAGAAAATATTAAACTTCAAAATATATATATATATATGATTTTTATGGTATACAGATTACAAACCTGAATTCTATCTGAACTCTCCTGGAGTGTTCACCATACCCTGTTAAACTCCACGTTACCAATTCTCTTAATAAAAATTAACAAAATATCTAAATTTGTTTCCTTAAAATATACAGAAGAGGGTTATGAAAGTTATATTTTATTTTAAAGATCACGTTTCTTGAAGCGTATCCATAATTTGAACATTTCCATACACAAAATTTTAAGATTATTTTTAACCTTTATCATTTTAGAATTAATGAATTTCATTATTAAAAATATATATATATTTTTATCTCTTTAAATATATTTTGTAAGGTAAGTTAATATATGAAAAATAAGTGTCCTCGTGGTTATGAATCCAATTATACGTGGTTTGACATAAACTTTACCGCAAATTCTGGAGAAATCCTTTAGGCTGTCATTCGTAATCCTTTACAGTAATTGGTTTGACAGTTGAAATCAATTCATTATTCCTATCTACATATCTTGATTTATCAATCTGATAAATAGATGACTGCATTATTTTAAAAATATATTTATTGTTTTTTTTTTGTTTTTTTTAAGTAATTAATTAAAAAATTGCCGACCTCCGTGGCTGAGTAGGTAGGACATTTCGTGCGGAGGTACCGGGTTCGAATCCCCGATCAGGCATGACATCGTTTCATACGCTACCAATTTCCACCGGACTAATGAACAAAGCTGTCGATATCCACTCTTTCAAAACGACAAAAATATCCTCAGAAAAATTACAAGTAAATTTTTGTTACTAAAAATTTATCAAATTTTAACATGTAAATTAATTATAACTAAAATAATCAATGACAAAGACGATTATTTTTATAATAAATTTATTCCTATTTTATGTTTTTTTTTTGTTTTGTTATGAATGACATTTAGTAAAAGTTTTGCTATATACTGCAAAACTTATTCGTAAAATAAGCGATGTGAAAGAAATCGAGAAATGTTTCTACAGCGGAAGAAATAAGGTAGACTATATAATTTAAATTTATGTTTTATATTCTCTTTGACAATTTTCAGTTATCAATGATGCAAGATAAGTCAAAATTTCATTGAAAAATAAAAAGGGATATAAGTTTTATTAGCCTATTCCTACTTAAGATATGAATAAGCTTATACATAATATACCTTTATTATATTTAATAATCCAAATAATATAAACATTCCTAAGATCCTTTAATTCATTAGTGTTACTTCCTAAAAAAAAATCTCATCTCAATATGTTTAAAATTACTGACATAAAGGGTAAAAATTACAATTTGTAGGTGTTTCCTAAAAATTTCGTAATTACGTAATTGTTCATAGAATTTCTTTATCCTGTACTGTAAATTATATTTACTTAAATCTTTAATTTAAGGACTAGTTTTTTCAAGTTTTTCTGAAAAATCAATTGTAGATTTATTTTTTCATAATGATAGCTTTTTATTTCTTTTCGTAATTACTGCTATAAATTAATTTTATGGAATAATTTTTTTTGGATCAATTTTCAAAAATATTTTTTTTATCTAAAAATATATTATATAAAGGTTTCATTATTGTGGAACAACCTTATTTTTTCAATTCATCACTAAAATTAAAAAATGTTCTTTATTAAAATTAAATATTTATCCATTCTTATCTTCTTAGTCTTAAAAAAAAATTATTATTTATTGCAAATAAATATTATTAGTCGTAGTTTCTTTTTTGTTTTTACTTTCCGGACTGTCATAACATATAATAAAGGTAAAGGATTGCTATAAACTTCAACCTCTTTGTTCCATTCAACGTCGAGCCGTCCGGTGCTGCGATCTAGTGGGTGCTAGCGCTCACCGGAGAGTTAAGACGTACTAGCATTCTGCGTTAGAATTCCGCGCAGTGCGGTTGCATTTTTCATTCAGTCCGGATGGACGCATCGATTAGTATTCTTGATAATGTTCAAGCATATGAATAAAGAGAAATAAATACAACAATTCATCAAAGGCAACAAGGAATTTTTTTTTTTTTTATCAACATTATCTACAATCAATACTCGCTCTAAAATCTATCACTCTTTTCACCTTCAGGCCAATATCTCTAACCTGTACTGACTTAAGAGCTGAAATCCTGAACAATATTGTAATTGAATATACAACTGTTTATATTCTTATTTTACACCTATAATCTACTGACTGCCGCCCTAAGCCAAACGGGAGTTTCAATACACATTAATTTTGAGTTATTAAAGCTTTTATAAATTTATTACACTTTTTATGTAAATGTATTACAAATTTTTTTATTTGATAATTTACTAATTAATAATTATTTAATAAAAAATTAAGTTTTTTTTAAAGTCTTATTTCAAAAGAAAACTGAGATACACCCATTTGGCTTAGAAAATTCCGAAACTGTTGTTTATTGATTAAATTCAGTCATGTAACGTTTCTGTTAAAGCTTATTTATTACAAAATCGATAAATAATGAATAAAATTAAATAAAATGAAAGATCGATATCTACTTTTCATGCTTTCTTTTTTTTTCCAAATACACAATTATTTAATGAAATAAGTTAAATTTTTATAAATAATTCTTTTTTTTGAGTGGGTGGGCCACAAAACTCTTTTAGACTGCCCGCAGTTGAAGACCCGTACAATAAGAAAAATAAAAATTAAACCGATTTTTAGGTTTTTGACTTTATTTTTCCTCTTCAATTCAGCGAAAATGTATTCGTCCATCTGTACTCTTCTTTCGATAGTGCTGTATTCCTCTTTTCCATCTTGCCCACTTCCTTTCCGATTATTTCATCAATAGCCATTTGCGCTTCGTTCTTCCACTTATTATTCTTTTCTTTTCTCTCACCATCATTATTCATCTAGGAAATCTAATCTCTTCCATTCTCACCATATCTCCAAATCATCATTTTTGCATTCTTTCTGTCTTTTAATTGAGGGCCATTTGCTTCTTTCTCTTTCCTGTTTAGCCTCCGGTAATTACCTTTCAGATGATACTTCAGAGGATGAATGAGAATGATATGTATGAGTGTAAATGAAGTGTAGTCTTGTACAGTCTCATTTCGACCATTCCTGAGATGTGTGGTTAATTGAAACTCAACCACCAAAGAATACCGGTATCCACGATCTAGTATTCAAATCCGTGTAAAAATAATTGACTTTACTAGGACTTGAACGCTGGAACTCTCGATTTTCAAGTCAGCTGATTTGGGAAAACGCGTTCACCACTAGACCAAGCCGGTGGGTTGAGGGTTATTTACCTAAATGAAATTTTCCTAATTTAGCATTCTTGGCCTTGTTTCTATTATACTCTTCCATAATTCTTCTGAGGTATTTCATTTCCACTCTTAATTTTATTTATACACATTCATATTTACGGTCCCGCTTTTACTCCACACAAACGTAGATGTAAAAATGTATAAAATTTCAATTCTTTTTTTTTTTACTAGTTTTTTCTTTTGCCTTTGTGCAGTTTTTATTTGATAGTTTTTAGATTATTTAATTTGTTCTTAATTTTATCACCAAGCTTTCCCATCTCGTTTCTGTACATCCTTAAATATTAGCAAATATCAACATTTTTCCTTCCTATTCAAAATTATTCTTCTGCTAACTTTTTGAAAACGTCATTATTTTGATTTTATTAGAATATTTTTAATGATAAAAATACTTGAGTTCCTCTAGAATTTATAATGGGTTAAGATAAATAGACTTTCTGAACAAAAGTTGGAATTCGTAGAAAATATATTTAAATATTTTCGTATTTAAAGATTATCTAGAACTTTAATTTCGGTAAAAATTGTGAATTAGTTAAAAAAAAAAATATTTAGCATGGTCGTAAAAGTGAACATTTTTTAACTATTTTTCTTCTTTATTTTAAAAATGCCATTTCTTATCCAATTTTTTTTTATAATTTCATTCATTTCTGTTGTTTAAATGAGATTAGACTAAATAAATTTTATAAACTTAGAAAAAATTAAAATATCAACAATAACATCATAACGTACCCTCCTGACCCTGAAGGAGAAGATTCTGGCATGTGACGATTCCGGTCGTCACGCCACTTCCTACGTAGCTAGCCCTGACGGACTTTACCGGAGGTCATCTTCTGAACCCACAGACTGAATAACATTTCTCAGTTAACAGCTTGGCTTCCGTAAGGATGCCACAGATGTGAATGCCATGAATGACATTTCTATCGGTGTAAGAACTATCAATAAACGCAAAACAAAACCAAAAATAAATTACTCAAACCAATGAACTGAGTAGAAATAAAATATTTAAATTTTACGAAATAAATACAAACGTCACGAAATAACCAAATCATTAGTTAACAATAATTTTATTAACCTTATTTTAAGGACTTCTAAACGAATAACGGGAACTAAAATTTCCATATTAAGATAAGGCCGTTTGAAGAAAAATTATTTGCTACCTAACACTAAATGAAGGTACATTTTTTTTTCCATAAAAAGAGAAATTAATAAATGGGAAATCCCACAGACGTAAAAGAAAAAGTACTCATTTTACCATGGTGTTATAATTTACATGTGGCAATTAACTTTTTTAGAAAGTAAACTTGAAAATATTAATTAATAAAAAGGTTAGTGACCAAACCGAACCAATAAGAAGAATTTAACCTGAATGCTCAATCTAAAAAAAACCTATTACCCGTTTCGGTTTTAATTCGGACTTTTATTAGTTATTTTCTCACCTATTAATTGTTTTGTTTATCATATATAACTTAATTGTGGTTAAAAAGACTGAAAACATAAACTTTATACATTGGGTCTCTCCAAGTTGATATTTTATTTATAATATGTAAAATAGTTATATTATTATTCATAATTTTACTACATATGCATTATAAAATTATATTAAATGCAAATTGAACAATGAATATAAACTGAAGTTAAATAATTTCGTACCCCGACGGACTAACTAACCACTGGCCAATCTACAATCCACCCAATTCTGTGATTCCAAGTGCCTGAACAAATACTAGCTTACCATTCTCTCCGTACAGCGCTTAAGCGTAATTGCAAACCGTATCTCAAACTAAATTTGCATTACCATTAGTTTATACGCATGTGTATGTATATACTATATATATAAATCAGAGATAGAAATTGTGTGTCCATGTGTATATTTCCCTGCGAAATAGGATGAGAGGGGTGTTAATGGAACGTGGAAAAGCAAGAAAGAAGAATTAAAATGGTAATGAGCCTTGCCTTTTACGTTGACCTTCTTCTGTCATTACCATTTATATTACTAGAAAATATAGGATCTTCAATATAAATAAAAAAAAAGTAATACATATTACAGTGACAGTAAAAGTGAAGGAAGGAGTGAGATGGAATATTATGCATATACAAATATATACTAAACACTATATATATATATATATATATATATAAAATTATATTTTATATATAGAGCCGAAAATTTGTCTGTTCTCGCATCACGCAATAACCAACCGTCCGATTGTTTTGAAATTTGCAGGACACATTTTTATTACTCCAGGGATGATTTTAAGCCATAGACCGAGGCAACAGAAATAAGTTATGAGATTTTCGTCGTCAAAAGTGTGTGTACTTCAGTTATCATAGGTGCTACTATTCTGTCTTTTTAATCGACTTTCTTTTTCAGGTTTCTATAAACTTTAATTTAATTTAATTGTTAACTTGAATACTTCAGTACTTTAATTGTTATTTATCAGCATTATTCTAACAGCCACGAGGATATCGAACACTGTAGACGTCCAGCTGGCAATGTCTACTGAAGCGAGATCTGCGGGGCTAGTATGTGTGTGTGCGTGTGTGTGTGTGTATATATATATATATATATACACACACATACATATATTGATATAATACCGGCTTATATATATATATATATATATATACAAACACTCACACATACACACGTTTTATCTTTGTTATCACAGATTGTTTGCCTGGTTTCATGCAATTTGCCATATTTTGTAATAATTTTAAAGTTTTAAAATATTTATACATTCCAGATTTTATTCATTTGATGTTTGTTGATTTTTATTTCTTAACGGCTTTTAATACCTATACAAAAATCTATTTCTATATTAAAAAATTCTAAAGAAATCTGAGAATTCTTTGTTTTTCAACGCATGATCCATTAGCCTAATTTTTCTTTTTGTAAATTTTAGTCATGTAATTTCCATTTCTGTAGAATGAGTTAAAACACACCTTCATTTTTTATTTTATTCAAACGCTGTGGTGTTAAACAATATCCTGCCTGCAATTCTACTTATCAAAACTAATCTGTACATTATTTATTTTCTTAATCTATGTTCTCACGTAGCTTTAATTTGGCATCCAGAAATTTTTACTTATTCGTCAGCCTCAAAAAGGATATCAAAAGAATTCATTTCGCTAAAAATGATGAATTAAAGCAAGTATTGAAATTGTAAATTAAAAAACATAGGTAAATTGCTCGAATTTTATATTGATAATTCCAAAAAATTGTGGTATACAGAAAGAAATTTTTACAATTAAATTTCAACTACATTGATTGGTTTTAATATTGTCTGGAGCCGATCCAGAGGGTTGTTTCGGATATGTCTCTTGTTATAGTTTATATCGATTTCAGTTATTAATGATCCATTATAAGTATATTATGTTTTAACTAGCGATGATTAAAAAATGTTTTTTTACACCTTAAAGATTTTACATCATCAAAAAACAATTGATACATGAAATTAAACAAATTCTTTAGCAAATAATTACCCAATGACTACGTAGAATAAATTACAAAATACAATTGGAAAATTTTTTATTCTTTATGATTCTTAAAATAAGATATTTTTTTAATATCATGCAAACAAAAGTGATAAATTATTATCATTTAACAACTTATGTGGATCAGAATGTGTGTAAAGTTTCGCAAAACGTGCATATACAGTATATGCACCAGCCGTGAGAATAGAAAATATGAATCTCTACTACATATAAAATGACCAAAGCCTTTTTTGCAGTTATCTCTCTCCCCCTCTGTCTCACCCACCCATTGTCTCTCTCTCTTATCATATGTCACTTCAACCATTTTTCTGTCATTTTTACCTTTATAACGTACATATAAAATCTGATAAATTATATAGGTTGAATAAAGAAACAATTTTTATGTCTTTTTTTTTAATTCTTTATTTAGATGAACATAAAAATGTACATAAATCAGTAAAAGAATATAGGTGATTTCATGTATGACCGATATTTTTTATGATTCTCATCTGTGGGAAGACCTTTCCTAATAAAAAAAAAAACATAAATGTATGAAACTTCTAATAATTTATTGCTGTTGAATCGATAGTAGTATTCAATAATGGATTTGAATTTTTATAAATATAGCAAATAACAAGCAATAGTAACATTAATTGACTTACGGTGATCTAAAATTCAGTTTACATAATTATATTTGTTGTTTTTTTTGTTTTAGATTCTGTAATGGTGATAAATATCGAGAAAATTTTTATATTTTTATTCGTTTGTTTTTATTTTTAAATAATTTAAATGTAATAATTAACATATAGAATTATAATTATAAGTTATAAAACCACTTACCAACAATTCGTAGTAATACATGTTGTAGCGCTTTCAGAAAGTTATTTCTATCCTCAGGAACGTACGGTAGTTCTGTATGTAATAATATCCACTTCACATATTAATTAAGTTATATAAATAACATAATACTTGTTTAAATATAACAATTGATAGTCAAAATTATTAAAATTAATTAGTATGTAATTAGTCTTGTCGTTTATTGGAAGAGAAACGTTTCCCTCCCAATAAACATAACAATTGAGACCATAATAACGACAAGACTAATTACTTTTGATTTAATTTTAATAATTTTGAAAATAAATTTTTATATTTATACAATTACTATTTTATTTATATAACTTAATTTATATGTGAAATGAATATTATTACATACATAACTAACTAGCGTACGTTCCTGAGGAT
Organism: Lycorma delicatula; assembly: GCF_047948215.1. Lineage (NCBI taxonomy): Eukaryota > Metazoa > Arthropoda > Insecta > Hemiptera > Fulgoridae > Lycorma > Lycorma delicatula. The sequence continues at coordinate 44,362,885 of NC_134461.1, forward strand.
AGAAATAACTTTCTGAAAGCGCTAGAACTTGTAATACTACAGTTAATTTTTGGTAAGCGATTTTATAGCATATAATTATAATTCTATATATTATACATACCAACGGGCCATGTTAAACAAAAGTAATAATCAACATTCATCTTCATAAAACAATTTTTTTCACAAATCAGAATAATCAGTCAATGATATTGTTGAACTAATTTAAAATTTAAAAATCCGACTGGTAAAAGTAATCATTGAATACGTGAGCTTTTATATATTTTTTAATTTTTTTTTTTTCAAATATCCCTCCATTCATTATTTAATCAATTTTTTTATTCTACTATCAAAACGAATGATCCAAATATAACTATAAAAAATACCTATTTCTGACTGGAATACCTACCACATGTAAAACAGCCGATAACTGAAAAACGATCCAAATTCGTCAAAGTAATGTGACAATGTGTTTAATTAGACAATCAAAGGATTTCTTTTTGATATTTTTTTTTAGATTTTACCCGGATGTAAAGCGACTTGGATTATTTTTCTTGAGACAAAGATTTTTTTTTTTAGTTTTCCTTAAGATATTAAAATATAAATTCACGTAATAAAATTAAATTATATATGTTAAAGAAAAGTAATTTTCTAATAAATTTTCTATTAATTTAGCGTCTTTATTATTCAGCGTCTCATCCTTTCATCCTGAGGTCCCGGATTCAAATCCCGGTCAGCCATGGCATTCTAACACACGTTACAAATCACTCATCTCATCCTCTCAATCATTACCTTACGGTGGTCCCGGAGGTTAAACAAAAAAAGGAATAGAAAAAAGACCAATAAATAAGACCCTTCAATTTGTCCTTTTAATACCCAAAAAGATGATGAATTTCGTTCTTTTCACAATAATAAATTATGCTTCGTCATAAGAAGCAGATGTTGACAATACTTATCAACCTAGTTCGTTTCCAATGAGTTTGAAGCATAATAACTTGGTTAATAATAATAAAAAACATTTAGGGAGACATATTTTACTTCCTAATAACTTTTCTGTTAACTTTTGCAATTTAATTTTGTCAATATAATTATTATTTTTTTAAATTATCATTTTTTTCACAGTTTTTTGAACGAAGTCTATCTTTTTTTTAATTACCATTTATTGAATGAATAGAATTTGTTTAACTAATAGCCTATAGCTGACAAACTATAGCTCCAAAATTGTTAAAATTGTCGAGAAAAAAAATATATATATATTATTTTTTATTGGTTATTAAAAAAAAAATTGTTAGAAAGCTTTTTTGTTCATTTGTCATTCGGTATAAATTCGAATTTACTTTTAAAAAATAATCAAAGGAGGATGCTTTCCTTTAACTTTTCTTCTTTGTTTTGAAGACATGTTTCATTAATAAAATTAAATGTGTAGATTAACATTAAAGTAATTATTTGGGGAGAGGTAAAATAAGATAATCCAATATTTTTTTCCCAACCCCAGCTACTTCCAAGTCTGAGTGTGGGTGTATAGGCAAATACAATTATCGCTACCAGGTTGTCAAACCTGACGTAGCTGTAATGTAGGTGTAAATTTACCGGTAAACATGTAGTCTGGAACAGACTCAGGTCAACTGCTACTGAGACGTGTGATTAATTTAAACCCAAACTACCAAAGAACATCGGTATCCACAGTCTAGCACTCAAATCCATATAAGATCAACTGCCTTTACAAGGACTGTAACCGTAGAACTCTCAACTTCGAAATCAGCTTATTTTGCGATTACGAGTTTAACCGCTAGACTAAGCCGGAAGATTATCATCTTTATTATTTTCCATAATTAATTATTGATTAAAATTGTAACTTATCGGCCAGGGTACATTGTGCCAAATACAAGTCATAATTCATTCATTCATAGGTTTCACTAAAAATTGGAAATTCAAAGAAAAAATTGATTAGATCAATTTTAATGAAAATATTTTTTTTCAGATTTTTCTTTTTAACGGATGGATTCGTCTCAATAAATCAGATATCCAAAATCATTTACGTATACATCAAAGTAAATGAACATCCACTTATAAAAATTCTCAGTAACTTATCTGTAAACAGGTGGATATTATACCCATGCAAGTGCTTTCATTGAATAGACAGCCGATAATAGTTTAACAAATTTATCAATTGGTAAATATTTGTCAGTTGATGAATATCGTATACGTGATGCCGCCTTGAGGTGTTTAAATATTCTCTGTTTACAAAGTACCTGGTTTTGTATATACGTATTAATACAATCAAGTAGCCAATATATATGTACATGCAAGTAGTGTTAATGTGTGTACGTGGACGAGAGGTTTTGTGTGACGCAGATCATGAAAGATGATGAAACAGGAGTTATATTATCTAAGGGAATGTTAAATAATGCATATTATAGCGTGCCCAAAGCACGGTCATCGTCATCAATTCCATCAACATTATCATCAAACTCCTGTTGCACTAAGGTACAGAAACATTAAAGGAAATTTTAAATCCAAATTTGCATATTCACAAACTAGTAGTATATTAGAATTTATTAACCTGACCATAACTGACATCGTTATAAATTGTATATGGATTGGTCAACAACAAACAGATTACTCTGCATAATTAATCATGAGTTCTATATATCTTCTTTTTAAGTCAAATAGAAAATTAATTTATAAATGATTTACTTCTGCTTCTTCTTTTCTGATTAACATATTTAATTTTATTAGGATTTAAAGTTATGTTTTTAATAAAAGGATGTTTTTTAAATAGTATCCATAAATATATGAATCGCCTAAAAACTAATATTTATTTTTCTTTGTTTTAGTAATATGGTAAGAATAAATAAATAAAAAGCTTATTTTATTAAAAATTAATTCAATTTAAAAAGTTTTATCGCTATTAAAGTAAATAAACTAAATTTAAAGTAAATTATAGAAGTAAATATTAATTATGATTAATTAGAAATTATCTATAAAAAAATTTTGAAAAAAAAAGATAAAATATTTGCGTATAATAAAAGGAAGGAAAACAATAACTTTTCAATTTTTTAAATCTCTAGTTTTAGAAATCATCAAGCATGAAAGATTTAAAATCAATATTTTCTTTTTAGTACGTTTTATAGAAATCGTTTTTACTTTTATTTTTTTTAAAGTTTAGATAATTTTTCTTATACAATGGTAAGCCTATAAATATGACTGTTAAAAACCATCAGTTAAAAACACAAAAACGAGAAATCTGAAATATGATAAAATAACAATGAAACAGATTGAAACGAAGTAAATGGACTATTACCGAGTAGACAAGGATTATCCAGAATGATGGAATAAATATTAATTTTTAGTCCTAATTTTTCATATAGATTTTTCTGAATTATACTAAAATCCTTTTTATATTAAAATCACATCAGGTCATGTATAAATCATTGAGCTTTAAAAATTCAATAATAAGCAATTATGACTACAAAATGAAATTTTAATTTCTTGAGATTATCTCTAGACTGTGACGAAATTTTTCATTTCAAAAATCTTCCACTTAAATCATGTTGAAGAATCTGACAATAGGACCACTAGAGGAATTCCTTATACAAACTCAAAACAATTCACTTGGTGAATATAAAATGTAGTGAATGTGAAACTTGAATGTATTTCAAAAACTTTTTCTGAAAATTGTTTCTCTACTTTCAAATTTAGGAATTTTTCCATTTTCAAGTCGATTAAAAAAATGTCAAATTATTCATCCTAAATCTCATTCATTAAAATTATTAGTAAGTTCGTGAGAATAAAAAAATTAAACCAGGTAGACCATGCAGAAAGACCAGCAAAAATCGCCCTTCATCAACAAAAAATAACTACCAGAACAACAGATGTAAATCCTCATCCATTCGCTGCACAAAAAAGTGGACAAAATAGAACCTAACAATAACAGGGGAATCCCACTCTTAGACACAACATAACAAAATTCATTCAAGAATCATCTTTAACAGGATCGGTTTACAACTCTAAAAAGAACTAGGAGAATACCAAAGAAGTTTCTGACCCTGATGGAGCTGTCCAGACCAGATCATGAGTCCCAAGCTAACAGGATAGCTACAGAAAAAGAAACAGAGACATGGTTATAACGTTTGTAGACTTCAAGAAAGCATATGATTGCATCCACAGAGAATCCCTACTAAATTTTCTAAGACACCTCGGAGTTCTTTCCAAATAAATAAACATAATAAAACTGACTTTCACAAACACAAGTCAAAAGTGAAATTCAGAGGTGAACTCTCAGAACCATTTGAGATCTGCGCCTAGGTGATGAACTCTCACCACTACTATTCAACTGCGCTCTGGAAATGGTAATGAGGGAATGGCTCAAAAAATGCCTCCAAAAATAAAAATAAGCCAAAAAATCAAAACATACTGCCTTGGTTATGATAACGATTTGGTACTGCTAGCAAAATATATTGACGAAGCTAAAACATAGATATTAAAAGTCAAAACCTTGAAAATAAAATTGAACTCAAAATATCGCTTGAAAAGACGGAAATTATGCTTCAAAAACCAACACGATTAAAAGATATAAATATAAACGGTAATAAAATCAAAATTAAAATCCTTGGAGAAATAATAACAAAAACCTAAACGAAAAAACATTAATCCACACCAGAACCTGGTACACCTACAATAAAAAATGTCTGTCCAAAAACACAAACATAAGATACTGCAATACAATTATAAAACCAAAAGCCACGTTTGCAGCAGAAACACCTTCCACCTGAACGAACAATCGAAGACCGACAGAATCCAGAAAATGAAAAGAAGATATGGAAGTACCTTCATCAACAAAATGTTTCCAGAAAGACGGGTAGTAGTGGATCTTGCCCAACAAAGTCGTCTACAAAGAGTTAGAATCCATCAAAGAGTTAAAACATTGCGGAAGAGGAGACTAGGATTCTACGGACACAGCATGAGGTTGCAGGATTCGAGACTTCTGAAATAGCTGATGCAGTTCAATCTCGACTCGGAATACACCAAGACAGGTACATCAGAAAAATAAGAGAGGAACAGAAGAAAATTGACTTTATACCAGAAGACACCACAGGTGTATTGTAAAATCTTCTTCACTAAAAAAAATATTACAACCTTTATCAGAGAAAGGTAAATTAATTCTTAATTTTTTGTGAAAACTTCTCAAAATATTGTCTTATAAATTAATTTTTAATTACGTTTTACATATGATATATTAGTAAATAAAAAAATTCTTTTCGACACGCCAAAAGGCGGAGGTAAATTTCACCGCTGCTAAGTAAAGGATAAAAAAGATTTTCACCTTTATTTAGCCTACAACAAGCCCCATTTTCTTACAATTCCAGCAACGTTTTAGTCTCCCTTGCAGTCGGGATTGGTCATATCAAAAATGGTTTGAGTTCGAAATCCCATTTTTTCCACCCATTGGCCAATGGTTGGTAATATCATAAAACTTTACTTAGATAAGTTTTAGGCCCTTATCCAAAGAATAGTAGGAACTTTAAACGAATTCGTTGTTTTACTTAATGAAGAAAATTATAGCGATATTTTGTTTTTTCGGAAAAGCCCCTCCCCATTTCCACCTCCATGGTCCGATTTTACTCATTAATAAACTAGACTGTGATTTTGAGTGGTTATATTTTAAGTATCAATTTGACAAAGATTGGCGCAAAATTACGGCAGTTATCGTGTCCACATGTAAATGAAGTATATATGTAAATGTATATATAAAATTTTGAACTGACAATGGTTGTTTTGGTCTGGGGATGTGAAACGCAAAGATATGTCGATATTTTCCGGAAGTCAAATCATGGTACCCATTACAATAGATAATTTCTTATGAAAGCTACCTAATTGAGTTTGGGTAGTTACAAAATTACTTTGCGATTTTTCGTTATAAGAAAACGTGTAATATAGAATAATAAATTTTCAACTTTATCTTTAAGGAAAGGAAAAGAACTTAAATCGTATTTAAATTTTAAATATTCTTTTTACTTCTTTGTACAAGGAAGTATTGTAATTGCGAATAATTTAGATTTTCAGATTTCAACGGAAATATCTATTTTTATCTTCCCTGAATCCATTTTGACTAAATTCGGCGTGACGTCTGTACGTATGTACGTATCTCGCATAAATCAAACACAATTAGATATAGAATGTTGAAATTTTGGATTTAGGACTGTTGTAACATCTAGTTCAACACCTCCCACTTTGATTGCAATCGACTCGACTAAAAGTGTCCAAAAAAGTCCTAATTCCAAAAAATTGAATTTTGGACTTTTTCTTAACTGGAGTAATAAGCTCTCATTGAGAGCTTTTCAACAATATATCGTAAGTGGTACTTATTTTCATTGGTTCCAGTGTTATAGCCAAATAAAATTTTAATTAATGTAATATTTGGATCTTACAAGGGGAAGGCACATCGGTTCGAATCAGACTTCATTTACTTTTTTTGTAACTTTTATTTTAGTATAAATATATTGATTTATTATTAATTATTAACCTCTGATTATAAAAAAAAATGTTTACAAAAAAGAATAAATTAATAATAACAATAAAATAGGAATATTAAAAAAAAATCGCAGATTATTTGTGAAATAACATTTTATGTACTTTCCATTTAAAAAAAAAATGTGTGTATGTAATTTAATCGGCGTATAAGGAAGTCACGTGTGTCCACATAAAATTTATTACTTTTATATAACATAAATTCTCTTTCATTTCACCGTCACTTGTTATGGGATCATTAATATCGTTATCCTATATAAAATTTGGTCTACAAAAAAAAAATTAATAAACGAAATAAAAATAAGCTTTATCGATGAAGCATGAAGCATAAGCTTCTATGGTAGATTAATTCATCAATTAAAGTGAAAAAAAAAGAAGAAATTAAAAAAAATAAGATTTCAATTTTATTAATGCTTTCACATGTACTTTTATCAATAGAATAAACGATATTCTAGAGCCTTGTCAGTATCTGGCATTTGTAATTCATGTTTAATTATATATTTTCTTCTGAAAAACTAGCAGACAAAAAGTTGCAATTTGTGATAGATAAAGCTCGTAGCATATGAAAAATACTCAGGGGATTCAAGCTCGGGACCTTCCAGTTAATATATAGAACGCTACCCTCCACCACAGAGGTGATTAATAATTTTAATTAAATTACTTTATTTATATGTTATATCAACAATTATTAATTGGTTCGTTAATTTTTAGACTTTAGAGCGTTCTGAATAAAATATTGAGCGTCTCAATACTAATATACTCAGTAAAGTATTGAATAATATTAATAAACACAATGAAAATATTGTTCAATACAATATTCTGTGTTTATTAGTATTTTCTGAAGATAAGTGAACGATATTCAAATAAACCTTTTGGTAAAACCTAAAAAGAAACCGATTCTTATAAAATTTTTAATATGAATTTTTTCATGTGGTTAAGAGTTTTAACTGAAAAGTTATAAATACGGGTAGATTTTATTCCATACAGAGTGCTACCATATATTGTGTAAAATTGTTACGTAATAATAAAAAAAAGAGATTCGTATAAGCTTATTTTTTCCACGATTATATTATACATAATAACATTTCCACTAACGAGAATAAACCAAGAAAATTGTTTCTATGTTTTACTTTCATTCAAACTCAAGTATTGTCTTTATATTTTTCAAGATTAAAGAAAAAGAAAATGTCGATGAATACAATGATGATGATTATGATGATGATGATAATAATAATAACGAGATCAGACGTTAAATAAAAAAAGAAAATGAAAATAGAAGTTGAAGTAGAGTAGAAGCTGTTATATCAAAAAAAGAAAAAAAATGTAAAGATGAATGTTAACTGGGATGCTGCTATACTACAACGTCGACAAGAAAACGTCTAGATGTTTGAATAGGTAATGGAAAAGAAGTCAGTTGTTGTAATAAAAATGTGATGAGTTAAAAGTTATTTTATTCTTAAAGTTATAAAAATTATCATATTAAATAAGTGAAGTAACTATTCTTTTTATAAAAATAAAATTGAAGTTTTATCTAATCTACTTAGAATATCATGTTTTCATGATATATTTCTATTTTTTATTGCATTTTACAAAAGTAGTATTAAAAAATTATTCAGGTTTAATTTATTATTTGAAAAATAACTATAAAAATTAGTGATGATTCGTTTTTTACAAAAAAGATTACTTAGGAACAAGTATGACTTTATGGTCCGCACTACTTTGTGGATTAAACTCTATAAAAAAAATGAAATCAAAACACATTCTGTCAAGCTTAAACTTTTATTCTATAATTTTCCTACTACATGAAATTTCTTTTATATTTCAATGTAAGACATTATTTCTACATACAACTCTATGCCTAAACATATTTACGTTTGGCTAATGTTTTTTGAAACTCATATATTCAAATCTAAATTCTTTTATTTCTTTCACTTTTACATAATTAATAATAAATGGAGTAATCCTAATACTAATTATAATTGTACTCTAAGGTTATCTATTCATAGTCTAGAACCAATATTAACATTTTTTTATAATACATGTACTAGATCTCAACGAAAGAGATGTGATGAACAAAATATATCATAATTTATCTTTAAATAGAATTCTTAATCGTGTTTCATATCTTACTGAATTCATCCTGTAGAATTCTTTGTAGGATAAAAACAATATATCTCGTATTAAAATGGGATCCCTATAGAAAAAATGGAATCGATCAAGTAAGCCACATCGTTACTAGAATTATTTTCAACCGAAAACACACGGGACTTTGACAATACTTTACCTGTCTGCCGAAAGTGATTGAAGCATATATAACTTTATTCAACAATAAAGAGTTTTCTAATGAGTTATTTTTCACTTTTATCTTTCCATTTCAATAGTTTGAATTTTATAAATAATCGGATTAGATGAGTTCTCCCACTAACACCGCTTCAGTATATTTTTTAAATTCAACAAAAATTGAGGCTCTATATTAGAAATGTACTCACGGAAAAAATGATTTTTCCTCAGGTAATTTAAGTTGCTTGGTATCCTGTCCATTTTAAATAGAGCAGAAGTGACCTGAAGATAAAGAAAGGACAAATATTGATCCAAGCGAGTTTATACGAACTTTCCTGCAATCTGAAGTTAGCAAAGGTGACAAAATCGGTAGCTCGCAGTATATGCCATATATTAGAATAATATGAATATAATTATTTCCATATTTATAAGTTACATTTCTAAATGAAAATTTAAAATATATACAAGAATTCTAAAGACATACTGTAATACAAAAACTTTACATATCGAAGCATCCCAGTTATTTCCAAATAGAAGTGTAACTTACTCTGAAATCTCTTTCGGCGGAGAACTTTTATGCGATAAATAAAAAACAAGAATGTTAATCGAAAAACGGTTATACGCGTAAAAATACGTTATTATTCAGGATTCTTTTTGAAATATAAAGTACGTCAACACATGTCATAGATATACAAAATAATTTTTATTTATTTAATAAAATGAATTTAAAGGTACGGAAGATGTCGAAAAGATCTATTTTCAAAATTAAAGGGATAGTGCTGCCGCCTCTCTGTCATACTCATCAGAGAAGGCGATAGCGACGTCCCTCAATATAATCTACTACTATAATTATCTGTCTTGAGAAGGTTCCCCTTATACGGTGTCCTGTCACCACTCCTGTTTCCTTCTTAAATATTAAATTTCTAATAACTCTCATTTTTTTTCCGATTGTTCATCATTAATTTTTCCCGATCTCTGTTCTTTACTCTTCAACTGATCCTTTTAGTAATACAGAGTGTGCAACATAAAACCGAACCCATAACGTAAACGCTGCAGAATCGGTAGGTTATATTGGAATTAAATTTTATGAATGATACGGATACATTAAATAAGAAAAACATAAAACCTAATTAAAATGTTGCATTTATTTACCTTATTCTTACAAAAGATGTTCCAAATGACTACCCTGGGCATCCATGCACTTTTGTGCTCGACTGATATTGAGAGTTGGTCTGACGCAAAACGTTGTTGTCAATTGCATTGATTTCTTGATGAATTTTCATCTTCAGTTCATCAATATTGTAAGGATTAGATGTATAAACTTTCTCCTTTAAGTAGCCCCAAAAGAAAAAATCTCAAGTAGACAACTCTGAGGAACGTGTAGGCCACCGTCCTCTGCTTACAGTTCGTTCATTTGTGAAAGCTACATGAAAGCGATTCAGTGAAACGTTTGAATTGGGCATAGAATTCTTCGAAAATTTTGAGGTAAACGTGTATTGACAATCCGGTCAAAAAATATTGGTCCCACTATACGATTACCGGAAACGGCACACGAAACACCAATTTTCTCATCGTGAAGTGGACACTCGAATATCTCGTGAGGATTCCTCGTCATCCAATACCTGGTGTTCTGCGAATTAACGTGGCTGGAAATGAAACCGTGCCTCATCTGACATGAAATACAACACCGGATCTATTTGTTCACCAACAATATTTCTGAGAAGCCAGCAGCAATAATCAAGTCGTTTCGGTTTGTCTGTCTGCGCTTCAGTTGTTGCACAGTTGTAAGGCGGTATGGTTGCAATTTTAATTCTTGAAAAACTTTACGGTAAGATCTGCATTTAACACCAGATTGTTGGGATAACTTGCGTAGTGATTTTTATGAACTGGCATTAATTCTCCTTCAGTATCGGCAATGGCCTGTGGAGTCCTAATAGAAGGTTGCCTATCTCGTTTTGCATTTGAAACCGAAATTATTGTACGCCATTTTCTAACTAAATCATCTACGCTACTCTTCGCTGGGATACAGGCATTTGGAAGTTTTTCTACGAATACTTAATGTAATTCGTCAAACGTTCTAGAACGAATATAGGCCTCAACTATAACTATCCTTTCCTGAATTGAATAAGGCATTTTACATAACCACAACTGCACTCACAATACTGCATTGCAGCAAAACTGCACTGATACATAACCACCTAACAAACGGCAGCAACAGTCAGTTGTAACAAATACGGATGTGTACTCTCACGCAACTAGCACACGACTAGATCCACTAGTTGCGCTAGTTGTATTTCATTAATAGTGTTGAGTAGAGGTTTCATTATGGATTCGGTTCTATGTTGCTCACACTTAATTAATTTTAATTAATTTTTTTTCATGGTATGTCACAGACAGGTTTTTCTACTATAAATTTGTTTAATCCAATTTATATTCACAATAACTCTCTTCCGTATTTTTACTGGTATATTATAAGTTTCAAAAAGTTTGTAGATGTATATATACATCTAAATAAGCCAAGTATTTGATGAGCAGTAAAGCTATAATCGAAAGTGTGTTTTGTGCCATTTTTTACATTTTATCATTTTTCGTATAATTAGTATTTTTATGACGTTGAACAGAAAAAGAATAATTCCCATCGGTCCAGCAGTTCCTGAGACTCAAACGAGTTTTAGTGTAAATCAACAAACTCACAGATATTCTACTTTATGTTCAAATACTGTATGGATGGATGGATGGGCGTAGCTCCACAAAAACGATTTTTTATACGTATATTTTCATTATAAATACCCCAGAAAAGTAATACAAATTCAATTTGTTGATTAACGTAAAATTAAAATTTCTATTAATTCAATTTTTGGAATGAGAAAGCATTTTACGAAATTATTTTCAAAAATGTTTAACTGACTTTATTCTAACTGTATTTTCAATATTAAAATGATTGCAGGTCGGTGCCGCTTTAAAAAAAAAAGCTGTGCGACAATAAGTTTTTTTTTTAATAAGAGACCTAATTTTCTTTGGAATTAGTTTCGTTAATACATAAGCTGTTTATCGGTCATTTATGACCTGACTCGACAAAACAGTACCATTCATTTCCAAAAATGGCAGACTAATTCTTAGAAATAACAAGCATTACATTCGTGGGTAAACGGAAAATATTACAGTGTGTACAGAGTTTCCCATTACCTTTTTCTATGAGCTCAATATATCGTTATTCATAATAATGTCAAACCAACCAAAATGACTGTTCATAATAGGATTAGCTGAATAGTGAATATCATTACTATCAGAGAAATTAACTCCCAACTATTTATATTGGTACCTGTTTTACATGCTCAAAACTTGCGAAATAATTGTACAAATAAAGTAAGGTAATAAATTAATGAACAATCTTTTTTTTGTATTATATAACCCCCACTGTCTTCTGAACGACGACAGTCGTTCAAAAGAATATTACACTAGGATACGTAAAATAATTATAATCTGAACTGCTCTTGAGATATAAAACAAAATTGTATGGACATTCATATTTAAAAAATTTAACTAAGCTTTTGTATTCTGAAAAGTAGCTAATTTTTTCAATATTAGTAAAATACTCCCTCTGTAATGTAATTTTTAGTAAAGTAAAAACTATCAAACTGTTTTAATTAATAAATCTTTTGCTGTGACAAATATATGAAATTATAATGGATGCAGTCAGGGTTAATTCATTTCGCAGCTGTGTGTAATATCCAACACCACTTTTTCATAGATAAATTTTGAATGGAATGAAAAGACTTAACGAATCCTTAGGGACTCTTAAACAGAATGGACTCCTCTTGATGCGATTGTGATACACATTTAAAAGACAAAGAGAGTGTGATAAACTCGTTACGTCTTTTTAATGATTGTATACAACATTTTTTAGCAATGAATGAAGAAAAAAGTGTACAAATGATGGTAATTTTCTATTCCTCCTGGATTTCTATTCCCACTTGTGAATTTCTATTTCATTTAATATTAAATAATTCTCTCATACAAAACTTATCTTCACTCTTTTTCGCTGCCTTTGGTGTGTGTGTGTGTGTGTGTGTGTGTGTGTGTGTGTGTGTGTGTGTGTGTGTGTGTGTGTGTGTGTGTGTGTGTGTGTGTGTGTGTGTGTGTGTGTGTGTGTGTGTGTGTGTGTGTGTGTGTGTGTGTATGTATGTATGTATGTATGTATGTATGTATGTATATGTGTGTGTGTTTCAGGTTTTACTAAAATACTGAATTCAATAATTCAGCACTTACAATTACAAACCACCTACTAGACTATTTACTTCAGCCTAATTACAACACAGTGTGTGTGTGTGTGTGTGTGTGTGTGTGTGTGTGTGTGTGTGTGTGTGTGTGTGTATGTATGTATGTATGTATGTATGTATGTATATGTGTGTGTGTTTCAGGTTTTACTAAAATACTGAATTCAATAATTCAGCACTTACAATTACAAACCACCTACTAGACTATTTACTTCAGCCTAATTACAGGATACTTTTAAACAATAGTACTAATTCTAAAATAAAATAGTATACCGTTTAGAAATAAAGTATTCCTCCTACTTGATGTTCCGATTTGGAAGCTAACTGTCTTCAATACCTTCAAGGTAATTTTATTGAAATAATCGTCTTGTGACGAATGTTTTACTCTGTCAATGAACGCTGTTTGTGATGCGGGGTTGAACTGTGTTTACCAACCTTCTTCTTAGAATCATACAAAGAAAGCTAAGAAATGAATGAGTGCTTAGTGATCAACCATGATTATTCAGTTAATTCTATCCGTTAACTTTAATTACTATTAAAAAAAAATTACTATAAAAATTTCTCTTATCTGTCATCTTGTTGACGCTTCTCCTGTTAAATATACTTTAAGAGTATATTTTTCTTTTCCTTTGGCTGATTTGCCAAATTGGATTCTTTCGGATTGAGTCTGACGCCAGTAAGGTTGTAGGATTTAAAGATCTTAAGTCAACTCATTCTCAACTCGGGTAAAATTCATCAATAAAAATATCCATTTAAAATCTTCTACTTTTTTATTATTATAATAATATAAAAATCTGAAAGTTTGTTTATGTATAATGTTCATCACGCGTACTCATTCATGAAAAACTAATGTACCGTCTTCGATGAATATTTACTTTATATTAAAATATAAGCTAAAAACCCCGTTATTTTAAGTTTATTTTTCAAAGAATGAAGAAATTATGGAATTTTTAAGACATGCATCAGTATGTTAAACTAGTAAATTTCTTCTTCAACCAGTACTACTGCACTGAATTCGATGAATCTTTTTTACTTCCTTGTACGAAGTAAAGGAAGTATTGTGATCGCGAGAAATTTCAGTTTCAAGATTAAAAAGGAAATATCTTTTTTGAACATCCCTGAATCCATTTTGACTAGTTTTGGCGTGACATCTGTACGTACGTATATATTTATGTTATGTATGTGCGTACGTACGTACGTACATATATCTCGCATAACTCAAAAACGATTAGCCGTAAAATATTGAAAGTTTTGATTTAGGACTTTTGTAACATCTAGTTGTGCACCTCCCCTTTTGATTGCAATCGACTGAACCAAAAACGCCCAAAATCCAAAACAACTTGTATTTCGGACTTTTTCTTAACTGTGAAATAAGACCACATTGAAAGCTTTTCAACGATATACCATAAGTGGTACTTACTTTCATTGGTTGCACAGTTATAGCCAAATAATATTTTAATTAATGAAATATTTGGATCTTAGAGGAAGGCATATCGGTTCGAATGATCCCCGTTTTTTTAAACTTCTGTTTTTTTAATTTAAATCTATTAATTTTTTAATAATTATTAACCTCTCATTGCAAACAATTTTTTACAATGAATAATAATAATTCAATAACTACAAAAAAAAATTGAAAAAATATCAGAAGTTTTTAATGAAATAAAATTTTATGTACTTTTCATTTTAAAAAATGTGAAAATGTAATTTAATAGGCGTACAGCGAAGTCATGTGGTGTCCACATCAGAATTTTTTTTCGTTTTCATTCTTTTTTTTTGTAGAGAAATATACAGGTTACAAAATACCCGAAACCTGGATTTTAAGCAGCATTCAGAGCTATTGTGATTAAAGATCAAACAAATGAGTGTTTCAAGCTACACGTCAAATACGGATGTAAAGTCGTTGCTAATTATTAAATAAATAATTAGCGGCTACCTACGACTTAAAATTAATTGTTCTTAAAATAGAGAAAAAATAAGAGATTTTGTTTAGTAAGATATTTAATTTTTTACTTCAAAAAGCTTAGAATAATACATCGAAAGAATATAGAGAGGTATTATATACTCAAAAGATATATGATGTTAAAAACGATTTATGACAACAATGTATCGATTTAAGGCTTAACAACGTTTAACATTCTACTGTGTTTTTGTGGGAAAGTATACGTATTGTTGTTGTTTTAAACAGTACACACTATGTTCATACAAACCTATCTATACAATAGAAGTAAAGAAACAAAGTTTTAATACTACATTGTAGTAAAGCCGCTATCTTTTATATTGAAAAATATTTTATGTTTAAATGAATTATGTACAAAATTTTCCTCAAACCAAAACTTTCATTACAATATAATTTTTTTTTGTGTTGTTTTTTTTAATTATAAAATCTGAAACCAAACATTCACATATACCTTATAAAAAATCGTAATTCTATTACATTTATACTTTAATTAATTTGTTAAATTTGACTATATATATTCGCGTGCGTGTACACACACAAGATAATAAATTACATTTAGTAAAAGGACATAAAGATAGCCGCTTTAGTACGGACCATTATAAGTTTTATTCCATAGTAAAACTTTTAGATTTTTTTTTAGATTTCAGTAATCAGTTATTGAAGTAATAAATTTAACTAAATATAAGTAATTAACTTCGTTATATCTAGGTAATCGAAATGTAAGAAATATTCAACAGATCGAAGTAATTCAGTAAAGTGTTCAAGCAGGAAGAGGAGAGACACGTAACAGACACTACCCTTCAGAAAGAATGCTCTTAGTAACTCTTGTTTACGCCCTTAAATCTGTTCGTAATCCATCCATTAGATTGGTACATTGATCAAAAAAAAAAAAGACGAGTTACTCAATTCGACCCGTATTTTTGTTTTTGAATGTCCAAGTGAACTTTTAAATAAATTCACTTTTTTTTAATTTGTAGTGACGATTAGAGACAGAAATATTAAAGTGATCCATAGGTCACAGAACAAGATACTAAAGAAAGCGACCCAACCGCCTTGGTTCGTCATGAATTCTGAAATACATGAATACCTGGGGATTCCGTATATTCGGGATAAGATTGTACATTTCAGTTTGAAATACACAGTTAGATTAAACAGACCTTCAAATCACCTTGGTTTGAATCTGCTACACTACGGTGATGTCATTCAGCAATTGAAAAGTGTTCATGTGCTGGACTTTAGTAATGGTCGTTGAAGATAATCAATGTTCATGTTTTTTCCCAATGTTAACTTTTTTCATTTCTTGTAATTATTTTTTAACAATCTATGTTTATTATCGTTTTAACGTTTAGTTCTGTGGTTTTAACGCTATTACTGTTTAACACTGTTTTCAATCGTTTGTTTTATCTACCTGTGTTTATCTTCTATTTGATAAAAGATTTCGTGCGGGACTGAAGGTTTTGAACACAATAGAACCCAGTGTAGATAGTGCTTTTGTCGTAATGAGTGTTTACCGGATCTTAGTTGTTACAATAATTATTTTTATTTGCATGGATGTTTACTGTTATTATAATAATAACTTACTGTTTGTTTTCGTGTGAGGTTATCATTGGATGGCCCTCTCTCGGTTGACATTTTAATATATTATTTTCTTATGGTTTCGTCAGGAGAAACCGATTGTAAAGTTTTCTTCTGCAGAAAAAAAAATTAATTTGTAGGAAAGGTATACCTTCTTTTTTCCTGTTTAGCCTCCGGTAACTACCGTTAAGATAATTCTTCAGAGGATGATATGTATGAGTGTAAATGAAGTGTAGTCTTGTACATTCTCGGTTTGACCATTCCTGAGATGTGTGGTTAATTGAAACCCAACCACCAAAGAACACCGGTATCCACGATCTAGTATTCAAATCCATGTAAAAATATCTGGCTTTACTAGGACTTGAACGCTGTAACTTTCGACATCCAAATCAGCTGATTTGGGAAGACGCGTTAACCACTAGACCAACCCGGTGGGTTAGGAAAGGTATACCTACCTACAGAAAATACTACAAATGCCATTGTAGTCATTTGCTATGTTGTAACGTCACAAGTGAATGGTAGAATTAAATAAATGAATAATATTTAAAGTGTAAAAAAGTAACTAGTTTTGAGTGGGTATCGTACTAGATCGTCTGGATGACTCGATGCCTGGTGCGTTAAGCCTCGCGGTTACAGCATTCTGACGACCGTACAAGCAAAATTTGTTCTATGTAAGTTGTGAAATTACATTAGTTTAGTTAGTGCTGACCGTCGCCGGTGGTACCGCCACACCAGCGCGAATTAAATACGGTATGCGTGCGCGCGCGCTTTAATTAGAATGATTGAATTAAATAAGCGATAAAATATATTTAAATAAAAAGATAAAGATTTTTTAATTAAGTTACGCGCGCGCGAATGTAAGCCGTCCATCTGAAACAACCCACAGTTGTGAACTTTCTTTACTTTATGTTAATATTTGGTTATTAATATTTATTTTAAAAATGTCTTTTTTTAGGAAAATTACTACTATTTTACTTTTTACATAAGGCTGTTTTTTTAACTTGATTGTATTATTTTCTGTTTAGATAAAAAAAAAAATATAGATCAATTGAAAATATAAGCAATAACTACAAAAAGTTTTTGTGATGAAGAATATTTATTTTTTTTAATTTTTTAAAAATTTTCAGACACCTCTAGTAGAAAAATTGATGAAATTTATTCTAAAATATAAAATATTTCCCATTATAAAGAGTAATTATTTTTATTATCAATAATAACGACTATATATATATGTTATACATACAAAATGATTAATTGTTTAATATATGTTTTAATATTTAGATTAATGTTTCATATATTAAATGGAAAAATCTTTTTAACCTTATAAGATTACTTTATTATATGGCTTAACAATGATTGATTATTATCAATAAAAATTGATTTATTTATTTTTGAAATTATCTTTATACCAGTACTTACTTAATTGTTTAATAATATTTTTAAATAATATTATAAAATATTTTATAATTATAAGATTAATTGAACTCAGTTTAATAAACATTATATTAAATCATTTTACACGGATAAATTAACGTAAACTACTATGTTGTAAAGTATTTACCAATGTTTTCTTTATTACTTTTAAGCTTACAATAAAAAAAGCTATTCTTTTAGTTCAACCCACTTACAAAAACATTAATTTTAATTGTAAAGTAAGCTACATTGCACCTGTTACCTTCAATTAATTTTATCAGCTATTTAAAATAAATTTAATGATACATTAAAATAAAAATGAATTAATCTAAAATACGTAATTCAACGTTCAATATTAAGAAATTAGAAGAAATATATTAATTTAAGAATATATATTAATATAATTAAAATGCTTTTAGTATTTTTGAAATGTTTCAATACAAAAATTGCCGATCTCCGTGGCAGAGTAGTACCAACTCGAGTCTTTCTTCCAGAGGTCCGATCCCGATTTGGCTTGGCATTTTTCATATACACTACATATTTAAATTATTATATTCCCACGTATTAGCATCTTTGTTGAATTAATTCATTATTAAAAAAAATATATATATATATATTAAGCTACTTCTATTCAAATTTGTTGAATTCTTTCTCTAAGAGTAATGATGCTCATTTTATCTATCAATTACTGTAATGAATGAACTAAATTTTTAAGGATAAGAATTTACTGAAGTTTTTATAGTTTTGACATACTAATATGTAACGATTTTATATCTTTATTAGTGGATATAACAACAAAAATCACTTCACATTATATTTTTCGAAGTTAGCTCACCCAATAATTATTTTTTTTTTTAAATTTAAAATGTAACATTTCCAACAGCGATTTGCGTTTTATGTCAAATCACTTATAGTCGTTTTGATTATGCCGCAATGAATGGAAGCAACATCCACGAATATTTTTAAAAATTCATTAAAAGATAATAAATTTACAACATAAAAATATTTTCTTATTTTTTTTTTTTTTTTAATTTATAATGCTTTAATAGGTAGAATTATTATTTAATGAACAAATCAGACAACTTAATTCATCTTATGAAAATAATTGCTTAGCGTTTAATTTACGTAGGTCAACTTAAGACGTACAAATATTAATTTTTTATTCATTCATACAACTACAGTTTGATGCTAAATGAACCTGAAGTTGAATTATAGCTACCATCCTCGATTATTTTTTTATTATGAGAAATATTATTTTTGTTACTGGTGAGCAGCTGTAGCTACAATGGGAAAGTATGTAGATCGATCAAACAATATTTGTCTATTTTTCAAGCTTTTTGAATTAATTTTTTTTTTTTAATTTAATAAAAAGTAAATTAAAATAAAGCGTTAGTAAGTTGCAAACATTTTTTTTTAATTTAATGTTCCCCAAAAAATCTACTTTTCTCAGACGGGAGCGTATGTATGTTGGCCTGAATTTTGTCTTATAACTCTGAAACCCGTTGAGCGATTTTCTTCAAACTTGGTATACAAGTAATACCTTCAGAGAGAAAGAATATGTTAATTTTTGCAAAAATTGGAAAAAGAGTTGGGATATTTTGGCCGAAAATAAAAGTTAACATATTTACGGAGGTACTTTAGCAAAACTTTTTCTAACAAAAGTTAAAGCTTTTTTATAAAGATAAAAATATTACCAAAAACTTTTATTTAAAAAATCCTTCCTCCTCCCAAAAAAAATGACTATTAACCCTTCGTTCACCCTTCGCAAGGAACGCTGTCCTGTTTTTTCCTTCAATGTTCCAATTTTGAGATCACAGGACTGTAAATATTTGGGTTTCATCTTGACCGAGACTTTCTTGGGCGAAACAT
Organism: Lycorma delicatula; assembly: GCF_047948215.1. Taxonomy (NCBI): domain Eukaryota; kingdom Metazoa; phylum Arthropoda; class Insecta; order Hemiptera; family Fulgoridae; genus Lycorma; species Lycorma delicatula. The sequence goes on from NC_134461.1 coordinate 44,382,763, forward strand.
ATCAAATCTAAGCGAAAAAAGTTGTATCTCAAGTTTAAAAACATGCACTAGCTGATAGGACATAGATCTCGGCTCTTAGTAGAAAGAAAATTATTGATTTATAAATCAGTTTTGAAGCTTCTTTGGACTTACAGGCTTGAATTGTGAAGTACACCATGAAACTCCAGTATTGACTTACTTGAACGATATCAGACAAAAACATTGCGAAAAATGTTAAACATATCCTGGTACATAAGCAATAGCCTCATATATAATGATCTTAAATTGCGAACCGTTCTGCAGGAAATCTCTCTGGTCAGCCTACAGTATCAAAATCGATTGGATTGGTACCCGAATTATTTGGCGTTCAATTTATTAGATAACACGATCATTTTTCAAGATTGCTAAGGAAAAATATTCTTGGTTTGCCTTATCGTTTTAATTAGGTGACTTTATGGTCTAGCTGTATGGATTACTCTTCTATTTCATTTCTTTCATTTAGTTGTTATCGTTAAGTCACCAGCCGCTGGGTCTCTGACTACTTAGTGTTAGTTCAAATATAAATCTTATTTACTTATTGTTCAATTATCTTGCTGAATAGATTGTAGTGCCGCTGTGTTGTTATAGTAAAAAATATAAAATATATATATATATACACACGAGTCCAAAAGCTAGAAGTAGGATGGATCAAAGAAATTAGAGAAGATATGAAAGAATTGGGAATTTCCCTGACTGACCTACAGAATAAAACTGGAAAAATTACAAAGCTAAAAGATAAAAGCATTAGATTTAAACAAAAGACAGACAAACGACAAAATACAACGAAGAGGGTGTTTACGGATGAAGAAAAGAAAGCAAGATCTGAACGGATGAAGAAATACTGGGCAGCTCGAAAGAGTAAAATAACACGCTTTTCTCAGAAAAGATCCAACTAAAATTGACTTAAGTGGTCCCATGTTGGCCGTAAAAGCATAATAATAATAATAATACACACGAGTATGTTTTTTTTTATTTTTTAGCTGTATCTTGCTTTAGAAAAGCAATTAATAGCAGTTTTTACATCTATATATTCTAAATCAATAGGCTTTCAAACCATTACAAAAAAAATTGTTTACCCCATCCACTCCGATGGTCTGCGGTAACAAAAAATATTTTTTAATTTTTAAAAAGTTAAAAAATTTATTTTAAATTTAAATCCACCTCGCAAGTGCGCCATTTCTTTTAAAATGAAAAAAATATTAATTTTTTGATAGTTCTTACTGTAAGTTAACTATAAAAAAAAAATATCGAAAAAAATTTTACTACCTCCTTCCTAGAATATTAGTAAACTTTGTTTAATTAGAATTTTAAAAAGTTTTTTTTTTAAAATCTATTATCACCATTTAGAGTTTATTTTCTTAAAAATTCACTTTACTCAAATGGTTCCCACTGAGTATGGGAGCTTCCAAAATGGGAAAAAAAATGTTATTTTAATTTCAAATTTTTAAACCTTAAAACTTATTTTTCAAACATTACTTGCATAACTCGACCGGCGTACCCGAGAAATTTCCCCATAAATTAGCCTATAAATTCAACGTTATCTAGTATGGCATTTCCCATGAAACCTGATAGTCTGTTACACCATTTTATAGTTAGCTATCACAATTTTACGTCCATCACCTTTTTTATAATTTTTTGATTCACTTTCTTTGAGTTCAATTAATTCAGAAATTTATTAAAGGATTTTGGTTATTTTTTATATTATAAGTAAAAAACTCTTTTTAATCGTTGTTTTATATTTGAAATCCTTTACAATCATTACAATTTTAAAAGAAAAATCCTGTTTTTAGGGATCAGTAAAATATTTTTATTTATTCATATGTATAAGGGTTTTATTTCCCGAATATAAGAATGTGTTGACGTAACAATTATGATATAAAGTTGTTTTATGGATACCCTCGTCGTAAGAATGATAGTAATTATTGGAGAAATTTCAAAATATTGAAAAATGTTTGAACAATTTTTTTCTTATTATGGAGATTAAATGTTTGGATCCTTCAAGAATGATAGCAAACAGGCCTGAAAGTATGCAATAATTTTTGTAGAATTTATGTACATATATATATATTATTTTTATTAGTAACCTATTATTATAAAGACTATATTTATAATTACAATAATAATAGTAATGATATATTTTGTTTCTTTATGGTGTAATAAAAAGAATAACACTTATTAATAATAAAAATATGGAAAGGGAACAGTGTACCAAATAAAATAAATGACCATAAAGATGTATAGATGATAATAAATAAGGAAAAAATACAATCAATCTAACTGTGATTCCTATAAAAGTTAAATGTTTGTTTGTTTTGTGAGAAATCAAGTCTTTATGATCATTAGGATCAGATAAGCATGAAATATAAGGGAAATGTACTCAGCAATGTGTTTTTTAAATTTATCTTTCATTTAACAAAATGAACTCATTCCATTTCTGAGATCTATATAAAGTTGATAGTTTTTCTATAACTTGCTTCTCCTTATCTTTTTGCTTTTTCTTTTAATAACTATTTTTTTACGTTTTTCATCTTGCTATTTTTTTAAATATTTATTCACTTAAAATATATTTTAACATTAAAATTTTCAGAATTCACTACATCTTTTTCTAATGTATTTTTATAAATTTTGGGTACGGTTTCAGATTTTCTTATTAGCAAAAATTTTTTCTTTTTAACAGCTCGGAATAGTTTTACAGAAGGTCTGAAGAGACAAAACCAAGTTCCCTCGGGACTTTCATAATCTATTCTACTTGTGAAAATAGTGAAAATTTTTCATATAAATATATGTCCTAAAATCCTTCGTTTGTGCGTTACGGCTGGTGAAAAATTTCACTCGGATTTCAGCTACCCCGGTGAATAGAGTTCGTACTGAATTTTTTAGGACGCTGATTAAGGAGCATTTGATTTGTTATGGTTTTTGACCTGAAAAATTGAATGAAATAAGTCTCAACACCATATCTGCAATAATTTTTGAGAAATCTGGAGGGAAAACAAATAAATTGGGGTAAAAATCCCCGTTTTTTAAGTTTGATTTACAATAACTTTGTTAAATGGATAATAAACACTAAAACTTTTAAAAAAAACTTGTAGAGAATTTAATTTTGAAAAATATGATGTAAGTTGAATAAAGCTTACTGTTAAAATATTTTAAAAACCAGAAATTACATGAAAATTGTAAAATAAATAAAAATTACTTAGAGATTATTTTTTTTACTAATGATAGAAATACAAAAAATAATTTGAAAAATTATTATTTCAAAGTTGGGAATAAAATAACAACAGCTGATCTGTTGTTATAAAATAACAATACGCAAAACTATTTTAATGTTAAATCATTCTGTAAGGTACATTAAGTATATTAGGTACTGTGAAATGTGCTATCATTAGGGAAGGTTTCCTGTGATTTAGTTTGAACGTGATCGGTTTGCCGTTTAAGTAATGCCGTACTTATTTACACCAGAGAAATACGGTGATATGGTATCATTCTGGGTGTGTATAATAGTAATGCTATAGCTGTTGACGTAGAATATGAAATACTTTTTCCAAATCACAGGATTCCAGATCCCAAAACAATTATTTTCGGAATCTTCGGGAAACAGTTTCACTACCTAGTATTCGTACCAGCTAAGAAAGATCCGTACAACAGGACGCTATTATTGATGAAGTTATTATCGATGCAGTTCAACGCAGTCCAGGCGTCAGTACACGACTTCTTTCTAAGCGGATTGGAGTTTCGTATTCGATGATTTGGAAGACTCTTAAAAAAACAAGCTTTATCCTTCTCATAAACAGCCAAGTCCAACAGGAGACGGTGCGCTTCGCTTGAAGTTCTGCAACTAGTGGAATACAAATCGACAACTTTACATGTATGATTTGTTTACCGACGAGGGAAATTTCACTCGACATGTCGTCAACTTACACAATAAGCGTACATGGCCAGAAGTAAAAACGGTGGAAGGCAATTTCCAACACTGATTTAGGGTCAATGTATGGTGCGGACTTCTCCAATCAGATGTTTGGACCGCTCATATTACGCGGCTGCGTAGAAGCTGAGGTATACTCACACTTTCTAGCCGTAACTTCCAAACGAAGCATTTTAGGATATAAGTTTATATTGAACTTCCATTATTTTCACGAGTAGAATAGGGTATGAAACCCACCGGGTTGGTCTAGTGGTGAACGCGTCTTTGCAAATCAGCTGATTTGGAAGTCGAGAGCTCCAGCGTTCAACTCCTAATAAAGGCAGTTACTTTTTTACGGATTTTAATACTAGAGTGTAGATACCGGTGTTCTTTGGGTTTCAATTAACCACACATCTCAGGAATGGTCGAACTGAGACTGTGCAAGACTACACTTCATTTACACTCATACATATCATCCTAATTCATCCTCTGAAGTAATACCTGGCGGTAATTCCCGAAGGTTAAAGAGGCAAAAGGAGAAAGAATAGGTTATGAAATCCGGCAGAACTTCGTGATAATCCCTATACATATATAATTTTTTACCTTTAAGTAAATTCAAAAAAATTACTTTCATTGACCTCAGTATTTAAACGCACTCTACATGGTCTTATTTAAACATGAAGTTGATCGTTCATGAAATATTGCATAATACATTTTGGAAAATAATTTTGAGAATCATCATTATGCATCCAGAAGAGATAAGAAAAAAAGGTAGGCAACATGTACCACACTAGTTTTTTGGATACAAACTTTTGAGAATTATTTTTTTCTTTTTGGATATATTTCTTGTAAGAATATTTTAACTCAATTATAAACAACGAAAAATATTTCAGAATTAATATAACGAATCTTTACAATAGTTCCATCAGCCAATCTGTAGCCTCCTCCTAGTAGTCTCTATTACTCTGGGTCATTAGAAACAAAAAGTAGATTCTAATAATTTTCAGAAGCAATGAAACTATAATATTTCCATAAATAACTCCTCCAGTAAACTTAAGTTTTTCATGTGTACCCATTGTTTTCAAGATTATTAAATAAAGTAAGTCTAAGACTTGCATACAACATTTCCTAAACGATATCATGTAATTTATTTTTAAATTTTGTTAATATCTTCTATTATACTTGAGAGTTTGTACGTTTATGTGTTACGGTTTATAATTTTTATTTTTAAATGCAGAATATGTAAATGTTAAATTTTAATATAAGTGTTTTAAATATATTGTAATAATACTCGTATAAACCGTACTACTTGGCAACGTTGTTCCTGTTTAATTAGTTTTCTCAATACCATTCGAATTTGCGATGTGAATATTAACAAACCGATTAATTTGAAATTGAAAGGGATAAACAATTTGCTATGCGCATCTTTGATAGAAAATACATCTTGATTCCTAGAATAAATTACATTTTGACAAACAAATGAAAGGTCTAATATAGTATTTTACAATTAGGGAAAATAATGTTTTATTTATTTTAGTTTCTTTTTTTTTGATTCGGGTCAATAAAATAATTAATTTAAAAAATATATACTTTACAGAGTGATTTTTTTTTTTCAATTGCACCAGGTGGAGACCGGACCCGCTTTTTAAGTTTAACTCAGTCCCCATCCTGAAAGAGGTCACCACCTCTGCAACAAACACAAGCAAACATTCAGGGGGACTCTCCCTCGTCCACCTCCCTACCATGAACAATGGCCTCCACCATGGCAGCTACAGCTTTCCAAGCAGCCTCCGACTCGAGCATCTTGGTAATCACGCTTTCAGCCACCAACTCCCCAAACTCCTCGACTACTGTGCGCCGAACATCATACCAGCGCCCACACCAGAACATCAGGTATTCCGGGGAGTCGACAACTGCACAATACCTACATAGGAGGGAAGCTCTTTTCCCAATCCTATGCAGATAAACGTCACTCAGAAACCGGGTGAGTTCATACGACAGGTTTCCGGACTTCCTCCCTATCCAGGTCTTGATGTCTGGGATAAGGGGTCTCGTCCATCCACCTGTCTGCGACGCCTGCCACCTCTCTTTCCACTACCCGATAAGCCAATCACTTGGCAAAGCACCCCGTTGTCTCATCGCCCTTTCCTCCGCCATGAGACTCAGGGGCGGCACCCCGGCGATACAAACACGGTTTCGCTGGAAACCGTCCTATAGGCACGTGCGATCTACACCTAGCCAGCACCCGCTGCAAGCCGTCCAGGAGCTCCCTGGCCCGCCTAGTACTAAGAGCCCTAGCCCAAACCGGTATTCCGTACAGGCAGACCGACCATGCCACCGAAGCAAGAAGTTTCCTTCCCCGATTCCGCATCAGCTTGGCTAGGGCATCACCCGTTCGTTCTCCTAGCCTTGAATACTGCTTCTCGGAAATGCTCCTGGAACGACCTTTGGTTGTCAAGCCACACTCCAACGTATTTTACCTTACGTATAGTCAGGACTTCGGTCGCACCGCAACGTAACGTGATAGGGTCAAGTTTACGTCCCGGCCATGACCACCGCCTCCGTCTTCCGCTCTGAGAGCTTCAGTCCCCTTGTAGCGAACCAGTCGTTCACCATGCAGATCGCCGTAGTGCCCTTACAGAGTGATATTAGAGTATAAAAACTGCTTTATATTTCAAAACTGAGGGATGCTAGACGGTAGAAATAAATGTAGATCTACATAGTTACAAAATTACTGCTTTATGATGTACGAAATTTTTGTCCGCCATCTTGGATCTCCCTTATTAAAACAAACTTTTTTTTAACAGGAAGGTGATCATGTGAATATATAATTTTAATATAACGTTTCATGCGAAAGAATAGCAAAACCTTTACTCGATAAAGGCCTTCATTTTCAAATTATAAGCACAGTTGCAAAAATGGAAAAATCGCGGTAGTAATAAAACGAGGGAAAACTCCACCTTGTAATTTTTTTATTTCGTATTTACCTTTAGAATTCACATCCAATAACAGACTTTAGAAAGTTAATAATAAACAACTTAATACTAATAATAACAGCCTTCACAATAATAATACAAGTACACAATAACTAATAATTTTCAACACTACTACAAGTTAATATTTGTCAACTTACTACAATGGTCAATTTAACAACACAACAGTCACTATTATCTGTCACTCCAACAGGTACTTAAGAGTTTTTTTTGTTATTTTTTATTAATTCCAACATTAAGTGTTTAAACTTAGTTATTGGATGTAATGCTGAAGTTAATATAAAATAATTAAGTTACTACGGGGCGTTTTATTTCGTTTATTTCTACCGTGATTTTTCCGTTCGTTTTTTCTTTATTTTTTTTTTTTTAATTTGATTGCTTATTACTCGAGAACTAAGGCATTTATTGAGAATGCCTTACAAGTTTAGTTACTATTGAGAATTTTTAGTTTCCAGCTATGTAAACTGATACTTACTTTAATTGCCACAATATTAAATTTTAAAATTTAGTTAATTTAATTTTCCAATATTAATTTATTTAAAAACAATCAAATTCTCTATTTGTATGTTGAAGTAAGTATGAAAAATGAGAAGTTAATAACTTGTATTAAAAAGTACTTGCAAATTGAGAAGTACAAATTAGTACCTGTTTATTTAAATGTAATCCTTTATACATTTATTTTTCTTTATTTTTTCATTCATTTTTGTAATAATACAAAGAATTTTTTATAGCGCGGTGTTCTTTTCCATCAAAAGATTTTAAGAAGAAAGTACTTGCAAGAAATTAACACTTTTTTTTTTTTTTTAAATAAGTATAATTTAATTTCTGAATGGCCACAAAAATAATAAAGTTGGAAAGAATTCTTCAATGAAATTTTTTAACATTTTGACTGCGAAATCGCTAATAATAAAGCTATTTTTGTTAACAATTTGATAAATTTCTAACAGTCATTTTGTTAGAATAAGATTTTTATTTTGTTTTTAACCTCCGACACCACCGTTATGTGTTGCTTCAGAGGATGAGATAAATGATTTTTAAAGTGTAAAAATGCCATCCCTAACTGGGATTCGAACCCGGGACCTCTGGAAAAGTAATATTTACTTGAAATGAAAAATTTACTGATAGAATAATGGAGTACTGGGGTTAAAGTTGAGCAGTTTGTTGTTAATACTAATTTAATGAAATGTTATTCACTACATAAATGTATAGTAAATTTAATAAGTTAGACGTAGACTTCTTTATATTGAGGTTAGAGTGCTTCTTTAAAAATCAGTTATTATTCACTAGTATATACCCTACTGACTTGTAACCTCAAAATTAAGTTTTGAAATTTGCCAGATGTGTTTTACTATAAAATCGGTCTATATTCTTCTCACATCCCGTTTGGTCTACTTTCTTCCAATCGTTTTCGTTTCTAGCACAATAACATCAATGATCTGAATAACGGTATTATTTTACGTCAGTGATAATTTTAATATTAATTTGTAATTAATCAAAATGAAATAACTTCTCTGTTTACTTGTATTATCATTTTATAAATGTAAATTCATTAGTAAATGACTATAGAAAATTAGGCATATAACTTTATATAGATATTTAATTGTATCATTTTTTTTTTATTGATGAATTAATTAACAACGAAGCTTAAGAAAAAAAATATACGTTGGAATATGAAAACGGTAATTTTTAGCGTGTGGAAAATGTCGTACCGATCGGGATTCGAACGTAAAACCTCAGGATGAAAGGACGAAACACTACCACTCTATCGTGGAGATCAGAATTTTATTCTTCTTATTTTTTTCATAATTTTTATTTTTTTGTGTTTTATTATTTATTTTTTTTATTTTTTAAAAGAAAATCATCAAAACCTTTTACAAAAAATTTAATACAATGTAGAACTATATGACCATTTTAATTATTAAACCTTAATCAAGTACTGAGAATTTAAAAAATTTTAATTAAAAAAAAAATAAATAAAAAATTTAATTTAATTATTATTTTTTAAATAATTGAAAAAAAAAAAATAAAAAACTGACAACATAGTTGTAGGACTTTCCATACCATTTGGTGGGGTTTGGGGCTCCCAATTCAGAAAATATTAATAAATTAATCTTATTTATTAAGTTATTCTTTGGTTGTTTTTCATTGTGGTTGTTTTATTATATGAAAACAACAATCACAGCGATCAAAACAAAGCTTCAAATTTCAGAGCATTTTTTTGGGGAGGTGCGTTTGTTGCAATTTTTTTTTAATTTTGTTACTTTTAATTGTTAACAAATGTATCTAAGAAAAATATAACCTTGATCAGGCAAAATTTCGAGATAATGAGGATGACCTTGCTCTACAGCTTCACTCCCTTGACCTTTAAGTTGAACATTTATTGGCATCAATGTCCCGTATAAAAAAGTAATCTAATCAAATTTGGTCAAAATCGGTCCAGTAGTTCTAAAGATATGTAGTTATTTTAGAGGCCAACACCCAACACACACGCGCGCGTGCGCACGTACATACGAACATTAACATTCGGAAAATTTCCATCCGGGTTTTTGTTTTTTTTTTGATTCCTTAGGTGTCAAAACGTCAAGATCCAGTGAAAACCGCGTATGCCAAAACTGGTCCGGTTACAATACTTTCCGTTTTAGAGCTATAGCTCTGCTGTAGAGCTATCTAGAAGGGAAAGTAAGAATTTTTAAATAATAAAATAAATTAATAACAAAAATAAAATCAAGTAAATAATAATAAAGTAAGTAAACAATACACAAGACAAATTACAAAAAGAGTTTTTCTACCTGTGTTTAAAAAATAAATCTTTGCGGTATCCCTTTAAATAACGTTAATATATTTTAATATGATTATTTTAAGTTTAATGTTTTTGTTTAGTTCTATACTGTATTTTATAAAAGAAATTGGGTACTTACGTATCAACGCCACCGCAGCTACAGCTTTATTTAAAAACACAACAGTCAATCGGATTTCGGTGGAAAATGGGCCGATATAGAGTTTAACATAGATTCAAAACAGTCTCTTTATTAATTTTAATAAATAGTTATTTATATTTATTTATTTTATAAATATAATTTAACCAAACTTAACCTACGCTCGCTTTGCTCGCTAACCTTTACTAATTAACAGGAGTGTATTGATTATTTAAATAATAAATAATTGCAATAATTACTGAATTTATTAGATAAATACTCAACAAATTACGGTGTTAATTAGTCAAGGGAAGCAAGCGTAGGTTAAGTTTGGTTAAATTATATTTATAAAATAAATAAATAACCATTTTTTTAAATTAATAAAGAGGCTGTTCATTTTCCACCGAAATCCGATTGACTACTTTGTTTTTAAATAAAGCTGTAGCTGCGGTGGCGTTAATACGTAAGTACCAGAAATTGTAACCATCTAAAAAAAAGGAGATGCATGTGGTAAACTTAAAGAGAATGAAGCAGAACGGTGAGGAAATATTTCACGAATAAGGAATGTACCTCGAAAAGTGAGACAAATTGATGTAGTGACCGACTGAGTTTGATATTTCCATTTGTTTTGATAAGAGAGACTCTGCCCATTTTAGGGAAATGGATATTCTGTTTCCGATACGGTGACTGAACCAAAGGCCCAACCCGTAGCTAAGGTACTTATCAGATGAAAAAGTATCTCCTAATCCATCTAATATTATTACACCAAAAGTTGGTGGATTACATTTTAACCAAAAGTTGGTGGATTACATCCTAAGACAATAGGTTTTAATTAAATATTATTTCTCATAAAAATGTACAAACGGAAATAACGTTAAGAAAGGTTTTAGTACCTGATACAATTATTTCAAAAATACATAACATAGCTAATATTTTGTAAATTAGAGATCAGTATAGAATCAAAAGGAATAGAAAAAGTCTAACAGAATAAGTCATTTTTTATATCTATTACATTAGAAATAATTTTCAAAAGACAAATTTTACACCTAAAATATTTCAAATATATTTTATTTACTTCAATAGCATATTCCCACTGCTCTTTATAATTTAACTGAATAAATAAATAAAATATTTCGTAATATTATTTTCATACTTCACTCCCATGCAAACTCTAATAATTTCTTTTCGCTAGTAGAAGTAAAATAATCTTTCCCAAAATTTACCTTAGTTATGATTAATATGTCCCAAAAGATTGAAAATCCGCTGTTTTCTGTAACAAGTTGTATTTTGATAAATCATAAAAAGAGACAGGAGAGTGTTTGTGAGAGAGAGGGTGAAAGAGAGGAAAATAATGTTTGTTTAGTCATATGTGAGAATGGAATATTTCATTTTCACTTGGGAAATTATAAACATGCCATCGTTATAAAATCATAAAACCTTACCTGTATTGATTTTTTATTCAGTTGTTTTTAAATACTTTTTACAGGTATGTGATAAATTATTTTCATAACTACTGTTGACATTTTTACAAATTATTAAAATATCTAATTTCTTTGATAATTATCACACCGACTGCACACAGTATTTCATTAAGTATATAGTTAATAACACAAAAACTATTTATTAATAAATAAAAAATGTATCAATTATTTACAAATAGTATTTGATAAATTGCGACAACACAGATTTTCAAATCGTACCAGCTATTTATATTCTTCTATTTATAGTCTATCACTAAATATTTCGTGTAATATATGCATATTTGTACTGCTCTGCTGTTTGAGGAAGCGAGGAACGATTGAAAGAAGACCAAGTCTTTCTTTAGTATCTTCGTGCATAATTTAAATACTATTAGTAAAAAATTAATCTAGCGCTATTGCCGCTCAGGTAGAGAGAATGTTACTGGTAAGCGATGTGGTTACACTAAGAGAAATATAATAATAAATGCTTGATGTAATATTTTGCTACGATTGGAGAGGATTTCAAATTATTAAAACCTCGCTAATTTGAACCAATACCGGTTTCGGTTCTGCCTGGCAGCTGATGAGCTGGGCGTCTGCGGGGAGGTCCAGTCAAATGAACATCTGATGTTTGACTGCCCTGCTCTTGGGGGGCCAGACACCGGGCCATCCAGGAACTTAGTGGTCAAAGGGAAAATTGGCCACTCACAAGTGGCGAGTCATGTGGCGAGAGCCGCATTGTCGGACCGTGTAGGAGTTCCTTTATGCGGTTGCTTTTTTCAACCGACATCAGTAATTTACTTAAGGGAAAGACTTCTACTGCACTTCTGTGGGAAGCTAACCTAGAGATATATGGTTGACAACCTGCTAATTAAGGCTCCAAGAACTTCAATATAGTGACAGGTATTTGCTGGAATTCAGCGACCTGGGCGTGGCAGCGAATTGCTGTCTAAAAGAAGTAAATTTCAATTTATGGATGTCATATATATTTTTAGTACTTGGTGTGCCTACCATTTTATTAAATATTTGACAAGTGAGCGGTTGGGACACCTAAGCCGGTGGTGTATGCACTTTGCTTAGTCTGCTCACGCTTTTAGGTAAGCTCTAGGAGCTATTTAGGACACCGCTCGCTAAACTGTTCGAGGCTCAGCAGCCATTTGTGGCACAGACATTCGGTCTTATGCTTTAGGGTGACCGAATTGGGTGGTGGCGAGAGAAATGCCAAGCAAACCAATATATTATTAAAATCACATTGACAATGCTGTTTAGTTCTCCGACTTTCTTCCACTGCAATCTACTTTGGATCATCCCCTTTTGCTCAGTAAAATATACATGCTAGATATCAATACATGCAAAAAATCGGAAAAAGCAATCCGTTTCCTCTTGAAAAACTTTGACAGTACCCCGATCGTTTCACACGTGAAAATCTTGACATCGCATATTCCTTATAGGGTTTTAGAGCAATCATCAAAATGATGGTTATCAGCTGCATTCTATCCCCAAATAGTCTTTATCGTTCAACTACTCCCTCTAAAGCGCCTTTCTGCAGTCACATTTTTTTAAAAATTAATACCCAATTTATTTTTTTACTATTTCGTCTCATTGCTTTAAAAAAATTTTTAATTATGTAACTATTTCTTGATTTAATATTATATTTAAATGTTATATTTTCTTTATTAAGAACAGTTGCTTTAATATTAAAATGAAACTCATTCATTACAAACTTATTGCCTTATAGAAATTATCCGATCATAACCTTTAATCTACTGTTTACGTAATAAACATAATTTTTTATCAAAATCTTATGATCGTTTTTTTTGAAGATTTTATTTTGAATTTATTTAAAATAGATTGTATTTATAAAAAAAAATAAAATTTCTTTAATCATGCTACTGTAACAAAACGATTTTACTTCTACATCTACGTATTTTAAAAACCGAGACAGGCTACCGTTTTTGCCTTTTTACTAATTTTTTAATAAAAAACAAGATTTCTGTCTCATTAAAAAAAAATAATAATATCATAATGCTAGAAACAAATTCTTCTATTAAAGGAAGAAAATAAAGCTTATTATTTTAATTAAAAAAAAAAAAAATAGCTGAAAATGTTTATGACTGTTATTACTTATAACACTGTAACTCTGTGATTTTGATGAACCTATTGAATTTTGATTGCAGTTTTTATGCCTTTTCTTTTTATAATCAAATACGTTAAACATACTGGAATAGGAGCCGCCACTTAACGGCGTGCTTCGATGATCTGCTCGCACGTCACTGCTACACTTTTGTCCTGTGAAACATGAGCATACCACAGTTAGTTACCTCTTAGTAGCATAAACATGATGTATTTGTTGTTGGATAGTAATCGTCATCATTCCAAGTTCGACGTTACTTGGCGGCGACTATAATAAATAATTAAACTGAAAAGTAAAATAGTTTGAAAATTTTCAAATATAATTTTATTTCCGTATATTATGACAATAATTTTACAATTAATTTAATTCTAAATTAGAAAAACGTTTTTTTCAGGTAGTAATATTCAAGAATAATTTATAAAGATTTATTACGGAAAGTTAATGTTTGAGTATTATACTCGATGATTCCTTTAAGTCCTTTGCAAAATAAAAATTTCCTGTACGCCCATTTATTTGTTTCAGTTATAATCACTTGAATATAAATTCTTGAATAATCAAATAATAATATTATCCTAGACATCAACTGGATTAATTATAGTTAACAAAAGTGCTCGGATACACTTATTAGTTTCATTCTATCTTTCATTTTAAGCAAATACAAGAACAGTATTATAATTGCATTAATTATTTAAATAGAGTTATAGATCAAGGTTAAACTGATTCATTTGGCTGTTTATCAAAATTAGATTTTAACAAATTTTGTTTTAATATTAATCACTGGTTTGTTAACATTTCAAGGATTTAATAACAAAGTTATCATTAAAGTTAGGTAACTGTCGCTGAAATTTAGTTAATAATATAATCTGCAGTTCGCTTTACGAAATTTAACTCTGTTCAGGAAATTAGTATTATCTTTCAAGTTCTATTAAACTGTTACAAGCACATATTTATGTTTGAGTTGGCAGTAAAATAGAACTTACACTGTCAGGATTTCTATTCTCTTTTCCTAACAAATAATAATTATGTTGTGTACAAAACTCAGAAACACTTGTATTAATCGACAACTTGTACGCAATATTAGCCAAACAATACCTTGTAATTAATAAGAATAAGTTAACTACAGCACTAACAATTTTGCTAACTTTACAAATTACTAACAAGAATATTTATTTATTCATTTAACTATAGGTTTACCCAGTTGTAGTTACTTTACATTTCCTTTTGAAATGGTAGTTGAAAATTGTAAATCCTGGCCTGACCTACGTTCTGGATTAAAACCAAAGAAACTAATACTTCTCCACGGAAATCAGTGAAGTATTATAAAATAGCCGATTAATTTTGATGTGTGAAATACGAAATTTAAGAAATACTAGCACTATAAAATGCCTTCAATCGTTTTCACTACTTAATTGGAGTGACGCATTTGGTTTTCGTTAACTTTCCTATGCAGGTTGATAGTTTGAGGCCCAGTCAAAAGCTAACCGCTCCTCGGTATTGTCCTGTCTTCGGCCATTATTCTGTTTTTGGGTTCTAATTAACAAAATATCCTGTTCTGAAGATCCATTTATACGAAAAAGTACAAGTAAGCTTATTTACAAGAATAAGGGATGAAGCTGCCGATAGATTCCGTATCAAGGAAGCTGCACTAGATACCTGTAGAAGTCTTTAATACCATAATAATTAATCAGTTTATCCACTTAATATTTTTCTTTATTCTATAAGAAGAAACGTACAATAAAAAAAAAATATACGTTGTAATATTTTCACTTCTGTTTTCGTAGTATGATTTTTTTTAATATCTCTAGTGAAGATATCACTTAATGAGTGATAGCGTAGTTGGATATTTTACTTCCCACAAAGAGTGGGTCAATTATTTCTTTACAAATCTTTAATCTGTTCTCGGATAACATTATTATTTCTGAAGGAAAATGTAAAATCTTTATTCAGCAATACACACTTCCCATTTGGGTAAAGGTTCTACGCTTTTTGAAAGAATTTTGAAAAGGAATCGATCCCTGCAGCCTTCAGAGATCCTTGAGCTTTCCTTTGATTGGATTTTTTATTCTAAAATGCGGAACCTTTGAAGATAGATTGTCTTTTTTTCACCATCCATCGCTTTTCTTTACTCTTGATAACTTCCAGAATTAGTTCTTCATACAGGTTTGATTCAACTAGGTCCATGTTGAAGTTCCAGAACTTGTAGTAGAGCTAGAACATCCTTGGTGTAATAGTTTTCTTTTCATTACTCCACTTTGGGGTCTGACCTGTTGGAAATATGAACACAACTCCAAGATAGATTCAACAGGAATTACTCACTCCAATAGTTCTCCACCATGTTTTTTTTAATGATCTTGACCAAAAACGTGGAAACCACGTACCACGATCTTTCGGTCAGCAGTCTAGATCCAAACATGTTCTCCAGGGTAACTACGCGGAATTCTCTCTGGCATGCTTTCCTAAGTTACAGGAACCGATCGCACATGAACACTGTGTATTCTGTTCTCCGCAATAATCACACTCCCGAAGGGTCTCAGCGTCCCCGCATACCTATGAGGTATACGTTACCTATTTGGAAGAGGATTACTCTTTATATATTGATGCGATTTCTGCTTCCTACCCGGTAGCAGCAAAATAACCCGAATGGCTTAGGTGCGTATCGGGTAAAGCTGGGTCCTCCTAAAATACAAAAAAATTGCTAAATCTCTAATAAAATTTTGAAGAATTTTGGAGCCTTATTGGTCATACTAATAATGAAATCAGTATAGTCATCTGAAAATCAGTATAGCCGTCTAGAAATCTGACTCATCTACAGATAAACTGTAAAATGTATAATTATTAAGATTAGAATATTAAATTGTTAGAAAAATGAATAACTTTTATTTTGAAGGAGTTTTGAAGGAATTTCTCTCCTTCGCAAATTTCATTAAACTAAAATAATTCATTATATTACATTTAATAAAATATTTCATTAAAATAAACTTATCCCTACCATGATAACGCTTCATTTTGAAATAAAAATCTTTTTTTTAGATTGAATTTTTTAAAGTTAAAATTATTACCTACCTGTCTAACAGTTAACTATAAGAAAATATTTTTAATTTGAAATAAATTCTTATTTTAAATGTGGAATACATTCTTCTTTTACTTTATTACATGATAAAAAATTTTTTCAACTCTTATGGAGAGAAAATAATTAAAAAGTCTTCAAGGAAATTTAATAGAGCAGTAAAGTCTTAGAAAATTTCATAAAATTCTTTTTTATAGGGAGCTTGTATTATTCCTCCCCAATATATTATCCTTTGAGTTACTCCCGAGGAATTAACTCCTTAACAGAGCCCTTAACTCCTTCTAACAGAGAAAATACCTATATTTTTATATAATGCCTCATATGTAAAAAATATATATAATTCTGTTCAAGAAGTTTATGAAAGATAAATATATTTTTATGAATTATTTAATGAATGCACTTAATTCATGAGTAAATATTGAAATAAGTTTTTTTTAATGTTAAGTTTTTCATATTTTTAATTTTATGGATGAATTATTTTTAAATCTAACCAAAAATTAAATGAAGCAGGGAAGATATTTTAAATAAAAAAGAGTTGATTTTTTTAAAAATATTCTATAAAAGAAGTTTTCTACGTAGTACGTTAAATTCTCTTCTTTTTTTAAAAAAAAAGAAAAAGAGAAATATTTTTCATCGTCTTAACTATTGACTTCTCTTGTTTTACGTGCATTAATGTTATTCAAATAAATGAATATTGAATTGTAGAAAAGAATGAATAACGAGATATTGAGAATGAAAACGAGAATTGTTAGAAGGGACCAAGTATTTCCCCTACCGATCTTTTAGAAAAATGATGTGATGATAAAGTTACTGTGAAATATATATCAAGAAGTATGATGAGAAATGCTGTCGATTTTTTCATCCATCATTTTTATTTGTTTAATTTTTTTTTAACCAATCATTTATTGAAATATTATTTGCATAATTTAAAGTAGTAAACTCAAGTACAATTATTTACCACCTTCAAAGTCTGTATATGTGTTTTTGTCTCTTTTTGTTTCTTTTTTTTGCGAAAGTATGATCAAATCGCAATTCTCTATTTTAAAAATTAAGCCGCATTATGAAAAATTTAAGAAATATATTAAAATCTGTCAACGTAGCTTTTTGTAAAACAATCAAATATTGTACAGTTAATTATATAAAATAAACTGTAAAAATGGACGTCTTTACGTTTTCAAGTCTGATCACGTACACAGATTATGTTAAATTAAATTTTGAAAAAATCTTAAAAATCATGCAATTTAATTAAATGATTTTTATTATCTTTTAAGTTGTTATTTCAAATATTCCATGATTCTATCTGATTCAAATTCAAATTCAAGAATATGTACATTCAAATCTACTGATTGTTGATCGTTTTCATTGTTAGAGCTATTCTGTTGTAAACTTCCACTTTATAAAATATAAACTGCCTTAAATTAGTATAAACTGCCTTAAATATAATCCTGATATTAATGAGCAATAAATTAAAATAAGACTTTAAAACAATATATTATTACAATAAGTTGATAAAACATAAAGTTAAAATATTGTCATTTTATAATACTTGATCAGAGTGTTTAACTAGACAAGAAAACAGTGTGCAAGTTCTGTTTCCTTTTGCTTGAATGAGATAGTACTATAGAGGAATATAATTATTTTATTTCATTTACTACTGATCATTGTGTATAATAAACCATCAAACTCTTGTTTGATATAAAAATTTATTTCTCTTTTCTTTTTTTTTGAGGGAGGGTGAAAAACGCTTTCGCGTTATCATCTCCCAGGCCAAAATAATAACAAGAGGCTCCTTCTCGGATATTAAGATTTGAGATTAATATTATGTGATGAAAACTAAGATAATAATATAGGAATAAAATTGAAATAGTAAAAAAAAAAAGTAACAATTAAGATAATATACAACATAAATAACAAAATAATATAAAATTTTATGGCAGGATAAATCTTATGAAGTAATTGATTCTTCTTATAAGTAACAATACTCAGTCCAGTATATTCTTATAATTTCTTAGGATGCGACGAATGTCTTTGATAATCTGAATTTGGTGAACTTAAGGCCGCGTAAAATATGCAGTCAACAAGGATGTGGTGCACAGTTAAGCAGCAGTCGCATCATACGCACAGTGGTGCGTTTTCCGCTGACATCAGGTATCCGAGTAACTCTGGTATGTTCTAATCGCAATCGGCACAGTATCACTTCCTTTCGGCGAATTTTCCTGCATGAAGAGTCCATTCATAAAACACCGTGTCTTCGAAGTGCCGGAGTTTATTATCCACTGTAGCAGTCCAGTCACCTTGCCATCCTCTTTGAAACGTACGTTTAATGAAATTAATAAAATCGGTTGTAGTAACTAGAGTGGTGAAAGACGGTCGGTTACATGCATCTTTAGCAGGGGAATCCGCACGTTTGCTACCCAGATTCCCACATGTTCAGCAGAAATTCACTTGTGTGTTGTGGCGATTTAACTCAGCGACTGTACGAGTATTATGAATTTTGTTGAAGGTAGGATGTCTAGAATACAAATCTTCTAAGGCTTGGAGTTCACTGAAAGAACCGCTTAGATAAGGACGTGACGATGTTTTGATTAATGATATTCATAGCTATATTGATGGCGTCCAGTTCAGCAATTTAGACACTTGTAATGCCAGGTAGCCCAAACCCAGAAATTCTGTCATTTACAACAAAAGCGCATCCAACGATATTATTCTGCTTCGACCTATCCGTATATACTACTGCATCTGGATTTGTGTTGGATAAAAATTGGTAAAATGTTTGCTGAAAGATGAGGAGTTGTTAATTTTTTATTACATATACTATGAGGTCATAATTAAAATTTATGGGGTCGAGTCTCCAGGGAGGATGTGAACAGGGATAGGTTAAGGAAATAGAAGGTGTGTCAAAATTTAAAAGGTACATTAAACGCCGGATACGGACATCCCATTGGTGCTGTATTACGTGGATCGTTCTCATAACGTTGGAAATGAGAATTTGCAAAGTAGAATATCTCATGTAGAATGTATTTTTAGCCTTTGCTATTCTGGCATTGATTTTTTGTTTTTAAGGTTTGCTCCAGTTTTTCTGACGTTAAAATGTGGGATTTGGCAAAAGTTTTATGATCGGATATCAACTGACATGAAACGATAAAAAGAAATGTTGAAAGGAAATGTTAAATGTACGGAAAATGTCATATTAACACATATTTTTCATTTAGTTGAATTAAAAATTAATAAATTAAAAGTTGCACAGAATCAGTAACTAAAAATAAAATATTAATTTCATAATAATAACAGTTATATTTAATAAAAAGTTTTTAAATAGATATTACAATATCTGGGTTCAAAAATATTAAACTTAATGAGAAAGTTTTTGAAAAAAGTACTAAATATCAAATATTTAAAGATATCATGTACAATAAACTCTGTAGAAGTCTAATTATTGGAAAAATATTTTATACTAGTCCAGTCAAACTAATAATATAAATAGTTAGTTATTCAAACAGCTAGTTTAACAATTGACTCTGCTAAGTACTACGTCTGTACATTAACTATTAAAATGATATTACATGAAATGTTAGTTCTACAAGATAGCGCAACTGTTTGCTTGTCACATTGAATACCGTATAGACGTATTTGAATCAGGTAATAAATGAGTGTATTTTTTTCTTGAAGATAATAAAAAGAAATCTTCCTTATCAATTTTTTCTGATCCATCTCATTAATTTTGTTTTCTTTTCTTGTTTCTTTTTTCATGTCCTGATAACTAACATCTAATACAATTAACAATCCATTCTACAACCAGTGTTTGTCTTAGTTACACTGATGTATAGTAGAGATACTGTCCATTGTTACAGTTTATTGAAACAATATTTCACCAAGTATACATTATAGTAGAGAGTTAATTGAAATATATTCCCCTTGCTGAGTTATTAGAATAAATACTTCGAAAATTGAAAAAGTAAAAAACTTACTCTGTAAATAATTATAGTCTGGATGTGATGTTAAATCAAAATTACTTTTTCCCAACTGTTACTCTGGTGATGGTTCTGCATCCATGCCTTTAATGTGGGATTTATTTCGCCAACTTTTTTTCAATAAATTATTTGACTTTTTCATGAACTTCTCCACTCTTTCATTCTCCAAAAATTTTTTGACGTTCATTTTAACTATATTGCTTACATCTTGATGATTTCGAAATATCTAACATGGTTTGGTAATATCTAATTTAAATTTTCTAATGTGAGCTTTAATTTAATCCTATTTATATATATTTATTAATCTAATTAAATAGTCGAAATACTGTGTCTACTATTATTTTCTTTCTTTTTTAATATTGAATAAATAAAGTAAAATTCGTAATTAATAATATTGCAAGTAGGTCATCATAAAATATCTGGTAGGCGTGGTTTGTAAATAATTCCTTTTATATATTGTTACAAAATGTCATTAAACATCTATGTTTATCTTATTTTTTTTTTTTTTTATAATAATAGTTTAAATGCTATCTTAACCTTTTCTAAATTGGTCTACAGTAATCTACAGTTTCTTCTATACCAATGTAATAAGTGGATCGTTAGGTTTCACCTGAATGTTTCATGTAAAAATATACAATACATAATGTATAATATATGGGTATAATTATATAATAATTATAATAATAATAGGTATAATTAAAAGGTTAATATATAAGGTATGATAATAATCTTATTTTTTCTGTTGAAACTGATGAATTTTGTATTTTTTCCTTTAAAAAGAAATGTTAATTGTTTTTTACGTTAATCCGTTCGTAAAAATTCATAAATTTTGTTAGACTATTCAGAAACAAAACACGAAGTATTAATGAATTATAGTTTGGCAGCAGTTTAGATTAAATGAAAGACCATAAACTAGATATTAATACTGAAAGATGTGAAACTAATGAAACTCATCAGGGAATGAACGGAACTAGTAAAAAGTCGTGGTTCGTAAACAAACTGATTTAGGTAACATATGGAACATAAACGTCTTTAAAATGATAATAAAAACAATAGTAGTAATAATAATATCAACAAAATTTGAATGGTTGAAAATAAACACAAAGAATAATTTTCATTGAAATTCATCTCACGAATTAACTAGGAATAACATTCACTAAAAAACTGTAATTTTTTAATATAAAATATACATTCATTTTTTTTTTCTTTTATTACACATGAGGAAAGATTTTTATTTAATTTAAACAAAGCACGTCAAAATTTTAAATGTAAAACAGAATAAAACGTAGTTACTATAAATTTTATACTTTCATTGCAAAACATGTTTTAGGTTTAAAAAATAATAAATCTTTTAGTAGTATAATTTATTTATTGCATTAAAACAGCTTAAACAAGTGTTATATTTAACCTATGTAACATCGACATCAATCTAATAACATAACTATAAAAATCTAATTAGTTTATACATTCTGTACAGAAATAACCAAATACTAGTTAGTATTACTAAAAATAATTAAATGATACTAAATTTAAAATAGTTATTGGAATTAATTAAAATATTAAATTTAATTACATTTAAAATAGTTTAATGTAGATTTTTATTACACTGACAAACAACGTTTTTTAAATAACCATAATAAAATTTATAATTTGAGCATATAAAAGTAAATGTTGCAATTTTTAACCAATTAATAATAACCGGTAAACAATAAAATCGTTATTACTTTTATGAGGTATTTTTATAGTTTTTTTTTTTTTTATTCTTTCCGGAACAGTTTTAATGTAAATTTTTTGCATCCTATTTGATTTATTATTAATCTTATAAATTCAAAATATTTAATAGATCACTCTAACCTTATACTTTACGTTCTTTAATCTTTGTGTTCGCTTATTTTTTTCAACATTCATTAATTATGCCTTACGAGGTAAAAAACAAATAAAAATTGTCTTTTTTCTTACAATGTAAGAAAATTATTTCATGTAGTATCTTTCGTAAGATTTATAAGCATCAACAGAAATTGCCACAATTCTCAGGGTGCAAAGCCTGTTTTTGATTTTCTCTGCCTTTTCCCACTTTATACAAAAAAATATCAGGTTTTTCTCATATGCTCTGTAATTACATTGTTTTTCTAACAACTTTCTGGATGATTTTAACTATCTATAGCTTGTAAATGCTATGTTTAGAAATGTGGTACCTTTTCACGAGAACTCCCTGGATGCTTGAGGTATGGAAGTCTCATATCAAAAAGTAGGTTGTTTTGAGGTCGGAGTTAAATTTAATTTATTTATGTTTAACAGTTGAAACATTATTTAAGGCTTCCAATATTTTATTAAGTATACGTATACATATATATATATATATATATATTTTTATTTTTTTTTTTAAACCGTTTGAAGAAGGCTAAATACAAATAAAAACATATATATACAATTGGAGTTTTAGAAAACATTTCCTCGTATTTTTCCAGTTGATGGCTTTGGTAACTCTTGTAATATTAATAAAGTCTGGCAAAACTTGCATACTTTTAAAAGGTGACATATAATTAAGTATTTTTAGAAAGATTAAGATTAAGATTTTATTTTATTTATTTAAAAGTTATATTGTGTCTTGAAAATGAGTGATAATAAAAAATAAATTCTATTCATTTTTAAATTATATTACAAATAAGAGAAGAATGCAACTTGAACTGTAAAAAAATGCGTGATGTTAATAGACATGATGCATTATCAGTAAAACTGGTTCAAGTGTTTACAGTCTAATGTCAATGATGTATCTCCTTCTGGAAGTCCAAAGACCAAAAAAGTTGATAAAATCATTGACAAAATTGATTAGCACTCTACATCAGTAAAAGATTAAACACGACAGAAAAACAGTTTTAAACCGTTTAAAGAAGGCTGGATAAAAAACTCAACGTCTGGGTGCCACATGATCTAACAATGAAAAATTGAATGGATCAAATTTCCATCTATTAATCATTGCTAAAAAGGAAGGAAGTCAAACCATTTTTGAAACCACACATTATAGATGATGAAAACTAGACTGCATCAATAATAATACTTGCAAAAGACTATGGTCGAAGCAAACTGAAACTTTGCAAACTGTGGTAAAGTCAGATTGGTGCCAAGAAAAGTAATACTGTGTGTGGTGAGATCAGAAAGGATTTGTTTAGTATAAGCTTCTGCCCCCCTATTAAATTCTAACCTCTACTGTCAATAACTCGAAATATTTACATAAGCATTCGAGATTAAGATACAAGAATTGATGATAGAAAAGATGTTATATCCTGATTGAGGGAGCTTGGCAAGGAAATTTTTATGCATCCATCGTCAAACTACCATTTACTACAGAATTCTTTTGATGGTATAAAGTTGACTTCAAAAGATGCTTATGAAAATAACTTATCACAGTTTTTAGTCCAGAAAACACAGAATTTCTAGAATATTCAAAAATGGCAAAAAGTGATCAATTAAAAGACACATAGTTGGTTTTTTAAACTTCATTTTAAATATAAAAAAGGCTTGTTTTACCTTTTGCATTATATATGAAGAAATGTTTTCCTCAACCCAACATAAAAAATTCATTATTCATCTCTATTAAACAAGTTAACAAAATCATTTTTGCTTAACTCAGAAAATACTGCTTCTTCTGTTGCCATTTTTAATTAATTAATGATCTGTTTGAGATCTTACCACTACTTTGTTCAAATTAATTAATTTTTCTTTCATAAAAACAAAACAATATTATTTTGTTCATGAATCTTAATTAATCACAAATTATCTGTGACCCAGTTTAAAGTATACAAATAACATATACGCAAATAATCCAAGCGCCATTCATATTGTTATTTTGTACTGAACTGATTTTGTTTACAGTATTTATTATCCTCGCATATTTATTTTACTAATATTTCAGATATCTAATTATTTTATATACTGGAATCTATTTCAACTACTTCTCTTTTATTATCAATTTTAACTCTCCGAATAATGTGAAACAAGTTTTATGTAATTCTGAAATGTAGGTTGTATTATAATTACTAGTAGAGGTTAGTATGGGAAATGATGAAGGTGAGAATATTGGTTTATTTAATATTTAATACCACAGGTTGTCATCTTAGGTATTATCATTTTCCAGCTGTTTACATTTAATGAATCCTTTACTCTAATGCTTCTTGAATCCATCTTTGTTTATAATAATTTACTTTTTATGTTGTTTTTTTTTTATAAGTGGATGATATACAAGTATGCGTTCTTATATATGCACTTGTTAAAGGTTAATTAGGAATCATGTTTAATTTTATTTTAATTCTTTATTAGCAGCTGGATAAAGGCTGGAACTCCTGTGTAGTTTTACTAACCTTTATGTTTTGAGTGATTAGTAGAACAAGATCCAAATTTTTATGTAAATATAATTTTCTTTAGAATTATACTAGTATATTGTTAATTATTAGAGCATTTACTATTTTTTTTTTTTTTTTTTTATCAAATAATAACAAACAGATTCCAATTTTATTCATAGTTTTTGTTATAGAAGTATTTTTATTTAATATGTGATCTAGATAGACGACACAAATCTGATTTAAGAATCAGTAATTTCAATTTATAATTATAATTATAACAGTGGTTGAAATATATTTTCAGATTATAAAATGCTAATTATTATTAAAAATTAAAATCGTTTATGTTTATTTAAGATAATCCTTTTAAAATAATATTTTCAATATCTTTAACAGTTGTATCATTAAGGTTGATGGACAGCCATCTGCAGGAATAGTACTTGTGATTCCAATTAAATGAGTCATTTAAATGTTAAGTTTTTCTTAAAATTTTATCATTTTAATTCATTGTGAATAACAATGAGATATTGTTTAATAATTATGTAAAACATATATAATTATAGAATTGTATATAAAAAATATGAGTTTTATTAGATAGTAAACTAAAAAATGGAAAAGTAAAGTACATAAAACCAGTCAGTGGTGTGATGATGAAATGTTATTTTCAAAAAGTACATAAATAAGTTACTGAACTTAATTTTATTATTAAAATATATCTTTTTTCTGCTAAGATCATCATAATTAATAAATAAAGCCTAAGATAATCAGGCTAATCTTTGATCCTGTTCTCTTTTATTATTGGTTACACGCCATCTATTTATTTTATACGTTTCTTGTTATGAGCAAATTAAAACATCCACTTGAATACACTGATAAAACAAAAAAAAGTTTTTTAATGTTTCTGTGCATGTGATACCATTTCTTAAATTGCTTTTTAGCGCACATTACAGATCTTTAAACACAATTTTTCTATCACCCTTAGTTTTAAATAAATTACGCTTCAAAAAACATTAAGGGAAAATATAGTTAAAATCTGTAACATTTATAATTTTGCATGGCCATACCTATGTTAGAATGATTTTGCTAATGCTTTTCTTTTATAAATAGCCTCAGACATATCCCGAATTAATGTCCAACAGTAATCGGCTAGCATGTTAATATTCTACTTCCCTTTATAGTACATCACCAAAATGTCTTGGTGGAAATGTTCACCGTGTTCATCACTTACGTCTCCAAGATTATCCAGGGAAAAATCCAGATGCGATTGGAGGAAATGTATTTTCAAAGACATATTACATCCCATAGCTCTGTATGAAATAAGAAGTTGATTAACAATATTGTGATAATCGTCGGATTTTTGTTTATCAAGAAAATTTTTGCAAACGTCTTTAAATGAAGCTCAAGCTGCAGTGACTACATTATTTAACATTGAGTTAAATTCATCATCTTTGACCAATTCTCTTATTTGAGGACCAACAAATATTCCTTCTTTAATTTTTCCTTCACTTACATTCAGAAATTTCTGTCTAATGTACAAAAATCTGAGGAGACTATCCTTCTTCATTGCTTTTACAAAATTTTTCATTGGTCCTAGCTTGGTATGGAGAGGAGGTAAAAATATTTTTTGGGTTTAACTAATGGCTCATAAATAACATTTTTCCCATTTGGAGTTAAGTTGTCTCATTTCTTCCACTCTTTGGTAACATAATGTTTATCCCTAGCTCATCTGTCTTATTCGCATAGAAAACACATGTACTTAGTACAGCCTAACTGCATGCTAAACTTTCATATCACCAGATATGTTCAACCTATGTTTTTTTATAATTTATTTTTTCAAGAACGTCTTTCATCAGATCATATGTCTCTTTCA
Organism: Lycorma delicatula; assembly: GCF_047948215.1. Lineage (NCBI taxonomy): Eukaryota > Metazoa > Arthropoda > Insecta > Hemiptera > Fulgoridae > Lycorma > Lycorma delicatula. The sequence continues at coordinate 44,409,429 of NC_134461.1, forward strand.
AATTAACATCATAAGCAATAGGAATCAAAGGATATGTTACCATTATGTAGTAGAACCACTTTTAAACTATGCTTGGATGAATCTATGAAAAGGCGCCAGTCCTCAGGTTTATGAACTTGTCCTAACTGCAACATAAGCTTATCAATATTTGATATATAAACAAAATTATTTTCATCAGCAAAGTACTGAGAAAGTTTTTTTTGTCAACTTTGAAAGCCTGAAATTTTTAATTTTTTTTTTAAAGTAAATTCCAACCTTGCAGTCTTGATCCTAACAGGTCAGCTTGATTTTTTATAAATTTAAATTCCTAACCAAGTCATTTAATTCACCTTGTGATGTAAGATGTGGCTTATTGGAAGATAATTCAAAATCAAAATCATTGTTGTCTTCTTCAGTAATGCCTGATTATTCATCGCTCCTTTCAAAACATATATTTACAGGTGGCTCAGAAACTGGAATGATTTTACTGTGAGGTACAGGCCTGATTGCAGATTATAGATTGCAATGAAGGATATTTTACAATATGTTTAGATTTTTTAGAAATTCTAGACACACTTGTTAAACAAAAGTAACAATCGATTACATGATCCTTGGTTCACGTCAAACCATAGGTATACACCAAATGGCAAAGCTTTCTGTGTACCTTTCAGCCATCCTCTTAAATATACAGAACAATTAGTGCATACTATATGAGGAGCCCACCTCATATCCTGATCACCAATTTTACACTGAAAGTACAAATGATATACTTTTTTAATTAAAGGTGTAATGCTTTTTGTATTTGATTTTACGGTAAACTCACCACATACATAACAAAAGTTATCCACATCATTTACACAATTTCAAGGCATTATGATACTGCATTGTTAACAAACTTAAGACAGCAATAAGACTGAAGAAAATTAATTCATTCCTAAACCCAGTGCTTAATACAAACAACACAGCTGTGTTTTCAGTTACATGTTTTGATCTACACAGACATGATAATCTTGTCCATGAAGGCTCACTCTTCAGTATAAGATATGATGTCATAATGTGTGATATGATATGAATTAATTCTTTGTCTAGTATTGTTTATTTATAGCTTACAAATTAAGTTAACAAAGTTAAACAATAAAAAATGAGCTAACTAAATTCAATGGTGGGTGATAGAAAGATGTGGAGTTCATATTTGTTTTCAGCAACAAAAAACAGACTAAAATCATATACCACATGTTAGGAAACAAAAATTGTGTTTATCAGTGTTATTACTACTACTATTAAAAATACTTATATGAAAGTTATTACTGATTACTGTTTATAATCATTTTTCCACTATTTCTTAATTTAAACATTTTTAAATTGTCTAAAATATCCAATCTTTTTCTTTTTATTCAATTGTCAGTTAGTTTCATAGAGTTTCCCATTTTCATTGGGCTCTTGTCCTTCTTTTATTAAATGTGTTACAAAGATTTAATGCTCATTAAATCTTATTTTTAACTTTCTTTGTAAATTTTGAAAATGAAATATATCCTAAACACGTAAACATGTGATTTAATTATGATGAAGCTAAGAAAGGTAGATAATTGCATTCAATATAAAAACTAAATTTTATTAAACTCACTTTATAACTTGGTGGAATAACTTCATTACATAGAATAACTTAAGTAGTAACATCTTATAAAATGTAAGGGCAGCAAGTAATGGAGCTTTAAATCAATATTTAAATCTATGTTTTATGAACCAATTCTAACAGATCAGTAAAATTAAGAAAGAAATATTTGAATAACTTAAATATTTACTAACGATGAGGAAAGCAGAAAAAATTATTTAAAAAAAGAATTAAAAGAACATACAATACAAAGATGAGATGAGTTAAAATCTACATTAAATTGAATTTGAAAGAAGGATCAGTGTAAAGGAAAAGAAGGCTGATGGATAAGATCTCTAAATAACATCTCATCCATCGACCTTTCATCATAAGCTCAAAGAAAGAAGTGAAATGAAAGATTTACCTTACAGAAGGAAACAAAAGAAGAGAAAAGGGAAAGTTATTTTCTAATGATTATGCTTTGCATTAGCTTAGTAGTGCAGTATTGTTTGATAGATACTAATGTTCATTATTTTAGTATAATAAACTTTTATGGAGACAGGCACATGTAAGTTACCATTTATCTTTTGTAGTGATTTTTTTTAATATTTATTTTTAAGATATATTTTTTTTACTAAATTTCTTATTTTTAAATACAACCTCTAATTAAAAAAAAAAAAAAAAAATATAAAAAAAGACAAGAAATTCAATCAAAGCAAAAGTTAATATAATTCTTCAGTTTTACTTTGGATTTAGATAACCAATGCAACCATTAGCTGTTGTACTAAACCTAAGCAACAGTAAAATTCTCAGTCAGAAATTATTCATATTCAGCTCCTTTCTTCTGTTACATTACTAAAAAGTATTATTCATTATCAAATTTACCAGACACAGGACAACACAAAATCTCTATAGAAATAAATAAGAACTACCAAATCCTCACCTTTGACTGATTAGATTATGTATAGAGAAATTTAAAGTCTAACTTTTTTGATGATTTTCATTAATTTTTTTTTTAAATTTATTTATATAAAATTATATTTAAATAATCTAAAATTAATAATTGTATTGTATGTTTTCTTTTTACAGAATGAACCCATCACTAATGATGACAACTGCTGCATTATTACTTGGAACACTTGTTCTCCTCTCTGTCACACAAGCATCTGAGAGTGCTCCATATCCCTCTGGGTAAATAATTTCTATTAGTTAATATCAAATTATTTACAAAGATTTGTGTTTTATAATTATAATTAGATTTAACAAATTTGGAGGAATCTAAACAAGATAATTATGCAAATTTTACAATTTTTCTCTAACATTATAAATCTGAATTCATCAAACTTTTAATCTAATGGTAGTTCACAGTTTTCCATAGGCAACAAGTATTACACAATGACATCAGTATGAAAATTAAAAAGTGGTTATATGAAACTGGTCCCAGTGTAACAAATGCTAATGTCTGCACTTAGACATTAAGTTAAATTTTTTATTATCATTCATGTAATTAAATCATCTGTTGAAAAATTGTACATTTCATCAAAAAAAAATACAGAACAGGACACTACATCAGGAATAAAATTCAGTACTATTAAAAAATGGTTTTTTGTTAACTGATTTTTTTTTTTTTACAAACTAATATTTTAGAACATTATTACCAACTAGTTATTACACTACGCAACAGTGAAGTCATCAAACTACAATGTTCCGGCAACTTATTGTGTCTTCCCCACCTTCTAAACCATAAAAATATATATTTTTTTAATTATTGAATGTAAATTTGATGTTTCTCACTAAAGATAGATAACAATGTTATATAATATAAATTATCATGTCTCTCAAAGAGTGACAGACAATTTAAAAAATTATAGCCTAATAAATTAATACTGGTTTAAATTAAAAGAGATTTCATTAAAGTTCAATATAATCAGTTAAGCCACTCTAAGTTACAGGCTAAAAGAAACAGGAAAAAATAGGAATTGTACTTTTAATATGAACGAATAAGCCCTAAAAAAGCTCAATCTTTATCAGAAAAATAAACAAATGGAGACAGTTTTTATTAATTTTTAATTATGAATCATCTTAATTTATATAGAAGGCTACTTATAAATTATAATGATTATATAATAATCGTTTTAAATTATGATTCTAGTAATTTTAGAATTTTGCCAAACATAGATTTTATTTTATCATTTTACAAACAAGTATGCAAGCACTTAAGTTTGTGTATGTGACTTGAGAGTATATATATATATATACAAAAGAGTATAAGATAGAGCAGTGGAATAACAAACACTTAAAGGAGGGATTGTAAAATCTCCCTTCCCCTTACATGCCATATGGTATGTTTTGCACCATTTTCATAAAATTATTAGTGGGTGTTCAGACAACAGAAAATTAAATTTACTTAGTATCTATGCATTATCAGCATAATAAATTCACTTGTTTACATACAGGATGGTGAAACATTTCAAGTAATTAAGTTTTCTATTTCTTTTATGGATGATAAATTATACATTTTACACTATATTTACAATATGTGAGCTGAAAATTTGCCCCTTGCCGACTGCACTGTGTAGTACTAATCATTATACTGTACTAGTTTCCTGTGTTTGCATTTTATGTACAAATGTGTCATGTTAAGATGAAATTATCTAGTTAGATAATACAAAAAATGTTCTCACCCGTGCTGCCTAAACCAGCTGACAGTCTGGTTGACAAAGAGAGGAGCAAGCCTTCAGCTCACAGCTCACTTAGTGTATATTTAGAAAGAAATCAGTTTTTTGACGCTACAGGACCTGGGTTCAAGTTTAGCTGAATTTGAATGTTCCTATTGCAAGTTTAGTTTGATCTCTGGGATTCAACTGATGTTGGTCACAGGTTAAAATAATAAAATACTCCAATTCAAGGCATTCCTTCTCTGGGTTGACAATCCCCTCTTTTTTCTTCCCTTTCTCTATTTTATTCTTCTTCCTTAGATTAGGATTAGCTGCTGCCCTGGTTCTATCTGTGATGTTACCCAACGTAGCACATTCTACTAAAGATAGAATAGCCTCTTCTTTATTGGAATTCAGTGGGGTAGCAACACTCCTAATTACTTGTGTTCATGTATCCTAGGATTCTGTTTCCTACTCAGAAGTTGTACAATAGCCAAACTAGCAGTTTGGGTACCTACTGGGTAATATCAGTCCTTGTATTTCTCAAAAAAAGTAACCCAATTCGGTATTAATATCAGTTCAACTTAATCTTCACAAGATTAATATTTTGAATATACATCTAATTCCATCCTCATCTGATAAAGTAGTTAAAATACAAAAGTTTTATTTACATCTTAATATTTTTTAACTGTGATTTATGGGAACCAGTTGATTAATTTTTATGGCTCTGACTATAAAATTTTACTCTGACCTGATATAACTTGACTCCAATATTTTACAGAATTAGATTTTAAGAAAATGCAGTTCACCATCTTATTCAAGTCCTGTTGTATAACATGTCTTAATAAATATTTATAAAAAGAAAAAATATTGTGAAATTTTATTCAGTTCATATTTCTTTCTGCTTTAATTTTAGAGTTATAATATTTGTAGTAAGATGCAGAATAAGGAACAGAAATACTACAATAATAGTTGTAATTTAAGTATTGAAACCCTCAGTAAATATTTTAACTCCTTCCATTTGACTAGGTTCCTCTTGCCAAAATTGATTTTTCCTTAGAAATTTTCTGAATTAAATCTGATGAAAACTATTACATGTATCTTTTTAATAAAATTATAATTGCATAATCGCTAGAAGAACTTGGCTTATACTATGACTTTAAACCATCTCAACTTGAATTCTAGTAAAACTCAATTTTTACTTAAGAAACAGAGTAATTTAGAGCTCAACAACTAGCAAGTTCTAAATTGCCTACAAACAAGTGTGACAAGATGCAGAACGAATCTTGCTAAGTGGGGGTATGCTAAAGGATTGACCCAAAATACAACTGTGGATTAACCCAAGTCTATGAACACCTACTGATATGTCCTCTGATAATTAAATCATTAAGTGATCCATTAATTTATTTTTATTTACTAATCAGTCACTTTATAAATTTTCAAACAGAAACAGGGAAATTTTTTTTAATTGTCAAACTGGGAAGTGAAGTTTTTTTGAACATATTTATATAAACCATATTTCTATAATGTTTCTATATTTTGATCTTGGATTATACTCAAAAAATTTGATGATTTTTGGGCATGGGACATCGACATACTAATCAGTAAAATCATAAACTGACTTTACTTTGTATTGATTGTAAAGATTAATATTTTCATGGTACTGTCACTTCTGAAGAAAAAAAATCAATAAATATAATACGTATGAAAAAACATTGTTGTTCATTTCTCTTTATATTTTCATCAATGTTTTGATTAAGAAAAAAATTGAAAATGAAAATTTATTTTTTTGCCTGATAAACTGTCATACAATTTTTTTAAGCAAGCATATAAAAAGATTTTTATCCTTTTTTTATCCAAATATTATTAATATTCAGTTTTATATTAAAGAATAAAATGAAAAACAAAAGATAAAAGGGTTACCCATCATATCAGGAGAAGTATATTTTGATGGAGTTATGTATGAAAGAAAAAATGATGCACAAAGAGAGGATAAAATGTATTTTGAATAAAAAGGCAAGTGATGAATAGAATGATCTCTTGCTGCTTTCTTGTTTATTCTATCCTGAATGAAGACAAACAGTACTTTAGCTGTATGTGTGTTATTAACAATGAAACAAGATATGACAGCAACAAGTATTCAAGTCAACAAACAACAAAGAACTGTTTTTATATCTATATGCATATGTGTGTTTGTGTTTACTCCATACTGCATGTATACATGCATAAATTTTGATTTCTTTGTAAGTTCATGTATGTATTTATTGGTAAAGTTATTTTATTATATATATTTCTGATTATTATGTTTTATAATAATGAAAAATAAAAACCCAATAACAAAGAACGTAAATTCATATGGGAATATCAACACAGTATCATTTAATATATAACAAAATTTGTCATCAACATTCATTCAACATAATGTAAACTTTCTGTTGTTTTTTTTTTTTATGACTGATATTTTCTCTGAAAAAGATAATAGAAATTGTAGTAATTTAATTATTTAATTGTATAATTTTTAGTCAGTTTATTCTTCAGTGCTTTATCTGTTGACATATTTGTCATATACTCACATGATGTATAAATCGCATATGTTGTTGTTGAAAGAAATTATCTGAACTCATTATTGTTAGAAATAGGCAATTAACCATGTTCATTAACTGGTTATCATTTTCAAATGTATATCAGCTACTCTCAAATTTAATTCCCAACAAGACTTTGATATTTTTATCTCTTTCATTCTTTAAATTCGTTTTGGTTTGATATTTTTTCTTACATCATTTCATTCATCTCATTAAAATGCACAAAAAATAATGTCAAAGGATATGTAATCTATCTTTTATGTAATCTATCATATTATCTTTTATGCACAATTACAGTCACTTTTTGGTGGAGAATCTTATATCATATGAAAAATGTCAAGCTTAACCAAATTTCAAAGCCAGAACCTCAAAGATTAAACACTGAGATTCAAGCTACAAAGATCAGCAGTAATAATAAAAGCCAAATAAAATAATTATAATAATAAAAATAAAATAGAATTTATCAACACAATCATTTTTTATTTTGTTCTTGAAATATATTGTTTTAAACATGATGAGTACAATCTCTGAAGTTGCTTAACTTCGTCTTAAATGATTTGGAGAAGTGGAAAGTGTTTCTTTCTTCACAGAAAGAAACATATTTTGAAATAAAATCTACTTAAAAATTGAAATGAATACTAAAATTAATTTTATTATTCTTTGCACTTACAAACTGAAGAAGGTAGTTTAATATTTTATTATATAAAAATATTTTAACTAATTCAACAGTAATTATATCATGTAATTCACTAGTAATTATATAGTGTGTTTTCTCTAGTTAACCATTATTACCATTCTCTAACAACAACATTCTGGTCACTGAACATTGGATGTAACAGAGTCGGAGTACCTTGTTATGTATCAAATGAACAAGGCATCAAACTGTAGATCCTAACTAAGTACAGCTACACCAAATTTCATGGAAACTTCAAGATCATAATAAACTCAATGTAAACACACGACATGCACTGACATAATTTGTACTAATGATTAATATATTGATAAATATTAAATACTATTCTTAACTAAAATATAGCAATAAACAACAAAGGGTGTGTCAGTCTATATACAGACAACATTTAAGTATGATTATCATATGTTAATTGTTACATAATTTTGTTTTAGATCTAAAGGGTATATGGGTGACATGGAAAGTGAACCTGATCCAGAATTGATGTTGGAAATTCTTGCACGACTTGGACAATCAATAATTAGAGCAAATGACCTCGAGAAGTACGATAAGTATAAGTAAATATAAATAAATATATTCATTATGTTTTTAATAATGTAATGGTATTTATTATTATAAATATTTATACATTCTTAAACAGCTTAGCAAATTGCATCCTAGCCACAGAAAATAGTTATTTTATTAAAACTAATTATTGCGTTGTGCTAACTGCTTTTATTTTATTCTCCTGCTTTTATTTCTGTTTTTCAACAAAAATAAATAACATAAATCTCCAAAAACAGTAAATGGAAATAAAAAAAAGTGATAAGTATTGCTAATTAATTGGTTTTAATGTTTAAAAGTTAAAAATTACAATATAGTAGTGATAATATTAACACATAAATCATCAATAATATTAAATTTTATTAAAGCTAAAATAAAATAAAAAGACACAAACTGTGGGTAGTGATATCATTTAATTCAACTCATTTAGAGTGATGTATGTTCATAGACAGTTATTAATCTACTGATATTTATCTTTTCAGCTGTATTTCTAATACTAAATGCAGTAATTAATTGATCTTAAAATAAAATTGAGTAAATCATCTTAAAATAAAATCAATGGATTTCAAAATCAAATCAATCATAGAATCAATCATATGAAAATATTTGATTGATAAAACTAGAGTTAAATCTTTTGTGTGTATGTTACCATTTCAAGGCACACAAACAGAAATTAAAAAGCCTACACTCTCCCAAAGTCATTCCAATGTCTTTTTATTTAATTTACCCTCTAAAAATATTTTTTATGATTTTTTTTTCTATGATATGTTTCTCTTAGATTAGGAAAGCTATCTAAGAAAGTTTTCTTCAATAAGAATGAAAAATGTTTTGTATAACAAATTTTTAGTAAAAATTTATTATATCTTTATAAACATATTTTTTTAGTTAATATATCTATCTTCACACACAATTATATTTTATAAGTTCCATCATAACCTACTGTATAAATGAGATTTATGAAAAAGTAATTAAGAAAATACAGTGTGTAAATGGTATTTATGAAAAATTAGTTAAGAAAATACAATACAATAACTGGCAATAGCTAATTAATAAGATGGTCATCTATTAATCAACACAATTTTATAAAATTCCTTCTTTTCCAAGGCAATATTATTAAAAACATTAGAACAAAGAACAAATGACATTGTAGGTTATATTATAAACTTGCTATTTTCTAATACTGTATTTATACAACAAAGAATATGAAGCATTAGGAATTCAATAACTCTTATCATGTTAGCATTCATTCCTACATGGTGAGCGGGATAAAATAGTGTATTGATAGGGCAAAACATTATCAGGTTATGTGTAAAAAATTTAGCAAAAAGGGGTGAATACTTTGGTACATTTAATAAAGTATTGAGAGCAGGAGAGCAGTTCAACAAAACTTTATATATTAATGAAATGTGCTTGCAATAAAACATTACTTATACAACAAAATCTTTGTAAGAGTGTGTTAAAAATAAAGTTGTAAGACTCAAAGTAAACAAAATTCATGCAGCTCTTCGATATTCTGCAACTGATACTGATTTTGTTGAATGGTGATTGGAAAATATAATCATCCCAAATACAGAATTAAATATGCAGACATTATAGATGCATATTTATTGTTTGTTTAATTTTTTGTAAGAGTATATTTATTTTCAATAAAATAATATTTTATCCTGATTGATATATAATATTACATAGGTTATATAAAGATTGCGTGCTACATCATGCGCCAATCAAAAGGAGTCACATGCAAACAAGTGAAAAAAATATAAAATATAATCCCCCAAAAAAATTTGAGGACTTAGTGTTGATATTATTTTAATAGAGTAATGAAAATAATTAGTGATTTATACCACGGAAGAAAATATTCATTGTCTAACACAATATATGAATAAAAGTAATTTAATTATTAAGTAGAATGGGAAACAATATATGGAACATAGCTTCCTTGTTAAATATAGTTATTATCTATTTTGGTTTGCCGACATATCTAATCCTTTAATTATAGCAATAACTTTCTTGTAAATATCATTGATCTATGAATATACTAGTATTTAAAGGGGATGTGATCCTGTACTCAGAGTTTGATATTACATGTAAATGATGAATAGAAATCATTTAATATTTTATACCTTTCTAGTCTCATCCCCTGGCTAAAAATAAATTTTATGTTTGCAGTTATTGACTAATCCCATTTAACCTGCTCTATTATTAACTTGTTCACAGTTGTTTATTTCTCTAGTCTATGATTAAAACAAAACTGATTCTTCAATAAAATGACTAAAACTAATTAAAAATTCTAATTTTTTTCAAGATAATTATGTCAAAAGTACTTCTCAGTTGAATAATTAATATTTTTTTTTTTTATATGTTAATTATTTTTTTAGCTCCATTTAAAATATTTATGTTATAACAGTGTTACTTTAAAAGGGTACTTTATATTACCAATTTGTATTGCCAAAGAAAAAATATGTTGTATCTTACTTACTCTTCATTCTTTATTTTCCTGGGCATATTTCTTCTGCTCATTTTATTCTTCCTGCATTATATATACAGTATATAAAAACACTTGTCATAATTAAAAAACATTCAGTTCAATTCATATCTTAAATAATGATGCGGATTATGGAATCTCATTTCTATTCCAACAACCAATATGAAAAAGTATAGAATTAGAAATACTGTATTCATTCATGGTGATAATAACAATGGCCGTCAGGAAGTATATGAATTCTGCTCACTTATTTTATGTAATTTTCTATAAGATCATGGGTCTTTAACATCTGCTCTGTTTTATAGTTTCTTCATCCTGAATTTTTATTTCTTTATAAATTTTACTCTGCTAAAACTCTTTTTTCATAAATTCAATTTCTGTTTTTTTTTTCAGATAAATTTTTCTATTTTTCTATATCTTTAATGTAAATCCATTTTAATTAACATGTTTATAGCCCTTAAAACTGCATTTGTAAGTTCCCAGTTTACCTAGTTTAATATTTATAAACACTTATAACTTTAATTTACAAAGGACTATACCCATAATTTTAAATTATGGGAAGCCAGAGACAGCAGTGAATTTAAGCAGTACATTTAAATAGTTTTGAAGCCATTGATGCTTTTTGTTGAACTTTTACAAAAAGTGAAATGAATCTTTTTTAATAAGATGAACTGAATGAGATTTAAACATAACAAAAAATTATTATTTATATCAGTGAAATTTTATCTATATGAAGGTAGATTTTGTTCATTATTAGTGCTGTTATTCTTGCTGAAGTTATAAATTCCTTTGTGAGATAATTGTTGACAATTTTTACTGAATTTGCCATTTTCACTGATGCTTTTTTAGACCGCTTTAAAAAAATCATTACATTTTTATGTTTGTCCATTTTCTTATCAAAATTTTCTCCATCTATCATAATTCTGATATGTTAAATTTTATATTAAACTTTAAAAAATCTAAGTGTAAGTTTTTATACTTCACCATGTTTTATTGCATTAAGATAAGTTGTCCTTTTTCAGTTTAATTTAAATATATACATTATTGTTGATATTATTTGAATTCTCATGCCTTTGGTCAAACACAACTGAAAAATACAATCCATCGTTGAAAATAAAGGAAGAAAAAATAGTAGTAAGATCAGCTTTACAAAATTGTATATTTGTTATGACATGTTATAAAGACATAAATTTATTGTAATGTAAATATTCACAAAATGGAAATTTCTGTTCATTAACTGAAGTCTAGCTTAAAAATTGGAGAGGAACAAAGTTTTTGCTAAAAATTTTGTAGAAAGTACAAATATTTTTCTTTTTCTTTTTTTTGTATTTATTGAGATTGCAAAATATAATAATATCTAAACCAAAATTTATCAGTAGTTGAAAGACTTAACTGAAAATTGAATTGAAAATTTTGGCGTATATAAATGTATGAAGGAGTGCAATTAATAATATTACATTCTGCAATACCATTGAGTAGGATCTGTATATACATATTTCTAAAAAGGAAAAAGGATCCTGAAGCATTGCTTCATGTACCATATTTGTTTAAATATATGTCAACCCCCCCCCCCCGCATTTTCTAATTTAATCTTTAGTGGTAAAATTTTATGTGGTGGAAAAAAGTTGAAAAACTTTTTTCCACCACATAAAATTTTACCACCAATAAAAAATTAATTTCTAAATTTATTATACATAATTTATATTTTTTATTATTCTATTACATTAGTATTTTATTATACTATTTTATAATATTATACATACTTGCTTAAACTCTTTCGGTTAGTCTAGTGATTAAATTTGTCATTGCAAAATCGGCTCATTTTCTTATTCGATAGTTATAAGGTTTGAGTCCTTGCAAAGGCTCAACCTTTTATATGGATTCATATCCATACTTCAACCTCTTTATATGGACTTTATATGCTAGACTGTGAATACTGGTGTTCTTTGGTGGTTGGGTTTCAATTAATCACACATCTCAGGAGTGGTCAACCTGAATCTGTTCAAGACTACATATTTACCAGTAAACAAAATGTACCAACATTTACATTGCACTATATTTGCAGCTACATCAGGTCTGGTAAGCCTGATGCAATCACCACTTGGTGGTGATTGCAGTTGCGATCTCCGAATACAATTTTATTATGTACGAAAACATATAATAATGTATTATTATGTATTTACATAATAGATCCCATAATACATAATTTGTTATATATTACATAATACATTTCATAATACAGTTTATGGAAGAAAATGTACCTTAGTTGTTTTTAAAATAAAATAAAATGTGACTATGCCCACATATCGGCAGTAGCTGGAAAACTGGCTGGAGAAAACAAAACAAACATACATACTTGCTTAAATTTTATACCTAAATAATATTATAATACAAAATTTTTATGAAACAACCTTTACATAAAGGACAACTGTGTTATCTTGCACATTCAAATTCTAACTGTTCCCAACCCTTAACTGTACATACAGATAGATAATAAGTCAGAGGAATAATCCTTTTATTGAATCACTAAATCAAAACAGAAAAGAAATTATCAAGAACTCTTCAAAAACTAATATTTAACTAAGTTTTATTTGAAGAAAAAATTAAAATAAAAAACATGTTTTCATGGAAATGGGAAAATTAAAAACATTCACTGAATATATAGACTTATTTAAACATCCCTTTCTTTAAATGTTTCAAAATGTAATTCTATATTTTTAATTTATCTGTATTCTAAATGTAAAAGTCAGTATGTTTATGAAAATAAGAAAATCTTAATTAGGTACTTTTATTAATAATAATAGGTAATAATAATAATAAGCGAAGATAATAGTTATTACTATAAATTGTAAAAAGTCCCCATCACGAACATGGAAATGAAAATAAACTACAAAACAACTTAAAAGCTCAGTTGAATCCTAATGTAGATCAGTTCCACGTATAGGTTGACCCCAATTAATAGTCAATTCAAAAGTTGAGTTAGTGAGTTAGTGTTTTTTTTTTTTTTTAATTTTGCATAATTTATTTAAGTTGTAGTTATATAGTTATATATATATATATATATATATATATATATATTATTTTTCAATAATTTTAAAAAATTCTTGCTATTTCTTTTTATAAATAAGAGGAGGTTTTATTGCCTAACTTATAGAACAAAATTTTAATTGTTTTTTTTGTTAATTTTATCACTTTTTTAATTTTCCAACTTGTAAAATATAAATCATTCCTCAGCTGGAATGATATCAATTTTTTTTGTATTACTTAAGGAGTAAACTAACATAAAATTATCTCAACTTTTAAAATATATAATCTTACTGTTAAACCAAACATAATCTTCTTGAGATTTTCCTTCTACAATTTTATCTTTTGCATTGTCTGTTCTACACTGATCTTTTTTCCATTTGCCTTTTATCTTACTCTCGGATCACATATTTATACCTAAACCTCCTGATCTGAATTTGTACTTTAATTTTATAAATTTATTCAATTATAAGTTTCCCCAATGGTTCCTCTGTTTAGTATTTATTTCACTGTTATAAATGATAATCTCACCCTTCTGTAACCCTTTCACTCATACCACATCAGTCTTCTCTCATTCTTTCAAGTTTTTAGTTCTATACTTCTACTTCTTCTTGATCACTTCAATCCTGAAATAATCATTTCTTATTATCAATTATAGCATCCAAAAACTACATTTCTGTTGCCTGGGGTATACTCTTTGTCCAAATTTTTTATTAACTCCCATATTTTTAATTTTTTTTTTTGTATTCTGAAAACTATGACTTACTTTTTTTTTTATCTCCCACTCTTTCTTATCTCACACAAATTTGGAATTATTCTTTTAATCTCCTAGTTATGTACTTTCAGTACCCATTCCTTTCCAGCAAGAAATTTTCAAGCCAGTTTTGTAATGTTAATACCAATCCAAAACAAATATAATAAATTATTTTCAAAGCTTAAAAACAAAATAATTACATAGTAAGAATCAAGACTTCTAGTAAAATTGTTCAGTAAGAAGAAGAAATTGTTTTTCCTTTATGGTATAAACTTTTTTTTTTAATTTTATAACTTTTTCAGGACAACCAGAAGTAGATACCATTCAAAATTCCCATTTTATTATTTTATCCAAGAAAAATTATACAATGGTATAATTTTTTTTTACCACGAAAACACACCTCATTTCAATGAGATTTTTACACTGTATTTTGAATATTGTATCTGTTAAATATCCTAAACATTCTGGTAAGAAGACAGCCCCTTTTATCACTTTTACTATTAATCATGATAGATGAGTTTACTTTCTTCATAGTAATTAATTTTAAAAAATTAAATTTTAAATTCAGGAAATTTGAAGATTTATACAGAATTACAGAAAGTCTTCTATTTAAATAACAGTTGCTGTATAACTGGCAAAAAATACTTTTCAAAATATATTATTGGAAATGTAATACAAAAAAATACAGTACCAAAATATATGTTTTATGGTAATTAAATTTGATTTTATTATTTTCCAAGTTCTACAGAGAAAATAAAATAATGAGAAAATGACTTTAATGACCACTCCTGTAAATCATTAATTAAAATGTTATATTTATTCTGATAGTAATCTGTAATAAAAGAAATGAAACTTATTATAATTAATTGCTTATAACTTTGAAATAGTTCATTTGTTTAAATAAATATAGAAACTCATTGCATATTAGCATTTTATAATTTAAATCTATTTTCATATTCAGTGTACATCATTCTTTTATTAAACAGTACAGAATATCTATTTATAATAATATTTATTTCATTCTCTTGACATTTATTTCTGTAACTAATCTTTCATTTTATATTCACAGTTCACTCCATTTCAGCCAATGAAATTTATCTTTTGTGAATCATGGTATGTTTCTCTTTAAATCGAAGTAGTTGTAACTGTATTTAAAAAAATAAAACACTGACGCCTGTAAATCCTTTTCTATTCAAACAAGATTTCATTGAATAATAGGCAATTGCTTTGATTCCATTTTTCCATTTATTATGAATTGTTACATACAGTCTAATCATTTTTAAATTCATTCAAAGCATATGAATTAGATGCTTAAAATTACATGAATTAAAATATAACTAAGTTTAACTTCTATAATATTCTTGTTTCACCACACCAGACAAAATGTTGTACATTACTCCTGAAACATTTCTAAAAATTAAATTTATAATTTAAATAATATGTGTGTAAGTGTGCACACGCTAAACAATACAACAGTGTTCAAAAAATTAATTTAATATAACATCACATGTCAAAAGTTGTATAAAATCGATTTGAAAGAAACCTTTCTACTTTTAAGAAACTGGATACTGGTTAAAAAAAGAGAATACTTCAGTTCATTAATAAACAATACTTTTTATTTAATTGTTTTACCTAAAAAATGCCTTCTTTTAAAAGGGACTAGTTTACTTTCTAAATTTACCAAAAAAAAAACAAAACACCAGTATTAATTCATACAAGCAGTGTTGATTAATTCTAATGTTAGTTCTGATTAAAAGAAATGTAGTTATTGTGTTATAAAATAATCATTAAATTCATTCATTTATTTCTGTCAATCTGTTAAAAATTCAGAAAGGGAAAGAAAAATCATTTTCTTTTCCTTTTCCTTTTTGTGAAAGGCAAAACAGTTCTAAATAAGAGAAAAGGGATGACATATAATTGGTACAGCAATTCTAATGATATTTCATCTACTCATCCTCTATTTTTTTCTGTTTATGTTTTTATTTATTTTTGTGTTTTAGAATTGTGTTAAATTGTATTCTTATTGTACCCTCTTCTTACACCAACAACAAGCTCTTCTAAAGCATTTCTTCCTTCTTAAACTATGAATTTTTTAACCTCTGATTGTTTAAGACACCAAACAATTTTTCCCTTTTTTGCAGTTCTTCTATGTTTCCTTCAAAAAAAGAGAAAGTAAATATAATGTCTCACTTTGTAAATATATGGAAATGTGTTACAGTTATTGAAATTCTTTGTTAATTGTGTGTGGTTACTACAGATAGAGGTTCGATGGTTCTGGAATGTTCAAGAATGCCTCTCCAAACAGTATAAGAAAATTTTAAAAAAATTGTTCTTTTACATAAAATCTGTTCTTACTTTAAGTCTGGCCTATATCTTATTTTACACATTAGGTATTCATTGTTATCATATTTCTTAATGAAAGATATTACCAACTTTATTAAATAGTGTATGATGAAGTACACTGCTGTAAATAATAAAAATCAGACAACATGAAAATGTTCCTTCTTTTGAATATCCATAGGTACACGGCAAAAAAATAAGTCATTAGAAATTTAATTCACAAAAAAAAAAATTAAAAAATTTTACCTTAAAAAGATAAGTTTTGCTACTTTCCAATGTAAACATCAAAATAAACGTGCATTTTTCATTATGTTAAATAATAAAAATCAGACAACATGAAAATGTTCCTTCTTTTGAATATCCATAGGTACACGGCAAAAAAATAAGTCATTAGAAATTTAATTCACAAAAAAAAAATTAAAAAATTTTACCTTAAAAAGATAAGTTTTGCTACTTTCCAATGTAAACATCAAAATAAACGTGCATTTTTCATTATGTTGTCATATAGCCAATCCCCCCTGTGGCTGAGGACCATTCCTTGTGGTCGGCAGCAATAATTCAAAGTGAAACTTTCTGGTACTGGAAAATTTACAAGTGCACCTCTGACTACAAATTGTAAATGCACCTCTGACATTTTTTGTAAATTGTACTGACTAATACACTATTTTGTCTGAATACCTGCATTATAATACACTAACAAAAATCCTTACTGATAAACTCAACAACCCAAAAGTATTTCAATTAAAATGCTGCGACCACCAAACATTAATTTCAACCACATTTTCTAATTTTCCATAGAAGCTCTAAACACAACAGAAACAACCTTTGTCACCTTATAGAAACAGGATTCACATAAAAGAAAAATTAATTACAATATCCAAATCTGCCACCCATAAAAACCAAAACATAGCAAATTATGTTATAAAAAAATTCACAAACTACATAATGAGTAAAAATCATACATAATACAGATTAATATATCAATATATAACATTATTAGATGAAATATAAAACAGATTTTCTAATCACTTAAAAGCAAATGTCAACAACACTGGTACCTTAACTAATCTATAACAAATCAGACAACAAATCAACAACAAATGAGCTGCATATTAGCTCCGATTATAAAAGAATAACCACATTATGTCATGCTTATTATTGAAGTACCATATAAAAAAATTGATTTTTTTTTTTTTAATTTTTTGGCTTTTTTTTAATTTAAACCTTCATACTTAGCACTTCAAACTTCACATCAATGAATGAATTCCTTCTATGTATCCCCACCACTTACCAGCTTTTCCCATATTCTCTAACAATGGCTTTTCACCTGTATTTCTGATTACTAATACTTTCAGTTTTGTTTCTTTGAACATTTTTCTTAATTTTCATTGTGATTTAATATTAACTTTTCTATTTTTTTCCTCAATACTATTTCATTCTATGTTTTTTATTTTTATCCGTTAACCTCTCTATTTGCATAAAAAGGCTCTGGTGCTAGAAGTTGCTCATTTTTCAATGTAATTAGCTTGATAGTTCAAGAGATAGAAAACATGTATACAATAAAATAGCTAAAGTTAATAATACAGCTTAAGACAAGCCCATGGATAATTCTGACCACAAAACTTATACTGTATGTGACATAAATAAATATGTATTGAACATATTACTGGTAATTAAGAGACAAGACTTCACCCAACAAGCACTTTTTCCCAAGTTGGACAATTTGGAAAGTCATGGAAATAGATTTATCTGCTCTTACCACATCACACAACACCAGTACTGCTAAATTCCTAATGTAGATTCAGAATTTTTACCAAAAGCCACAGCACACCACCAAGAAACAAGGTTAAGGGAACTATAATGAACAAAAAACCCACAAAGAAATACTTTAATGCCACCTTCAGGTAGAAAGTGTCCATTCCAGCCATAATCCTAAAGAGATTGGGCAGTTTTACTCAGGTTTGTACCAGCTCCATGTTGCAATAAATTTATTTTCCTTTAACTAAACAGTCACCTGAGTATATGCTTAGGGCCTCCTTATGAAAAACCTATCAATTTCCCCAGAAATTTGGATATTATTACTCTCCTACTGAATAGTTAATTACTAAAAAAACATGGTTTTCTATATTATTCAAACTCCAAGAAAAGCTAAATATTCAATTATTTTCCTTGTCACAGTAAAAGCTAAAATTACATTACATTTTTTTTTTTTTAAATTAGTTCTTACTCATAGTTATAGTTAGATAGTTCTTACTCATTTTATTCTGAATTCAACAAATTGATTCTGAGACTTTTTTTAAGGTATTCTTTCTATTTCTTTTAGCATACATTTACATAATTTTACTAATCAGGATCATAATTTTACTAAACAGCTTCATCTTGTGTAATACTATTTAAAGTATTAAATAGTACATTATGTAAATTACCAAGGATAGCTAGACTCTTCACTACTTCAATCACTACTGAAAAATGTTTTTCGGTAAGTTTCTACCAATATTTTATACATGGTTGATCTTTAATCAAGTTAATAAACTTATCTCTACCAATTTTAGTCTTTGCCGTCTTATATATAAAATTTGTTGTTACTCACCTCATTCACTTGTACCTTTGACTGTATTACTAATACTTTGAATGTTGCAATACAACATTTACTCATATCAACATGTTTGGCTCTATCATAGGATTTTAAAAATATTACATCATGAACCATAGCCTATACTAAACCAATATGGTGTAAAAATTATCTTTTTAATTGTAAAAGTTTACATTATATTGAAAAATGTTCTAGAAAATATTCAGCATTAAAATCTTGTTCAACTGAAGAAAGAATTAACTTGTGATCTTTAAAATTTAATTTACTGTTTAGTTGAATAGCAGGAAATTAAAGGCAAAATGTTAACAGAAAAATAAGTGATAAATCTAGCAGTAAAAAACATATATGTAGATTTTAAGATTCATTTGGTTTTCTTCATCCTTTTGCTTAATATAAACATCTGTCATCATCTTATTTCTTTTTATTTGTTAATGAACTAGCTGATCTTAATTATTGTTAGAATTAATTAAATGAATTTACTTTCCTTTAAGATGTATTAGCAACATCACTAAATTTTTATTGTTCTAGCTAAAAAAATTTTAATTAATGAAGTGTAAATTTTAAAAGTAAATAAAGGAAGTGATTATTAATAATGGATTATCCAGTATTACTTAATGTATACAGTTTGCACAACCAACAAATTGATCTGCAGCTGAGATTGTTGTACATCATTTACGGCTTTCCAAAAATAATGTACAACAATTTGGATAATTAAGAAATATGGATAACACCAGATAATTAATTATGTGAAATATCAGCTACATGTGAAGTTCTAATATTGTGATAAGTACACTCAGCTTGGCAAATTCAATCTTCATTGATCTTCAATAATAATAATAAACTTATGAATAAACAAAAATATTATTTTGAGGTTTCTTTATTAACATTGAATCCTTTGTTCATAATTTACGTTAACACCATTATCTATATAATGTTATTTCTGTAATTTAGTTTTACTTTGTTTTTTTGGCCACATTAGTTATTGTAATAATTTTTTTTTTGTCTTCAGTCATTTGACTGGCCTGATACAATTTCGGAATACTCCTACATCCTTAACAGTTAGTTTTACATAATCCAAACTTAGAACAACCTGCACAATTTTTCCCATCTACCTGTCACTCCAATATTAAAGCAGCTTATTCCACAATGCCTCAATATGTGCCCTATAAATCTGTCTCTTTTTTAGAAGAGAGAAGCATTTTACTAAATGCTTCTCTCTTATCGATTTGCTGCAACATCTCTTCGTCACTTTATCCACCCATCTGATTTTTAACATTCTCCTGTAGCACCACATTTTAAAGCTTCTAATCTTTTCTTCTAAGGTACTCTGATTGTCCAAGTTTCATTTCCATATAAATCTATACTCCAAACATTTACTTCCAAAAATGTTTTCCTGACATTTAAATTAATTTTTGATGTAAACAGATTATAAAACTAAAAGCTCGTTTTGCTGTGCTATTAGGCATTTTGTATTACTCCTGCTTCGACCATCTTTAGCCCCAAATAAAAAAATTTAAAAAAACTTTCTACTACATTTCATTACTTTCGTTCTGTTCTTGTTTATTTTCATGCGGTAGTTCTTGTGTAGCACTTCATCCATGCCATTCATTGTTTCTTCTAAATCTTTTTTAATCATCGTAAGAATTAAATCAACAAATTGTAATATCTTTATCTTTTCACTTTGCACTGTTACTCTGGAACTAAATTGTTTTTTATTATAATTAACTACTAGTTCTATGTAAAGATTAAAAAGTAACAGGGTTAGGGAACATCCTTGTCAGATTCCCTTTCTTATTACGGCTCCTTTCTTATGTTCTTCAATTATTACTGTTGCTGTTTGTCTCCTGTAAATATTAGCAATTGTTCTATCTCTGTATTTGAATCCTAATTTTTTAAAAATGCTGAACATTTATTCCAGTCTACGTTATCGAATTCTTTTTCTAGGTCTATAAATACCTAGTATGTTGGTTTGTTTTTCTTTTATCTTTCTTCTACTATTAATCTGGGCACTAAAATTGCTTCCTTTGTTCCTATACTTTCCCTGAAACCAAATTGGTCTTCTCCTAACACTTCTTCCACTCTCCTCTCAATTCTTCTTTATAGAATTCTTGTTAATATTTTTGATGCATGAGTAGTTAAGCTAATTGTTCTGAATTCTTCATATTTATCTGCTCCTGCTTTCTTTGGTATCATGACAATAACACTCGTTTTGAAGTCTGATGGAACTTTGCCTTTTTCTTAAATATTGCACACCAGTTTGTGTATCTACTTATCGCTTCCTCGCCTACACTGTGTAGTAATTCTGCGCAGTACCCCAGAGGCCTTTCTACCATTCAAATCTTTTAATGCTCTCTTAAATTCAGATCTCAGTATTTATTGTTTATTTTGTAAGCTCAATCATCAATTAAAAAAATGCAAACAATTTTTTAATTTATCCAATGATGAACGAAGAGACTTTTTAATTTTAGAACATAATTGTCTCATATGTTTTCACAAAGGTCATAGTAACAATCAATGTTACTCAAATAACTTATGTGATTTATGTCAACCTACGCTCAAAGGTAAATATAACTAAATTAATTATTACTGCATAGTATGAGTATTTACGTCTTTTACATTCTTGTATATAATTGATGCATCATTCATTACACCAGAAATACTGAATCTTAAATGCTAAAACAAGCATTTCATCAATCATTAATAAATGTTTGAATTGTTTTCATTTTAATGCAAAAACTCAAATCCAACAACTAGGTCAGAGTAGTAACTTCTCATCCATTCTCTGTCTGTGCAATAGACTATGGAGGTCCACTTTCAATTTGTCATGGCAGGTAGCAGTCCAAAGCCTTAAGTAAATCTTATATCGCACTTCTTATATGCCTCAGTACCAAAGCAATTCATTTAGAATTAGTCCAGATTTGACTGCACAATTATTTATCATAACACTCAAGAGATTTATTTCATGAAGTATTCTTACCCAAATATTTTTGGATAATGGTTCCAACTTCTATTTTGCCAAAAATATTTTGTATGACATTTAAATTCTTAAGAATGGAAAATTTTAAATCAAACATTCAACTCTTTTCATCTAGACAAAACATATCATTTATTCCACCTTCTTCACCCCATTTTTGTGTTATGAGACAGCGCAATTAAAAGTGTAAAATATCATCTACATCATGTAGTACAACAAACAATCTTGAACTTTGAAGAATTGTATATGATTTTAACACAGGTTGAAGCCTGTCTTAATTCTCATTCCATTTTTGCTGTTTCTACATATTGTAGGGACCCAGAACCATTTATACATTGTCATTGATTTGTGATCACTATTATATATTACACTGATAAAAAAAAAGTAAAAAAATATACTTGGTTTATCTTGTACTACTGAATCATATTGGTATAATTTATATTTGTATTAGTACTTTTATGAACTTTGTATTACAACTTAATTATATTGATATTCTCATGTTATTATAAGAAAAAGTAACTTTTTTCTTCTTTTTTGGTTTGTTAAGAATCATTTGTTTTCTTCATCCTCTTGCTTCATATAAACATCTCCTGCCATCTTATTTCTTCTTCTTCTTCTTTTTTTTTTGTAATGAACCAGCTGATCTTAATTACTGTTAGAATTAATTTCCTGTTAGATGTATTAGCGACATCACTAAATTTTTATTGTTCTAGCTAGACATATTTTGAATTGCTCTGCAGCTGAAATTGTTATACAGATGTTCAATTCAAGATTTAGGTGATACTAGTGTTGATGAATGGAACTTACAGTTTAATGACCATTAGTGTAGCTACTTCAATTAATCAGTTAGCATTAAAAAATTATGTAAAAGTTTTTTAAATTTTTAATTCCCTGATTAATTTCTTTTGATACATGTTGATCTAATTTTTTTTAAACTTATTTTCATTATTTATTCACATGTTTAAGATGTATCCTGTATGTTGTATGTTTAATGATATTTTACAACAAATCTTCGTTAAATAACAAGATTGTTATTTAATTACCACATTCCCTGATTAAACTACTTTCCATAACGTTTATTTTATATTTGATGTCCATTCTAACTGAACAATTTATTTAAATATATAATTCTGCTTCCTTCTTTAATCTGTTTATTTACACTTTAATCTGTAGGGAACAACACCTGACTTGCCATTCAAACAGTAAAAGATATTGTTGATTGATAATTTACGACATTCACTGATGCTAGCCCTGCTTTGTTATGGATTATTTGTATGTTCATCTTTCATTCTCTATTTGAAGTTTAAATCTTTACACACTTCCAAAGTTTTATTTTACTAGAATAAAACAGATTGTAAAAATTCATGTTTTTCTTTTTAATAAAGTAAATATAGTTGATTGGTTCAATTTAAAAACAAAATCTCTGAAATTGTTAATAAAACAAAATTTACAATATGTTTTTGTAAATCTGTATATTTTATGCTTATACCTCTTCATTTACATCTCTTAACTAGCTAACATCAAAATTTCAAAGAGGAAAATCACATTCTAAAACATAAATTTTCTTTTTTATTTTGGAAGAATTAAATATAATTATCATTAAAAATAATTTGTAGATTAATAAAATAGATTCATATTAATTTAAAATTAAATGTCAAATACAAATTTAAAATAAAAATGTATGAACATTTTGTCTCATTCTTTAGAACATCAAGAAAGGAACCCTATGCATATTATGGTGCTCGTGTATCTCATAGTTACAATAATAAATCTCTCATTATCTTTTATTCTGTTCTTTTTCAACATATTTATTTCTAATCTTTCTTATTTTCTAACTAAACTGCTGTCACCATAATGAATCAGTACTATGCACTATTTCCTTTTAATTAAAATATCAATATTATCACCAAATCGTATGTTTTTTTCTTTCTGGAAAATTTTTGTTACATTTCTTACCTTGTTTTCTGCTTGCCAAATTTCATGGCAGAATAGTAGCACTTCATTCTTTCGCTGAGAAGTTACCAGGTTCAAATCCTGATCAAGCAAGGCATTTTTTGTATAGTACAAAAGTTCTGCCCTATAATCCCACACAAAAGCTTAAAGTTAATGAGGTAAATTACCTACAAAAATTGTTTTATTAAAAATATTTTTATTTAGTACATACTTATAATATCTCATAAATAAAACATGTTTATTTTCATATAGACTAATTCCTTAGTGGCTATTGACGATAATTACATGACAGCCAAAATGACCATCTCTAGTTTTAAATTTTAAGTAAATTATTTTTTAAAACAGTTTTTGAATGTTTTCTTGATATTCACTTTATTAAAATAGATATAATTAAAAATGTAAAACAATTTTGCCTACAGTACATGAAAAATTTAAATATGTATGTTCATAAATTTACATTTATTATCATTTTTATTTTCATGAACCATTTTTTTATATTTAGATTAATTTTCAAAAGAATCAACCTCCATTTATTTTGTATTAAATTTTATTTTTTTCTGGTTTCTCTATTATTTGTCTTTTAGAATTCTATGCAGTACCAAATAATTCAATGAACCCTGTCTTAGTCCTTTTACAATATTCGTTGATAAAAATAAAGGAAAAGTCACTATACCAAAAGAGAACTGATGGATAACCTATTCAATTCAAAAAAGGAAACTGTTACAACCTTTACAATTCCCTTGAGAGTATAGAAAAGACTCAACCAAAATAAAATGCTCTATTGTTTTCAAGAGTGGTAGATAAAGTACGAACAGCATAAGGAAAAGTAATAAGGGATTAGGAACTGATGTCAAAAGTTAGAACAAGATTTTATTTTATTTATATGCAGACAATATATGTGAATATACAATCAAAAAAATACTTACTGAAAAGAAAAAAGATATTGTCTAACATAATTATTAATATCCCTGATCAAGAAAATATATGTACTATTTATATATATATATATATTTTTTTTTATGGTTTAATTCACTAAATTACAAAGACCTTTGTGCAAAAACTGTACATTTAAAATTTTTATATTTTATGAAAAATGATTAGCTTGTCTCAGATTTGAACCCAGAAACTTCCTCGTGAAAGGCAAACATATAGTCTCCTCTAAGTTTTAATGAATGATAACATTATTTGTAGTTACCTAAGGTGTAACACCTTTCTTCTACATATGAATCTGTGTTTATTTTAGCATGTAAAATAATAAGAATAATAGACATACAGTAACAAATTTTACACCTAGTTGAGTGTGTAACTATGATATTAGTAAATAAGGGAGATATTTTTAATAAAAGTTTAATTACCACAAATAAAATGACAAATTTTTTTAGCTATATCAAAGTTTAAAAAATTTTAATTGTTTTAAGTGTTTTAGGTTCTATATGTCTTTAGTTTGTTTTCAATATTATTTGATGGAATAAAACTATCAACAACAAGCAAGTAAGTAATGAATAAGCTTTCATATTATTACTGAAATTTTATATTTTGATACTACTTTTCTCATGCGATATATATATTTGTCAAACATATAAACTGCATTTTTAGATAGCTTAATTATGATTGAAAATATTTTTTTTTCAAAGAAAAATATTAAAACAAAAAAAAAGATTTTTTTTTCTGTTTTATGTTATTTGTTTGCAAGTTTAGGTGCCAGGTGGTAATCAACATAAATGTATCACTGCTAAAAGCATTACTCATTATTGTTTTATAATACTTGTTCTACAGTAAAATATCAACACTCATCATTGTCATAAGGTTATTTATCCTGAGGTTGGTTCCTTATACTATGTCCTTTCCATTTTCTTCTAGTTCTAGCTAAACTTTTAAGTTCTTCACTGCTCCAGTATTCTTTTGATCATCTATAATTTTTTATCTTTTCTAGATCTCTCTTTTGATCTTTTACTGATATTTCCAGCATTGTTTTAAAAAATCCTTCTCTTTTCATGATATGGCTCAGCCAATTAATTCTTCTATTTTGAATTGTTCTGATTAAGATTCTATTCACATTTTCTCTTTTCATTTTTCACCTCTATTTGTCCACTTAATCTCCAACATTCTTCAGGCCACCTTTTAAACACCTCTAGCCATTCTTTTCCCCTTTTTTTAGTATATTTTTCTCCACATCCATACAAAAGTACACAACAAATGTAATCCATGATACTTCAAAATACACTCCTAAAGTGTAATTCCATCTTATTATATGATAAATATATCATTTCATTAAATGCTTTCTCTGCCATTGGTAATATAGTTTTTAATTTTCGATTTTTGATTTTCTGTTATATCTTGCATAAGTACATGAATTTTTTTGCTTGTTCTATTCTTCCTTCTTATCATTCATCATCTTATTGTCTTCTATTTCATTACTTTATTCATTATTTTTTTTTTAAATTCATTTAATTCCATATTGTGTAATAATGTGTTTTAGTTTTGAAATGAAATGCTGATATCATGTGCTTTTAACTAATAAAAACATGAAATTCTAAATTTGTGAATCTTGTATGATTTACTTTTCTTCTTATAACACAATCCCTTTATTCTCCAATGTAGAAATTTTTATTTTCAATATATATATATATTAAAAAGAGTTGATCGAGACAGCATACTTGTCTTACTCCACTTTCTAAGTCAACCAATCCACCTTGTGCATTCCCGATTTTCATAAGTGTTTTCTAATTCAGGAATAATATTTTATTTAATTGTCTGTCTTTCAAGTTTACTCTTTACCTTTTTTTTCATATCTCTGTTAGATAAATAGTTATTTCTTTACATCCATCTCTGTATTTCTCACCAACCTTTTTTACAAATAATCCATCCCTTATGCCATTTCCATTCCTAAATCTATATTGTTCTTCTATAACCAATTAAGTATTTGGTAAGAAAATCTTGGTTGAATGTGAAATTAAACTAATTGATCTGTGATCTTTTTACTGCATCATATAAATTTTTTGGGATTGTAATCATCTTTATGAATATCATTTGATTTCTGTTGGATTGGTCTATACCAATCCAACAGAAATACAAATACCAATCCCCTGCATACATATAGTTCTTTCTACATTTTAAGTTCCATTTCCTCTTTGTATATATTTCATCATCTTTGTGTAACATTTAGTCTTTTCTTTAATTCTTCCTCAATCTATTCATTTTGTGCTTTTGGTTCATATCATTTTTTGTTTCTAGATCTACATATGAACATTTGTTTGGAAAACCATATTTGCTTTCCTTTTTGTGTTAATTCTCTAATTCAATATTCAGTTTTCTATATCCTCTTCAAACTTCTGTTTGAATAATTTCTTCTATCTTCTATTTTTCCAATTATTTCTTTGATAACCCATGCTTTACTCTTCTTTCCTTAATGAAGCTAATTGTTTGCTTTACTGCTCGGTCCTGTTTTTATGGTATCTTCTATATTCTATAAGAAGTGTACTCCTACTACAAGAACTGTGTGACCATTTATATATTCTTACAATTCAAAGTTCCTTTTCATTCATATTTTAGAATTTTTCTTCAATTATAGAATCAATAGTTAACTGACATTTGTTTTATTCACCTTCACTGGTATTTCCATTTGTAGATATGTTTGTTTTCAAAAATTTTTTTTTTGCTTGATGAATATTGTTTCATAACTTTTGTTTTGAACATTTTATTTTATTTATAAAACTCATCTCTCTTTACCCTCTTTCATTTTGTGTCCAATTCATACTTATACACTATTTTACATTCCTTTTTTTCTCTTGCCACAGCATTCCAATCCATTTTTATCTTATAACAATTTTTATCTACCTTTTTCACAATTTTCTCTGTATTTTCACACAATCTTCAGTCATATCCATCCTCATAAGAGTAGTTGGCATGTTCATTTTTATTACAAACAGACTACTTATTATGCCTATTTTATCATTAATCATTAGTGAAAATTATCCTTGGTTTTTTTTTTCACGAATGATTCCTATACCACTTCTGCCTTTTGTATTTTCTGAAAAGTACACTGAAGCATCATCACTGTTAAGTTCACCTTTTCTTTCCCATCTCACTTATCTTAATCCAGCTACAAAATTATATTTATTTTCATCTCTCTAAATTTTCTAATTGACCTGCTTATAGAAGTGTCCTCATATTCCTTTGCCTATTTGTATCTTCTTTTCATCTTCTAGAGGGGCTCCTCTTGCTTTTGTCATAACATCTAATGTTGTTTCTCCTAGAGATCCAGATGAGTTATTTTGACTTTAAAATAATTATCAAAAATAGTAGCATAATGCCACTAGAAGTGGCATGTAACTAGAAGAATCACCAGGTAGTGGTATTCCATTGAATTCCACAACTTGGAGAACAGACACTTTACAGCTGCTTTTAACATAAAGAATAGATGGTGCTCCAAAGCTACCCCTAACACGGAATACAGGTGTTTCTGTAGAGTACTTATTATTTTAATTCCTAATCTTTGACCTATTTGGCTTGGCAGGTCCTACCAGTGCCGAGCTGTTACTGATAGAGCTTTCAGGATCAATTGAATAAATAAACTCCACCAACAGTTATATATTATCCTACCTAGTTGGGATTGGTTGTCACTCATGTACATTATTTTAAACTTGGTATATATGACATGGGTTCTTTACTTTCTGATCAGCTTTGAATGAGACATTTTTTAAAACCAATTCTTAATTTTCCCTTTCATCATGCACAAGTAAGTCAACTAACATCATATCTATGTCCTTTGCCATACTTTTTCTTATATTTATTTTACAAAATATTCTTTATTTAACTTGAAAGAAAGACATTTCACACATTTTAGAATATCTAGTTTTAAAAATATTAGATACAAGATATAAAAGCAAAAAACAATATTAAATATGTTAATGAAATAAAAATTTAGTATTATTATTGTTTACAAAACTGATGCTAATGATGACTACATTCTCATAAAATGAACTATGGTTTGTAACCCTGGGATGAGATTGCTTAAGCTATTGTTGCTTCCCTGTTACAAAGGAATTTATCAGTGCAGTCTCTGCAGTAATTTACACTTTACTTTGACATGACCTTAAGGTTAATTTCTTGATAATTCAACAAAACCTTCCTAAAAATTAAGTTTCACATATACACTGGCTCATTGGAATACATTTTTTTTTATTATGTGTACATCCACCAGTTAAATAAATTTTGTAAATTACAAAATCGGTTTTTACAATTTTTGTAATGCAATAGTACTCAGTCCCTCCTCTTAGGGCTTAAAGGATCATTAAAAATATCATTAAATTTGTATTTAAAAAGTACTCTTGCAAAATTAATTTTATTAAATGCTTGTTTGGTTAGATAAGTGGTCAAAATTATCATTGTACTTTCATGGCTGCTTTACCAGTGATTCACATGTTATTCTTCTCATCATTCTGAAAAATGTTACATTTTATATTAGACATACCTTGCATTTATAGTGAATGTAAAGCACTGGTCAAAATCAAGACTAATATAGCAGTGACACATATATAGAATATAATTTACTGTACTCATTAGTAAACTACTAAATAGATAATAATTATGTAATAATAAAGTTTCATTTTAATGTTTAATTTTTTACTATAGTATAGTTTATATATTTTTGTAATAATGTGAATTTTTATTTGTTCTGTGTCAAAAGTCAGTTGCAACATAAAGTTGTTCCCTGTGGTAAATAAACTGAAAAAAATATGTTAATGCTTTATTCCAAGTAAACTAGCAATTTCATCAGTAATGCTATTCTTTCTACAATACCTATTGAGAGTACATGATTTATTTAATGTAGATCTGGGTCCACTATATTTATGAAACATACATTCACATATGAAACACTATTGAACAACTAGAAACAAACATTTGGTCTAGTGGTGAACTCATCATCGCAAATCAGCTGATTTGAAGTTGAGAGTTCTAAGGTTCAAATCCTAGTAAAGCAGTTACTTTTATATTGATTTGAATACTAGATCATGGATATCGGTGTACTTTGGTGGTTGGGTTTCAATTAACCACAAATCTCAGGAATGGTCAACTTGAGATTGTACAAGACTACACTTCATTTACATTACATATCTTATGGTGGTTCCAGAGGCTAAACAGAAAAGAAAGAGAAACAAACATTAGACTTGACCACACTCTTCTGTTAGATGCCACAACTAAATAATAATAGGTGACCTAATACGAGTCACTTCTAAAAACAAAAAATCAACTTATAAATTACAGAAACTCTCACGCCATTCTTACCAGGGTAAATAGAGAATAAACTGGTTCCTATTGCCTTCTTCAATGAAATGAATATATTATTTACAGATCAGTATGTCAGTCTCACTGAAATGCAGTTAATATTAAGACCTTATCTTAATCTCTTGTAGGAGCTACAAGACCTACAAGTAGCCCTTAGCTAGTACCTATGTACCTCAGATGCTTTGCAGGTCAACCTGAATGACAAAGAAAATAAAAATGTACCTTTATTTTTTTCTGAAATATTGCATTATATGCACTGCATCTTCTTAGAGAAAACTGCTTAAAAATAAATTCAAAAATATTATTAATATTGTATGCAAAATCTGCATTAATGCAGTTCTACCCAATACAATATTTATGTATTTTGTAAACTATGGCTGAATGTGCAGTGCCACTCAAACTCCTACAAATGTCTGTCACTAATTACATCCACTTTTAGTCATAGTACACATCATAAGACCTCAATTGACAACTTGGTTAAGTGAAACCTCAATTTCTGTATAATTGGTCAAAAGTATCCAAACTGCAGACCAAAAATATCATAAAATAAATTAAAAGAGACCAACCAAATGATTTACTTTTTTAAACAGTTCTTTATGTAAAATAGGCCTACTCCAGACTTTTTTCTTCACAGCTCTTGGGTTAAACTTTACTTGCCACAGAATGGGTTTTGATTTAATATTTGTATGTATTCTTACTCTGCAAAACTTTTTCTTTCAAAAAATTCATGCATTTTTCAAATTATGCTGATGATGGTATTATAAGTTTCCTTTATTTACTCACAAGTCTTTACTGTTATCCTCCGTTTTAAGTTATAGAATACTGCTTTCTCATATTTTGCATCTAAAAAATGTGTGCATGCACTCTGCATAATCTTACAAGAATATTTTTAGTATGAAATTATGTTTGATATTAGTATAGAGTAAAAAAGTTAGAAATAATTTAATTTATGCTATGAAATTTTTTTAATAATACGTAACAAAGTAATAAAGATAAACTTATGCATTAATAAACTCAATCACTCAGAGGTATTCAAATAAAACTACATTTTCAGCACATAATGATACTCTGGACATACCGCATGTACATTTCATCCTTAAAATTATACAGTATTTACAAGAACTACACAGAAAACAAATGTTTTCCTGCAACAAGTCATAAAAACTGAGTGCTCTTGTAAAAGACATCAGTCATAACATGCAAATCTTAGACATAGTATAAAATAATGAACTCCAACATGATTGAACTATAAAAATTACAGTTTAACCATATATCTAAAAGGTTTCCTAACCATTTCATGGTGAGCTCATTTAACAACAGCATTACCATCTGTTATATCATTCATGAAGCAATATAGTTACAAAAAGATTTTCAAAAAGCACACTTTTATGTACATAGGTGTAATTTTTAGAATAAGCTTTAATCACATCTCATCATACTGATCTATGAACTCGCACAAAATATATACTTATAAATTCTTAAAATTATTGTTGTGCTGGTCACTAAATCCATAAAATAATCTATTAAAAAAAAAACTGTAAAATTGTTCTGATTCCTACATATGTTGTTAGATTCTGTAAGTT
This sequence comes from Lycorma delicatula, assembly GCF_047948215.1. NCBI lineage: Eukaryota > Metazoa > Arthropoda > Insecta > Hemiptera > Fulgoridae > Lycorma > Lycorma delicatula. Next base: position 44,441,466 of record NC_134461.1, read on the forward strand.
TTTTCTGCTTGAATGTTCTAATAGTCTGCCTCTTGTACAAGAAATAGGATATACACAATCATTTCATGTACATCTTGTTTTGTCCTGTTATTACATGAATAAAAAAACTTTATTTTTAGTTTATTTATGCTATTATTTCAATATTTAACTCATACGTTTCTTCTGTCTTGTTACATTTTGTATCTTTTTATTGTTATTTATTCTCAAATTAAAAATATCTAACTTATTGAATTGATTACACACATTACTTATGAGTATACATTTAATATATTTTTATATTCATTTTTCACATATTAATCTCTTTCAAGTCCTAATGTAATATGGCCACTTACTTTGTTAAAAAAAAGGCTCCTAATTAGTATTATGTTAAATATTGTGTGGTTCTATTTGTCTGTTGTTGAAATATTGTATTTTGGTACAACATAGTTTCATTAATATTAATGATATTTATAAAAATGCTACCACAGTGAGTTTGATTATCAGTATATATATATATATATATATATATATATATATATATATTAATAATATATATCTTTAATATACCACACTTGACTATTATGTCAATGAATGAATATTCTATTTCACTGTAGTGGAATTTAGCAATTCTTCTTTCTTATAATCACAATGTTACTTTCTTTAAAATGAAGGAGTATGATAATTAAATACACAGCTCCATTGAAATTTTTTTTTTTTCTAATAATAAATTTTTTTGTCGCAATGTTATTATCACCTAATTTTTATAAACTGATGTCTGATATATTATAACATACAAGTTCTTATTTAACACAAAAATAAAGTATTGCCTGTGAAGTGAAGTTTTATTAATTACTTTACAATTGCTTAGATGGGAATTTGAATCAAAATCTACTCAATTCCTCAATCTTCAGCTTTTTCTGTATCTTTCTACCAGTTACCATGTTACCAGAGACTGTCAATAATTCAAGATCCTTTTCAGCTCCATTCACCACTTCAGCTTAGGTATTCCTAATAATTGCTTTTTTTCTGGTTTTCTTGCTTATTTAATTATTCATTTTCATTTAATTTCTTTCTTCGTGTCTTAGTTGCTGAATCATTTTCCTCCGATTATTTCTATAACATCCACTTCCTTAAAAAGTACATGAATTTTCAGTCTTTCTCTATTCTCAAAGAAAGTCAACTGTTATTCCAATTTCTTTTTTTAGGCTAATAATTGTTTTATGTAATCTTGAGTTTTTCTTGGAAAAATCCTAGAACTGAATATTTTGTTTATGGTAAAAGCATTTCTCAGTAGGCCTAATATTTTTTTCCATATTATTTTAATTCACTGAGTATCCCTAATATTTTTTTAAAGATTAGCCTTTTTCAGCACCAATATCCAACTAAAATTAACTTGCACCTCTTATAATAGTCTCTTTTTCATTCCATATATTCAGTTTTATATTGGTTAAATTTCAGTTCTATCTTCTATTTCACTGCTGTAATTAGAATTACACTAGCCTTAAAATCTCCTGCTCTTATTTTCCTAGCATCACAGAATCATCAGTAAAAGCAAGCTTTTTAACCCTCTTATCCAAAGATTTGCCACCTGATTTAATCAATTTTGTTAGAACCTTTTCTAGCAGCAAAATTGAACAGTAATACAATCCTCCAATCTCTACCCAAAGCTCTCTTTATTCCTTTCCTTCTTTTCTTACCGTACATGTTTTTGTAATGCACACTTTAATCTACCAGATCAAATTTGTCAATACTTCTGCCTCCATCATTACTTCACAAAACACCTCTCCATCTGCAGGAAATGGTAAAAGTTTGAACAGAAAGTGTTAAATTCTATAAATAACTTTTATAACTCTTATAACTTTTTTCTTTTCTCAACAGTTTAATTGCAAAATACAATTAGGTTTTATTGTTAAACACTGTTGTTAAATGCTATTTATAGGTTATGATTTAAAGAGTGTATGATAATAAATGAATAATAGACTAAGTATTTGTCAGATTTTACTATACATACTGTAAAACCTACAGAATAATTATGAATCCTACAAAGAATTACTATGAAAATCAAAATCTCATACAAAGCATCCAATTATCATCTTTTATTTTTATTTTTTTGTTTAACCTCCGGGGCTACTGTTAGATTGGGTATTGCTTCAGAGGATGAGATGAATGATTTGTAGCATGTATGAAAATGCCATGCCTGACTGGGATTCGCACCTGGAACCTCCAGATAAAAGGCCGAGATGCTACCAATCACATCAGGGAGGCCGGCATCAACTAATCATCTAACTGAATTTTATTATCATGTATATGATCAGAAAGAGAGTTTGGGTTCATTCATTTTTTATTTGAAGATTGAAATCTTACTAATTATTTGTTAATGTATTATTTTTCATAATGTTTTTACTGTTTTGAGCTGTTGCATTATGAATTAACAGCACATATAAATTTTAGCAATTTCTACTATAGCCTATTAACATAAAGATAATAAAAAATTAAAAGAATAGTTATTAATTATAAGTAATTAAACTGTAATTACTAAAATGTGAATTAATCATCTTTAAAACTATTTTAAAACCCCATTCAACTCCATTTACAGAATAATATTCCTTCCATTAATTTTAATTTGCAGTGTAAAATTTATTTTTTTTAATTGTTTTTCATTTTCATTTTAAATCACATTCATCTAAACAAAAAAAAAATGCATTTTATACAGAAGTGTACACAGTTATAATTATGATAGAAAACTACAAGTAACTAAAGTTAATGTTTTATAACACTTCTGACAGTGAATGAGAATGGGGTTGAAAAGCCATTGTTTTTTTAACAGAGTTGTTTGAAACATGTTCTTTAAATGAAAATTAGTTTTAAAAACATTTTTAATAAAACTCAGGCAAGGAAACGTGGTGAGAAAACATTTTTCTCCATTCTTATTTTGAGTTTTTATATTAAAGAACCCGTAAATAAAAAATACATTAAAAATCTATGAGCCTACACTTATTGACAACATGTTATAAAGGAAAAAACTAATGATAAAAATATATATCAACAAAGATTTATAAAACTCAAACATTTGTGTAAAATTTCCAACATTTTCAGGAAAAAATTTATCTGATACTTTTAAAATTACAAAAAGAACGGTTTAGGATTATATAAATTAAACTGCAGTGGTTCTACCACATATAAAATATTACGTTGAGCAGACTGGAAACATATACAAATATAGCAACCACAACATGTAAACTGCAAAATAATAATAATAATGATAAGAGTTTACTAGTAACTTTACAGCATTGCCACTTTGGCTGCCAAAAATCTTGTTTTATTACTTTATTTACAGACCTCGTATGTATGCATATGTAATGAATGGTTCAGTGACTTTAGTAATTGCAGCTAGGTGTTTAGTAATGCCTAATATAGGTGATTAGTAATACCTTGGTAAAGGTTTATTTATTTTATCTAAATGTTGTTTTGCTACAAAACTACATTACTATTTTAGATTTAGGTATGCTTCAGAGGAATCAGAAACTAGCAAGTCTAATCCATGGCCCTTTGCTTAATATACCACATAAATGCTATTTAAGTTTTGTGTATAAGCAGATTATAGCTTGGTAAGGCTCAAACCCCATCCTTCAGGCAACATACTTTTTAATAAACTTATTTTACCCCGGATTAGTAAATAAATTAAACTCGTTTTCTTTTCATATCTCGTATCGTACTTGTAAAAATAACTATATTATTTTACATTAAGTGTTAATGAATCTATTTGCTTCTGATGCTTTGTAAACAAATCTTATATTATTGTACAATCAAACAAAAGAACTGTGCTCTTATTTAAAACAATTTTTACATCTTAGATCATCAATTATTTGCTTTACAAGTTCTAATCTTTGTGTTGTATAGCAGTTGTGAAGTACTTTCCATTACCAAATTTTATAAATTCAAATTTTAGTACCTTAATGTAATATGAAATACCAACTTACTACTATTTCTTGTATAATATTAAATAATCACATATATTTTTCTAACATCATTTTAAAATCTCTTTAAATTGAACACCATAAATTCATCTAAGTTTGTGCATTTTTCTGACTTTATATTTTAAATATCCACATTTTCTTTATCATTCTGATCCACCTTCATAGCTATAAAATGTCAAACACCAGACAAAAGTTTTTAAGGTTGAAGACATGTTTTTAGATGTAATAATAGCAACATTTAAACAGTTGACAACTGGATATGTTTATTATTTGAGTGGAAATTATATAACTATAGTGGTTAACAACATGTTTACCTGTTGTATTAGTGTGTACTAAAAGTATTAATATATGTAGAAGGAATCTTCATAAATTATTCTTTGTTTTATATTACTAGTTCTGAAAGAATAAGGTAGCAACTCTGTATTAATAATGATTTATGTTAATAATTTATAAATTATTGTGAATACGTGGCCTCTATACAGTTTTACTGCCAAATTATCTATAATTTAATTTTTTTTAATTATAAATTTTGAATATCAGCTGTTACAATCATTTCCCACTATTAAATGCTAATAGCATGAAATAAAACTACAACCAACATTATTTAACTTTGTTAATCTGTGGGAACTGTTTGATTAAATATGACTACACCTGTTGTTTTTTAATCCTTACTTTATACCCTTTAAGTTATAAAGTGCTACTCTCGAAGACATTTTCGATGTTGAAGAATTATCAGTTTATAGTTTATAAAATAAAATTTGGAAGTTTTATAAACATCTCATAAAGTATTTACTAATGGCATCATTCTATTTATTTTTTTGTGCTAAAAAAAAAATTCTCATTTTCAGGACCATTGATCTTATAATAATATAGAATTAAAATATATAAATACATAAAATTCTCAAGATAAAATTTTTAGAATCATTACAATTGATCATTATATGTTAAAAATTGTAAATTTAAAGTAAAATTACGTATGTCTGGTTTGTAAGAATGTCACAATTGGTATCAAGATTGCATTGTCATGAAGATGGCAGATTTTTGGCTATTCTTCAAAACACAGAATAGTCAAAAACATTTGAGGGAATTAACTAATGTAGTGGTTACCTGATTTTAATATTACATTTAAATTATATTTTACCAACGGTGCCCTGTCTGCAAAACTTAATATTGTGATGAAAAGCTTTTCAGAATTAAAATGCAGCTCTTTTGCCTGTGGTATTCTTATTAATGTTGCTCATTTTTAAATTATTACTAAATCTGTTAGTAAGTGGTTAAACGGTCAACTGATCCTTAAAATTTTGTTTTCTGTTAATATGTTATTTTGGTCAGATGCAATTCCAAGATTTCATATTATTCAATTGAATATAGCTTGTAAATTTTATATACTAGATGAAAAATTTGCAAGTTGTGATTAATATCTTACCACTGGTATGTCTTTTTTTATCAGTGGATAAATAGTCTTCTTTTCTTTGCTACATTTAGTGCAGTAACTTCTGTTTTATTTGTTTACGTACTCCTAAATTGTTCTGTTTATCTGTGTATGCTTTGTTAGGGTGACATTTGATCTTTTTAATTTACTTAGTAATTTTAAAACACTATAATTCTATTCTGAAAGATTGAAGTTTTGTATGAATTTTAACGGATTTATGTCAATGTTATGTATTATTTTTTAAATTATTTTACATAGTATATATTTTATCTCTTAGATAATATGGTATATTAATATGGTGTTACGTCATATATATGGTATTTATTAATGTCAGATTTTTATTTTTTTTTATTTTAAGTTCTTTATTACTGTTGTCAAGTGACATGGATGTAAGAATAACAATTGTAATTTTTGAAAAATAATTATGTGTGTTCTCTTTTGGCTGATGAAATCTATTATGGTTACGTGTATAATAATTGTCATTGGTTTTCTACACATTTTCAAATTGTACTTGTTTTTCTTGGATTTGGTCTGCAGATTTTCAGGACAAATTTAAAAGCAGCACAAGATGATATACATTTCTCACATTCATTAACAAACTATTCCCAACTTTTATTTCATTTCAAAATATGAACACCACAATAAAACCACTTTTTTAACCTTGTTCTACCCAAACTAGACCGCTTTTTTATCTATACTAACTACCATAACATACATATATACATATATAGTTATAGTCAACTATATATATATATATATCACTTTACTATAACCAAAAAACATCACTTCAAAAAATGTTTAGCATATGTTGTACATACCTACACATAGAGAGATTTTATATGTTGTTACATAAAATTCAAAAAAAATCAAGAACAGATCTGGCGACAAAAAACAATAAATATTGCTAAAATTCGTAAAAATGTAACTAACTCATAAAAATAAAACTTTGTACTTAATAACCTAATTAAACAATATAAAATTTAAAAACATACAAAATTTGTTAAAAGCATCGTATTAAATTAGTAAACATAATGAAAACTAAATACCTAACAAATATACATAAAAATTTCAAGGTTTTTGTATATTTAGAGAGCGTCTTGTTTTTTAAATCGTTTTATAAAACATTTTGTGGAAATTTGTGCTAATCTACTGTTACTATTTCGTTTTTTTCTTTTAAGTGCAATATTTTTGATCTTAGTGTGGAATTTTCAAAACACAGATAGTTCAAAATGGTAATTTTCACTTATGCAAAGATAGTTGTTGTTTGTTTTCTGTAATTAAAAGTATGTAATGATAAAATTAAATATCAGTGAGTACTCTTTTTTTTGTTGTAGACTACCTACTCATTTTCATTCATTAATTAAGCGTTTAAATAATATTAATTTAAAAAAGAAAAGTACAGTACTGCTAAAACTAATTTGATCACTTAGTGAAAATCAATTCTCTTATGACTTGTTAATAAAGATTATAGATCTATGTTATAACTCTTGATCTATAGACCATGATTCACTCAGTTTTTAACATGTTTCCTCAGTTCATTCTCCCAGAACCACAATGGAAGCAATTAAGTAATGAAAGCTATTTTTATTGCACAATCTTTCACAGACAGTTTTTTTCTTACAAGTTGCACATAGATTCTTGGTGGGTTTAAGTGTGGTAAGTTTCCTGTTCATGGAAGTGGAATTGTTTACAGCCAGTAAAAAATTTTTACAATTTTTTTTAGCTGTATGCTAAAGCTACATGATCTTACTGGAAAATCCTGTTACCAGCTATAAAATTCTCTTGAACTAGTGGAATCACACTTCTATAGTTAAATTTATGTATTTGCCAGATGTCATCGTCCCTTGTACTGAACTAAATTGAAGAAAATTAGTTCCTATTAGAACTAATAATCTTGCCACATCAAAAGTTATGTATTTCTAAAATATTTTTTTTTTTTAGACAGGTTTTGGTGTTTGTAGAATATGAGCAGATGAAGTATCTGCATTTGGATTTTTGAATACAGTTTACTCTGTGGTCTCAGACCTTTATTTCATCATACATATTTACTCACTTTCATTATTTAACCTTGCAATCTTTATAAGTTTTAGTCCATTGTAGACCACAGTTGCCTTTTAATTGGTCTGCATGCAATCCAGCCCATTCCAGCCAACTTCCACAAGCCTTTTTTTAACAGTAATAACATATATATTAACAATCTTCTCCATTTCTTTGCTATTTAAGTTTACAGCAGAACCTTAGATTGATTTTACTATTCCTTACCAACAGTTGAAATGGTCTGTATGAGGTGTACTTTTTTTTACAATAAAAGTTTCCTTCTTTTAGGTCAAAAAATATCAATATCAAAAATTGAAAGTAATTTTTACAGTTGTCTGATATTCTTGAGCAATCATATTTTGTGTTTAGTTTGTATAATAAGACAAATAACAAATCGCTACTCTTCAAGATGTTGTTATATCCATTTTATAAAGAAAAAGATTGACAATAAAACAAACAAAAAATACATTACATATGAGAAAGAAATGATAAAATGTAGTTATCAATACAGGAAAAACAATCTTACACACTGACTTGTTTTGACGTAAATTTAGCATAAAATGCTCCAGTTTTACTTTGTGACTTGTTAAACAAAAGGTAATGCAAAATTTCTCTAGCATTCATTTAATCTGAGTAGTAACTATATCTTCATGTTACTGGCTCCAAATCAGTAATCATATGTTCAAATATATCTCATATAAAGTGACTATCTATGTAATCAATAACTGTTTTTATAAACATGCCCTCTATCAACAAGTATGATTTTGTTTGTTTTAAAATCCACCTCTTTTTATTTAAAACAATAGTGTACTATAGCTATAAAACTTATTACTAACCATACCAGAGTAAAACTATTAGTAGAACTACTAACCATAGCAGATATAGATCCTAGTTTTTATTTCAGTTTTACTAATTTTTGTACATTTTAAACTGATATTTACATGCTAGCCAGAAGCTGGTTTTACAGTTTAAATTCTTTATACATTTTTTTTTTTTACTTATTGATGCTTGTTATGATAAAACTATAATGATTATAATTGTAGAACTATTTAATTAGAAGTTTGAATTTGATATGTATAACAAATCATGAAAAACTGAAGCATTTATAAAAAGTCAACTGCTGTACATCAAGGAAACAGCTAAAAAGGCTTGTCTGGAATTGATTTTAAAAACTTTACAATTATTTTTATTAACAATAAAAACAGCAGAACCTATTTCCTATCGAGTGAAAATTGTCAATTTGTGCCTTCTTTAACTGCTTTGCCTACATTTTGGGTTTATTTATGTTATTACTTTTTAAAGAGAAGAAATTTCAGTACTGTACTGGCCCAATTATTTTCAGAGATGTATTATTTTAATAATAGTTATATATATATATAATAACTAATTATATTTCATAAAAAAAAAAAATGTTTTGTTATAGAAAAATTAAAACTCCGCATATTTTTTCATTGATTATATGGTACTAGTTAATATTTAGAGTATGTTATTTGTCTTTTTTTTTTACTTTATACTTTGAAGGTTTTTTCAGTATTACAATTTGTTGTACATGTATTTTCGTTTATCTTATAAATATATGTTGCATATTATAAAGAAATATTGTAATAATAAAACTAAAAGAAAAACATTTCCTTTGTAATAAATTTACAATAATAATCAACATCAGTTTAAGGATGCAAAAATGAAAAAGTACAATGTACGATGTTTAGCTCTTGTAGCTTGAAATACCCTCTGTTTTATTGATGTGAACAAACGTAGTACATCTATTAACCGCAATGTTGCAGCACGTTCAAATATTGTATTATTTTCAGTTGCACCGCATACGTTCAGATCGTGATATGTTAGTGCCCGTTATTACAAATACCCGATTAATTATTATTTATTTATAAATTACGTTTTAGATATTATATAATGAAAAACATTTTTCTTATTTTAAAACGCATTTTATATAACGCACACTTGCTTCAAAATATTTTCATTTATGGCAACACATCATCTTTGGAATAGATTTTTCTGAATAATTGTATGTAATATGTAAATTTATTACTTCCTAACAGTCATAATTACAGGAGTGATAAAACTCTTCCTTTAATATCCGGTAATAATAATCGATTTGGTGAACATTAATGCATTGCTTAAATCCATTGTTTATGGTGTATTTTAATTATCTGTAATAAATAATTACGGATAATTAATTATAACAATTTACCGGATAAAATGTATACAACAAAACGAGAAAAAATTAATTATTTACCCCATTATTGATACTCATAAAATCGGAATACGGTGTTTAAATTAATTTATCATTAAATTTTATTTTATCCTTTATTATTTTTTTTATTTTATACCTTGACCTCAATAGAAAATTTAATGAAATAATATTATTCTTGCTATTATTATTTCAGACAATATTATCATCATTAAAATTGAGAAAAAAGTTAAAAATAAAAAGAAAAATAACAAGAAGCAGAAGGCTTTTGAAATAGATAACGATTCATCGTCCTTACAAGTTGTATATCGTATCATAAATATGACGTAACGGCAACATAACAAATTAAAATTTCCCATTTTTTATTAGGATTTCCCTTTTTGTATTTTTATAAACATCATAGTAATGCAACTTTCTGCTATCTATCGACATTTATATAAACTAAATTTTAATTACATGACGTCATAACTAAGCTGTCTGCATTGCTTGTCTATCGCTACTTTCTTAACACTACTATATAGTACCCCATACGATATTATCATTTATGGACTAAATGACCTTTCGCGGCTACAATTTAAAATCCCATTCTTTTTAATTTAAAATGTATAGACTTCATCTTTCAGTCAATTTAGAAATGTTGCGCATTTCTAGTGTAACACAATACATATATTATTAAGACTATATCTTAACGTTTACTATCAACTCAATTAACTTATCTAAAATGTTTGTGATTAAAGTAATTTATTATTTGCGTTTATAACCGTAAAGATATGTAATAGGTTAATATTATTTTTAAAACTAAGAATAAATTTTAAATATATGTGCATAATTATTGCAGTTGTTTTTCCTCATTATTATGCAGATATTGTAACTTCATTAATATTTAAATAGTTATAACTACAAGTAATTATTATCTTTGAAGTTTTTAATTTTAAATTTAAATTCATAAAATTGAATTTTCTCTTAAGATTGTTCATATTGTAAAAGGAGGCTTTGCCTCATATAATATTTATTTTGTGATTCAGTTTTTCGAAAATAATTTTAGCCAAAAAAAAAGTTTATTTAAAGGAATACGGATAAAAAGTACAGGCTACATATTTCGAAATAACTTTCTTAAAAAAAAAATGTTTTTTTTTTACCTAAAATCCAAATATCAGAAAATGAAATAACTGAATAATTGTATTAGTATTGTACTTCTACTAGTGTCAAAAATAAAAATAATGCTTTTAAAAGATACCCCAGTCGTTAATATAAACATATATTAAAGAAAAAAAGAAAATATTTCCAATAGATAAACCAAAAAAAAAGATTGTTTTACAAATTCAGAATTGTATACAACTATTTTGTATGTTTTAAAACTTTATTTTAGGTATAATTTTTTATATTCATTTTTTAATAAGTAACTCTAAACCGTAAGAATAAATGGTGAACCTGGAAAATTTACAGCTAATAAAATACGAATTCTAACCAATTAATTTTTTAAATTAAATTTAAATTGTTAATAATTAATTGAATTGTTCCAATTTGGAAAATAATATTCATCGTTTTCCTTCTCGTAGAAAAATAAAAAAACTAATCAAGTGATTTGAAGAAATCCTGGTAATTATATTGTTGAATTATTTTATTTAAAATAATTTCCTTGAACCATATTACTTACTAATTCTGTTTTTAATCCGTATATAGTGGAAGTAATTAATAATTTTGTGGCTTTGTATCTTTCTACTAATAGGAAAAGAAACGACATAGTCGTCTAAAATAAAAATGTATTTATATACTTTTACCATGTTCTTTGTAATTAGGTTACCTGAATATTTATTTAATTAATCCAATCACTTGTAAATTTGTATATTTTTCCTGATAGTCCAGTATTATGCAATATTAAAAAAAATTTACATTTATTTGACTGAATTAGTATTTCTTATTTATAAGTTTAATTTCCTTACAAAATAATAAAAACGCAAGCTTTATAAAATCATTCCAAGACGAATGTAAAAGTTAGTTTACCATTCGAATTTTTTTTTTTACTGATGAATTAATTAATTCACCACAGAAGTTTATAAAGAAGCAGAATATGTTAAAGACTATTTTATTACCTAAAATTGTAAAATTTAAAAGTTGAATTATTTCAAAACTACCTCAGATGATTTTAATACAAATTTGTAAGTATATTTTTATATAAAGAGCTAAATTTTTGCATGTACTTTACTATCTGTAGACAATTTTATTATAATTATTTAACAGATTACTTAAGATTTCTTTCTAATTTTAAATCATATCATCTGTTTCCATTAATGCTAGTCGAAAGGTTTGATATCTGTAGAATAAACAATTCTTACTAGAATTATACATTACAACAACAAAACATACCAAATATTTATAATATAAAATATTGTAATATAATATATTACTGAAACGCATACTAATTCCTCAGTAGATAACGACGGTTGTTTAGTAATAGAAATGGCCAGTTAGTTTTAAATCTTTGAACGGGGTCTTTCAAATTTGTATACAAATCAGCTCAAAAAAGTGACTTCTTAAATAATATTCTTAAAATAGTGTATTAAATGCTATAAGCACTGATATATATATATATATAATTAGAGAGAGAGTGAGAGAGATGTTATTTGAAGGACGTTTCGGATCAACCAAAAGTAATTACATTTAAGAAAATTAAAATCTTTTGTGGACCATGTTTGGTATCACAACCACTCTTTAGGGTCGCAATCTTAAATAACAGCAAATCTTTTTCTAACTTTATATCCGTCACTGGCCGACCACCATTGTAGAGTGGAGATCATTTCTGCCTTTCATCCCGAAGGTTTTAGGTCCGAAGAAGCGTAACATTTTTCATACTTAACGTAATTCATCTTTCAAACTGTATTTGGGTGGTTTGACTCTATAGCCCCCCAGAAAAATAATCTATTTCATAAACTCTTGTAATTCGGACTAGTCTCAGTATTGAGAATAATTTAACTAGGTTTAAATCCATCAATAAAGAAACTTATTTTTGTAGAAAAAAAATTCTTTAATATCAACTATCAATATGGTTTTTCATTATTTATTCTTTTTAATTAATACATAATTAAATATTTACAATGTTACCCAGGATTGACTGATTAAAAGATAATATAGCTGCCGTTAAGATAAAATAACGAGATATTTACGTTAGCGAACTCCAATAATTCTTTCTATTTATTAAAAATACTTTAAAGTTGCAACCAAGGGAATTTTTTAGCCGTTTAGAAATTTTAAGGCTACCTTAAATTCCACCAGAATTGCGATTTAAAACGTTGATTTAACTGCGTTGATTTTTTTTATTGTTCGATAAGTATTTTTATGATTTCATAATTACAAGGCATTTACCATTTGTTTCTATTTACATATAGAAAGTTCTTCTGTAAACTAATGAAACAGTTGACAAAAAATTCAACCATTCTTATTTTAATTATTTTTATGTCTTGTTCTATCAAAAAGTAAGTAAATAAACAAATTTAAAAACAAAAAAGATATATACACCAGTATATTGTGTATTATAAACTTTATTAAATATATAGTAAAATGTATTAAACTGAAAATTTAAAAAAAATTCAATTCTGTTTGCTTAGATGTGTATGAAGATTATGTGAGGAATAATCTTAAGGATCTTGGTTCAGTTCTCGGTAAAGATAACTTCTTTTTCTCGGATCGGATTTATCTAACTCGTCTATTTCTTTAAAGTACATAAAAATATGAAAAAAGAAAAAATCTCACAAACAAAAATACGAGCTAAATGTCTAAATTATATAAAATAATTATTTAGATAAAGATTTGATGAATGAATTTCAGATTTCAAATACCAGAAAATTCGTTAATTTTTAAAAAGAAAATCGATAAAAATAACTATAAAAAGTTGTAACTAAAACTTTATTATGTAATATAAAAAAGGATAAGAGCATTTATTACTTATTCATTTTTTTAAATATTTTTCTCCTTGTTTTAAAAACAAAATTATATTATTACTAAAATAAAAAAATAAAAAAAATAGAAAAAATAATGTCGAGAAATATAAATAGAGATTGAAATGCTAGAAGGCATAAATGTTAGGGAAATATCTCGAAGGGATGAAAGAGCTAAGCAACAGATAGAAATGGAGGAAGGATCAAGAACGAAAGAGTGAGTAGGAAAGGGGGGCATAAGCAAAAGAAGAAAGAAAGCCGATTGCTATTACGGTGAAATGTTGAGCGCTTCGCCTAGCTGTACTGAAATGAATAGAGCAAAAAGAGAGACTATCATGATTTCTAATCTTTGCTCTGTGTGCTGCAAGAAGACAAGGATAGCGATTCTAAGTCGGGAGTAGAATAATGTTTATATAGGACAGTTGGCTGACTACACATTCAGTCGTCATACAAATAACAAGAAGACAAGAAGACTTTTTATTTCCTTGAATAAACTTTATACAAACAAACCTACGTCGTGTGTGTATGTTCCAGAAATTTCTTTCTGTATGTGTATACAAGAAACAGATAAAATTTTTATTAAAAATAGATTATGGTGACGAAATATGTATATAAAGTAATCGTAAAACGTAAGCTATGTACTCGGTTATTAATATTTATTCACAACCGATTATTAAAAATAATATTAATAAAATTTAATAATATAATAAATATTGCGAAAATATTTATTTAAATTAAATCGCATAAAAATATTTTCTGATAGATATATAACTCGTACATAACAGAGAGAGAATAAAAAAATTAAAAGTTTTCTCACGGATTTTTTTATTTTATATGATGTAAAATTACAAAAAATCTTGGGACAAAACATTCTATTCATAAAATATGGATACGTAAGCCAAATACTTAATACTTATAATTAATTAACTCAGCAATTTCGGCTCTCTCCAAACAACTAGGGCCTCGTTATGGCGTATTCCTGCTAGCCTATTAAGCGCTAGCACCGAAAGGACTTCAGCGGACGGTCTGAAGGGGAATTACAGGTCGGGGAATTACGTCGGGAGTACAGGTTATAAAAAGCTTAGTCTTCCGCAGTCGGACCCAGTAATGGATTTGAAAACGCTGGTCCAAAACGGATATGGAACGCTAATCACAAATCCGTCCATAAAATATAACAAAACTTAAAACTTATAACCGACACTAAAAAAAAACCCCCTTGAAACACGCCCGATTACAGAATCATACAGCAGCAAGGGACACTGTCCAGGCTCTGCGATTTGAAGGGAGAATTTGTGATACTTCCGCCACTTTTGCGTTCCGTTCTAAGCAAAATACAGTGCGTTCGGAAATTTGCTATGCACTAGAATTATGGAAGTGTAATGATGAAAATTTCTTAATATTACTTTGTATTTTTTCATTATTTTACAATAACGTATATCACAATAATCTGAAATTGACCTCCTCGAACATCAATATCACACTGCACACGTTTCAGTTTGTTTTCAGACATAGTACCAGCTGATGTACTTGGGATGACTCGTACGTATGCCGTTATTGCTTTGTTTAGTTCGTCAATCTTTCGCGATCTGTTGCGATACACTACTTGTTTCGCTGCCTTCCTCCATAGAAAGTAATCTGGGAGAGTTAAATCGAACGATCGTGCAGGCAACAAAATCCTCGAAATAATTCGTTCACCAAAGACATTTTGTAAAATGTCATTAACCTGTTAGCTGTGTGCGCTGTAGCACCATCTTGTTGGAACCAACCGTGATTGATTTCAGCTTCTGTTAACTGACTAATGAAGTTTATTCTAACAGCACAATAACGATCACTATTAACTGTATTTTCAAAAAAGATTGGACCCACAATGCGTGTTCTACTCACACCGACCCAGACTTCAATTTTCGCTGCGTGTAAAGATTGTTCGAATAATTCGTGGGGGTTAATTGTCAAATATAGTAGTGTATTTTACCCTCCCAGTAATTTACGACAAAGTATTTACTTAGTCATGAATTAATATCCCTCCCAGATGAAACCACGCTTCATCTGTAAAAACAAAAATATTGTCGAGGATTCCTACGGAATTTTGGTCTATAAAACTTTTAAACCATTGAAAATAATGTAGTCTTTTGGGAAGATCCGTAGATTTTAGTTCTTGAATACACATTACTATGTAGGGGAAAAGTATAAATTCATTTCTTATAGCTTTATGTCCGGTAGCAAGTCCGATATTTTGCTGCTGTGCTAATTTACCCATTGACTTTGATGAACTTTCGGTAATCAGAAAACTTGTGTTTCACTAAAAACAGTAAACTTGTTACCTTCACGAAAGACGTATTCAATGAGAAAAATATGTTCCTCTATTGAAAGAACCATTACGTTACTCGCAACTATTGATTCCGATAAACGAAACGAAACGAAGCATGTTCAGTCACAACTCAACAACTTACGACTTGGTTTATTAGTGAGAAATCCAACGAATCCACAGGGCAACCAACTTAACGCCAAAAGAACAGAATTCAACACATAATTTTAAAGCATACTGCACAGTGACTTTCCGAATTCTCTGTATTTACCAGATACATTTGGCTTTATAACTTTTAATAATCGTTTACCGTTACACAATCAAATTTGATTTTTTTAGAAAGATAATATTTACTTTTTTTTAAATATCCCTTGTGACGGGAGGGAAAAATATGGAGAGAATTTAACATTTCAAAAGAGTTGGAATTGTTAAAAATTTTACTCAAAAAAAATTTTTCTTAAGAAGAAAATGTTATTCATAATTTTTTTTTTATCTTATCGACAATGAAAAAATTTTTTTAAATATCATTAAAAGTAAAAGCTTAAATTTTTTTACTATTGTATTAAAATAGCCTTTAATCAATTAAAATATTTTTTTATGAATTTTTTAACTTTCAATTAATTTAGCCTATCAACTTAAATATTTTCTTTTAATTACTCGTACTATAAATGAATGAGATAAAAAGAGTAGGAAAATTTGGCCATCATGCCCAGTTTTCTGAGCTAAGTTTTATTTAACTACTTCAGTGTAATTACGTCGTACATAGCATTATAATTGGGTTAATAAAAAAAAATTCTAGAAAAGGATAAAAATTGTTTTAATTAATTTAAATTTTAAATAACATTTCAATCTATAATCCTCGAATAAAGTAAAATTTCACAAATAATTCAACGTTTTCCTTTTAATTTAATTAATCTTAAAAATTCTTTAATTTCTTAAAATTTTAATACATAAAAATAAATTTAAAAAAAAATTTCTTTTATTCATAATATAATAAATTAATCTCAAAAATTTGTTTAATAAATAATTTTGAATAATATTAAAATATTAACTCATTCATTTTCATTCAGTATGGGTGCGGTACCTTAAAATAATGCATTGTTCAATGACAGAGTACATTACTAAATTTTTAATGTAAACCTCTTAATTTTGCTTTAAACGTTTAAGTAATACTGTTGTTTGGTTTACTAGAAATGAATATTACTATTATATTTTATGATTATTTTTTTCTTTTTAAAAAAGTAGCACGTATGTTTAAAAAACTGTACAGAAATATTAGAATTTTCAATTTAATAAATAACGGTCTCTACGATTCATTTTTATTAACCGAAAACAATGATCTGACATCTAATTTTGTTAATATGATTAATCGTTTTGAAGGAGCTCCAAGATTTATAATTTTTTTTTTTTTTGTATTTTAGACGGGGAAGTACGTAGGTAAAGTAAATATTTAAAAAAAAAATTATACATTATATATATAATATAAAATTCGAAACTATAGACTCTTAAAATAATTGTTTAAAAAAAATATTTAATTAAAATTTAAATTAGATGTTTATTTAAATTATTAAATAATCATCAGTACATACTGAGGAATAACTCTGTATATCTACCAAATACTGGTAAATGGAAAAAAAAATCTGACGATTATAAATTAATAGTAATTATTACAGAGTGGCGCAAAATAAGTTGACACATTTATACAGTCGACATAATCCCTATTTCTTAGAGCTACTGGTAGATGTCGCCTAATTTTTGTAATCGCTTCTGATTCCGCCATTGCTGATCGAGGACATTTGTCTAATTCACAGCGGGCTAAAGGTTTTTTCTTTATGCTGAATCAAACACTGTTACAGGGACAATATCGACATTTTAGCGTTCGATATACTTCAGTAAGAAACACCATTCTCCGTTTATACCGTAAATTTGAGGAAGAAGACATCATAAAAGAAAAGAAACGACTTAAAGCAGTTTCCGTTCGTTCTCCCGAAAATATCAAAGCACTTCGCGTTACCATGTAGCGTAGTCCGGGTAAGTCTACACTGCGAGCTTCGCGAGAAATGAGAATATCTCTTCGTACAGTACAAAAAATATTACACAGTGATTTCAAGCTGTTTCCATACAAATTGACCGAGGGTAGTCTTCAGATATGATGTTTGTAGTGGGTGATGGGATGTAGGTCTGAATTTCGTTGTTACGTATAACACATTTTGAACGGTATGAGTTTATCATTGTATTGACTCGTTACTTAGTCGATGGTTGAAGCATTTACAGTCACAAGCGTTGGTATAAAAATAGGACCTGGCGCGGGGTTCGCGCTTCCGCGGACTCGGTTAGCTAGTTCAGAGGGTGATATTGTAGAAGCCTAAAGCGAAGGGGTTGGTTGAGATAATAATTTTTAATGATGTAAATCTTTGCCGAGGCATTTGCCTCGGTGACATCCCGACTGAAGCCTGGTTGATGACTGAGAGATGTAATCAGTTAGAGAATCTAAAGATGACCTCCGGTAAAGTCCCTCAGGGCTCGGAACGGAGGGAGTGGTGTGGCGACCAGAATCGCCACAAGGTGTCTTCCCCTACGTGGTTGGGATGTCCTACATAAGTTAACATGTATTAACAATTAAAAAAGATTGGAATTTACACATCTGTTGATAGGGAAAGATGATGTTCTGTTCAACACTTGATTTTCAGACGAGTCCTATTTTCATATTGGTTGATCTGTTAACAAATAAAATGTCGCTTTTGGATACTGCAGCACCACAAATCATGCATGAAAAACATGAGCCTAAAGAAACCGATTGGACAGCTTTTTTCAGTCACGGATAGACAGGGCCATTGTTTTTCGACGATACCGTTAATTCTCAACGCTATTTAGATAAGTTAAGGAATTATTTTCTACCCAAATTGCTGCGAGTGTGTTGCCTATAGATACTTAATGGTTTATAAAAATGGTGCAAACCTTCAAACCGCTAATGTTGTGTTGGTATTTTTAAATTTAGTTTTTAGTAATCGCGTAATTTCAAATCGCTATTCAGGCGTCAAAATGAGGTTTCTTTTGAGCCCGGATTTAAATCCTTGTGACTTTTTCATGGCGATATTTAAAAAAGAAACTTTTGGCGTTAAGACCGACAAATCTTAAGGAAATGTGTGCGCGGATAGTTAGTTCACTTGTGTGAAGAGAATCAAGAGGACTTGTGTCGCAGAGTTTTCAGAAGCGGACACACACTCGCCTTGAAAAGGTTGTAACCCGTATCAGCGGCCACATGAACATGCCATGTAGTAAAAGAACTTTCCACAAACACTGTATTTAGTATGTAAAGTTGTAATCGTATTAAATTTAAAAATAAATATGTAATCCAAAATTCAAATTGTCTACTTATTGTGCTCCACTGTTTAATAACTAAATACATTTTCCATATTTAAAATGTTAGATATTCCTTGATTTTGTAAATCGGTTTTTGATCCTTTTCTATTTTTGATGGTATTTAATGGTAACAAGCACATTTCATTAAAACTTTTAAAGGGAAAAATATGGTGTGATTTTGCAACTAACGAAATCAATCTGATTATCATGCAGTAACACTTAGCTTTACATATATCTGAGAAAATATTCCATGTATTAGTTAACGATATATAAACTCGCAAGTGTGAGTACTTTTCCTCCTCTCACGGAAAAAAATGTTTAACAACTGTTTCTCAAAATGTTTTATAATAATTATTCTAACTTTTCCGTCGTATATAGCGATATATATATATATATAACATTTTTCGTAAAGTCATTCTATCTAAGCAGGCCGCTTTCTAGCCGTTATCAATAACCATTGTCATATTGAAAGAAATTGTCATGAACTAATCAAGTCAAATTTTAGGTTTATTCTTATTTTACAGTTAATTTTTTTTTTATGAAGAATATCCGTGTAAGTTTTTTCATTAATATGCCTTTAATATATATATATATTTACTGTAATCGTTTGTATTTAACACTTCTGAATCGAAAACGGTTGCTTTAAGACTGGACAAAACAAACTACAAAAATTATATTTTACTTTATAGCTTTATAAAACACAACATTAACATTGATGAATAATAATTATTCTATATTTAAAACGGAATGTAAGCGAGAATTGTTTATCATTGTACTATTTTCATTAATAATAAAAAATATATTTTTAAATAATGAATGAAATACATGTTAAGAATAAAAATATTTTAATAATAAAAACTCAGACGAATGAATTAAGAATAGAAATTTTCATTTTTAAAGTATAAAATAATGTAAATAATTTTATTTAATTCAGCTCAAGTAACGTTTCATTCACAATAATAAACAATTTAATTTTTTCTCTGAAAATAACTTAATTAAAAAAAAAAGATTTACATATGTATTCCGTATAAAAAGAATTATTACCATAGGTCACTACACTATACCGTAATTTTATTTAAATATTAAAATATTTAGATAAAAATAAAAAAGTAAAATAATTACTTATGGCATGCAAAATAAACATATAAAAACACACAAGTGAAAAAAAAAAACAAGGATGTAACTTATACTTGTATAAATTTACTCTTAAAGCTACACTACACATATTACTATTATTTCATGTTTAACTTTTATTTTTTAAATACCTTCTCGTAAAATATTATTCATGCACGAAATATAAGCTATGTTACTATGTAAAGTATTATATTAAAGGTAAATTCTTATATGTAATAAACAAGTCACGGATAAAACTGTTCAGTGCTGTGTTTTTTATATATTATTAGCTGACCCGGTAATGCTTCTCCGCCATTGTTAGATTTAAGTATATATATATATATATATATATATAAATGAGCACAAATGAAAGTTTGATAAAACATTAAAAACTGAACATTACGGAACTTCACAAAATTTAACCTTTCTCTTTTTCCTGTCTTCCCATCTTCCCTGTTTCCCGTTTTCTCTTCACCCTTTTTTACCCAATTTTATGTTTCCCTGCTTTCCTATTTCCCTGCTTTCCTGTTTCCCTGTTCCTTTATTTGAAGCCGAATTAATTCTAAAATCACCTGACCAAAAGTTATTTTCCTCTTCCCACCGAATCTGGCTAATTCCTACTAAATCTACATTTAACCTATCCGTTTCCCTCTTTAAATTTTCTAACCTACCAACCTTTTTTAAACTTTTAACATTCCATACTCCGACTCGTAGAATGTTATTTTTTAATTTTCTGGTGACCCTTTCCTTAATAGTCCCCACCCGGATATCCGAATGGGTGACTAGTTTACCTCCGAAATATTTTACCAAGGATGGCGCCTCCATCTTTGTTACATGAAAATGCAGACAGATACATTTTCTTGAAAAAAAAAACAGCTTTAGTTTTCCATTGCTTTCAGTTGCGCAGTACTCAACTGATGAGCAACTGTGATTGGGTGATGTTGATATGGCCGTTTAATTCGTCTTGACCTACACCCTTAACAACTACTGAAAGAGCTGCTGCCCTCTTTCAGGAATCATTATTTAGTCTGGTTTTCAACAGGTACCTCTCTGATATGGTTACACCTTCGGTCCAGCTACTCTGTATCACTAAGCACTCAAGCCCCCTCACCATCGGGTAGGTCTCACGATTCATAGAGGGAGGAATAAATATTATTAAGCCGTAATGAAAACGAAAATATTTAAATATTTCTCGATATCTTCCGTGTTATTTAACCGATTTAAATAACTTGATATTAAATTTACATCTAAATTGTAGATCTGTTAAAGAATGTTCATCAGCAGTTAAATTTGTGTTTAATAATATTGGGAATAAAGCTATGAAAAGGAATGACGTGTCATTTTCAACCAATGTACAAATTATTCGAGCCTTATGTAGATGATGGCTACATCAATGTTGCCACTGAATGCTGGTTCTGAAAGATAGGTATAGTTCCGAAAGATAGATGGTTATGATTGTTATGTAGTGTAGGATGAATGATTATTTTAGTTAAGAATTAACTATTGCAAAAGTTTTATTTGTTAGATTAAAATTATTTAGTGAATTGTTGGATAGAATAGATTTTAATATAGTCTTATTACAAATATAAAATATAACATGCTCTTTGAGACTAGTGTAAACTAGACTAGAAGTTATTTTGGTTTCAATGTACGAGCAAAGAAATATTTGTACAGAATTAAGGTTCATTTATTATATCTCAGAGGAATACGTTATTATTATTCTGACTAGGTTTTGCCTATGATTTTGTCACGCGTACAGTATGTTTATTATATTATAAATGACTCTTTATTTGCTTGTTGCTTATTGTATTGACCAATCGTATGTTATCCAGGCAGTGATGATAATCCATATTTCTGCTGAGTAACTTACATAAATGCATATTTATGTATTTTGCCAAATTTTCTTGGCAATAATAATGAAGTAAATATTATTTATATGAGTATTACTTTGAAAAAGGTTTTAGATATATTGTTATAAATATTTTATTGTTGAAAATACGGTAAGGTAAATTACAACTTTTTCATTAATTATTAACGGGAACGTTTTATATTGTCTTATTTTCATTATAAACTTACAATAACAATTAACATACCAAATATCCTTCGAACAAGGCATTTCACTGGAATATTTTCCTATATGCTTCTTTTTTACGCCCCCAGCAGTTACAGTACAGTTTCTGTTATTATAAAGAATGGTAATCATTTGGAAAAGACACCTTTAAACACCTTTAAAGCACTTTTTTTACTCCTTGGACAAAGGGAATCATGAAATGTCCAAAAATACAGAAAACGGTAATTCTTAATTTTTTTTCTTTTGGTTAATAACTCAGGATTGGTTGAATCAAAGATCTTCAAATGTCCTGGTTCTCTCAACACAGGGTAAACTACCGCTATCAAATTTGGAAATTCAGCTTTCAAAAGAAATAGGATAGCAGAAAAGTCACAAAGGTCATACAATTCTCCAGCTGGGCCTTTAATAACAATTTTAGAAATTTGAGTTTTGAACTCTTTTAAAACATTTTCTGATAAAAAGTTTTCTTAAAATAACTTCTGAATTAAGAATCACGGGTTTAAGTCAAAATTTTTCTCAAGATACGTTGTTTTGTATTTAAAATAATTAGTTCATAAAATTTTAATTAAATTAAAATTTGTTATTAAATTTTGGAATTTGGGTTGCTAAAGAGTAAGTAGTTAGTTGAACTCATCGAGATCTATTCTAGAACCATCCATTTACTTGGGAATTTTAATAAATCGATGTTAGTTTTTTCTTATGTTTAAGCATAAAATAAATGCAAAAATTAATATTAAGGTTTTATATTAAACTAGCTTCCCGTCGCAGCTTCGGCCGCGCTGTATTGTTACTTGCAGCGGTTTCCCGCAGCGGTCAATCTTTTTATTTTATGTTTTTCAGTCAGGTAACCCGAGGCAGGTGCAGCTAGTTACACATACAGTAACGGTGGCAGTGGCTATGTTGTTGAGCTACAGCGCCGTACACCTTCCCACCCCTTAAAAAATCAGAAGTCATAAAAACCCGAAAATTGTTTTTAAATATTTATCCGAAGAGTATTTACAAGCCCAAATCTGTTGAATATCTCGTTTAATAGAGTCTAGGTTGGGAAAATTTACAATCATTGTTAAAATTTTTTTTTACCTTTCTTCATCCTCTTTCAAGATCGATTTTAAAAATCTAGAAACTGGTTTATTCACATGAAGTTTACACTCACCAAAAATCAGGTTTATTTCTTAATTAGTTGCCGAGAGATTAAAAGAAATAGAAGTAGAATAAAAAAATAAATAAAAAATCTATTTTAACCCTTGAAACTCAGAATTTCAAAAAATTTAGAAATTTGTTTTTAGATGTTCACATGAAGATTACACACACACACGAAAAAAATCAATCTGATATCCTTATTTGTCACCGAGAAATAAAAGAAATAATAGTAAATTTCATTGTTACTCCATTTTACCCCTTTGAACTCGAAATTTTGTGCAGTTACACCTAAGAAGAACATATATACAAATTATTAATTTATCTTCAGTAGTTATTGTTTGGTGTTGAATATGAATCGCTCACAATATTTTGTCTTCAATTTCAATAAGATTTCTGTTGAAAATAATTCTACTGAAAAATATCTTGGAAGCGGCGGCTTGCTATAAGAAAGGAGCATGATAATTTAGCTCGAATGAGTACTGCAGCACCGTAACGGATTATTTATTATTTATACGTTTCAATAAATTATTTTTTTATTTTTAGATAACATTTCCGAATAACTGTGATCTGACAGGCAAGAGTGTACCTGAAGATGAACAAAAACAAATAATAAATAAAAATTTACAAAACATAAACTCTAACAACCACAAAACAACTCTCTGCCAACTGCAATAATAATTTTGTTTGATGTCATTGAAGAATTTTGTACCGACTAATGATGCGGGATCCCGCGAAAGTTGAATTTTTGGTTTTAGTTTTTTAGGTTTTTTGTTACTATGTTTGGTGTTTATTTTGTTTTTATTTGAGGTTAATTGGCATAGTGGTGAGTATGATGATGAATTATTTGAATTTTCAGAAAGTTATTCATATTTTAGAGATTTTTCGAGATGAAATATATTTAAAAAATTTCTCAGTTATGCCAACAAAAAAAAAAATGCGTAAAAGTTTGGTTACGATTGATCGAGTAGTTTTTTTTTGTTTCCCGAGCAAAGAAAACCCCTTTTCTTCTTTATATAATAGTATAGATGTTATAAAATGAATATGGAATTAAAAAGAAAATTTAATCCTTTAGACATGAAAATAATTGAACCCAAACTGTTTGATGTAGAAATTTATTTCGTCGGTTCTTCACGAAAACTCAGATTCAGTGATCACATTTCCTTTAAAATTTTATGAAATTTGGTGAGATATAAAACTTGAAAAAGTTTTTTATGCCATTTTTTAAAGTAGCTGTGAAAAATATTAAATGACCGCCATTTTTATTAAAGTTATCGTAGCCCAACATTTTTTATGTATTCTTTTTTAATGACTTTTAAAATGATGTGTCACAACACTACTCTTCTCATTTAATATGTTTTAAATGCCGCACCCCTTTAATGACGGTCCCTGGGTGCTTGGGGTGTGGTAGCCTTTTAAACAATAAAATAAATTATTTCGTGTTTCATCTGAAAAATTTAATGTTTTTATGTTTTACTATTGAAGATTAATTTCAGGGTACAGGGTTGACACACACTCATCTCTCTGTAAATATATAAAGTATTTTATTTTTTAACGTGTACGTTGCAATCTGTTCAACTAGTGAACAATATATATCGTGTACATATATTTATTTATTTATATGCGGAATTTGAAATTGCTATTATTAATTTTTTTTTAATTAACATGATTTATGATTCTAAATAGAAATTTTCCATAATTTTAATGTTAACCGACTGATAACCTAATGCATTACATGACATAATGCATTATGTTGAATGCTGTTGCTTGATCTTAGCAAATGTTTTAACCCTTTTATTTATCATATTTGTGAAAAATGTTTGCAGTTATCAAGTCATTTTATTTAATGTGACAATCTTATATTGTTTATTGTTATTATTAGATATTGTTTTTAATATAGTAAAAATTTGTTGAACTCTCATGCGTGATTATTTAAAATTACAACAGAATTTTAAATGGAGTAATGAACTTGAGATAAAACAAAAATAAGAAACCAAAAAAATTTGTATTACTGAAATATTTGTTAACTTATTCAGCTTCTACGATTTATTTTGTTAAAACTTTTATGTATTATACATGTAATTATACATGGACACTTTTTACAACACACACACACACACACACACACACACACACACACACACACACACACACACACACACACACACACACACACACACACACACACACACACACACACACACACACACACACACACACACATGAGCCCAAACTGACGTAGATAGAATTTGTGCTTCCATTACTCAACTATCCTAGTTTGTATTGGAATTGATATAAGCGACGCAGCGTTAGGTAAGATTTACAGTAGTCATGTCATATCACATCAATCAATCGTATATATAAAGCAGATACGAGTGGGTATGAACCACTGGGCTTAGGGTTGACCACCCACTCACATATTGATTTGGTGGATTATTTTTTTGTTTTTCTTCATTCTTTATTAGATCGGAAAAAACATATAACATTCCAAATATTTCAAGGTATTTTATTTCAAAATTCGTAATAATCAGTATTATTAAAAACGTAATTCCATTATTCTATCTTAGACAAATATCTTTTTAAAAATTCATCAGAAAATTTACGTTTTTAAAGATAATATTACCGTTTATCTATTTGAGGGTGAATCATTATGTTTGTATTTCAGGGTGAATCATTATTATCTTTCTATTTTAAAAATGCAATTCAAAAGTTTAAGAAAAAAATAATTAATAAACATATAATTTAAATGTAAACAAAATTAATGACTAATTTTATACTGTATATATTGTAATCTAATTTTTAGTGTTAAACTTTTCAGTTTTATATCATTTTACTTTTATTTATTCACTTCAAAATAATTCGGAACAGTCATCTCTTATTTATCAACTGCTGTCTTTCTTTTATCATAAATTTAGTTTTTATGTATCATCTCCTTGCAGATTGCAACAGTTTTATTTTTCAATAAACAGGTTACTATGGTTATACCTCTTCTACAAAAATCCTCAATCTTATTTATTCTATTTTTTTTAAATTCAATAATTTTCAAATTTTTTATTGACACCATAAAGCAAAAACCCTTAATTGTTTATTTTTATAGCTTCGCTGCTTTAAAGCGCTAATCTCTCCGTTAAGAAAATATGTATGTTTTTTCGTAAATTTTTTGTAATTTCTAAATCTAATTTGATAATAAAATAATTTTCTAAATTTGAAAAATGCATAACTTTTATTTTTCATTCACAAAATTTTGAAAGGATTTGGAGAGCTCATTTCATTTTTTATCATTATTTCTTCTCATCTTGTATGCATTTAGAATTGCATTTTCTTTTTAGAATAAAAATTTATTCTTGAGTAACAGAATAATTTGAAGTTAAAAACATAAGAACGAACATTCTTAAAATGTTTAGTTGTGTGTGAAAAGAGTAAGTGGGTAATTAGTAGTAGCATATTACATTTTATTATTAGGAACTTTGATTTATACATTTAGAATAAATGAGAAAGAAATTTTACGCTGAATATATTTCATGCAAATGAACGCGCAAAAGTGTGTTACTAGGACAAGAATCTTCCAAATATTTTTGTGGTTTAATATCAAAACAAATAAACATCTTGCTTGTAAGTTTATTGGAGATTATCTTATCCTGATTTACAAGAAAAAACTTGTTTCTTTTGTATGTTATCATTGTTCTTATTTTTTATAATTAAAAGATTTTAGGAAACCTGACATGAAGAATCATCAATCACTTATCACATAATGATAGGCGTGGTTGGGAAAATAAATTCTGAATTAGTTTCCTGTTGAAATCTTCAGTTAGCTAAATACACTGTTGTTATCCTCTTGCTAAAGTCTCCGAATTACAAATGATATTCTATCTTACAAGTGACATCCTTATTTTGTTCAAATTAGGGCCAAACTGTGTGGTAAAAATATTTCACTTAGAGAAAGTAATTCTGACTGGTCCTTGTTGTACCTTAGTTGTTTCACTAGATAAACGACAACGCGTACTCCCTTCTGTTAGCAGAGAAATTTCTTACTAAAAATATTATTTTTTACTTGTTTAATACTGCTACCTTAATTAGTTTTTTGCGCGGTTCACCAGTTCTTATTATTTCCATACAAAGATTTTTCTCACGTAAAAATATTTTCCATTAAGTTACAATTTTTTTTTTAAGAGGTTAGGTATTATTTATACAAAATTATAAAATTAGAAATATAAGCTAAATATAAATATCTTTCAGGAGGTATTTTTTGGAAACTTATTTATTGCAGTTTTTAAAATTATAAATATAAAAAATGATATAGACTTTTTTTTCTTATTAATAATCTTTACTTTATTTATTAATATAATACGTAATATTATATTGCTAATACGTAATATTAATTCTATTTATGATTCCTACCAAAGCCATTCATTACATAACGCACCTCTTTAATGGTATCCTCCGTACTTTTCTACAGAATAGAAAGATTCACAATTGGTTATTTCAAAACCAGGTAAACGTGTTCATAATGTACCCTCGCACAGTCCAATAAGCCTGTTGCCTACTTTTTCGAAGTTATTTCTTCGGAGGATGTGAACTGGAACAGAGTCACCTTATTCCAGATCACAAGTTTGATTTCCGTAGTTGGCACTCCACTCTTGAGCAAACGCACAGACATGTAAACGTCATTAGCAGGCGCTTAAAGAAAAATAGATACTGTTCGGCATCCTTCTTAGATGTCAAGAAGGCTTTTGACAAAATCTGGCTGCCTGGGCTTTTATACAAGTTGAAACAGAACTTTTCTCAAACTTATTATCTTGTTCTTCGAAGCTACCTGGGCGTTTCTTCCAGGTAAAATATAACCAAGCATTATCTGTGCTCTTCAACACTAATTCGGGGATTCCGCAGCTCGCTTTTTGGACCTCTCATACTGTATCTTCACCGCCGACATTCCAATTAAGAATAGAGTTGCTGTCGCTTCTTTTGCCGATGGGCTGTTGATGAAAACCCAACTGTGATCTCATGTAATCTACAATCCGAATTAAATGTATTCAGCAAGTGGCTGACTAGGTTAATCAGGATAAGTCAAGTCATTCGATATTCATAACGAGGAGAGGAGACTGCCCACCTTGATGGCATTTTAATACCGCATGCTAAAAGTGTAAGCACCTAGGTTTTCACCTGTTTTCCTACGTGGAAGGTTTATGTGAAGAAGAGAAAGCAACTCAACATGAAATTCAGGAAAATGTACTGGTTGCTGGGCAAAAGGTTTCGGCTATGTTTATCTAATAAGCTACTTTTATACTCAGCAATTTTGAAATCAATAATATTAATTCAAAAAATATATAATATTCATTCAGTGGTTTATAACAAATTACCGAGATGTATAGCTGAGGCGCCGTGGTTTACTAAAACTAGTGAAATACACGAATATTTGGGTCTACGGTACGTCAAGGAAGAAATACAGTGTTTTAGTCTGAAATATGAACTTTGGCTAAATCAACACGTTAACCACTTGGCCATAAAACTTCTGGACAACGGTGTGGATGTCAGAAGACTTACGCGGTTGCATGTTCTGGACCTTAGTTATTCTATTGTGTAATTATACCCGCTGAGTGTCGTGCGTTAAAATTAATCAATCCTTCACTCCTTTTCTTTTTGTTTCTGTTTTCAACATTTTTTTTAACTTTTTTCTTTTTTTTGTTTATTTTTTCTCTTCTAAGTGTTTCATCAATCTGCTGCCATTTTTTTTTATTCTTTTTATTGTTATTTGTTTTTTACTATACTTCTGGTAGCACAGTTCTCCAAAATTACTTGTGTTCGTTCTACGTTCTACCCTCAGAAGTTTTATATATTTTTTGAGGAATCTCAATGGGAATTTAATACCAGTTTCTCTGATATAATTTACTTAACGTTTCTACAAAAATAACTAATTGTAAATAAAAATTTGGAAAAAAATTAGTAATATGCAAATTAGTAATATGTAAAAGAAAGTCATCTCAAAATACCGTTTCTCAGTCAGAATTAGACACTCACTCACTCTTTTAAATAAATTTTATTTTATTTTCTAATAAAACCTGTAAAATTTATATGTTTTAGTGAGATTTTCTCTTTAAAAGGTTTTATTTTATTACATTTATTATTTTTATTTGTCATACGGATGGCCTTAATAACTGACAAAGAAATCTTATGTAATTATCTTAATACAATTAAGAAAAGAAATGTCTAAAAACTACTAACGGACTGATATAGAGACGTGGACTAAGATTTGATATAATACAGAAATATGTATTATTTTAAATTATCCAACTACTTTTCTGAAAATCTGGAAATAACATATAGCAACGGGAAATATCAGAGGAGCATCCTTAAAAACTGGAAAAATAATCATTGGACGATTCATTTAATGAGGCGTAAGCCCTGAAAAATGCACATAAAACCACATATAAAGTTAAATCCTTTTTCTATTAAAGTAGGATAAAAATAAATAAAATATTTGAAATTATTTAAATATATTTTAAATTAGAAAAATATGGTATTATTATAAAATGATAAAACGTTTTATCATTGAATCCGATTTTTACTTTATTTTTCCATCCAGTTTTCAAACATGCAGATACACACACATACAGACAATATAATTGAATAATACACTCTACATACGAGATAGATGGAAAACGAAATAGTGACATAGAATATTCATTTTCCCGTGACTTCCCCTAATGTAACCGCACTGTATCGAAGTAAATACAGTGCCACAGAAATGAGTGTATGGGGGGAAAGGGTGGTGTTCAATAAAACGAAAAAGGAAGGGGCAAAGAATGGGTTGAGGGAACAAATGGAATTGGAAAATAACTTTTTACTGCCCCCCCCCCCCACAGTCCGTATTTGATAAAGAAACACTAACTTAATGAAATTTAAAATGGACTAGTTGTAGATAAATATACGTAAATGTTTAATGATTTTGTTTTTCTTTTATTAAAACTATTTAATTATGTAAATAGAATTTTTACTGTATTATGTTAATGTTTAATTATTTGGTTAGGAATATTATCAAAATCTAAATTTTAGAACTGGGGCGTGTCATTTTACAGTGAGGATAAACAAGTATTACAATTCTCAGATTTTCTAGATAGATTATTATAATTTGTTAGTTTGTCTTTATCACGTAAGTGACGTAAATTACGTTACCCATAATTCAACAGTGCAATCGTGGCTCGAGTAACTTCTTATTGTTTTTGTTATTTTGTTTTTAATTGTATAGTATTTATTAGGTAATCGGGTGACCGAAGCGAGCCCTGTCCACGTCTATCCAAGTCCCGTGGATCCCCTCAGGCCGAATCCTGGGCCACAGAGTTTGCTTCGCTCGCCATGTCTAGCAGGACTCCCGCATTTTCGTTACCCTAACAATTAAAGTATTCAGACTTTATAGAAACTCGTGAAAAAGAAACTAAATTACAAAAGGCAGAATAATAGTAACTATGGTAACTGAAGTATACAGACGACAAAAACTTCAAAACGAGGAAAACTTCACAACTTATTTCTGTTTCTATGGTGAAAGAAATCAATTTAATTTTTTATTTATATTTAATAATTTTATATTTAATTATTAATATTTTTATTTTTTAATGAGTATCTTTAATTGATAACGTCATGGTTTAATTTTTCTTTAATTACTTTATTATTTTAATAATATTAACCTTTTTAATTTATTTTAATCATGTTACACTTTAATTTTAAATTTTTATAATTTACTCCATTAACTTTAACAGGTTACACTTAAAATACTATAGAAATACATTGAGGTTTACATTTGAGTTTTTACAAGTGTTTTCCATTATGTATTATTTTATCTAAAAGATCAACAACGACATAAATTCATTCAATCAATAGTACAGAAAAGTAGAAATCAATAGTTTTTTAAGTATGTTCCCAACTGTACTGATTTGCGTACGATTTTATATTTTAAAATATTAATAAAAATTATAAGTATTAATTTAGATAGGAGTAAAGATATGGGTATGTTTCGTTGTGGTTTTCTACGTTTTTCTACATTTCGATGTCTTGATGAAACGATTGCAGTTACTAATTCCTTGATTTTGAATCCAAAATTCTAATTTGTCATTTTTCAGCCAATTCTCGAATTATCATTTCTTAATTAAATTTAATTGCTTGCATCTAAAAAATATTTCGCTTCATTATTTAGGTATTTTAAATTACTAAAATTTTTAATTATTTTTTTATAGGAATTACTAATTACTAACGAAATCAAATTCTGTAAGAGAATTACCGAAAATTCTGATAAATAAATCTAATTGGGATTTTGGAAGACTTATATGAGATCCGCCGTACAAATCGAATTTAAATTATTAGACGATAGCTCTTGCAGTAAGTTCGACTAATACAAAAATGTACACACACATTAAAGTATTATCATTATTAACATCCATCCCTGATACCTAAAATATTATTAATTTACTCATTTATTTAATATCATGCTTTAATTAAAATCTTTTTATAGTTTACATATTTAATATTTTAATAATATATGGTGTTTAAAATGTTATTCCGTTAAATTGAAATTTGTAAATTTTACAAAAAATATAAACAATAGTAAGAAGATTTGGTGTAAGGCAAAACCCTTTTCGCAACTGAGGAAAATGTAAATGTAATTTTATTTTTAAAACGGGGGGGACTTGATTAAAAAAATAACATTTTTTCAAATGTTTTGTTTTTTATGTTGAAATATTTTTTGGAATTTCCTTTTTAAAATGGTGTTTTTATCATACAAATTGGATAAGTAGAAGTACAAAAGTTTTTTTTTCTTCATGATAACTATTTTTGCGGTTTTAGGCAACTGGTGGTTTAGGAGACTGGACGTTCAAGCTAAGATCGAGAACAAACCATACATACATGCTGTACATTTTCATCTTCCTGAAATTGTTATGAAACATGTAAAAAAGGTTTACCGTGATCTGTCCTCCTTAAAAGATCTGTGATCCTCCTTGGAAAAGTGTCTGCAGGAAAAACTCAAAATGCAAACAAGAGCCTAACAATAGTGTGTGTAGTCAATCATCCCTAAAAAAAATTGTCTATGTTCTTAGATCCACAACTAAGAACATAGACATTTTTTGTGTTTGAGGCAGTCTCTCAAATGAGTCAAGGAAACCAGACAAAATGTGACAAGGAGTTGAGCTTGGAACCACGCAAGAACTTAGCACTTAATATGAAAAAACGGGATAAACGTAGAATTGCAAAAAGTGAGAAGTATGTCAATGAAATAAAAAAAAAAAAAATTAAAAAAAATGAGAAGGAAAACAGAACTAGTTAGAAAGAGGCTTCAGGATAGGTATGAAGTAGAGGAAGGTGTTGATAACCCTGCATATGTGTAGAGCAATACAACAAAATAAGTAACACTTCATTAAAAAGTTTTAGAACGGGAAATATTAAAACTATTATGAATTTTTAGAACAAACTTCATTACATTTTTTAAAAATTTGTAACGAAGTAGATTCGGGAAAACAAGAAAAAGCATATGGTGCAAGACAGAAAAAAGTTTTTATGTAAAAAAAATAGGAGTAAGATATCTTGAAAGGATTTGACCTAGGCATTGAACTAGAAAAGGCATTTGATAACGTAGACTGGAATAAAATGTTCAGCATTTTAAAAAAATTAGGGTTCAAATACAGAGATAGAAGAACAACTGCTAACATTTACAGGAACCAAACAGCAACAGTAATAATTGAAGAACATAAGAAAGAAGCCGTAATAAGAAAGGGAGTCCGACAATGATGTTCCTTATCCCCGTTATTTTTTTATCTTTACATAGAACTACCAGTTAATGAAATTAAAGAACAATTTAGATTCGGAGTAACAGTACAAGGTGAAAAGATAAAGATGCTACGATTTGCTGATATAGTAATTCTAGCTGAGTGTAAAAAGGATTTAGAAGAAACAATGAATGGCTTGGATGAAGTCCTATGCAAGAACTACCGCATGAAAATAAACAAGAACAAAACGAAAGTAATGAAATGTAGTAAAAATAACAAAGATGGACCACTGAATGTGAAAATAGGAGGAGAAAAGATTATGGAGGTAGAAGAATTTTGTTATTTGGGAAGTAGAATTACTAAAGATGGACGAAGCAGGAGCGATTTAAAATGCCAAATAGCACAGGCGAAACGAGCCTTCAGTCAGAAATATAATTTGTTTATATCAAAAATTTATTTAAATGTCAGGAAAAGATTTTTGAAAATATATGTTTGCAGTGTAGCTTTATATGTAAGTGAAACTTGGACGAACGGAGTATCTGAGAACAAAAGATTAGAAGCTTTTGAAATGTGGTGCTATAGGAGAATGTTAAAAATCAGATGGGTGGATAAAGTGACAAATAAAGAGGTGTTGCGGCAAACTGATGAAGAAAGAAACATTTGGAAAAATATAGAAGAGAAAATATATAAGAAGAGACAGACTTATAGGCCACATATTAAGGCATCCTGGAATAGTCGCTTTGGAGGGACAGGTAGAAGGAAAAAATTGTGTAGGCAGGCAATGTTTGGAATATGTAAAACAAATTGTTAGGGATGTAGGATGTAGGGGGTATACGGAAATGAAACGACTAGCACTAGATAGGGAATCTTGGAGAGCTGCATCAAACCAGTCAAATGATTGAAGGCAAAAAAAAATCTTGAAAGGTGTATGAGAAAAAAGGTATAAAGTATGTCGATAAATAAGACACAGAGACCCCTGTTTTTAAATCCATCGTTAAAAAATCACCTTTTTTTAAAAAAGTTTCGTGATTTAAAAAATGTTTCACGTAGTGTTGACAAAGCTCAAAAAGAATATTATTTAAGTTTTAAATCATGTTCCATATTGTAGGAGGGTTCACATTATGTAACACGATTAAATACTGATTCATTCGTAATGTACTCGCTTCCCTATTCGAAAACATTTCCTGTTCCCCTCAGCTGAATTTTTAGTTAAATTTTATCTATGTTTGTTTAAAATGCTATATTTATCTTTCTTACACAAAGATGATAGTATTCAAAACTGCTTTTTGCATTTATTTTTAACAATATGTTGCGGCTGGAAAATTAACCTCCTCTTCAAACACTACAATGACTGAATATATGCAATCGACTGTACTTTATAATACTGATTGAAGGGAACGTATGAAAACGGAATTTTTTTACTTGCTTTTCATTAACTCACAATATTTTTTCATATTCGTCCTTAAATGTTGCACTCTTAATTTAACATACTTCTTGACATTGCCGATTGATGAAATTCTGCACAATTAATAAGGTCGGGTAACAGTACAATATTCCACCATTACTTTTGCAAACATCCCTCGTAGAGAGGTAAATTAAGGATGCAGGTGTAATAATTTAACATACTTTCTGACATTGCCTGTTGATGAAATTTTGCACAGTTCGTGTGAAAATGTAATATTCAACCATTACTTTTCCAAACATCCTCCCGTACGGGGGTAAATCAAGGATGTAAATTAAGGGTGCGGATGTAATAATTTAACATACACAAAATTATTTAAATATCTCAAAAAAAGTGATATTTATAATACAATTAAATATCACAAAATTGTGATAGTAAATTAAGTAAATGAAATAAAAACTTCACTAAGCAAAATCTTACAATTTCGTTTTTTTATATAATAAATGTTTGATTAAATATTTGTTTGATATTTTATAAATATATTAGAAATTTCAATAAATGATGTTATCTTTTAAAACCAAATTAACCTACTAATTAAACTCATGTAATGTATGATAACAATTTGATTTCAAGTATGACGAAAAGGTATAAAGCAAGTGTTTACAAATTTTGTAATATTATTTAACTTGTTACTCATTGTTTAAAACATAAATTCTAAACAAGTGTTATTGTAAAATGTAAACGTACCATTGCAGATCCATACAGCCAAATAAATACTCGTATTACGTAAAAACCTCTTGATCGGCTATTCATTATAGAATTGTTTTTACTCTTACCACAAGTAGCGTGGGTGCAAAGCTATTAAATTATTTTTCAGGTGGCTACATCGATAATTCGAAATCAGTTTAATAACTTTTTCAGTTTTTCAAATACTAAAAACTAGTATTCTGGCCATATATGTTGGATTATTCGTTTCAATGTACAAACATTGAAACAAACATGATAAATGAATAAATTATGTTTCAGTTGCGCGTAATGCTAATAATTTTATAAAACGCATACCTCTAAGTTATTACTGTTGTTTATCTTGAATTTTAATAAAAATTTATTTACACAATTTTATTTATAACAAACTAAAATAATTTTTATTCAAGGTCCTGTGTATAAATTGACTCCTAATTTTAAATTATATTTTAGGTTACAAAATATTTTTTTTAAGAAAGTCTTCTCTTTATGCTGATATTCGGTGAAATATTATTGAACATATAGCCAAATTTTTAAAATACGTAAATGAAATTAAATAATACCCTTTTTTTAGTAATCCTGCATAATTGTTCAATTCTATATCGGATGAGATGGTCTAAATGAGACTGAAAGACAAATATAATATAAATCCGACGATCTCCATGGCGTTTCGGTCTTTCATCCGAGGGCCCCAGGTTAAAATCTCGGTCAGGCAGGGAATTTTTCATACACTACAAAAGTTTTATTTCCATATTCCTTTCTGTCAGTTTCTGTGGTGAATTAATTAAATAAAAAAAAACCTGTTCCCTGAATTAGAAACTTGTTTAATTTTTACGTAATTGGTGACTGATTTACCTAACATCGAACACAGCACTAGTATCTGATAATATAAATTGTCGTGATTTGTATCCAGTTAGTTTATTTTAATAATTTAATTTAAATAGATTAGATTTATTTAAATTAAAATTATGTATTTTAGAAAATAATATACAAATCTATATAAAAATAATAATGTTAAAATTAAATGAGTAAATTTTGTAACCTACTTAGTTGCCACGTTATTAATCTTTTAAAACGTTTTATAGATTGGTTGGTTAGATATTAATACGTTATTTTCAACATTCATCCTACTATGAAGGGTAAGCAAGAGAACAAGTTTTAGATTAAATTTTGTACCTCCTATTTGCAACCCCTTTAACCAATGGAAAAAACTGTCAATAAAATTTAAATTACATATACTCAAAAAAGAGTCATTATCCTTTTGCTGTGATCAATAGTCCTCGTTAATAATAATACAACTGTGGGTTGTTTCTGTTGCACGGCTTACATACTCAACTTAACTTAAAATGTTTATAATTTTGTTTGAATTTAATGTTTATTCGTTTATTTAATTTAATGATTCTAACGAAAGCGCGTGCATACCGTACTTCATTCGCGCGGATGTGGCGGTTCTAGCGGCGACGGTCGACACTAACTAAACTAATGTAATTTTACAACTTACATACAAAAAAAAACGCCTGTACGGCCGACAGATTGGTGTAGCTGAGAGACTTAACGTACCAGGTACCGAATCAACCGGGCGATCGAGTTCGAGACCCAACCAGACCGAATTACTTTTTTACTCTTTAAATATTAATTTATTTAATTCTATTCTATCGCTCAGCTGTGATGTCACAAAATAGCAGGCGACTGCAACAGCATTTTTTGGTGTTGGGGGTGCGATTTTGCAAATATTGTTTATTTTTTAATTGTTAACAAATGTAAATAAGAAAAATATGACCTTTAAAAATTACGTATAGTTTTATGTGATTCCTTCCTATACTAATAATCTTCGTGTTGCGCTATTCCCCGAAAATGTATGTAGACTTATAAGTTAAATATAAAAAGTTGAATTAAAACTTTTTCATTTATTTCTTGTATATTTTTTTTTTAATTTGTATGTTTATAATTATTTTTAAATTTCATTAGTTTTTACCTTGTATGTAGGGTAATAATTCGTTGGTAGGAAGTGAGTATTCTCCTATCTATTTGTGTGATTATAATTACAAAAATATCTCTCTGTTCCTCTACCGATTTTTAGGTTTTCATAAGTTTTT
This sequence comes from Lycorma delicatula, assembly GCF_047948215.1. Taxonomy (NCBI): domain Eukaryota; kingdom Metazoa; phylum Arthropoda; class Insecta; order Hemiptera; family Fulgoridae; genus Lycorma; species Lycorma delicatula. The sequence goes on from NC_134461.1 coordinate 44,479,015, forward strand.
TTTTATTAATAGTAAATAGTTTGCTAACTCCATTAACTGCAAAATTCCTTTTCATTTGAGGTAATTTCTTAAGGTGCCTCCTACACACTACGTAAATTGTCTCATACACTACATCCACTGTTATGCGATTCATACAACTTATTTTTTGTTTTTCTTTACTGTTTTTATTCTATACGCTTTCCTCCTACATCAGATTCGTTATCTGGAATGCTTCAATAATATTTCCATTAACCTTTTAGCGTATTCTGTTGCTAACTTCCCTATTTTCAAACTTCTGTAATGCTTTTTCTCCTTGCTTCCTGTTATTAAATCATAAAGCTTTCAAAGCTTCCTAATGTCCATGTTTGATCGCCATAAATCACCAAATCTCGTATAAATATCTTTAAAGATTCTTTCTATTCCTCTACGTTTGATATCAACAGATTTCTTTCGTTTTTTACTTCCTTGTACGAAATAAAGGAAGTATTGTAACCGCGAAATATTTCGGTTTTCAGATTTCAACGGAAATATCCATTTTCATCATCCATGAATCCATATAGACTAGTTTCGGCGTGCCGTCTGTATGTACGTACAGACATCATCTCGCATAACTCAGAAATAATTAGCCGTAGAATGTTGAAATTTTGGATTTAGGACTGTTGTAACATCTAGTTGTGCACCTCCCTTTTGATTGCAATCGACTTGACCAAAAAGGTCCATAAAACCCCAAAATCAAATAAATTTAGATTTTGGACTTTTTCTTAACTGCATTAATAAGCCCTCATCGAGAGCTTTTCAACGATATATGATACGTGGTAATTATTTTTCATTGGTTACAGAGTTATAGCCAAATAAAATTTTAATTAATGAAATTATTTTCAATAGATTTTTCAAGGGAATCAAAGAGATTTTACAACGCGAAAGGCACATCGGTTCGAATCTGACTTCATACCTTCTTTTTTTTTTTAATTTTTTTAATTTAAATATATAGATTTGTTAATAATTATTCTCTGACTGAATTATACTCTGATTGGGAAAAAATTACAGTAAATAATAATTTCAATAATAACAGCAAAAAAAAAATCAGAAGCTATTAATAAAATAGAATTTTATGTATATTTTCATTAAAAAGAAAAGTGGATAGGAGTACAATGAAGTCATGTGGTGTCCATATTCTGTTTTTTACTTTTTATTACTTCGACCTTTCTTTATACTTGGTAATAGTAATAAAAAATTACTGTTATATTTTTGTTTTGCTATCCTAACATTTAACTTCTCATTCTTTCTTTTTCAGTGTATTAATAATCTTTATTTTACTTCCTAGCCTAGAAACAAATATATACGTTTATTAATTTTGTTTAATTCACTCCTAATTTCAATTAAAATAAAATATTTTATTTTTATTTTTTCTTTCAAAAAACCTAATGATTACCTCAATAAATTTAAAAAAAAAGAAAATTGAGCTTAGCTAAGTGCTTCTCTCGGTCCTTTTTAATATTTTTTCCAGGATTTTTACATATATTTTTTTTTATAGGTACATTTTGTTTAAAAAATCTTGTTTCTGTATTTCAATCGAAAATTATTAAAATCATACCATCCTTTTCCAATCAACATTATGAAATACATATTTGTAATATTATGTTGGTAGCACTGATTTATTCAGCTTGTTTTATAAGTAACTGAGAATTAAAATTGCTTCTTCCTTTTTTTACCCGGAACCGTATCATTCTTTATTATTTATAATATACTTTTCATATCTATTTCTATTCTTAAATAAGTTATCTAATTAATCATTTAAAAATGTTATATATTAAAGTAAAGTAATTGTCTAATTTATTTATTCCTTCTTTGTTTGGTCTGATAATGAAAAACGTTTTATTGAAATGTCTTTAATATCTTAATTTAAAATAAAAATTAACTTTAAATACAGTTTGTGTACTAGATAAGCTAAATTACATAATAATAATAATAATAATAATAATAATAATAATAATAATAATAAAATAAATCTGATGTCTCACAGCTGATTTAATTTCATTAATTTCTTCTTAAGAAGTAAAATTGATTCTTAGATAATCATTCCATCATTTATTAAAAGAACAATTTATACTCTGTAAAGGTGTTGATGTCCTGTTTTACAAATCTCACCACAACTGAATTAAATATTTTAAAATATCTAATAAATAAAAATATATTCCTTTGATCTATATTACTAGTGTAATAATTTAACCGCATTATATGTTGTACTGTACGAGTATTATTTTTAACCACAGAATACTTTCTGTGTAGTTTTCCTTTCTCGTGTAGTTTACATTATAAATAAGGGAAAATATTCCTATTATTCAAAGCCACCTGAGTTTGGTATTCTTTGTTATTTTGAGAACCGTAATGCTCAAAAATACAAAACTATTGGTTATAAAGTTATATATGTATGTATAGTTCAGCTTATAGCCGTACAGCCATAATAAGAGTTAATTTAAAAGTTTAACCAGTTAATATTTAAAATTATAAATTTTAGCGTGTATTAAATTTATAATAGAAGATATTATTATACATAAATTAATGCAAGATATTTTATTAAATTAAAAAAAAAACTGATAACAGTTGTCGGCCTTAAACGTCACGCAGCTGAAGCCGCGTTCCGGGAAATTTCTACAACTGTGGGTTGTTTCTGATGCATGGCTTACACACACAACTTAATTTAAAATATTTTACACTTTTTTACTCTTTAATTATTATTCTTTTATTTAATTCTATGGTTTACCTGTGACGTCACAACATAGCAGACGACTAAAACAGCAATTTTTGGGTGGGGGTACAATTTTGCAAAATTAAAATATAAACTTAGGTGAAATCTCATATACTGAGAGTGACCTTGCACTACAGCCTCACTCTCTTGACCTTCTAAGTTGAAAATTTAATAGCATCAATACCCCATACATAGAAACAACCTGATCAACTTTGGTCATAATCGGTCCAGTAGTTTTGGAAATATAAAGTGATTTAGAGACCAATACGGAACACAAATACAAATACATCTGAATATTAACATCCAGAAACTTTCCATCCGGTTTTTTTCGTTTGTTAGGTTCCTTAGGTTTCAAAACTAAACAGGTGTTTAAAAACAGGATCCGATGAAAAGCTCATATGTACAAATTGGACCGATTACAATACTTTCTTTCCCTTTTAGAATTTAGTTCTGCTACAGGGCTATCTAGGCGGGAAAGTAAAAACATCTGAGATGTGGTTAAACTTTACTAAATTTTATTCATACGAATTTTTTAATTTGCTGTAAAATATCATAGAAAATAAATGAAAATCTTTTGCAAACAGTTTAATATACTTCTACCGCTATTTTTTTTTTTTATTTTATACATTTTTCTAATTTTAACTGTTTCAGGTTTCGACTAAATTTTTAAATTGATTACAGTAAACTTTATTTTAAGGTGAAAATAATAAAAAAAATTCCTGAATTTGAGCTAGCTTATGCATAAAATAAAGCTTTTCATCAGAATTCTTCATGCTCAGAAGATTAATTTAGAGCGAAAGCTAGCTTAAATTCACGTACCCCTTTTACAGCTTTCATTTTAAAATAAATTATATTGTAATTGACTTAACAATTTTCTACATATTTTTAATTTTTAAACACCTTTTTAAAATTATAAATTAATAAACAAGGATTTTATAAAAAATTAAAAGTATAAGATAGAAGAAACAGTGTATTGAATGGTGGTAGTAGACTACAGTAAATATTTTTTAATTAAAAGATTAGCACAGAACAAAGGAATGAAAAACGGCGTTAAATAAGTCAAATAACAATTTATTTGTAATTATTTTCTTTTCTGTCATACTTCTCTTCTCTTTTTTATCATTAATTTTCAATTAAATTTTTCTCTTCAACATTACGTCTATTCCAGCTGGAACCTATTCTTATTTTTTTTTTTCATTCAATTAAAAGTACAGTGCAATATCGTAAGAGAATTTTTAACTTGCTTATCTTTTTTTTTAAACTCTTTCATGCTTCTAATAAATTTTCCTGATTCCTTTATAAAGGAATTTTTTTAATTATTTACATTTTATTAAATAATAATAATGTTTAAAATTAAAAAAAAGGTTGTCTTTAAAAGGATAACTTAAAATCAATAACCAACTTCATTCTGATAATACATTGGCGAATACTTTGTACCCTCAATAAAATCAATTTCATAATATTCTACTAATGTTATTATTTATTTTAACAACATTAATTTACTTATTTTTTTTTTTTTAATTTAAAATTATTACTTTAGGGGAAATAAAGAGTATGATCATTCGTAAAAAATTATCAATATGTTATTTACATTCTCTAATATTATAAATAAAAATATAAATTTACTAATAGAATAACTATAATCTAGCTCATCCGATAAAGTAAAAAAACCAAATTTTTGATTAATATTCATTAAATTTACCATAATAATAATTTCCAGTATAATTTAAGCAGACAAATTAAAACTACATTCGATCATTAATTTAATTAATTATAAACAAAACAAGATAAATTAATTGTTGGACTTTGTTTAATTAATTAATTAGGGACTAATAACCTTCATTATCCTTCAACAGAAATTTCAAAATATTTTCTGTTGTATACGACGTATTTTCATTTAAAATCATTTAGCTGATGTATTTTTGAATGTAATTAATAATGCAAAAATCTGACAACAAAGCTGTAATACTTTCCTGGTATTAGTTATTTTTATTTATTCTTATATAGTTACTTATAAGCAAAACACAAAAACAAAAGTTCTTATATAGTGGAAAAATAATGCGCATGAAAAAGTTACCTAAGATTTATTTTTTGGGGCGGAGGTAATTTATGATGAATTTTTATAGTAAAATTATCATTTTATGTTTAAATAAATTAAAAATCGTTTAAAAAATTCAAAACATCTTTATTTTTTAAACTTTTTTCTTCCCTCCCATCGTCAAAATCACCTTCCAAGAAAATTATTGATTCTTCTACGTTTAATATGTTAAATTGAAGAAATAAAAAAATAAAATTCTACTGAAAATTATACGACCAATAAAAAATTACCTAAGATTTATATCTTGGGGGAGGGGGGAATAAATTATGATGAAATTTCAAAAAATCAGTATTTTAAAATTTTAATCGACTCCCTATCCCCAATATTTCCCCAAGTATTTTTGATTTTTTTTGGGGGAGGGAGCCAAAAAACGCTTTTGCGTTATCGTCCGGGTCAAAAACTAAAAGAAGTCTCTTCTCAGATATTAAAATGTTAATAAAATAAGAATAAAACTAAAATACGAGTAACAAAAGAAACGCAACCATTGGGATAAAATATGTATCGTGGATAACAAAATAAAATTTATAGTTGGTTTTCATTAAATCTTATTAAGTACATAAATACATCTTAGAAGTAACAATACCCGGTCTAGTACATTCTTATCATTTCCTAGGATGCACCGAACGTCCCTCGGTAATTTAAATTTTCGACGTAAGGCCGCATAATATAAGCAGTCCACAAGGATGTGATGCAAAGTTAAGCGGCAGTCGCATCATACGCATAGTAGTACATTTTCTGCCAACATCAGGTATCCGTGAGCAGCTCTTATAGGTCCTAATCGCAGTCAGCACAGGATCACTTCCTCTCGGCGAAGTTTTCGGCATGAAGAGTCCCACGGTAACACCGTATCTTTGATGTTTCGGAGTTTATAACCGCTGTAGCAGTTCAGTCCCCTTGCCACCTTCTTCGAAGTGTGTGTTTAATGGAATAATAAAATCGGTTTTTGTAACTTGAGCGGTGAAGGACGGTTGGCTACACGCACGCATCTTTAGCAGGATTCCGCATGTTCGTTATCCAGGATTTCCATATGGCTAGGGATACAGCAGAAATTAACTTGTGTGTTGTGACGATTTAGCGGTTGTATTACGAATTTCGGTGACAATAGGATGTCTAGAATACAAATCCTCTAAAGCTTGGAAAGGAGATGGAGGAATTTTTGGGCCTTTTTTTTTTTAATGTTAAGACAGGTAAGCTCTCATGTATTGAGTTTAATATAAAGTGGGATTGCAGAATTTTGAAAAAATTGACCCCTAACAAACTATCTACCCCACCTTTTAGAGATACTGACTCCAAACCTTTACCAAAAAATTGGCTCATATATACAAATCTGTATGACAAATTTCGTCAAAATTGGTTTATACAGTCTAAAGTTATTAATTTACTAACATGCCAACATACGTACGTACGAATATTACCCCCTAGTGTTTTTTTGGTAGGGGGACCCTTGGTCATGAAATATCGAAAAATGAAAAAAATCCATATCCCATTTTTTTACTGATTACCTTACTTTCCTTTTTGCAGTATAGCCCCAGAACTATGATACCAGGAAAGTAAAGATTAAAATAAAGATCAAAGGAGGTTGATTGTAATTGATTATGAAAGATTTACCCAGATCTAAGAAAAATCTTATGTAATAGTAATTTTTCAGGAGGAACTGCTTTTGTTAGTGTCTGGCGACTGTCGTAGATACAAAATCACTGCTCCCATTTTTTATTTTTTATACTCGGTTTACAAATAAAAAAATTTATGGTTAAACGAAACTTATAGTCTCCAATGTGTGTCACATCCAAATCAGTTTTAATAGTACTTTGTATTTAAAATCTTATTTTATAAAAAAGCTCCGATTTAATTATTTTCACTAAGTTTATT